>NC_058522.1:205451122-206651122 GCF_904849725.1 Hordeum vulgare subsp. vulgare | reverse complement strand
AATCTTAAAGGGTTTCATTTTTATCTGTTTAAAAATGCCCAAGCTATTTTATAGTTGGGGTATTTTTTTTCAAAGGAGTCAACAACATTTATTTTTGTTTAAACCTATTTCTTTTGTTTGTTTGAGTTGCTGTTTTTTTTAAAGAGAAAAAAACCAGAAGGAAGGCGAGCCTGCCCAGGCTAGCCGGCCCAGGCCCACAGAGCTCGATCCCTCCTCTGCCCTAGCGCCCCAGCCGATCGACCTCGATCCCCTCGCGTAGCCTCGTCCTCCCCTGTGCGCCGTTGCCCCTGTATCCAGTTTCCCCTCGAGCCCTCAACCCGATCCAGCTCCCCTAGCCATGGCCTCGACCTCGCCCCTCTCCCTCGCGGGTCGCCTCACCCCTTGCCGTGCCGAGCTCGCCGTGCCCCAGCCCCGCGTTCCCGGCTGCTCGCCTCCACCGGCGCCGCCCTGCCACGGCCGGTCCCCTCCCACGTCGCCTTGGATGGCCGTTCACCCCCCCCCCCCCCCCGCCGACCGCCGTCCTGCCACGTCTCCCTTGCCTCCCCCGCGCTGCCGTGCTCGTCGCCGCAAGCTCCGTGCTGCGCCGACCGCCGTGCCCGCCAAGGCCATCTCCCTCGTGCCGCCCTGCCGCCATGGGCATGCTACCAGCTAGCTGATGCTGTTGCGCAGAGAGTTGCTCCCGATTTGATGGTCCCGTGCCGAGCTGTGCCGTGTAACATCCCAAAATTATAAATTTTGGAATGTTAATATAATTATTAGATTGATTGTTTGTTTGTTTGAGTGATTGAAACTTGAGTGGAATTTGAAACTTCTCAAAAAATGAGAGGGAATAAAATGACTTCCCAAAATTTTCTATTTTGAATCCCTTTTCAATTTTGAGTTTGAATATTTTCAAAACCCTTTGATTAAAAAAATCAAACGAGGAGGAAAATGACCCTCCAAAATCAGAGACTATCTCTTGATTCAAATTTTAAGTATTTGCAATTTATTTGAAATTCAAATTCCTTTTCATTTTAAAGTATTGCAAAAATATATTTTTTTAAAGTATTTTTTTGTTTTTAAAATATGTTCATGTTTTAGAAAATTTTATTCTGAAAATTTTGATATATAATATGTCTATATAAAATGTTCTCTCTTTTTCATTTATATGTTTTTCTTCTTTGTTTTAAAAAAAATTGTTCGTTCGCAAAAAAGAAAAACAAAGGTCACGGCTGGCCGTAACGGCTCATGTGGCTGGCCAAAGTCTTTCAGCCCATGCGGCGCTTCTTCTCTCTTTTTTCTATTTTCTCCTCTTTACGTATATGTTTAGTCCCACATTGCCTATCTATGGACCATTAGACCTCCCTTCCACCTACAAATATAGATCCATAGGAGCATCCAAAAATCATCTATTTCGGGTTAAATCAATCTTTTGGTTTAACTAGATTTATTAAATAAAAATATTTTTTCTTCTCTTCGGCGGGATTTCTCGAAGTCGTCTCCTCATTGGAATTAATTCTTACTCTGCATTCTAAAGGTATTTCTCTTCGTATTTTTTTTTATACTCCCTAGTTTATTATTTCTAGACTAGTATTCCTACACTAGTATACGATAGAGTAATTAGATATATTATTTAGTCTTCGTATTTACACATTAGTACTAGAATTCTTTTAGACATAGCACTTTTCTTCCGTAAAACAGCTTGGCCCTGATTTTTCAAATAGCCATAACTTTTTACCCGTTTATCCGAATTAGATGAAACCAACGCCTAGAGTTTCGTCTTGATCCCACCTATCCGATGAACCTATCATATCAACTTTTTTGAAATTTTCAAATTTCGAAATTTGTTCATCTTCATATTCAAACTTCTTTTGATCATATCTTTTTATCCGTAGCTCCGTTTCAGATGAATTCAATTACGTCGGATTCGTATCAAAGTAATCTTTCCGTTTGTATCATTACTTTTAACTTTTCAACTTATAATTTTGATCAAATCAGATTTATCTATTAGTGCCCAAAAGTGTTCACATCGTTTTAAGTCGATTCAATGTTATATTGACGTATTTGTATCTTTTGATGCGCTAGTTCAAATCTAGTAATTCTTTTTTCTACACGCTCATATTGATCTCCTATATCCAGTAGCATCATTAGTTTCGACCTTTGAACCTTACAAATTTGAGCGATTCAAATTTGTATTCGAACACTCATTTGATCTTATCTTGCAAATTGTACCACCTTTTCAATTGATTTCTTTTACCCCTAAACACTCATGCCATATATTTTTGTACGTAATCATCGTACTTCAGTTCAACTTCTCTTGACCTTTTGAATGCAAATTCAATTCATACTTCAATTCGCTATAACTTGCGTCGTAGTGCTCCATTTCAAGAAATTCTTTCTACAAATAAATTCTTATGTCTTATACTATTTGTCAAACAACATTCATGTTGTTCTCCCAATATTTTTGATCATCTCCCATAGTGTATGCAAGTCAAGCTTATATAGCAATAGTTCATCGTCCATTACCTCTTTTGATCTCATTCATGCACCTTCACTTTACAACACACTTAGGACCTTTTTATTAAAACTTAGTACGTTGTTATTTTGCACCAAGACATGCTTTGTTCTTATGTTCTCTTGGTTCTTCCTTTTTGGCATGAATGTTTATTGAATGCTATTCATTTACGATAGATTGCTCGGAGTGTGGCGAGTAGAATTATCAGGATTTTGAGAGCGACTATCTTCATCAAGTAATACCAGGCAAGTCATTTGATCATGTATCACCTATGTTTTATGCATTGTAGTTCTACCATCCTATGCCCAATTGCATGCTGACTAGGTACTTGGAAATTATGGTTACATATTGTAGTATCATGTGGTAGGCACCCAACAACCCCGTTACTTGGCCCGGGACGACAAATTTCATATTGCTATGCTTGAGTAGACGGGATTCTCGTTGAGTGCATAACACGAGTGATGCGAGGATAAATAAATAACCAAGACCAGTTAAGTCAAGATTTTCAAGACCTCGTGATGCAATGCAACTCTGGGTGAAGGACGGTTGATCGGCTCCCTGGAGAAACCAGTGGATGACCCGGGATGCTGGAGACGGCCATGACATCTTGCGGAAAGCTTCACCCAGGCTCAAAGAGACGGACGGATATTTTCAAGACCCAAGGCTTACCTGCACAGCCACAAGTCATTATGGGCTCTGGCTTGGTTGGACAACACGGCGACTCTGGATAGGCGGTGCTAGCAGATGTAGAAGAACGGTAGGAATGGATGGGCACCGACAGGGATTCAGAGGGACCCGTTGAAAGACCATGTTTTGATCATCCGGTCTTCAAACACCCTGAAGTTCGAGGACATACACGGAGGCGATCAAATCTTGTGGGGAACGTGTGCAAAACTCTGCAGAGTACTCAAACCTAATCGATTAGCCGTGTCCACGGTCATGGACAACTTGAGCCAAAGGAACTGAGGTTATCTGAAATTCTCAACACAAATAATAATATTGATGTGGGTATTATTGACAACATGGGTACGAGGATTGGTTGGCGGAACCATCTCGTTAACAACAAACAATGTAGTAATATTTTGCTTCCAGCCCTCTTCCTATAGGAGAAAATTGGCTTTATGCAAAACTTATAGCCCCACCTGCCAAATATGCATGTAGAGATTGTTGATTATTATTTTTACCCCTCTCTTTGATGACTTGTCGGCATATTCCATATGCTGACCTACACGGCTGCAACGTCTTATGTTGCAGATATTTTTCTTCGACGAGTAAGAGTACGATTCAGGGTTACGGTCTACACTCAACTTGTCGTTGGTGTTTTTTGGGACTCCACTCCCTTGACTGCTTCCGCTGAAATATTTAAGGTATATATCAGTTTTACGCTATTTACATGTGATTGCACTTTGATATATACATTGATGTACTGTGTGTGCCAGCATACTGATCCAGGGATGGCACAGATACACAGAGGCTTGACTCGTTTTGAGTCGGGTCGCTACATGCCGATGCGCAGCTGCCGTTGCTGCGTTTTGCTGTTGCCTGATGCAGTGCTTGCTGGCTGCTGCCTTGCTGTGCCGCTGCTTGCTAGCTGTTGGCCTACTTGCTACCGCTGCCGCTCCTAGCTAGGCTGCTGTAGTTGCTTGCTGCGCTGGTTGCTGCCTCATGCTAGGCCGTTGCCTGCTTGCCGATGCCTGCTGCTGTTGCTAGCTGCTGCGTTTTGCTGTTGATGGTCGTAGTTGCAGGTTCCTGTAGCTTTGTTGCTAGCTAGCCGTTGTTGCATGGCGCAGTTGCTTGCTAGTAGCTGCTGCCGCCACTGTTGTTAGATGCCTGCTAGCTGTTGTTGCTAGCTTGCTGGCTGTAGATGCCAGTTAGATGTAGTTGCTAGGTGTAGTTGCTAGGCTAGGTTGCTGTTGCTTGCTTATGTTGCCGTCGCCGCATGCACCGTCCCCGCCGCGTGGGATCGCCAAGTTCACGAGTACCACGACGTCCTCGACGACCCCCGAACGTCTTCGGAAAACGAGTTCGACTACCGACGCCGAAGACCCGAGAACCACGACGCCGAGCGAACGACTACCGTCGACGAGACCGGTACCATGACTTCCACGACGACCGTTGTTCCCCTTCACCGAACCGAACCGCTCCGATTCGCACTCGTCGAAGGTATACCGATGAGACGTGGCCGAGAACTGTATGCATGTGTTGTATGAGTTGAATGTATGTATGCGCCGTATGTTGCCCGTTGCATGTTGTCCCTCTTATGTTGTGCCTAGACACATGGGAACCCGGTAACTGGGATCACCACATCCTTATTTAACGTTCCCGCACACGCTCCCTATACATTGGCACGATATCTCGACGAGTTATCGGGATAGGAACGTTGTCGTGGCATCGTTTCCGATTTGCCGCCATGGTTCCCTCTCGCTCGTCGTGGCGACACCTGTTTCTTTCCCTTCTTGCCCGTGTTGAAACTCGCATGCATGACGCATTCATGGCATATATTCTGTGTTGCATGTTCTTGTGCCGTAGCTCGTTCTATGTTCCGCGAGTTAAACCGACTAGGATGACACGTAGAACCGTCGCTTCACCCCTTGCCATGTTAAAAACATTTAACCTTGCCGGTAAATTAACGGGAGTGAACTAATAATTAACGTGGAGTTTCGTCGATATGCAACCCATTGCATATCGAGCTTCACTTAACGTGTAGTGTTTGCGTGAGGTGAATTGCCATGCCATCCCTTGCATCAATGAACTGATCATGCATCATAGTAGGTTATGCATCATGTTGTGCATCGTGTGGTGAATATCTGTGTTGATGTTTGATTCCGGTTTGCTCCGTCTCGATAGAGTTCCGCAAGCGAGTCGGAATGTGAGGACCCGTTCGACTACGTTGGTTCGCCGACTTCTCGGAGTTGTTCTTCTTCCAAGAGGGATCCCAGGCAAGATGACCATTTCCCCAGATACCATTACTATCATTGCCATGCTAGTTTTATCGCTTCTATCGATTATGTCTCGTTGCCTACCACATGTTAAATATCAGTCTCTCAACAATGCCATGAAAACCTTCAACATATTCAACCTAGCAAACCACTGATTGGCTACGTTACTGCTTGCTTAACCCTGTGTTAGCATTGCTAGTTGCAGGTGTGGTGGCTTCCATGTGAAAACATGGGTTCCTTGTTATATCACCATATTAAATGCTATTTAATTTAATGCACCTATATACTTGGTAAAAGGTGGAAGGCTCGGCCTTTCTAGCCTGGTGTTTTGTTCCACCTTTGCCCCTTAGTTTCCAGCTACCGGTGTTATGTTCCATAAATGAGCGCTCCTAACATGATAGGGGTTGTTATGGGGACCCTCTTGATAATTCGTTTTAGATTAAAGCTGGTCTGGCAAGGCTCAACATTGGTACTACATTTGCCTAATCACCTAATAAATTGCATAGGGACTTTCTGGACCCCGAGGATAATTTAATCAACCCCCGGGCCAGTGCTCCGCATGAGTGTTGGTCCAAAACAGAGCAGCTTATTAACGCTACCCGGGGCAACTCGGCGTTTGACGTGGTAACCATCGCTCATCCGTCGTGTCCTGAGAACGAGGTATGCGACTCCAATCGGGATCTTCGACACGTCGGGCGGCCTTGCTGGATTAGTTTTACCTTTGACGAGATATCTTGTGCACGGGGATTCCGGTGATGCTTTGGGTAATCACAGAGTTGAGGTTTTCCACTAGGGAATCCGACGAGATCGCGAGCTTCGTGATTGAGGATTTCTATGCGGCTTGTGGTAATTTGTGATGGACTAATTGGAGCACCCCTGCAGGGTTAAATCTTTTCGGAAAGCCGTGCCCACGGTTATGTAGCAACGTGGAAACTTCGTTTAACACTGGTTCTAGATAACTTGAAGTTAACTTAATTAAAATATGCCAACTGTGTGCGTAACCGTGACTGTCTGTTTCGTGAGTTCCTTCTCCGATCCAGGACACGGTGGTGTAATGTCTGACGTAGGTAGGTGTTCAGGATCATTCATTTGATCATCAGTAGTTCACGTCCGCTATGCGTTCATTTCCCACCTCTTATTTCTTGTACTCGTAAGTTAGCCACCATATATATGCTAGCCGCTGCTGCAACCTCACCACTTAACCATATCTCACCCATTAAGCTTTGCTAGTCTTGATACCTTTGGAAATGAGATTGCTGAGTCCCATGTTGCTCACAGATTACTACAACACCAGTTGCAGGTACACGAAAGGTTACTTGACGCGAGCGCGTTGGTTGTTCATTTGGAGTTGCTTCTCCTTCTTCTTCTTCATCGATCTAGGATGGGTTCCAGGCCGGCAGCCTGGGATAGCAAGGATGGACGTCGTTCTTATTTTCTCGTTTGTTTTCATCCGTAGTCGGACCCTGCTCTTACTCTTGATGATTATGTAATGTACTGATGTGACTCTGATGTAGCATGTGGCGAGTGTAAGCCAATTCTTTATATATATCTCTTCTTCTCATTACATGTACTTGTAACGATATCCATTCTTGCGACACGACGAGATGCGCTTCTATCCCTGACGAGGCACTCGTGCCAAATTGAGGATATGGTCGCATCTTGGGCGTGACAAGTTGTTATCAGAGCCTTACCCAACTAGGAGCCCCCTTGGTTGATCGAACTTGGCCGAGTCGAGTCTAGTGAAAAACTGCTTTGAGTCTAGTTATATACCGGAGATTAGGATTCTTTTTTCTCCTCTTCTATGCTCTGGTGAGGAATCTTGACGTAATAATTTAATTCTACTCCTCTTCTCACTCAATTTTTTTAGGATCACGCGGATATTCTTGGAATCTATATGATGCCGATGTGACAGAGTTCTGTCTTGGTGCCTCCTATCTGCTTTAAGTCTCAGGGGAGTTGAGCTCCAGGGGATTCTTGAGCACATCGTTATCATTCAGATTTCTTAGTATCTCAGAACGAAGGATGTTCGTAATTGCTTCAATACTAGTAGTGGCGAGATAACCCCGATGTCCCCAGTACTGGTGCAGATTGTTCGGGAGTATTGCCATACTTTGTATCGTTGTGATCACGAGGGTCTGTAGTAGATGAAGGTCCGAGATTCTGGTCGTGTGTTGACCGATGTGATACAAGTGACGGGTTAGTATAGGAGTTGTGTGTTATTACTCCTTGTATCCGTGTACCAGATTGCATGACCAGATATGTCGGGAATTCATAGGTGGGAATTCAAGTAGTTGCTTATAGGACAATCTTCCAACAAATGCATGATGTTAGGTTGGGGTTCGACATTTTGTTCACGGTCGACATACAGCGGTACACGTTGTGTCTTAAAGAGTCCTTGTAGCTTGCTACGACTCGGGGACGCTTCGTATGTCGGGTGCACTGCCTTGCACTTGATGGCTACTGTAAAATCGAGCCCGTGCGATCCTGTCCACGAAAATATCGGATGAAATCTTTCTCATGAGTATGTTCTGGCTTGTTTCATAATACTCACCCTTTATTTTGTTGAACTATGGTAATTCAAGTTGCTTCGTTGTCAAGTGGTGATTTCAGATCTTTCCTAAGAGGTGTTCTCATATTTTTATGTGAATGCTAATTTTTTTTTGTTCAATCAATTGTCATATCAATTCCTTTCAATCGGAGTCATCATATCAATTCCATTCAACCGATGTGCTTCTCTTTAGTGAATTCAATCCTCTCAAATTTTTGCAGATCATTCTCTCATTTGTATTCCGGAGTTCATCTCATCTAGCCCAAGTTGTCTTTGTTTTTCCCCACCCTCCCGCCCTTTTTCTCAGTGATTCAATTTTCATCCAAGAGTTCTCTTTTCATTCTTGCTCCCTCTATCATTTCTTTTCTCTCTTACCCGGTGATTCGTTGTGAAGATTCTCAGGAGCTTCGTGTTCATCTTTATTCAATCTTGTCATCCTTACCGGTGAATTCAATTTAGTTGTCGGTGTCATCTTATCCATTCATCCTTGTAATTCTTTCCTATATTGGAAATTCTTATGAGCCTATCTTGTTGCTAATTCCTCTCTCTTTTTATCCGGAGTGTTAAGATATTTCAAAAGTTTTTGTTCCAATCTTTTCAACTATTTTGAGGTGCTCAACCTCATCGAGTTTTCGTTTGTATCGGTGCAATATCTCCCGTTCTAGTAATCTTTTCAACGGTGATTTCTTTGAGTGGGCCCATAACCCAGAGGTTTGTCCCATGATCTGTTATAGCTCTAGTAATCATCCGGAGATCTTTAATTCTTTTCAACTATGACGTAAGTATGAATTTCATCAGTCATATTCCTTATCCAAGGCCTATTTGAATTAATTCTCATATTGGCTCAACATTTCATTCTTCTTTATTCCGGAGTGTCTCATTTATTCTTGGTGGTGTTCTTCTCATATTTCTCTTCTTTCAAGACCAAAGGAGTGTTTCTCTCGAATCTTGGTCCATTCTCTTGCAGATTCTTCATTTCAGCTTTGTGGAATTATCTTATTTGTTTCAATCATGAGTAATCCATTTCTTGCTATCCGGTGTGTTTCTGAGTTGTTTTTATTTCTGTTCCTCCGAAGGCCATCATTTCAGAAGATTCTTCGTTCTCAGCTTTCAACTTTCGTCCTTAATTCTTCTCAATTGTTGTCTCTTCGTTCGTCTCTCGATTATCCGGTGCCTTGTTCTAGTTTTCTTTCAGGTGGATCATGATCTCTTCATTCTCATGTGTTTCCATGCATTCTTGGAATTCATATTCAGTTGTGAATTCTTACCGGTGCGTCCTTCAATCATGCCTCAAGTGGTGCTTATCTGTCTGCCTCTTCAAGATTCATTTCTAGTAGAATAAGTGATATGCTAAATCCGTTGCTTGTCATCAGTTATACTTGATGAAGGATGAGCATAACATAATTCTTATTCTTGTTCTTCCTTCTTCCAAGAGATTTCAATTCTTCTTCCGGAGTGGCTCATGGTTTCAATTCCTTTCTCGTGTGCTTATATTTCTTTTCCGGAGTTCCAAGTTCTTTTAAGTATCTCTTTGTGAGCTTCATCTAAATATTTGCAAGGCTTCAAGCTTATTATTTCATCCTTCATATCGTTGCATCATTCATTTATATACGGAGGTCCTTCTTGGTGGTTCATCAAGGATGTGATTCATTCTCATGTGTTCTTCAAGATTCCTGTTGGAATACCTCAAGTATTCATTATCTTCCATTTTCGGTGCATTTGTTCTTTCGTTATCCTTTGAGGTGGTATTATAGCATTCTTGTTAGTGTAGGAGCCTCGAAGAGTTTTCCTTTCAAGAATGAGATAATTAAATCCATCAATTCTATAATCGTGAGATATTTTCAACCCATGATTTCTTCATTGAGCTTTCTTGGTTTGGATTTCACCTAAAGCTTTTCCTATGGATTGCTGCTATCATGGTGCTTGTCATTAATCCAAGTTCTCAATGTATCCTCTTGGTGTAAGAAATTGTTCATATCTTGTTTCTCCCAATCAATCCTTGTTTCTTTTAGTGGCTGGTTGTCACTTCATTAGTTTGAAAGGTTTCCATAAGCCCACTACTATCTTGTTCTTTTCGTTGTTGTTTTTCCAACAACTTGGTTCAATTCTTCTCGCAAGGATGATTTTCAAGTTCATTGGAGTTAGTAGTTGTCATTCTTTTCTTCTTTCTCTTCTTCCGTATGAGATAGTTCATATTCTCTTGTTCCGGAGTCATTGTGATGTTGCTCTTTTGGGTCTATCTTGTTGTTCTATCAAGATCTTGGTGTTCCCTTGCTCTATTTAGTTATTTGTTATGAATATTGTCTATTTCTTTCATCTTGTCGAATTTTTTGTCCCATTTTCTTACCGAAGTGCTGCCGAAATTTTCCGTGAATTCTTGCTTCTTTCTCATATCATTCCTCATGTCTTTGCAACTTTCAAGGATCGTTGGTTTCACTCGTTTGTCAAAGAAGCGACTTAGTTTTTACCTCGTGTTCTTCCTCATCCTCTTCCCCTTTCATTCTTGGATCTCGGGGCGAGATCCTCTTGTAGTGTAGGAGAGTTGTGACACCCCGAGACCGACGTTCCAGGAGATCCCCTTTATTTCCGTTTCTGTCGTGTGGTTACTTTATTTTGTGGCCTCTTCATTTAGTTTGCATCGTTACATCATGCATGGCATCTTGCATCGTCTGTCACGTGTGGTGTTTTGAGTGTTGTGCTTCGAGTGATCACCGAGTCGTAGTGCGATAGTAGCTCCCCCACTCTCCTCTTATTTCATTTTGTGGTTTTGCTAAAGTTCCGTTTTAACCCCTACTTTTTTAAAATAAAGATTCGTCTTCTTTTAAAGAAAATCATTTTATTAAATGTGGGGGCAACCCCCAAGTTTTGCTTCATTTTATTTTTCCTTTGTTATTTTTTTAAAAAAACTAGAAACCCTTTTATTTATAAAAAGGGTTTGATTTTTTATTCTTTTGTAAAAAGGTTTAATTTTAAATCTTAAAGGGTTTCATTTTTATCTGTTTAAAAATGCCCAAGCTATTTTATAGTTGGGGTATATTTTTTTTCAAAGGAGTCAACAACATTTATTTTTGTTTAAACCTATTTCTTTTGTTTGTTTGAGTTGCTGTTTTTTTAAAGAGAAAAAAACCAGAAGGAAGGGGAGCCTGCCCAGGCTAGCCGGCCCAGGCCCAGACAGCTCGATCCCTCGTGTGCCCTAGCGCCCCAGCCGATCGACCTCGATCCCCTCGCGCAGCCTCGTCCACCCCTGTGCGTCATTGCCCCTGTGTCCAGTTTCCCCTCGAGCCCTCAACCTAATCCAGCTCCCCTAGCCATGGCCTCGACCTCGCCCCTCTCTCTCGCGGGTCGCCTCACCCCTTGCCGTGCCGAGCTCGCCGTGCCCCAGCCCCATGTTCCCGGCTGCTCGCCTCCACCGGCGCCGCCCTGCCATGGCCGGTCCCCTCCCACGTCGCCTTGGATGGCCGTTCACCCCCCCCCCCCCCCCCCCCCGCCGACCGTCGTCCTGCCACGTCTCCCGCGCCTTCCGCGCGCTGTCGTGCTCACCGCCGCAACCTCCGTGATGCGCCGGCCGCCGTGCCCGCCGAGGCCGTCTCCCGCGTGCCGCCCTGCCGCCATGGGCATGCTACCAGCTAGCTGATGCTGTTGCGTAGAGAGTTGCTGCCGGTTTGATGGTCCCGTGCCGAGCTGTGCCGATGCGCAGCTGCCGTTGCTGCGTTTTGTTGTTGCCTGATGCAGTGCTTGCTGGCTGCTGCCTTGCTGTGCCGCTGCTTGCTAGCTGTTGGCCTGCTTGCTACCGTTGCTGCTGCTAGCTAGGCTGCTGTAGTTGCTTGCTGCGCTGGCTGCTGCCTGATGCTAGGTCGCTGCCTGCTTGCCGATGCATGCTGCTGTTGCTAGCTGCTGCGTTTTGCTGTTGATGGTCGTAGTTGCAGGTTCCTGTAGTTTTGTTGCTAGCTAGCCGCTGCTGCATGGCGCGGTTGCTTGCTAGTAGCTGCTGCCGCCGCTATTGTTAGATGCCTGCTAGGTGCTGTTGCTAGCTTGCTGGCTGTAGATGCCAGTTAGATGTAGTTGCTAGGTGTAGTTGCTAGGCTAGGTTGCTGTTGCTTGCTTATGTTGCCGTCGCCGCGTGCACCGTCCCCGCCGCGTGGGATCGCTAAGTTCACGAGTACCACGACGTCCTCGACGACCCCCGGACGTCTTCGGAAAACGAGTTCGACTACCGACGCCGAAGACCCGAGAACCACGACGCCGAGCGAACGACTACCGTCGACGAGACCGGTACCACGACTTCCACGACGACCGTTGTTCCCCTTCACCGAACCGAACCGCTCCGATTCGCACTCGTCGAAGGTATACCGATGAGACGTGGCCGAGAACCGTATGCATGTGTTGTATGAGTTGAATGTATGTATGCACCGTATGTTGCCCGTTGCATGTTGTCCCTCTTATGTTGTGCCTAGACACATGGGAACCCGGTAACCGGGATCACCCCATCCTTATTTAACGTTCCCGCACACGCTCCCTATACATTGGCACGATATCTCGACGAGTTATCGGGATAGGAACGTTGGCGTGGCATCGTTTACGATTTTCCGCCATGGTTCCCTCTCGCTCGCCGTGGCGACACCTGTTTCTTTCCCTTCTTGCCCGTGTTGAAACTCGCATGCATGACGCATTCATGGCATATATTCTGTGTTGCATGTTCTTGTGTCATAGCTCATTCTATGTCCCGCGAGTTAAACCGACTAGGATGACACGTAAAACCGTTGCTTCACCCCTTGCCATGTTAAAAACATTTAACCTTGCCGGTAAATTAACGGGAGTGAACTAATAATTAAACATGGAGTTTCGTCCATATGCAACCATCGCTCATCCGTCGTGTCCTAAGAACGAGGTACGCGACTCCTATCGGGATCGTCGACACATCGGGCGGCCTTGCTGGATTAGTTTTACCTTTGACGAGATATCTTGTGCATTGGGATTCCGGTGATGCTTTGGGTAATCTCAGAGTTGAGGTTTTCCACTAGGGAATCCGACGAGATCGCGAGCTTCGGGATTGAGGATTTCTATGCGGCTTGTGGTAATTTGTGATGGGCTAGTGGGAGCACCCCTGCAGGGTTAAATCTTTTGGGAAAGTCGTGCCCGCGGTTATGTGGCAACATGGAAACTTTGTTTAACACTGGTTCTAGATAACTTGAAGTTAACTTAATTAAAATATGCCAACTCTGTGCGTAACCGTGACTGTCTGTTTCGTGAGTTCCTTCTCCGATCCAGGACACGGTGGGGTAATGTCTGACGTAGGTAGGTGTTCAGGATCATTCATTTGATCATCAGTAGTTCACGTCCGCTATGCGTTCATTTCCCCCCTCTTATTTCTTGTACTCGTAAGTTAGCCACCATATATATGCTAGCTGCTGCTGCAACCTCACCACTTAACCATATCTCACCCATTAAGCTTTGCTAGTCTTGATACCTTTGGAAATGAGATTGCTGAGTCCCATGTGGCTCACAAATTACTACAACACCAGTTGCAGGTACACGTAAAGGTTACTCGAAGCGAGCGCGTTTGTTGTTCATTTGGAGTTGCTTCTCCTTCTTCTTCTTCATCGATCTAGGATGGGTTCCAGGCCGATAGCCTGGGATAGCAAGGATGGACGTCGTTCTTATTTTCTCGTTTGTTTTCATCCGTAGTCGGACCCTGCTCTTACTCTTGATGATTATGTAATGTACTGATGTGACTCTCATGTAGCATGTGGCGAGTGTAAGCCAATTCTTTATATATATCTCTTCTTCTCAGTACATGTACTTGTAACGATATCCATTCTTGCGACACGACGAGATGCGCCTCTATCCCTGATGAGGCCCTCGTGCCAAATTGAGGATAGGGTCGCATCTTGGGCGTGACAAGGTTATAGCCAAATTCCAGGTATTAACTATAACGAAGTCTTTTCTCCAGTTGTGAAGCATAGCTCTATTCGCACTTTACTTAGTATTGTTGCCATGAATGATTTTGAGCTTGAACAATTGGATGTTAAAACTACATTCTTACATGGAGAATTAGAAGAGGATATTTATATGGAACAACCTGAAGGTTTTGTTATTCCTGGAAAAGAAAAGCTTATCTGTAAGTTAAAGAAATCTCTTTATGGATTGAAACAATCCCCTCGATAGTGGTACAAGAGATTTGACACCTTTATGCTCTCTCAAGGTTTCAATCGGTCTAATTATGATAGTTGTGTTTATTTGAAAACTGTCAATGGTTCAGCTATTTATTTTTTCCTTTATGTTGATGATACGTTAATTGCTGCAAAGAGCAAGTTAGAGATTCATGAACTAAAGAAGCAACTGAGTAATGAATTTGAGATGAAGGATTTGGGTGCAGCAAAGAAAATACTTGGCATGGAAATATCCAGAGATAGACCATCTGGAAAATTATATCTCAGTCAGAAGGGATATATTGATAAAGTTCTTCGTCGTTTTAATATGCATAATGACAAGCCAGTAAGTACTCCGTTAGCTGCACACTTCAAATTATCATCAGCTTTATGTCCCGAGTCAGATGCAGATATTGAGTACATGTCTAGAGTTCCCTATTCGAGTGCAGTTGGTTCACTTATGTATGCCATGGTTTGTTCCCATCCGGATTTATCTTATGCACTGAGTGTTGTTAGTAGATACATGGCTAATCCTGGAAAAGAGCATTGGAATGCAGTTCAGTGGATTTTCAGATACCTGCGAGGTACTTCTAATGCTTATTTACAGTTTGGGAAAACTGGAGATGGACTTGTTGGTTTTGTTGATTCTGATTTTTCTGGTGATTTGGATAAGAGAAGATCACTCACAGGTTATGTTTTCATCATTTGTGGTTGTGCTGTGAGTTGGAGAGCAACTTTGCAGTCTATTGTGGCTTGCTCCACTACTGATGCCGAGTATATGGCTATTTCTGAGGCATGCAAAGAAGCTATCTGTTTGAGAGGTTTGTACACTGAGCTTTGTGGAGATTCATCTTGCCCTACCATATTTTCTGACAGTCAAAGTGCTACATATCTTACAAAGAATCCAATGTATCACGAGAGAACAAAACACATTGATGTCAGATTTCACTATGCTCGAGATGTTGTTGCTAAAGGTGATTTGAAGGTATGCAAGATAAGTACTCATGATAATCCAGCTGATATGATGACAAAGCCAGTTCCTACCAATAAGTTTGAGCTTTGCTCAGGCTTAGTCGGTATTTCTCACTAGTCCTTTGGGATTTGATGCACAAGGTGTTTAAGCTGATTTGGATGGAGTTATTCACTTGCTTCGACTACTGGAGGGAATTTGGCTCAAGGTGGAGATTTTTAAATTGTGATCCAAATTCTACCGTATTGGACTAGACGTAGTACAAATGGTGTGGGCCTTTGCGTTGGTACCGACGCGTACGAGTACACTCGTTTACTTGTCCTCCAAAGACTCTCATGTGTTGCCCCTCATATATACTGCACGTAGTCGCACCTAAAGACGGTCATGTCGTCTCCTGCTTGTAGTACTCCTCCTCATAGTGATTGCACCTTCGTGCGTCCGTGGTTTTCTTCCACAAGGGTTTCCACATAAATATTCGTGTCTCTCGTTGATCTCGTTTTATCTAACACACGGGCTAGAGGGCCAGGAACAACCGCTGCTAGGAGCAATCAGCTCCTCCCATGCGCATGCTGTTGCTGCTTACCCTGCTGGCCACGAGGGTCACGGGCGAGCAGCAAGGGAGTCTTCACCTCGGAAGGACCGATACGGCGCTGATCTCTGTATCGCTGTCCAGAACGCGGCTGATACTCTGATATGCAGGATACGACGAGGATACGGGTATCTGAAAAGTATCGCTATTTTTGATTTTTAAAAAAAGAAAAACATGACGACACGTCTGGAAAACACGGTGGAACGTTTGGGACACGGCCAAGAGACATAGCGCAGCCGCGACCCGAGCCCAGCCCACGACCTAAACCTAATCAGCTACCTCCCGTTGCACGCAGCCACGCACCACGACATCGAGGGCAGTTGCAGCCCCCGCCGGCGCCCCACTAGCCGTCGTCGCGCTGCCGCCCCCGCCCCTCCAGCCGCCGGCGCCGCCACCCTCGCCGGCGCCCCTCCAGCCGCCGGAGCCGCCGCTCCTCCAGCCACCGACTCAGTCTTCTCTACCATCGGTATATCAGCACCTCACTCTGTTTCTGTAATGAAAGTATGAAACTTGTTGTTTTTTATATACCTGAAAAAGGATGAAACTTGTTGTTTTTATATACCTAAAATTGCTGTCTTTTATACCTGAAACTTGTTGTTTTTATACCTGAAACTTGTTGTTTTTTATACATGAAACTTTCTGTTTTTAAACTTGAAATTATTTGCTGATGTTGTTAGCTGCCTCATATTGCTAGGGAAGAAGATAGATACAAGTATACACCATGTCATCTGCGGGTAGTGTGTAACGACTAAGATGCGGTCCTTTCCGATTTAGGGAACGAGGCCCCAAAATGGAAAGAAGCGCATCTAAGCGTTTCACAAGCACGATAACATAGCACATGCATAATAAAAGAATGACAAGTAGGGAATTGTTTGCCATCTCATAGATAATATCAGAGTTTACATCACACATTTATTCAAACAAGGTAGTTCCGCTACGGACTACATAACATGAGAAAAAGGCTATGCTACCCTGCATGCTTGTCCATGATCACGACCATGCCTCGGTCTTCTGGATAGTTCACGTATAGGCGGTCGTTCTCCTCATCGTATTGCCACGCCAGCTGCGTGCCATCGGGATCACCTGTGTCGGGCGTACCTGTACCTGTTGGTGTGTTGAAGTAATCAGTGAGCCACGGGGACTCAGCAATTTATGACCTCGGTGCCAGAACTAGTCAAGTTATTAGGTAAGGAAGGTTCAGTGTATAGGTTGCAGCATCCTAAGCATTTATGGTGGCTAACTTACGTAGAACAATTTATTGATGGTGGCCTATGATAGCGATCGATGACTAGCTGATCACTAAGTGATCTTGGACACCTACTTACGTCAAACATAACCCCACCGTGTTCCTGGTCGAAGAGAGGTCTTCGAAGGGGACAGTCACGGTTACGCACACGGTTGGCAATTTTATTATAATTAGTTCAACTTATCTAGAACCGGATGTTAACAAATATTCCATGTTGCCACATAACCGTGGGCACGGCTTTCCAAAAAATTAAAGCATGCAGGGGTGCTCCAACTAGTCCATCACAAACGGTCACGGGCCGCAAAGTAATCCTCTATCACGAATCTCGTGATCTCGTCGGATTCCTTAGAGGAAAACCTCAACTCTGGGGAGAACCAAAGCTTCACCGGGATTCCTATACGCAAGATATATCGCTAAGGTAAGACAAGACTAGCAGGACCTCCCGTCGTGTCGACGACCCCGATAAGAGCCACGTATCTCAGCCTCAGGACACGACGGATGAGTGACGCGTATAGTGGCCTAATAGAAATCTCTCAAGTTGCCCTGAGTTGGCACCGCACAGTGCTCTGGTTTCGACCAACACTCATGAGGAGCACTGGCCCGGCACTACACCACAGCACTACATTCTTAACACACAAGTTGGTCGGTATAACAGCTTCCACCAACAGACAGTCTGTTGGGAAAAAGTATTGCCGACCGTTCAGGTCTGTTGGGGAAAAAACATACGGGAAAGCCCATTGCCGACCAACAAAGTTTTGCCGACCAACAGACCGACGATAGTACGAAGAAGTGTCGACCGACAGTCCATCGGCGATGTCATGGATCTTTCCCGATCGACGACCTGTTGGCCTTTGAAGTAACCTTTCCCGACCGATGTGTCGTTGAAATTTTTGTTTTGCCGACCGACTGTTTGTTGTCCATGTATGAACCTTCCCCAACTGATGGCCTGATGGTGGCTTCTTTGCCGACCGACTTGCCGTCAGCCCTATCATAAACATTTCCCAACCAACAGACTGATGATGTTTTGTTTTGCCAACCAACAATTCAGCACAGGCTGATGATATATATTATTTGGACTTACTTATAATGCCAACCAACAATTCAGCAGAGGCTGATGATATATATTATTTGGCCTTACTTAAACAATATCAACCACGTTAGATATCTAACTCACCATACAGTATGCATGTACTCCGAAATATTAAAACAGATGCAAACATATCAATTTTTGTTGCTCTGTTACACTTGCAAACATTTATGTTTGTTTGCTACAAAATACCCAGCTAATTAATGAGACCCAAAATGTGCATTGTTTCTACTCCATTGTTCTCAGTATGGCTAAATGATCCACCATCACAAAACGATAGCTAGGAGATCCACCATTGCAAAACGATAGCTAAGAGCTCCACCATATAGATTTACAAAACGATAGCTAGATCCACCATACAGGCTCAAACTACCAGCTTCATGGTGCCTTCCTTGTCCTCTTGTCTTTCCTACAATGTTAACAACAGAGATGACATAGTAAGGGTCATAGCGGATTTATAAAAATGCTCAGTATTTTAAGATTTTTATGTATTTCTTTACTATTAGCAAGTAAAATGGCATCTAAATTGTGGAATATGAACATAGGCTCTGTGTCACTAAGTGACATGCACACAAGATCTTTTAATGATCAACATACAATACAGTCACAACATTGAAAATGCATCCAACCATACAGTCAGGTTAAAATAAGGCTCTGTATAGTCTTGGGTAGAAAAATAAAGCTCCATTCATAAATTACTGACCACTACCAAATTAGTTCCATACTGGAGGGCTCAAAGAAATAAAAATTCATGCCCTTAAAATAATTTGTCAGCCACCAACAACTATATCTCTAGGCCCATAAATTATACCTAGTGAAAAATCAACCACACTCCACTTTCCAATTCACGGCATATGATTTTTCAACCACCAACAACATATGATATCCTGATGCTGCCAATTCACAACATATGATACAGCCACAAAAATCATCCACACTCCACTTTCCAATTCACAGCATATGTAAAGCTCTAACTCTGCGACAACACGCAGTATAAACAGTATAAACAGTATGATGTGCTGTATGTTTAGACTACCAAAAATGATGTGATGTACAGTATAAACAGTATAATTTGCACCAACTAAATGCATGACAAGAACTGTCCATGCTTGATAGCAGCAGACAGGCCACCAGCAAAAAAAGGCGTGACGAGTAGGAAAGAATGTGATGCTCCAGAGTAACATGTGCTACAGAGTAACATTTGAGGAGCAAGTTCAACTGCAAACTACCAGCTACAGTTATAGGGATCAAACAGAAGTGTACTCATATATAATCTATGCCCAGGGAAACAGAAGAGTTAAAAGAAGAGGTAAACAGAAGGATAAGATTAGTCACACAGCAGGACCAACTAAAAAAATAAGATCAGTCACACAGCAGCAGTTTTTATGCCCATTGTGGCAGCAGCAGTTTTATGCCCATTTATGACATTACTCTGTTTTCCAATTTTCTACAGTGCTCTGTTTTCATGATAACTCTGTCATTGCTATGGTTTTGATCATGAACAAAATTCTATGAAGACTCTAACTATTAACCCTGTCATTGTTATGGTTTTGGTCAAGGACAGTACCTTAGAGGCGGGTCGAGGAAGATGCCCCTGGCTTGTAGGGCTTCATCTGGCAAAGTAATCATGAGTCAATATCACACGCCAAACAATTCGAGGCAAGTGGACAGAACATATATTGTTGGTGATTACCTTGCTAGATGGCCATGCAATGGACTTTGTGACAGCATCAGCGATACATTGTAAACCGTCGCATTCAAAAGGCACCGTAGCATCCCTTCTGATCGCAACGTTGACAACAACCTCATAAGTCCCTGGTCCAAGGGGCTCTTCGCCCACAATAGTGTCTGGATCAACTGAGATAATTGTTACCTTATCAACGGGAGTTTCAGGACCAGTCCATGCATATAGAAGCACATACATACCAATCTTAATCAATGATAATTTTAGAAACATGTAAATAATATAGAATTTATACATATAGGTAAGCATGAGAAGATTACCAGGCTTTCATCTTCATGGGCTGATGAGCTTCTTGCAGGGGGCTTTGCAACAACTCTTCTATGAACAAAGGGCTCTTCATCATCCCCTTGATCATCTTCTTCGCCATCATTATCTTCCTCAACTGCAAGTCTTGAGTTCTATTCAGACAACAATATGTAAAACAGAGTTATTGCATGCAAGAAGGATTATTGATGCAATGAAAAGATGTGGAAATAGTTCTTTACTTCTTGAGAACTGGAACCATTATGCGAGCTAGGAGTTTCCATATCATGCCCTCTTTGTGAAGCCAACATCAATTCCATTCGGTCCATTCGTTCATGCATTTCTAGCACATGCTCCTCCAGCATGCTAACACGATTTTCAGCTACACGACGCCCTTCCATTGCAACTAGAACTCTTGTGCTCATTTTACCCCGTGTACCCGGTGTGCCCAAATCTTGAGGCGTTGGCCCTAGACCTAACACACGGACATGACCCCTTGGCTCCTTAATTCCACATACACGTGCAAACAGATAACCTTCTTTAATACTTTTCCCCTTCCATTCAGGGTGTGTTTCAGCTTTCTCTATGAGGTCTTTGTGCAAAATGACATTCACTTGCTATGTTAATTCTACTTGTACAATTTATGAGTAATTCTACTTGTAAATTTCTGAGCATGGCAAAAGAGACTTACAATTGTTGTTGCTTCCTGAGGCACATAACTACCTTTCCTATCCCCTTTCTTGCATATATGTGTTTCGATATAAACTTGATCTCTTCGAAGCTCATGCCCAAGTTTGACAGCCTGCAATCATTTATTTATGCATTAGCAACAGAGACTCTTGCTGTCATTTTTAATGGGGGTAACTATTTTTACCATTTCATCGGCAACATGGGCATGACTCTTACTGCCAGATGTATGAGGCACTGCCTTGGCATGATTCCTCTTTGCGATAGCACTGCGAGACTACAAGAAGAAAGGAAAGAAGATTTACGATGAGTAGCCATGTTGATAGAGTGCTGCATGTATACTATGATTCAGCGGGATGGCTTACTTCAAATACCGAAGGTCTCCAGTAAGTAATAAGGGTCTTCCAATCAGCTTCACTAATTCTGCTATCACGTCTTTTCATAAGTTGTGCATCAGTGAGTGCAGCATCAAACTTGTGCCTCTTCAAACCTGACTTTCAATCCTTCCATTTTATGTGTGAAGTGTTGATAACAAAGCTCAAAGCGGATGAATCCAGATCATAAAATGCCTATTAAAAGAGAGAAACCAGGAAACTCAGTTAGACAAGAATTGAAATAGTGTACGTTATACCTTCAAAACTGATCCAAACTATGCCCATTTATACCTTCAAGGTCTCCCACACCAACAACTTATTTTCTACATCAACATCTCGCCAATCTAACTCTATAGGTGGTATATGCTTCCTCACCAAAGTACCAATGAAATTGGTAAATTCAGTGGCATCTGGCCCAACAGGCTGGCCATTCCCATTAAGTGGAATATGGATTTTGGGTTGATTGAGCCTAGCATATATGTTAGCCTTTCGAGTAATTTTTCGTCCACCTTTCTTTTGACTACCTTCATCATCAAGCTCACGAGTAATCTCTTCATGCAAGAAAATTAACATAGTCATACAACAATTCTAGCAAGTGACATTAGGATACAATATGAGCAACTATACTACAATACCTTTGGAAGGCTGATGCTCACGATCTACATGATCTTGAGATTTTGATACCGTAGACCTCAAAATGCGCCCTTCATTCGCGATTACAGGTGCACCCTGCATAGATATATAGTTAGTGTTCAAAGCTACATTTGCTTTCTTCAGGTAGAAAATGAATCTGATGGAAATTCACCTTTCTTTTATTTTTGGAGGATTGGTTTGCCTCCATATTTGCCTGCATAGAAACTTTTGTTGCTCGTACCGCTGCTAGCCGTTTATCATTTTCTTCAATGCTCTTACTTCTCTGTAGCTCATACTCTACCACTTTAAGTTGATCCACCGTGACCCCGCCATCTTTAGCTTTTCCGTTTGCGCTTGCCATTTTTCCTCCTGCAAAAGACACATTATATCAGTACATGTACATCACTGGAAATACTTACAGGATCGTACACAACACTTACTTTTTTTCAATATCACTAGCTTTAAGAACTAGTCCATCTATATTTGTCCTAGAAGAACCAATGCCTCCATCCACAACACTCACACGTATGGCAGTACATTGATCGGGAAACGTCACACTTAAAACATTACCATTGTCATCTTCAGACTCTTCTATGTCATACAATGATGGCACAACAACACTAGACCACTCAGCATCAATGGGATCTTCAACATAGTAAACTTGAGTTGCTTGTGTGGCTAATATGAAGGGCTCATCTGATATTTTCTCACCGGTATTAAATACATGCTTGAAATTCACGGAAGTGATCCCAAACTGATCGGTTTTTACCCATTCATCTTCTACACGATTATCAACCCAGTCACATTTGAACAACACTACTTTCCCTTCATGTTGATAGTTTAACTAAGAATTTCCTTTATAATGCCATAATATGTCTTGTTTCTTACACTAATGTTGCCACCTTCTCCTTTTGCAAAAGACGTGGTTTGTGCAACAAGAGCTACTCCACTACTCTGAAACGGTCGACCCTCATCGTATGCTTGTGTATGAAAGTCTACCCCATTTATAGGGTAGCTACTATACTTCATCGCGACCATGTTTGGCTCTTTAGCTAATATTTTTATCTCGTGTGGTGCTTCATCACCCATTTCTGCCACCGGTGATTACAAAATGCTAATGTTACTCTACAATGGAATTATGTATTGTAGGTTTACAAAGTCACATGCCCACTTACGTGCATTTTAAACCACTCATGAAAGGTCTCATAATGCACACGATTGACTTCTCGATGACTTCGAACACCAATAGAAGAAAGTTACTCCATATGTTTGCTGCATATATAGGCTACATTTATCAACCGGCAAGGAAGAAAAAATAACGTAAAAGCAATACCTAGTATGGATATCTTACTCTAGGTATGGTTCTATGTTGTCATAGTTGAACAAGACATATTTGTGTGCTTGCAGCCAAGTTTTGTTATCTAACATCACCATGCACTTTCCGGCCAGCCCTCGACCCATGTTGTGGAAGAAAGGAGCTGTATCATCAACTTCCATATCCAAACCTCCATCATTCCTAGCTCGGTTGGACCGAGTTTCACCATCTAAATAGCGTGAGCAAAATGTCAAGCTCTCGTCAAACAAATAGCCCTCCGCAATTGATCCTTCCACATGACTTCTAGTGTGTACATGTCCCTTGAGCTTTCCTATATACCTCTCTACAGCCCACATGTTGCGAAAATGTACTGGACCAGCTATCATTGCTTGGGCTGGAAGATGAACCATCAAATGCACCATAATATCAAAAAATGAAGGGAGGAATATAGCCTTAAGAAGGCTCAAGGTCTCAGCTATTTCAGCCTGCAACCTTTGCATGTCACTTATGCGAATAACCTGTGAGTACATTTGCTTGAAAAATCTGCTCACACGAATCAATACCGCACTCACTCTTTCTGGTAATGTTCTTCTCACAGCAAGTGGTAGCAAGTCTTGCAAAAGGACATGGTTGTCATGGCTCTTTAACCCAGTTATCTTTTTCTCCTTAACATGCACATTACGGCGTATGTCAGATGCATAACCATTAGGAAACATGGCATTTTTAAATGCTTTGCAAAATGTCCTGTGCTGATCAGATTCCATTGCGTAAGGCGCCGGAGGGAAAAAACTTCATCATCATCAAGATCAATAGGTTGAAGATCCTTTCTAATATTGAGTGCTTCAAGGTCATATCGAGAATTAATGTTATCCTTGGTTTTTCCATTCACAGCCAACAAAGTGTTAACTATGTTATCACACACGTTTTTTTCAATGTGCATGATATCAAAGTTATGATGCATCTTCAAATCCTTCCAATAAGGCAGTTTAAACCAAATAGACTTTCTTTTCCAAATGATCAACGGATCCCCTTTCTTGCGTTTCTTAGTTCTAGCCTTCTTCGTTTTAGGGTCCTTCCCAAACTTGGTTTGAATATTTTCTGTCAGCTCTAAGATTTTCCTACCGGTAAGTGGAACGGGTGTTGTCCCAAGTTCTATGTCACCGAATGTGAGTGTATCATACCTCAAGGGGTGATCTGCATGTAAGAACCTATGATGCCCCATGTAGCAAGTCTTGCTACCATTTTTCAGCCTAAGAGAACATACATGGGAGTGGCATTCAGGGCAAGCTCCTTCTCCAGAGGTAGCACAGCCAACCAAAGACCCAAGACATGGTTTATCTGTAATTGTACACATTATGGCAGCACGCAACTGAAATTACTCTCCGGTTGAAGCATCATAGGTCCTAACACCATCAACAAACATATCTACCATATCATCAACTAGTGGCTCAAGATAGACATCCATGTCACTACCAGGAGCATTTCGGCCAGGAATCAACAATGATAGAATGAAATTTGATTGCTTCATAGTCATCTAGGGTGGAAAGTTATAAGAAGCCAATAGTACTAGCCAAATGCTATAGCTAAGATTCATGGATCTAAATGGATTAAAACCATCTGCACATACTACAAGCTTAAGATTTATGTTGTCTTCTGCAAAATCTTTATTCTTTTCATCAAAGTCTTTCCATAGGAGAGAATCTGCAGGATGCCTAATCGAGCCATCTTGTGTGCGCTCTTCTGCATGCCATCTTGTGAGAGCCGCAGTTCTGGAACACACAAACAACCTTTGAAGCCTCTTCTTTATTGGGAAGTAACGAAGAACCTTCTTAGGAACCTTGTGGACACGTTTCCCATCTGCACTCTTCCTTTCAGATTTCCATCGTGAAGCCTTACATTCTGGGCATGAATTAGCATTGGCGTTGTTCTTCCAAAATAGAATGCAGTCATTTTCACAAGCATGGATATTAACATACCCAAGTCCTAAGCACTTGACAAGTTTTTTGGCTTCATTCGAGTTTTTGGGTATCGCGGACTCAGGGTAAGCATCTTTTAGTAGACCTAACAACAGATCAAAACTTCTATCGAACCATCCTCCAAACAGTTTGGTGTGAAGAAGTCTCACTAGGAAACGAAGCTTTGAGAATTTCTTACAGCCTGGATATAGCTCCTGTTTAGAATCAGCTTCAAGTTTGTGAAGAGATTCTAGAAAAGAATCATCCTGATCTAAACCACAGTCATCTTCAAGATCTCCCTCTTTATCTAAACCAGCAGCAAGGTCTCTTAGCAAATCAGATATATCATCGTCCTCATCCCTATCGCCGCCCTCATCTAGATTTGGAGGAATGGCAGAAGAAGAGACGCATTCACCATGAAATATCCACTGCTTGTAGCCATCTACAAATCCCTCGCATACCAGGTGCTCACGAACTTCAGATTCTTCTCTCCAGTACGAGTTCACACAGTTTTTGCAAGGACATAAGATTTTATTCTCGACTGCTGATTTACTAAATGCGTAGCCTAGGAATTTGGTGAGCCCATGTAAGTACTTATTTGTATGCCTACATCCAAACATAAATGTGCAGTGTGTTATATATGATTTCAGCATCTAAGAAATTAAAAATATATGTGGCATTATACCTACGCGCATCCATCCAACTTCTATCCATGCTAGGTTAGCTTCACACACTTGGTTACTACCAAAGAAACACTAAATCCCGAATGGATAATATCAGAACCAGAGAATGCAAGGAATTACTTAAGGAATGAAGAATCATGGAACAAATTCAATGGTAGTACACATAGTAAAAATAGATACCACCATAAATAAAACAGATCAGAGATGTGGTTGACTCACCAAGGAGTGAAGGATGCAGTGACAAGCGTGGAAGAGGGCTCGCTGTGCAGCTGCTGGTAGCTGAGTCGTTGGAGAGAGAGCAGACGGCGGTGCAGAGGGCATGGAGACGATGGTGAAGAGGCAGACGGCGTGGGGCGGCGGCCGAAGGAGCAAGACGGCGTGGGGAGGCGGTCGGAGGAGCAGCACGACGTTGGGTGGACGGAGGAGAAGGACGGCGCGGGGCGGCGGTCGGAAGAGCAACACGATGTTGGGTGGCCTGAGGAGAAGGACGGCGTGGGGCGGCGGCTGGAGGGCAGGACGACGTTGGGGATGAGCACGATGGTGGGGTGGCGGTGGGATAGAGTGGGGATCGATGGGAAGCTCCGGTCGGCGTGGGTGGGGGGCGTGGGTCGACTCCGTTGGCGGCAAGCCCCGGTCGACGGCGAGCGGCTAGCGGCGGGCGCTGAGCCCCGGTCGGCTGCGAGTGGCAGGCGGCGGGCAGCGTGGAGATCGACGGGAGGCGAAGGCGTGGAGATCAACGGGAGGCGGAGGTGGGGAACGAAAAAGCTAGGGATTTGGCTTGTGGAGAACGACTCTTGTGATTTTTGCAAAAAAAACGCGGGCTGGGCCGGCTATTTGGCGCTAAAAATTGGTTGTTCGCGCCAAAGGCCCATAATGTCAGAATGTTGATCGGGGTTATTTACCGACCGATCGGATACAGACCATAATAGAATTCCCAACAGATAGTTCGATGGTATATGCTAGTGCATTCCCGACCGACGATGGGTCACCATTAGTAGTTTTCCCGACCCACAATCTGTTAGCAGTTTTCTGGTCAAACAGTGGGTCGGCAAAAGTCCTCTTTTCCCAACAAACGTGAGTAGGGAATTCTGGTGCATGGTGTATTGCGGGTTGTTGATTAATTCCTCGGGGTAGCTATTCCCTATGCACATTATTATTAAGTGATTAGCAAATTAAAACCAATGTTGGGTCCTCCCGGACAAGTCTTAACACTACACGATTTATCAAGGGGGTCCCCATAACAACCCCGAACGTGTTAGGAGCGAACAGTTATGGAATCAAACACGGGTAGCCGGAAACTATGGTGCTAATAACGGAACAAAACACCCGGCAAGAGGCTAGGCCTTCCGTTATTTACCAAGTATATAGGTGCATTAATTAAATAACATATTTAACATAGTGATATCAAACTCATGTTATCACATGAGACAAATGCACCTGCAACTAGCAACGCGAACATTAGAAGCTGAGCAAGCCTACTTAGCCATTCAATATTAGCTAGGAGGGGGAAAGTGTTTGGGTTTCATGGCAATATCAGGAGGTATTTATTTCAGTGGTAGGCAGCGAGCATATGACGAAGGAAACGTGAATCTAGGCATAACAAGTCTAGAGACGGTATCAAGGTCATGTCATCTTGCATGTGATGTCTTCATCTTGGAACTGCTCTTGTTCGTCCTGCACGTACTCTCCCGGATCCACATACTAACTCCTTGATCCTGGTGCTACCCAACATAAAAAATAGCATCAAATGAACAACAACACAACATGATGCAACAAGCACATGATGCATGAGATGAGAATGAACATGCATCTCTATTCTAGCTACTTGCACATGCATGAGAAGAAACTACAAACTTCTAGACAGAACTGCACTCTAAGCTATCTTGACATGCATGAAGATGTCATGAATGCATCACGCGAAAACGATGCAAAAACATATAAGGAACGTTACGAACGGAGCTACGGATCAACCGGAAACACCGAAACAATAAATGAAGTCCTAAGGATCAAATCCATCACAAACACACTCCAATGGCATACTTCTGGTATACCCAGGTTGCCACATCACCAAACCAGCAAGTATGGATGGGGTGGTGCAAATAAACTCAGCACACCATCAACTATGCACTCACAAGAATCAAAACATCAAAACTATACATTCTGTCCTAAACAGCATCATAGCAGTTTGAGAGCCACATGCAAAGCACCTACAGCCACACAAATGTGCCAAATAAGATATGTGGCAGAAGCTATTCAAAATCTCTACAAGCATGAGCAAAAATATAATACAAAGGAGTTTCACACAGAAAGTTCTACAGCTGCTAACTTGGACAAAAATATCAGTTTTCAGGGACTTAGTGAAATTCTCAGATTCTCACTAGCTGTTTATGCTCTGAAGCATTTTTAAAGCACCCAAAACAATATCTACAGGAAGCCAAATGGAATGAAAATTGACAGAGATCTAGACAAACACAAAATCTCCAACTTCCCAGTTGAATGCAAGGGCTGATTCCCAACACATGAACTTTTGCAAGCACAACTACAAGGGAAGAAAATAACAGCAGTTTCTCAGATTAAGCACCACTTGCACATATAAACTCCTAAGCATGAAACAACACCACCATGCTCTATAGGGGTTCACCCTCTACTGCCACAACAAGGAATCATCCCCTTGGGCTCATCACATCACATGGAACCAAGCTCTAAACATTGAACAAAACAGAAATATGTCATTCCCAGAAAGTGTCCAAAAGGGAAATCTGATTCTACCATTGGATTCCTAGGATGATTCTACCCCAAAAACATATATAATACCTAGGCACTTGCGTAGAACAAATGGGCACAAAGCTAAGAAGAAAATAAACATGGAATCACAAAGAGGTAAATAGTGCTATATCACATGCTTCTCACTAGATCATCACCTACACATGCACTTGCACACTCTCATCACTCCAATGGTGCACATGAGGGCTATACCTCATGTTCATGTGCCTTAGCACACCACCACACACACACAAACAACAAGCACTCATATAGCAAGCACCTACACATGCTAGTATAAACACACACACCTACTTGCACTCACATACACTACACACAAAGTATGTGGGGGGGGACCCACACACACACACACACCACATACTTGCACAAACTAGTGCTTAAATTCATCACTCATGCACATGAGAAACACACACACACATGCATCACTACCCTAGTGTTATACACACATACTAATACACACACACATACATGGTAGCTTGCTCCACCTACACTAGCACACAAATACCTACACATGCATTTCTACACATGCTAGCAAAATAATCAGAGACAACCTACTGGTTGTGAGGTAAAAATACCACACAAGGTGATCTAGCACACCACAACAAGTACATAGCAAACAAAAGAAAAACAACAAAAGAAATGGGCAACAAAAATAAAAGGGTTTGGGGGGGAATCGAACCCAAGACCCCCTGGTTCACCACCAGCAACTAGCACCACTACACTACACACTCTGGCTCGACACGAGAGATAGGGTAAACAGGGTATGCTCTCCCTTGAAGCTACTGTGCCGAAAATAATTAGCAAAAAAGGGGGTGGCGCCGCGGGGTTTCCAACCCACGACCACCTGATGCAACAAAACCCACCTACCACTCTGCTATGCGCTTGGATCTTAACAGAGAAGAGGAGGTAACTCTATTGAGCAACCCCTTTGGTCCTTCTTTTGCCCGACGGTGGCCAGAACCGGGGAAGCTCAACCACGGCGATCTACTACAAATTGGCCTACGGCTCGTCGATGGAAGGGAGAAGGGGCTCCCACGGTTCCATTCCACTAGCTAAATCTCCTTGAGGAGGCCTACATCTACTGCTCGACAACACGCGGCAGCGCCGGCGACAGAGACATGCTCAGCGGCGATGCTACGGTTCCTACGAGCTAGATCTACCGAAAGGAAGGGGAAGGAAGACTCGTGCTCACCCACTAGACGAGGACGTCATGCCTGTCGGAGAGGAAGTAGAGGAAGGAGTGGAAGAAGCCACGGCGGGGAAGATCGTCGGAGAGGAAGTAGTCGTCATTGATGTAGGGGTAGCAGTCCCGATCTGCTCCTCCTAGCTGCGGGAACGGGTCCCCTTGAGGTCCCGTGTGCTCGCGGAAGTCCTGGAGAGGGCAGAGAAGCACGGCTACGATGGCGAGGAGCTCCTCAAGTCACGGCCATGGCGGAGGAGGCGCTCACTTACCTACTGCTGACGAAGGAGAGGGAGGAGAAGATGGGGAAAGAAGTGGCGGCGGCTAGGGAGGAACCCTAGGCCTAGCACGGTCGCCAAGGGTTCTTTATAGGAGGAGGAGGAGGCGAGGGACGCGCGGCCTCGACGTCCGTGAGACGGCGTTGATGTCTGTCGCGCTGACTCTGAAGAAGTCTGACGGAGGAAGGCGACGCCGTCTGCAGAAGAAGGGCTGCGCATGAGGAGGAGTTGGGCCAGCCAGTGGGAGAAAGCCCACTCAAAGGCGCGAGATAGGAAAAAGAAAACCCACTGGGGTTTTCTATTTGAAAACAAACAGAGACAAGAAATAAAACATAGGCAATACTGTTGACCCTAAAAATAAAACAAAATACCCCTGGTCATAAGGGAATTATGACCCATTTAAATAAAATATAAAAGGAATATTTGGAGCATATAAATATTTACAAAACAGAATTAATTCCACTGCTTTGTGAATATTTGCACCACTAAAACAAAGTTTCAAAACACTAAAAACATAGCATCACATCTACCACAATTCATACTAAAACATGGGCATTTTTGAAACAAGGATGGAGCAAGTGAAACTTGAGCTTGAGATAAATAGAGAGGAAGAAGTTTTGAATCCTATTTGAAATCTAACAAGTTGCACCCTACTTCAAATGCACCACTCATTACAACACATCACATACCATCACATCCCATCACACCTCATCTCCACACCATGGATTCACAAACAACAACACAATGAAAGCATGGAATGAAATGGATGCATGCATGCAAAGGGAAACAAGACATGAGCACATGAGATACCACATGAAATATAACTCTCATTGCAAAGACAAGATGGACCCACATACAGAAGGTTCCAAATAAGGCAAGTTACACTCTGGGCCATTACATAGTGGCATGGCAGCAAGCCAATCTTCAATCGGTGGTACTGCAAGCAACAGCATTGAGGTTGATGATGCAATTCAAGGGGTTGAGAATGTCATTATGAAGCCGAAATATCCATTATGGAAGCATGTTACAAAACTAGCAGCAGACCAATCAGGTCGAGGAGGCAACACATGTTTCCATTGCCACTTTTGTATGCTTGATTTCCCGGGCAGCTACACAAGAATAAGAGAACATCTTCTTAAGATACTAAATGCATGCATAAACCCTTGTACCAAGATAACACAACCTCTCTTTGTGGAACTTCGCAATGAATATAAGGCAGCCGCTATACTTATTTCACATGGTAAAACGAGGAACACACTTCCTCTACCACCCTTTGAGGAATCCGGTCCATCGGTATCATCAAGGAAAAGGAAGGTAGTAGGAAAGTAGTCTGGGATTTCAGAAAGTTTTCATTCAGAGCTTTGACAACAAGTTGATGCTCTTATTGCAAGAATGTTCATCACCGGAGGTATGCAACTTTGCATTACAATGTCAATTATTGTTGTCTTTTTGAAGCATAGTTGTTGACTAGTTATTTTGTTTGTAGGGGTTCCCTTCAATCTAGCAAGAAATCCCTACTATCGAGAGTCCTACAATTTTATCGCAAACAATGAATTGGGTGGCTATGTGCCTCCTGGATATAACGCATTGCGGACTACCTACCTTGCAAAAGATAAGAAGCATGTTGGGAGGATGCTGGAGCCCCTCAAGTCAACATGGTCGCTCAAAGGTGTGACTATTGCGACTGATGGTTGGTCTGACCCTCAAAGGAGGCCACTTTTGAACTTCATGGTTGTGACAGAGAGTGGTCCAATGTTTCTAAAGGCGATCAACACTGAAGGGGAGGTACAACAATATTTACTGGACGAGGATTGATGATTCAAGCAAAGTACAACAATATTTACTGGACTCCTTGCATTATGCACTGCCTTAATCTTGTGTTGAAGGACATATGTGATCCAAAGATGCATGATGAAGACTATGAGGTTCTTCACTTTATAAAAGAGGTTGCCGACCTAGCTCAATTTGTCAAGAACTTCATCATGACCCATGGTATGAGGTTGTCAATGTTGAATGAGTTTAGCAAACTCAAGTTTCTTCACATCACAGAAACCAGATTTGCAAGTGTTGTCATCATGTTGAAGAGGTTTCTTTTAATCAATGATGCACTCACGCTAATGGTTATTCATGCAAATTGGGCTAATTATAGAGAGGGTGATCCTATTATAGCTCAAAGGGTGAAGGAACTTATTTTGAGTGATTTGTGGTGGGATAAAATTGCATACATTGTCTCTTTCACCTCACCCATATATTCAATGATAAGGTTGACCGACACGGACAAACCATCTCTCCATTTGATATATGAGATGTGGGACGACATGATAGAGAACGTGAGTTGTTCTTTTAGCTTTATTCATCATTATTCGTGCATTTTTTATGTGTGATGCTTGCTGATTTTAATTGTCCTCATCTTCATAGGTGAGAGTCCCTATTTATCGTTATGAAAAAAGGAGTGTAATAAAGATTGTGCTCTTTATATCGTTATCAAGAAAAAACTTGCAAAACGTTGGGAGAAGAGTAGTACACCCCTCCATTGTTTGGCTCACTCATGCAATCTGAGGTTTGCTCTTTATATATGTTTGTCATTTGACAATCTCAAGTTGTCAACATTAAAAGGTTTGTTGATTTTACGTTGTCATGTTAATAGGTACTACAGTCCAAATTGGCTTGCGGCAACCCCTCGCCGTATTACCCCCCTTGATGATAATGAGATTTTTCAAATGAGAAACAAGTGTTTGCAGAAGTTATTTCCGGATCCAAATGACCACAAGACCGTCAAGAAAGAATTTGCGGATTTTGCTCTAATGATGAATGACTTCCAGAATGCCGATTCAATTGAAGATAGAGATGATTTTGAACCAAAGCAATGGTGGGATACTCATGGAGGAAGCACAAAGTTCTTGAAAAGTTTGGCATTAAAGTTACTTGGTCAGCCTTCATCTTCATCTTGCTGTGAAAGGAATTGGAGCTCATATTCCTTCATCCATAGTTCCGACAGAAACAAACTCACTCCTGAACGTGCTGAGGATTTAGTGTTCGCACATAACAACCTGCGTTTTCTTTCAAGACAATCTAAGACTTATCATGTTGGGCCAAGCCGGATGTGGGATGTGGGTGGAGATGGGGTTGAGAGCTTCACTCGTGTTGGCATGCTTGAAGGTGCTAATTTGACACTTGATGAACCTGAATTGGAGACTGAGATCATGGATGCTCTCACTTGATTTGTCCTCATTTAGTTTATGTTGTAATGCACAATTATGCACTGTATGACTAAGGGTCTATGGCCATGTGAGCCTTGTATCTTTCTGTTGTCATGTTGTAGTGCACTACTTGATATGGATCATCCTCTTTACCATGTTATTTTTCTCTTAGTTTATGTTACTGCTACAAGCCAACTTGTTTACTGCTTTTTCACTTTTCATGCTTGTCGATCTCATATTATCATGTCTAATATCATGTGTTGTATTTTTTATTTTGCATACATCATGAGGAGGTGAGGACCTGGATGATCATTCAATTCAAGATTAGAAAAGGAAGGAGGCATGGAAGCAACCAAGCTACCTATAGGACGGTATTTTGATCTCATCGCATACATTTTATTATTTTAGTTTTATTACATGGTATTTTATTATTATTCATATATGCTTGCCGTATCGCTGTATTGATGTTTTTAGAAATTGTCGTATCCCGTATCGACGTATCGGTGCTTCCGAGGTCTTCACTCCAGGGCATGCTGCCTAGCCAGGAGGGCCAGGCTTTCCTGCGGCTCGGAGGTGCCAAATCTCAAGATGCTCTCACTCCTGACCAGCATAGGCACCCAGCTGACTAGCAGGCTCATCTTGTATTGGCTGGGTGGTGCTAGCCGTGCGCACTCAAAACTCATAGCTAGGTCACAGCACCACATGCTATTCAAACCTGGTGTGCTGGAGGCCCTATCTGGGGCTGTGGCAGCAAGGTTAGCTCCTGCAAATGATGCTACTGCTTTTACTTTCAATGCTAGAAAGAATCCCATGCAGGTCAAGCGAAAAAGGAAGGCTAGGAAAGGAAAAAAGGAGAGAGGGGTTGATAATCTAGAGGACGCCGGTGTGAAGAGCATAGGCAAAAAAAGTAATCCCTCCGATGTTCCACCTATTTTGAGAAAAACATGGATAGCTCTAAGCGCATGGATAGCTCTATTTTTCCCAACCCTACATCTCATCTCCCTGCCAACCCTAGCCGCCTCCCTCTCCCCCTCTCTTCCTCGGCGCCGCCTCCGCACGCACGCACGTCTCCCTCCCTTCCTCCCAACCCTAGCCGCCTCCCCCTACTCCTCCCTTCCTCGCCGCCGCCTGAGGAAGCCGCGGGGCAAACCCGGGGCACCAAGGATAGTGGCGGCGGGGCCTAGGCTGCCTTGCCTCTGCGTGGGGAGCCCCGGATCTGGAGCGGTGGCTCCATTGACGAGGCACGACACGCTAGCAGTCGTGCGGGCGGTGGATCGGCGTCTCGGCCGCGCGGGCGATGGGATCCGGTGGTCGTTGGCGTTTGGCGGCGGATTTTGCGGTGGTCGGTGCGCGCGATCTGGCGCCTCCCCTCCTCCCTTGTTCGGCGTGCAGGCCAGCCTGGTCGGGCCGCACTCCCTTGGGTCACCGGTTTTATACAGGAGGCGCTGCTGGTGGCGGGGATCTAGTTCGGGCGAAATCCCTGGTCGGCCATAGCAAGCCGCGTCGACGGCGACGCCTGAGGGCGTCGTTCCCCTCCTTGGAGGCGTCTGTATGGACTGATCCCCTCACTTCTGCTTCCCCTAGGTCTCCCGGGCGAAAACCTTAACTTTGTTTGGCGGCGGCGACGCTCACGGCGTCGTTCCCTTCTTGAAGGCGCCGCTTTGGGAACCTTGGGGATGGGTGGCGCTTGTGGGTGGTGGGCGACGGCGGTGGTGTGGCCCTATCCTAGCATGGATCTTCGTCCGTTGCTTGGAGATGGACTCGCGTAGGTGGAGGTTGTCATTTGGCGTCATGGTGGCGTCGATGGCGGAGGCACCTGCCAAGGCTTGTACCTCAATCTGATCTGAAGACGGACTAGTGGAAGATGGCGGCGATGACACATGTGAGTGGGTCGGACTGGTTTGTGCCCCAGACCCGGTATGTGGCTCTGTCAGGGTCTCCGGCTTTAGATGTTAGGCTTAGGTGAGAGGTCTAGGTATTTGGTCTAGCTTGCACCCCTTCATCATATGAATAGGAGTAGCGGCAGATGTTGCGCGGATTCAGACACATTGTTGTACTGCTTTGTAAGGTCCTCGAGAATAATCAATAAAATGGCATCATGCATCTCCCAGATGCAGAGGCCGGGGGTCATCCTCCTTTTTCTAGAAAGCTATGAGCGCATGTTGTATGGTGATGTATCTTCTAAGCGTGTGTGCACGGGTAGAGTTGAAACAGTGCAGGATGGGAATGGGGTTATTACACATGTGACTAAGGAGATAGAACGGAAAGAAGAGGTGTTTGTGCAGCAGAGGAGGGAGTCAGATGGAGATGATGGCACATCGATGGCCTCCGAAGAGGAGGACAGTCGGGCCATATGAAAATCCTAGGATGGAACTCCCGTGGTATGCTCTTCCCCACGGAAGTTCGCGAGCTCTTGGATTTGCAAGGGCGCATTAAGGCGGATTTTATTTTTCTTCCAGAGTCTCATTTGAATAAATGTAAAGCCAATGAGCTTCGTCGTGTTTTAAGTTTTGAGTCTATGTTTGTGGTGGAGAGTGATGGTCGGCAGGTGGCCTTGTATTATTTTATAATGAGATGAATAAAATTGTTTTGAACTATGTCTCACTAATTTTATAGATATTCTGCTTTTGAATGAGGAAATTGTACAGTGGCAATTTATGGGTTTTTATGGCCATCCCAACTGGAATGAATGCAATATGTCTTGGGACGACATTAACAATTTACATAGTAGAAACGATCTTCCTTGGATGGTAATGGGAGACTTCAATGAAATTTTGCTTTCCTCGGAGAAGGAGGGCGGTAATCCAAGACCAAATTCAATGATGGGAGACTTTCGTAATTGCCTAGGAGAGTGTGGCCTCAAAGATATGGGCTATATTGGTGATCCATTCACCTAGAGGAGAGGCGAAATTAGGGAGAGACTTGATTATGCAGTGTGCAATTTGAAGTGGGCAAATAAATTTCCTCGGGCAGCGATCATAAATGAAGAACATGTACACTCGGATTATCGCCCCATTGTTTTGGATACAGAATACTATGATGGTAATATTTTTAAGTGTCCAAGGGGACGAATAAAACAATTTGAAGCCAGATGGCTCCAAGAAGAGACAGTTGTAGAGATTGTACGTACATCATGGGAAAAACAAAGAGCTTGGTATTGGGCCAATTCTTGTTGAACGTACAAGTGCGGTGAAGGAGGATTTGCATATGTGGGGTCGTGATATTCTGAAGGGACCAAAACAAAAAAACTAAGAAACTTAAAAAAGAATTTGAGAAGCTCCGAAGAGGACCTATGAATGCGGATTCTCAGGCATGACAAAATGAGAATTTGGTCCTTATTCAAAATATTCTGGAACAAGAAGAAATTTACTGGTTACAACATGGTTGTGCAAATTGGTTATTGCATGGTGACCGAAACACATCTTTCTTCCATAACGCGGCTACAACTAGAAAGAGGAGAAAAAAATTAAAAAATTGCTTGATGATAATGGTGTGTGAGTGCAAGAAATGGAGATCAAGGAGTACATCATGGGTTATTTTTCAAAACTTTTCACTTCAGAAGTAAATCAACCAAATCAAGAGGATATTCCCTTGTCAAAAGGGAAGTAGCAGAGGAAATGAATAATGTTGTGCTCGCTTGAGAAGGTTCGGAAGGCCCTTTTCGATATTGGAGATTTAAAAGCATCGGGTCCACATGGCCTCCATGCTATCTTTTATAAAAGATTTTGGTCTATGTTGGGGGTGATTTTACTGCCGAGTTTCTCAAGGCGGTCAATACGTGTTCTATACCGAAGGGATGGAATGATACTACAATTGTAATGATCCCAAATGTTAATTCTCCGGAAAAGGTAACTCAAGTTTGACCAATCAGTTTGTGTAATGTGGTGTATAAGGTTATCTCAAAAATGATCGCTTCTCGTCTGAAGATAATCCTATTAGACATTATCAGCCCAACTCAGAGCGCATTTGTGCCGGGAAGAATGATTACGGACAATATATTAGTGGCGTACAAGAGTTTTCATACAATAAATAATAAAAGGGATGGCAAAGACGGTCTCTGTGCTATTAAACTGGATATGCACAAGGCTTACGACCGAGTTGAGTGATCTTTTTTGAAGGATATTATGTTGAAATTGGGATTTCAAGAGAACTGGGTGAATTTAATTATGCAATGTGTCTCCTCTATGGAGTACCGAGTTTGTTTTAATGCTGAAGAGACACATAGTTTTAAACCGACTAGAGGCCTGAGGCAGGGAGACCCACTATCCCCCTACTTATTCTTGCTATGCACGGAAGGTCTAACTGCCCTATTAGCTAATGCGGAGGAGAACGAAAGTATTTTAGGAATAAAGGTTTGCAAGGATGCCCCACAAATTTCTAATCTCCTCTTTGCTGATTATTCGTTGATTCTTATGCGGGCAAATGCTATGAACGCGGGGCGTTAAAAGCAGTTTTGGATTCTTATGTACAATCAGAAGAGAATGCATTAGATGGCGTGGTGGAAGATGTGTCCCAAAGAACCAGGGAGGTATGGTATTTCGAGATATACATTGTTTCAACTTGGCGTTGTTAGCGAAACAAGCATGCCGTCTTCTTGATAAACCTGATTCATTATGTGCCACTATTTTGAGAACTAAGTATTTTCCTCATGGCGGTTTCATGAGTGCAAATTTAAAAAAGGGTTCGTCTTTTACTTGGCAAAGCATTATGGCGGGTGTAAAGTCTGTGAGAAATGATTATATCTCGCGAGTTGGAAATGGACAAAATATTGATATTTGGAGATATGCATGGATCCCGCACGGCATGAATAGGAAGATTATCACCCCTAGAAGAGGACAAATTCTCTCAAAAGTTTCTAATCTTATTGATCCAGCCACAAATTGTCGGGACGAAGATTTGGTGCAACAAACTTTTTGGCCAATTGACGCTCAAAGAATTCTTGCGGTTCCCCTCACTATGCATAATATGTCAGATTTCATTGTGTGGAGCTATACAAAAAATGGTTTATTCACTGTTAGATGTGCTTATTTGGAGGAATGGAACCATCAACATGGAAGTAAATTGCAACATACAAACGGTATGGGTAGAACCAATGCCAATCCTATTTGGAGTAGAATTTGGAGTTTATCTTGCCCGGCAAAGGTTTAAATTCTCGTTTGGCGTAGCTTGCATGGAACTCTCCCATGTCGTGTCACGCTTGCCAATAGACACATGAAGGTTTCACCCATCTGCCCCTCATGCTCGAATGGACCAGAAGATATGAAACATTTACTATTTCTTTGTCAAAAGGCAAAAGAGGTTTGAAATAATTTGGGAATGTACGAGGTGATTAAGAAAGCATGTGCTATTGATTATGCCGGAGAGGCAATACTTGAATTTTTACTTCTTATGGCAGATCAAGAACTATTTAGTGTGGGCTTACACAATGTACGTGAACTAATCGCTATAACTGCTTGGTACCTATGATGGGACAGACGAAAACTAGTTCATGAACCAAAGGTTCAAAACACATACCAAACTTCCATGGGGATTTGTGCCATAACAACTAACTATGTTAATGCACACTCACCTAATGCATCTAGTAAAACAGGTGGATGGAGCAGCCCTCCTACGGGGTTTGTTAAGTTGAATGTTGACGCTTCCTTTAATAATGATCTCTTTAGAGATGATAAAGGAAGATTTATTGCTCACCGGAATTGGAGGATTGATTGGTGTGCTGATGTTTTGACAATAGAAGTGTTAGCTTTAAGGTTTGGATTACTTCTTACACAGAGGATGGGATGCAACTGGCTTATTATTTGATCATTGTAATAGATGTAAAATAAGGTGATTTTTCTCTTACTAGATTTGATCATTGTAATAGATGTAAAATAAGGTGGCTTGTGAACTTGCTAGGATAAGGTGGCTCATGAGCTTTACTAGATGCAAATAAGGTTACTAGATGCAAATAAGGTGGCTCGTAAACTTGCTAGGATAGCGAAATCTTCCATCACAAAGGATTGATTTGAGGAGCCCTTGGCTGAAATTGTAAATTTGCTTATTGATGATGTAATTGTTATTTCCAATTAATAAAGTTAACGGTTTATTTTTAAAAAAAAGATTACCGGAAACACGGTGGCTTCAGAAAAAATTGATGGACCAGGTAGTTTTTCACAAACGAAGCCTCAAATGTGGTGGTTTCATGCTTTTAACTCTTGTCTACAGTGCGCACGATCAAACGTTCCAGTGTGTCGGTTGCCTAATTCTCGTAACATCTTTGGCAAGTATTGCCACCATCCAAGTTATTTTTCTATATTTTTCCTCTATTAATGCCGCCCACCAGACCAACATAAAGCACAGCAAGATGACGTGACAATTGACATGTTCAAGAGGGGATCTCACTCATTCGACGCTTGCTGCCCAGGCAGTCATTAGACACTTCACTAAGACAGGTTCAGGTTTCCTAATCATGGCCATATAACCACCAATACAAGTACAATCAAGTTCAGGATTCCTAATCATACACCGCATATGGTCTTGCATCCTTAGATGTCATTATGCAGAAGGAAAATCTCAGATATTGCTCTGAGCTGCGAATCTTCACGAGCTGGAGCTGGAGGCCTGGAAGGTGCCTGGCCTATGTTTCTCCATCAGACCGGTGAGAGCGGCATCAAACTCCTTCTCGAGCTCCACCTCCTTTGTCATGTACTCTTTCTTGAGCTGCACCTTCTTCTCCTCATGCCCTTTTATTAATTCGTCTCTTTCAGCCTCAAACTCCTGCACGTCCTTAACCTGGCACTCTATGAACCGCTGTACCTGTTCCTTCCTGCACACCATAACACGGGTTAAATAGATGGTGTTTTTACTATATATTGAGGTAAATAGGAAAGGACAAGACATGATAAAAAAAAAGGAACATGAACAATATTTTTGACAAACTAAGCAGCTCCAACGGGGCGACCTATTTCGTCCTTTGGGTCCGCGCGGACAAAAAAGTCGGCCCAACGCGCCGAACTGACCGGACAAGCGTCCGCGTGTGGGCCCATTTCCGACCCAATTTTGAGCCTGATTTGGTCGACAGCGGACGACGCGCGCGTACTCCTTCCCTTGGCCCGCCAGTCGGTGGCTCATTGGTCGTTCTCCACCCCTACCGACAGCTAGCCATCGCCTCGCCTCCACCCCGTCATCATCGCCGCCGCCCAATTTTGGTGCCTCGGCCACCAGCGCCTCCTCCCGTACCTCCCCAAATGCCGACACCTACCCACGCCGCCGGCCACATCGTCGCCGGGCCACCGCAGCTTCCCCGACCCCAATCCAACGTCGCCGGTCAGCTTCGTCGTCAACATGCTTCAACGTTCGCCGGCGTTTGCAAGGCTTGCCGTCAGCTTTGTCGTCAACGTGCTTCAACGTTCGCCGGTGTTTGCAAGGCTTGCCGAAGGCAACAGCCCGGCGATCAATGTTAACATCAACGATCACAACTACATAAAATGATACTATCTAGCTGACGGAATCTATCCACAATGGACCACTATTGTGAAGAAAATCTCCAACTTTGTCGGAGAGAAGAGGAAAAGATTTGCCCACAAGAGAGTGCTAGAAAGGATGTCGAACATGCCTTTGGTGTTCTGCAATCTCGATGGGGCATAGTCAGTATCCTGCTAGAACTTGAAGCACCAAAAAGTTATGAAAAGTGATGATTACTTGTGTGATCATGCACAATATGATCGCAGAGGATGAGCGTCCGGAAAGTCTCCATGATCAAGGGTTTGAGTTTCAGGATGATAATGTGGTGCCTCGGCATGACGGAGGAGCGGCATCGTTTACACAGTCCATCCAATTTCATCATGAAATGCGTGATTGGAAAACTCATATTCAGTTCCAAGATGATTTGATTGAGCATATGTGGGATCATGTTGGCAACCAATAGATGTATCTTTTTAAGACAATTTAATTTTTATTAGGCTTGTAAAACTTTGCTATATTTTATTTCAGTTGTGGAACTATACTATTTCATTTGCTTTTGAAAAATATGCAAAATGTTTGTATTTGTTAAAAACCGACGGCTAGCCGGCCAGGCGGACAAATATGGGTTGGCGCGTTGGGCGCTATCGACCCAAATCCTAAAGCGGACGGACACAGAGCGGGCGGACGATCCAAATGAACGAAAAGCATACAAAATCGTTGTCCGTTTGGATCGGTTGGAGTTGCTCCAAACAACAATATTGACAGTGCCCCATCGCTACAACACACATTGCAACATTAAAGCATCTCCAATAAATGATACAAATTTGGAGATGTAAAACAGGAGGTGTACAAATTTACATCTTCAAAAAGTGTTGTTTACATCTCCAAAAAAGAAGCAACTCCAACAGAAGATGTATATTGGACACGTAAAATAGCAACTCCATCCAATAGATGATGCAAATGAAGATGTAAAACTATACTTCAACTAGTACTTCATTTGAAACATATAATTCAAACATAGCAAATTCAACTACTACTTCAGTTCAAACATAATAACAACATAGTTCTAATTAAAACATAAATTAAACAACAACTTCAACTAATTTGAGCTACAACATTCATCAAATTACTACTATTACTTAGTTCGAACTACTACTTGAACTACACCCAAGATAAAACTACTCGTCACCTCTTGAACTGCGCCTAGAAGTCATCCTTTGTCCGAATCGTCGCACCCCTGGTCCTCCTCCTCCAAGTCACCCGAGTCCTTCTCTGAGATCTCGACGGCGATCACCGTCAAGGGACGGGCCTCGTCCTCCTTCTGCTCAGCGTCCGCTACCAGGAGTATCCAGAAGTACTCCTGCTAGACCTGAACATACTCCGGATTCTCCCGTGCTAACCTAGCCATCGCCGCCTCGTCACTATCGCCGGGACCAACGACATTGGTCGGCCTCTTCTTCGGCTTCTTTTTCGGTATCTCCTCCATCCGAATGCCATGCGGCGGGAGCATCTCCGCATCTGCCCGGGTCTCGATCTCCGGGAAGTTGAGGCCCGTATTGGGCCTTCCAACACGCCACACCGCCACGTCGTAGGCATGTGCGGTCTCGTAGACGATGGGGTAGGTGTCGAGCCAAAAGCGGCAACGGCAAACGTCGGGGAGATGCGGTGGTGCGGGGCTGCGGGCAGGGCGACGACGGTGGATTTGAGCTGCGGGCAGCGGTAGGTGCAGTGATGCGGGGCGATGAGGCTACCCGTGGCGCTTCGGGGGGCAACAGTGGTCAGTGCGATGGGAGGGGCTGGGGGTGGGGTGACTGCGACGGTGGATTCGAGCTGCGGACATGGCAACGGCACGACGGAACTGGCAATGGGGGTGTTGTAGGGGCGTATCTGACGCGGGACGATGGTAGCGGGCTGCGGCCGGAGGAAGGTGGGTTGGGTGAACGAAATGGAACGGCGGTTGGCAGTTGGTGCGCGGCTGGCGATTTTATATTTGCTGTACTCGGAGATGTGTATTTGCATCGCGGGGTGTTGTATTTTACATCTCCAGAAAGCGGAGATGTAATTTTTTTTGCATCTACATCATCTGTTGGAGAGGGGGTTTCGGGCCTCCGAGATGCAAAAGTTAGTTGTTTTTATATATACATCTTCTATTGGAGATGCTCTTAGAGTATCTCCAACAAGTCTCCTTTCCTATATGAGAAATTGGTTTAGGGGGAGTTGAGCCAAGGCAAAACTGCTTCAGCAGGTCCTGTAAAACTGGTTTAGAGCATCTAGGGGAAGAAAGCTTCCCGTTAACCTTCCCCTAAAAGTGGCGGGAAGCACAACAATAACAACAAAGCCTTTAAGTCCCAAACAAGTTGCGGTAGGATAGAGGTGAAACCCATAAGATCTCAGGTGAGGTGCTTTAGCAGATCCGTATATATCTCCCCCTAAAACTTCCCTTTTTCCTATTTCTCTTTAGACTAGCATACAAATGGCGGAGAGGCGGCCGGCATGGAGGCGGCCTGAACTAAGCCATGGACAGGGATGCGTGGAAGCTTGTTATTCATGTGCCAGAATCATGTGTGTCAGAACCACTTTTAGGGAGGGTGTTAAAATTCAATCGTATTTCATGTGACAGACTGGCACAAAACGATCACACATACCTTAGGCTACGATTTTCAGTAGTCCCAGAATCCACATCACACTGTCTAGCCTTCGCACGCTCCTCCTGCAGCAACCTCTCAAACTCGCTTTCCTTGTCTTCTGTGGCCTTGTGAATGTTCTCTATCTGATCATGGAAGAACTTTTCCTGGGATTTCATCTGTAGAGTATAGAAACACTTGATCAACATATGAGATGAACTCAAAACAAGGAAAAAGACAACACAGGGAAAGGTTCTGTATTTGCAGAAAATGGACACTACAACAAAATCCTATCGAGTGTTGAGCATGACTATCAAGTCATTGGCATGTAATAGTATTTGAAATAAGATATCCCTTCGATGTTTAGATGTATGTTCACAGGCACTAGTGTAACCTTTAAGCAATCATACCTCTTCCTCATACTCAGAGTGCTTCTCTTTAGCTTTACTCCTGACGAATATATTCTCTTCCATAGTCTCTCGAAGTTTCTGGGTAATAACACCCAGGGTTTCTTCTACAACTTTAGAGCGCTGCTCTGTCTTAACCACCTTGTTCTTCAGATAATTGAGTTGTTGATTATCTTCGCTCATTTGCTTCATTTGGGCCACTACCATCTCATTATGAGATCTCATCTCATATTTCAGGCGGCTTTTCCCTGAAAATTATGATAAAGCATTTATGTTTAAACTTCACACAGTAGGCAAATATACTCCCTCCGTTCCAGATATAAGGTGCATAAATTTCCGTGGAAGTCAAACATATGTATGTTTGGCCAGGATTCCAGAATAAAATATCAATATCATCAATACAAAATAAAGGAAATATGATAATACTTCTCAAGGATGGATCTAATGATACAAATTTGGTGTTATAGATATTTACTCCCTAAGTTCCAAAATATAAGGTGTCTTAGTTTTTCAAAAAGTCAAACTTGAACATATTTGACCAAGTTTCTACAAAAAAACATTAATGTCTATAATATCAATTTTGTATCATTAGATCCATCATGAAAAGTATTTTCATATTTTATTTATTTTCTGTTGCGGATGTTGATAGTTTATTCCATAATTCTGACCAAACATAAATACATTTGAATTTCACAAAAATTGATGCATATCCTGGAAAGGAAGGAGTAATTTTTTTTCTAAATCTTGTCAAACATGCACAACAAGTATGACTTTTCAAAAAACTAATACACCCTATATTTTGGAACGGAGAGAGTACTACTTTTTTGTAAAAACTTGGTCAAACATGCACAAGTTTGACTTGTGAAAAAAACAACACACCTTATATTTTGGAACAGAGGGAGTATCTCCTACGAAAATCATAAAGTACTGAAGTCCGGTTTGATAGAGTGTTCGTCTACTGTTGAGATCGAGAGGGGGAGCAGTACCTCGCGTGAGTTGGTCTACAGTGTGTGTGGCGGCTCTGGCAGGGAACCAGATGGCTTGGAGCCTCCTTCTAGGTCAGTCCCTTTACATGGGCTTGGGCCCTAAGAGATAAGTGAATGGGTTGGGCCCATACCGGTTCAACCGTTATGACCGGTACAACGTACCAACGGAGGAGGCCCAATTGGCAGGGTTAATTACGGGCTTAGCCCAAGTTATCTTACCTATCTTAGAAGTCCAAGTTATATTAGAGTCCAAGTTATATTAGAGTCCAAGTTATCTAGGGTTTAGTGGAGGCTGTCCTCCTTTATAAACACATGTACCCCTTCGATATTAATCAGACAATAAACAGTATATTCTGTTGTCGTCTCCCTTAGGAGACGAGAGCCCCAAACCCTAGCCGTCTCTCTCTCTCACGCCACGACGGCGCCCCGCCGCCGGCGTCCCCAACCTCGCAGCCCGCACTTCCACCCCTACAACCTACGTCCGAGACCTGGTAGAACCCTAGCCTCTACCAATTTGGTATCAGGTAGCTTGGGTTCGATGAGTTTGGCGGACGGGGTAGCGATGGACGCAGACAAGGTCGCCGCCGTCGCCGCGTGGCCGATCCCGCGGTCACCGCGGGCGCTCCGCGGCTTCTTGGGCCTCGCCGGCTACTACCGGAAGTACATCCGGGACTTCGGCCTCATCGCCGCGCCACTGACGCGTCTCCTTCGACGCGACGCCTTCTCCTAGGACCAGGAGGCGACTACGGCATTCGAGGCTCTCCAGCGGGCGCTCACGAAGGGACCCGTCCTCCAGATGCCGGACTTTGATATGCCCTTCATCGTGGACTGCGACGCCTCTGGCATCGGCTTCGGTGCCGTCCTTCACCAGGGCGAGGGACCGCTCGCCTTCTTCAGTCGCCCCTTCGCCGCTCGCCATCACAAGCTCGCGGCCTACGAGCGCGAGCTTATTGGGCTGGTTCAGGCGGTACGCCACTGGCGGCCTTATCTTTGGGGCCGGTCATTCCGTGTGCGCACGGACCACTACAGCCTCAAGTTCTTGCTGGACCAGCGCCTCTCCACAGTTCCGCAACACCAGTGGATCAGCAAGCTCTTTGGCTTCGACTTCACCGTTGAGTACCGCCCCGGCCGTCTCAACACGGTCGCCGACGCCTTGTCCCGCCGCGCCACTGAGGATGTCGCGGAGGACGTCGCCATTGGCTGGCACTATCATGTGCATTCGCTCCGGGCCATCTTTCGCCTTCATCAACGACATTCGCCGGGCAACTTCGACGGCCGTGGACGCCCAGGGCCTGCGCCAGCGCCTTGACGCCGGCGAGCTGGACGCGCCCAGGCGCTTGGACGAGGGGCTACTCCTACATGGCCGCCGCATCTTCATGCCCGACCATGGCGACCTGCGCCAACAGGTCCTGACCTTGGCGCACTCTGCAGGGCACGAGGGCGTGCAGAAGACTCTCCATCGTCTCCGTGCTGATTTTTACATCCCCGGTGATGGCGCGATGGTCCGCAACTGGGTGCGGTCGTGCGTGACGTGCCAGCGGAACAAGACGGAGACACTACGACCCGCGGGTCTACTGCAGCCGCTGGACGTACCCTCCCAAGTGTGGACGGATATTTCCATGGACTTCATCGAGGGCCTTCCCAAGGTGGGCGGCAAGTCCGTCATCCTCACGGTGGTTGACCGCTTCTCCAAGTACGCGCACTTCATCGCCCTGGGTCATCCATATACAGCCGCCTCCGTGGCGCGGGCCTTCTTCGACGGCATCGTCCGCCTCCACGGTTTTCCGTCGTCCATCGTCAGCGATCGTGATCCCGTGTTCACGGGACATGTCTGGCGGGATCTCTTTCGACTGGCGGGCGTGAAGCTCCGCATGAGCACGACGTTCCACCCTCAGACAGACGGCCAATCCGAGGTGATCAACAAGGTGATCGCCATGTACCTGCGCTGTGTTACTGGTGATCGTCCACGAGCTTGGGTGGACTGGTTGGCGTGGGCGGAGTACTGCTACAACACCTCCTATCATTCCGCCCTGCGCACCACGCCTTTCGAGGTGGTCTACGGGCGCCCACCTCCGGCGATGCTCCCTTACGAGCCTGGGACGGCTCGGTCCGAGACGGCGGGCGACTTACTCCGCACCCGCGACGACATTCTGGCTGAGGCACGCCAGCATCTTCTCCAAGCACAGCAGCTGGCTCGGAAGTACTACGATGCTCATCATCGCGAGGCGGAGTTCGCGGTGGGCGATTGGGTGTGGCTGGGCCTCCTCCACAGGACCACGCAGTCTCTGGACCCGCGCTCCAAGCGCAAATTGGGACCTCGCTACGCCGGTCCCTTTCGTGTGCTGGAGCGTGTCGGCACACTCGCATACCGCGTGGAGCTGCCAGCTGGTTCTCGCCTCCACGACGTCTTCCATGTCGGCTTACTGAAGGCCTACCGCGGGGACCCTCCTGCAGCGACACCGGCCCTTCCTCCTACTTCGGATGGCCGCCTCCTTCCAACTTCCGCACAGGTGGCGAAGGTGCTACAGGCGCAGCAACATCGCGGCATCTGGCATGTCTTGGTACAATGGACCGGCCTGCCAGAGGAGGAAGCGACTTGGGAGAAGCTCGACGATTTCCGCCAGCAGTTTCCAGATGTTCAGCTCGAGGACGAGCTGTTTGAGAAGGCGGGGAGAGATGTTATGACCGGTACAATGGGCAGGGTTAATTACGGGCTTAGCCCAAGTTATCTTACCTATCTTAGAAGTCCAAGTTATATTACAGTCCAAGTTATATTAGAGTCCAAGTTAGAGTCCAAGTTATCTAGGGTTTAGTGGAGGCTGTCCTCCTTTATAAACACATGTACCCCTTCGATATTAATCAGACAATAAACAGTATATTTTGTTGTCGTCTCCCTTAGGAGACGAGAGCCCCAAACCCTAGCCGTCTCTCTCTCTCTCTCACGCCGCGACGGCGCCCCGCCGCCGGCGCCGGCATCCCCAACCTCGCAACCCGCACTTCCACCCCTACAACCTACGTCCGAGACCTGGTAGAACCCTAGCCTCTACCATCAACACTCCCCCTCAAGATGATCTTGAGGTAGATATCTATCATTCCCATCTTGTCACATGCCAAGTTACAGATTTTTGTTCCCAACCCCTTTGTCAAATAATCTGCAAACTGCTGCCCGGAGCTGACATGAGTAAGGCTGATGATCCCGGCATCAAGTTTCTCCTTAATGAAGAAGCGATCAATTTCCACATGCTTTGTCCTATCATGTTGAATTGGGTTGTTAGCGATGGCTATAGCTGACTGACTGTCACACCACACCTTCAAGGGTCCCTTCCTCAGAAGTTTCAACTCGCTCAGTAGGTACTTTCACCCAGAGCATCTCACACAACCCTTGTGATAATGCTCTATACTCAGCTTCTGATGTTGATCTAGACACAAGCGATTGTTTCTTGCTTCTCCATGACACCAAATTTCCTCCCACAAACACGCAGTAGCCAGAAGTTAATCCTCTATCATCTTGATAGCTGGCCCAGTCAGAGTCACTATAGCCATCCACCTCAAGATGCCCACTCTTCCCAAACCACAACCCTTTACCCGGAATCCCCTTCAAGAATCCTGTCTCAAGATTCTGTGCACAATGTCAAGATGCCCACTCCTTGGTTCATGCATGTATTTGCTCAACCCCCCCCCCCCCCCCCCCATAGCATATGTAATGTCAGGCCTGGTATGGCACAAGTACAACAACCTCCCAACCAATTTCTGATAGTCTTCCTTATTCACTAACTCTCCTGATTGTGCTATCACTTGCTGATTTTGTTCAATCGGGGTAGGGGCAGTGCGACATCCCATCATGCCCACGTCACTCAAGACATCCAAGGTGTATTTTCGTTGGCACAAAGAGATTCCCTTCTCTGTCCGAGCCACTTCAATGCCAAGAAAGTATTTTAGGTTACCCAAATCCTTTACCTCAAACTTCTTGCTCAAACAACCCTTCAGTCTCTCTATTTCCTCCTTATCATCTCCAGTGATGATAATGTCATCCACATAAACAGCAAGAATGGTGATCTTCCCATCAGAGTGCTTGTAGAAAATCGTGTGGTCACCGTTACACTGACCATACCCCATACCACGGACAGCACGTCTGAACCTATCAAACCATGCCCTTGGTGATTACTTCGGTCCATACAAGGATTTCTTCAGCCTGCATACCTTCCCCGTAGTCTTTGAAGTACCAAAATCTGGTGGTATCTCCATGTACACTTCTTCCTGCAACTCACCATGCAAGAAGGCATTCTTGACATCTAATTGATGCAACTTCCACCCAAAGTTTGCAGCACATGAGACCAATATCCTTGTAAACGTCTCATCATAGTCAATTCCATAAGTTTGACTATATCCTCTAGCGACTAATCTGGCCTTATACCGTTCCACCTGTCCCTTCAGGATTCTACTTCATTGTATAGATCCCACTTACAACTCACTGCTTTCTTTTCTGCCGGCAATGTGGTTAGCACCCATGTCTTGTTTTTCCTTAGTGATTCCAACTCTTCTAATCCTTTGGAATTGACACAGTTTGAAGGGAGGCAACAAACACCTTATATGAGGGTGACAAAGCCTTATAAGACACAAAATTGCCAATATCAAGATCATCACAAGCATCATCCTTCGATAGAGCCTTCCTTGCTATTTCACCCTTTCTTGTTGCTTCATGTGTAGCCTTTCGCAATGCAATGGGCAGCTCCCCTGTGTCAGATGAGCTTGTCACACTGTCTTGCTGCTCCCCCTGCACTCTTGCCTGACTGCCTTGCTGCTCCCCCCGCACTCTTGCCTGACTGCCTTGCTGCTCCCCTTGCACGTGTGGTTGTCGTCGAGACTACACCAGGGTGTTCGTCTGCCATCGATCCCGAACAAGAAGCTGGAGATTACCAATCTGAGGGTGTTCGTCTGCCATCGATCCCGAACAAGAAGCTGGAGATTACCAATCTGAATGGAACCCACTGTTGGATGAACCTGGACCTGCACATCACCATCAGTGAGAGTACCAACCGGAATTGTACCAACAATTGGCTGGACTTGAACATGTACATCCTCATCAGTGTTAGTGCCCACAGAATCATCCTGAGAATAAGATACAGCCTTCTTCCCCTCTTGACCATCCTGCACAGATACAGCCTTCTTCCCCTCTTGACCATCCTGCACAGAGTACAAGTGGTCAAGCTCTGCAAACAACAGACTTAGGTCTGTCGGCCCACCATAGAATGGCTCAGACTCCCTGAATGTGACATCCATATTGATAAATCGGCATTTCTCGAGGGACACCAACATTTATATCCCTGCTGACTCGGAGCATAGCCCAGAAAAACGCACTTCACTGCCCGCGGATCTAGCTTCCCGACAGAAGGTCGGTGGCCACGAACAAAGCAGGTACTGCCAAACAACTTTGGGGGGACAACAAACTTATTTTCTCCAAACAGCAATTCACACGGCGATTTCATGTCAGAGTATCCTTGAAGGTGACCGATTGATCACGTATGTGGCTGTCGTAACTGCTTCACTCCACAAAAACTTGGGCGCATTCATGGTAAACATCAACGACCAAGCAACCTCAAGAATATGTCGATTCTTCCTTTCTGCCACTCCATTCTGAGGGGGGGTATCCGAACAAGAAGTTTGATGAAGAATCCCTTGGTCAGACAAGAAGGCACCAAAGGTGTTGTTCACATACGCTGTGTCATTGTCAGTCTGATCGCCTGCACCTACACCTTAAACTGGTTCTTTACCAAGGCATGGAAATCCTGAAAACAGCCGAACATCTCATCCTTATGACGCATCAAATAAATCCAAGTCATACGAGTATAGGAGTCAATAAAGGTAACAAAGTACTTCATTCCATTCACTGACACAACTGGACTCTTCCATACATCCGAATGAATGAGCATAAAAGGAGATATGCTCCTAAGCCCCTTACTCACATATGTAGCTCTTGTGTGTTTTGGATATTCACGAGCATCACATGTCAGCTTGCCCTTGCCTATTTCACACATAACATCCAAAAATATTCTACTCATTTTATCAAACGAGATATGTCCCATCCTACTGTGATGGATCATCGCCTGCTTCTCCTTGTCCTCCATGGTCGCAGCACAAATCAAGTCTAGCTGCACCCCCTGGTCCATATACCAAAGCCCCCTACGTATGGTGCTAGTCCCAACCGTCTGCCTCGTCTGTCGATCCTTAATCTCGCAACCGAATTTGTCAGGGATCACAAAACAGTCTATTTGATCAATGAGAGCACTGAAAGAGACCAAATTGACAGGAAAAGCTGGCACATGTAAAACTGAGGATAGGGAGATGGTCGGGGTGCACTTCACTATACCAACTCCAATGACAGGCTGTTTTGTGCCATCAACAGTTTGTATAGTGCCCGTGTGAGAAGGAGGATGCTTATTGTAAGATTCGAACATGCAGGATTTGCCCGCAACATGACTAGATGCTCCAGAGTCTAGAACCCATTCTAGACCATTCTCATCAGCAAGAGATGCCTTTTCCGGACTATCTTCATCAGTGGAGGTCCAGTGAGCACAATCTCCATAGAGATTCAAGCCTGCAGTTTGGAGTTGTGATATGAAAGCATGAAGTTCGTCCAACTCAGCCCTCAACTTAACGGTCTGAACATCCTTCTCATGTGTCGCCCCCTCTGTTGTTTCCTTGCCAGCCTGGATTTCCTCCACCTTCCTCTTGAGGCTTTCCAATTCCTCCCTGAGCCTCTCAACCTCTGCTACAGTCATGTTGTATTCCTTCTCTGACCCTACACTGGCCTTCTCTGCAATGTCCTCACCACTCTTCTCTGGCTCCACATCACCCCTTCTCATGTCATCATTCCCTAGAGACTCCTTGACTGCATGGTGAACACCAGCCGCAGCTATGGTATCACCCATCTCCTCCAGAACAACAGTATTCTTGGCACTGCTAGCAACAACATCGGCCCCTGCAAAGCGCACTTTGATGGCCACAAAACGGCACCCCCTGCCGGCCTCCTGCTCCATCAGGAAGGGCCTCTCCCTGAGCAAGGCTCTCCCCCTCAAATCCTTCTCCTCAACAATCAGCAGCAGCAACTGCAGGTAGCAGCCACACCTCCCTTCTTCCTCAAACATTACCTGCAGATCAGCCAGCAGTGCCTGCAACGCCAACCCTCCTTCACCGCTGAGCAGCAGCTCCCAACACACAGCACCTCGTCCACCTACAGCAACAGCAGCAGCACAGCACACTGTTCTCTAGCCACAACAGCCTCCGGCGACAGCAGCAGTAACACCTTCAGATCAGAATCAGCAGCAGCAGCGACCTAACCAGCAGAATCAGCAGCTGCAGCCTCCTCAGCATCCGCTTCTCCTCCAGCAGCACCACACCACACGCATCAGCAAGCAGCAGTCACAGCTCCTCTGCCTGCTCCCCCTGCCGCGCAGCTCGCGCGCAGCTTGCAGCCGCGTGCTTCCCTCCAGCAGCTCGTCCTTGCCAGGCAGCCGCCCCCTCCAGTCCCCTCTACGGCCTCTCCCGCATGCAGACCCACGCAGCTCGCGCCGCCTCCTTGTCTGCCTCGCTCGCACGCAGCTGCTGGCGCAGCTCCCCTGCAGCTGCGAGAGGCCAGCCACCACACAGCCACAAGAGGAAGAGAGAAGGGGATAAGGGGGAAGAGCCCTCGCCGAGGTGAGCCCCTCCGGCTCCTAGGTCTGCCAGCGCCGCCGCACTCCCGTCAGGCCCTGTCGTCGTCGCCTAGGTCTGATACCATGTTGAGATCAGAGGGAGAGCAGTACCTCACGTGAGTTAGTCTACAGTGTGTGTGGCGGCTCTGGCAGGGAACCAGATGGCTTGGAGCCTCCTTCTGGGTCAGTCCCTTTACATGGGCTTGGGCCCTAAGAGATAAGTGGATGGGCTGGGCCCATACCGGTTCAACATCTACCCAAAAAACTACTTCCTTCGTCCATAATATAAGATGTTTTTACAACCAATATATGAGTATATTGGTTGTAATACGATCTTGTATTATAGGACAAGGGAGTACTATTGAACAGAATTCGCTTTTAATTTAATATAATAAAAAGATAATGTTTCAGAACAATCACATGATATAGTACCATAAGATAACGATAATCCACTAATAAACCAAAGCACATGAGGGCGTGAACTAAAACCACATCACTAACCAGTAGGACCAGTAAAACGTATTTTGTGTTAAATAGGCAAAAGATCCTACTCACCAAAAGGTTCCTGCACAAACAAGTGATGGCAATGATCGGAAATTATATAACCAAAATAGCATCAGAAAACTAAACAGGCATGTAGTACTGTGCTCCAAATACACTTTGTTTTCATGAGGCTCGTATATAGAAATGACATTGACCATGTTAACATGTCAATGCGAGGGAAGAACAGAGATACACAGCTTCACATGTACATCATGTTGCATTAGCACCAATCATCATTGGTGGCACCGAATTTAGGCAAGAGAAGTTCATGACAACCAGGTATTTACCATATGAACAAGCAATTGCACAGAGTCCAATGCATTAAAACGTATGACCACAAGTTAAATATTATACCTTGGCAGTGTCTATTGAAAGTCTCCATGTCTTCCTTTCTGGCTAGGAAACCATATAATTGTCTCTTCCCTCCAGGTAAGAAAGGAACCCTGCGATTCTGCCAAGTGTCCCTGTCTGTTCTTTGATCAATAAAATGCTTATGAAGACGTTCTGCCTCCATATAGCCCACAGCAGAGCTTTCAAATATTAGCACACTCATGCCACGGTGCCCACCTGGACCATATGCATGGCGTGCTTTGGTCGCAGCATAATCACTGAAATATTCAAGAAGTTCTTGGTTGCCCATGCCTAACCACTAGTGAGCATCAATGAAGAGCGAAATCAGAATGCAATAAAACATCTTCGTAGAAATCTTGAATAATTGTTTTAAACATATGCATTTTACAAATGCAATACAATACATACGGAGACATTCAACTTATCACCAACTACATCTAGTCAAAAGAGTAGTAGACATGTTTTCTTTTAGTTTGTATTACGTTCGAGCATGAGTGCAAGCAAATAATAATAAAGAATAATTATAAAGATTGACCTCATGCTAAACAAATATTGAGTATTTTAATCCTTCCCAGATAGATTAACAGATATGAATCAAATGGTCTAGAGAGAGAAGATAAGAAATAAGCATGAAAATATAGGACGCGGCGTTTTGGTGCCCGAGCTCAGATGAGCCCGGGATGAACAGTAAACAGTAAAAATAAGGAAAAATCCAGAAAACAATGTGATACAAGATGCTCAGATGCCTGACATTCATGCAAATTTTTGTGAAGTTTGGACATTCAAGGAGCTCGTGGAAAAAAATCAGGCCTGTGAGAAACATTTAAAAACAGCACTGTTCATGCCTGAATTTGTCTTTTTGCCGCGGGCTCCTCGAATTTCCAAACTTCACCAAATTCTGCACAAACACAAACATGCACATCTTGCTTGCAAAAAAACAGTTTTTTTCTATTTTTTACCACTGTACTGTTCACCGGGCTCATCTTAGTCCGGGCGCCGAAGTGGATATTCAGAAAATATAGCAGTTCTGTTCTTTACTATTGCTAATATTGGATATGCCATGAGTTTATACTCCCCCCGTTCCTAAATATAAGTCCTTTTAGAGATTTCACTATGGGCTACATAGGGCCTGTGAGAAACATTTAAAAGCAGCACTGTTCATGTCTGAATTTGTCTTTTTGCCACGGGCTCCTCGAATGTCCAAACTTCACCAAATTTTGCACAAACAACACAAACATGCACATCTTGCTTGCAAAACAAACAGATTTTTTTCTATTTTTTACCACTGTACTGCTCACCGGGCTCATTTTAGTGCGGGCACCGAAGTGGATATTCAGAAAATATAGCAGTTTTGTTCTTTACTATTGTTAATATTGGATATGCCATGAGTTTATACTCCCCCCGTTCCTAAATATAAGTCTTATTAGAGATTTCACTATGGACTACATAGGGATGTATAGACATACTTTAGAGTTTAGGTTCACTCATTTTGCTCCGTATGTAGTCCGTTAGTGGATGTTGAAGTGTATATGTGGATTTCCTAGCCCTTTCCATCAATTCGGCCTTTTGGTTGTGTTGCCTAGTGCATGAAGCTTAACATGGTACCAGAGCAAGATTTTGAGTTCAAGTCCTGGCTTTCGCAGTTTATCTAAAAAATTGATGATGCCCCCCTTTGTCCAAGTATAGGCCTCTTGAGCCATACCTCTATCCACGTGTTGACTTTCCGCGTCACACTTGAGAGGGGGTGTTTAAGTGTATATGTGGATTGCCTAGCCCTTTCCATCAGTTCGGACTTTTGGTTGCGTTGGCTAGTGCATGAAGCTTAGCAGTGGAATCTCTAAAAAGACTTATATTTAGGAATGGAAGAAGTACATTACAAAAGAAATATCACATGAGTAGAGTTGTGATTACTATTTAGGATAAATACAAATCCAGGTGTACCATTCACACTTCACATTAAACATCATCTAGAAGGGTGACTAAAGTCGTGATTACTATTTAGGATAAATAGAAATCCAGGTGTACCAGCCACACTTCACATTAAACATCATCCAAAAGGGGGGGAAACGTTGCAACCTACCACCATAGCAAATTAGCAATATTATGTAAACAACATCAAATGCTGGTAGACAACATACTTCAAATACAACGCTAAATACATAGAACACATGCTACGTGTAAAGCCCTTGGCAGAGCTAAAGATAGGTGAACATCACCTTATCATCTTCATCTTTTTCAAGTAGGGTGTTCATCACGATGACCATTGGTGGCCATACAATCTCCCGGTCAGTGCTTTCTCGCAATCCTTTCCATTTCCCAAATTGCTCACCAGATGGTACGACAGAAGATCCCCTGCGAGACATCTCCTCTTCGAGCAATGCAGCCAATTCCCTGTGGAGCTTAACCCTCTTAGAACCCTTTGTTCTAGCATGTGTCACCAAAGATTGCAGCCCTTTGAACCAGTCAATTGCTCCTGGTCCATTTTTGCATGCCGGACAATGCCATTGCCTAGTGTGCTCATGTATCTGATCAACACTTAAGGTATCGATGACTTCAAAAAAACTCTTGAACCACTTGTTCATTTTGCGAGTCTCAAAACTTTTCTCAGATGCATCAGAATCATAGTCATCGCTCATATCATCATCATTATCATCATCAGATGAATCCTCAGCTTCAGGATTATTCGCCTCAGGGTCTAAACCAGATGAAGCAACATCATCCTTGCTGCTTTCAGGACCAGATGGGCGAGGCCTGGATGCCCACTGCCAACCATTTGCCAGGGGTGGAGTCACAACTGGGTTTGGTGCTTGCAAGTCTGGTTCTGTAGACTTTGTTTGTGATGATGCCCTGGGATTGCCTCTAGCAGCAGGCCTACGATCAGAAGGTTGAGCCCAATTGTTTCCTGAAGGACGTGAAGATCCATTGCCATTCCAAGCTTGACGTGCTGTAGTAGGTGGAGCATTTGAGGATGAACCCCATGGTGCCCATTGTCCCCTCCCAGATGTTTGCCCCGGTTTCTTCTTCTTTTCAATAGTTTCCCAGCCACCCCCTGGATGCAAGACAGGATTATGTATGATTAAATAAGAGTGGTATAAACATATTTACATGTATGATGACAACAATAGAAAAAACTGCAGAACAGCAAGGCTAACGAATTGTTATTCAAAGTCTTAAGATGGGAAGGTAGTACAGGAATTAAGTTGCAGACTTAGAAGCAGAAAATAATGCAAACATTCAGTAGAGTAGCAATTGCACAGCTACAAGATTTTTAGCAGTAGCAAATGTGTCAACCAAAATCCAATACATGGTTACAATTGCTGAGTGATACATGTAGCACATTACTGGCAAATATATAAGCTCTAATAAGGTAGTATTTGGCAAGAAGCCAAAGTTTAGCTTGGCGAGTTTTACAAAATTAAGCTAGTGTCCGGTTTCCAACCATGGGCTAGCACAGGCCTACCAAAGCCTTTTCTTGGCTGGGTCCGACGTATCAAAGACACATTTGTCACAAGGCAAATTACACTAATCGTTTGATCCGTTTTGGTATACTTAGGTTATGAAGCTACACCAAGCAGTAACTGATAATGCATGAGCATGGTACAGAATGGAGCACAATAACATTAAGGAAAATCATAGACAGGCAACCAAACAGTTCACAGTATGTATAAGAGCATATAGTGGTACTGAGCCTAGAAACAAACAAAAACATATCGCAATATCCATGAAATGTCGTTATGTTGGATAAATATTGTATGGGGTTAGTTGTTGAGTTGTCGCTAAGCATGATGTGCCCTTGTAAGTGTATTTATACAAGTGAATACATTGAGAAACACCTCCGCATATTGCTTGCAGATCCTTCCGTCTACATGGTATCAGCAAAGTTCGTCAAAGGTAGTCAATGGACGCCACAACTCATAGCAATTGTTGACATTGTTGGCACGTGCTCCAGGGCAGAGTCTCACATGGGGAGCCCTGCTGTTGACAAATGCAGACAACATGACCAATGCTCTCCCATCAGCAACCATTGATTTTATTTTTTTGTCCAGTATTAGCCTCAATGCTGGTGATATAACAACTGTGCAGGGGTAACACGTGTCACCCTCGTCCTATGCTACCTCCCCTCACTTCATGTGAACATTGGCTAGATTTGAGTTGTGACTAAGCAAGATCTGCTCAGGTACATATTTATACAAGTGAAGTACTTCTTCCTTTTTAAAATAATTGAAGTTCTAAGATTGTCCTAAGTCAAACTTCATAAGTTTGACCAAGTCTGTATATAAATATATCACCATCTCAAACCAAATTTATTTCATTAGATTCATTAATGGAGTATATTTTTATAGATGATATTGTAGATCTTTGCAGGTTTTTCTATAAACTTGGTCAAACTTAAAAAGTTTGACTTAGGAAAATCCTAGAACTTCAATTATTTTGAAACGGAGGAGGTACATTGAGAAGCACCACGGTAGATTACTAGCATATCCTCCGCATCTACACTGAACACATCAGCTGTTTGCACAAACCATTGCAAAAACAAAGACAAGCCTATTGGATACAGATTTAGAATCAGTTCCAGCTACAAAGCTTTTAAGTTTAACCATCCAGAACAGGGGGCATTATCTTTATGGCATGCACCTGAAATGCAATCAATCAATAGAAACAAAATGGTCTCAAGGGGGTTACAATTAGGGTGGAGCTGGGCCAGAGTCACCCAGGGCTATGGCCTGAGCCTATATGTATGATCCAGCAGAGTAGTAAGCCCACCAAGGGCACAATATTTTGCTCCCAACAAAGTCCAGACACGAGCAAGGCAGTGAATGGATCTATTTGGTCCTGATTCCCAAACTCTGACAGCTCACTCGCTTGAACTTTTTCCCACTCCGATGAGATGACATGTGTGCCGCCTAAACATTGTCGAACTTGGCTCTCAGTGGCTACCTCTGTTGTGTGCCCTGACGCCGTGCTACCCTGATTCTTCTCCACTGCGGGCCTCCACCCGTATGCGTCACGCCGTTGCACCCCGCATCTGCTGGGTGCTGTGCAGCCGAGTGCCAAGGGTCGAGCTCCTCGCTCACTCAACTCCCCCGTCCTGGACTCCAATCCTATTTAGAGATTCTGTTATTGGTTTCTGTTTTACTTGATCTTTGCATCGTCACTTTTGAATTTATGCTATTAATTTCTTAAAGGTATTGGTGCTTCTTATATTTTGGATGTCATCGTGGGAGGTCCTGATCAACCAAATTATTGATCTGATACTATTTCCCATATCCTCTTACTATTATTTGTAGTTAGTCATGTTTTAAGAGTTCAAATTCTACAATGACTGTACAATTGAGCCATAGATTTTTTTCTGATTTCACACAGAAAACCTCCGAGGATAATTAGAAGCGTGTAATTCTTGGCTGGGAGTTTACTCCAATCCTGACTCCCTTGCTGGTTACAATAGCATTAGTTGCAGGAGTCTCATACACAAAGAGTCCACAGCCATTCAAAATGCAAAACCACATAGTCGAACCGGCTTAAATGAATACAATGTTTGTAACACCCCAATCTTTCTAACATCAGCACAAATTATTCCTAGGAGCTAAACTGAATTGAAACAAAACTGAATGAAAGAAGAAAGAATAAATGACCATTGCAACTAAAATCACTGGACGGCCTTACAACTTTGCTGTTCTTAACACTAGTGTTGGATAAAACAATATTAACCGTATCAAACTACTCCCTCCGTTCCTAAATATAAGCCTTTTGAGAGATTCCAATATGGACTACATACGAAGCAAAATAAGTGAATCTACACTCCCATATGTAGTCCGTATTTGAAATCTCTAAAAAGGCTTATATTTAGAAACGGAGGGAGTACCAAACAGTAATATAAGCAGGTGAACAAAGCAAGTTACAGAACATATCCAAAACAGTAAAGATGAGCAGATGAACCATATAGCTAACACAAATTACCACCAAATCAAACAGGAACACACACAAAAAATCCTATCACCGAAAAACCCTAGTGAATAATCCGTCCATAATTTTGTATACACGAAAAGATCAGCTTCATATATGAAGCCCATGGAACTAACTGAAACCCCGTCAAAACGAACCCAAACCTAATAATCATATTTAAATTAAGGGGGAAAACTCCAGGCAGGTAGAATAGAATTAACAAAGGAAGCGACCTACATCCCCAAACCAAACAACCAAGTTCGCACCTACAAGGAGCAGCATTAATCCCTCCTCCTTAGTAATTAACCCGATCGACCAAAAAGAAATCACCAGATGCAACAATCGATTCGCCCCACCCAACGAGTGCCCCCGCACCGCGCGGATCCCCGAAGCACCGACACATAGGACGATACACCCGCAACTGACGATACGGGTAAACCATCCACCCCTTCCACGAGTAGCCATTACAGGAATGCGACCATCTCCAAACGGCAGAGAGGGGAACTCACCGGGGTTGTCGCCGTTGCCGGGAGGCCCGCCGCCGCGTCGATCGCCGGACATCGCGAGGGCTTGCGTCGTCCTCTGCCCCACCCAACTGTGAGACACTGCAGGCTGGGCGCTATAAAACTAGGCAGGTGAGTGGGCTGGTACCCTCACAGGCAGAGGTGACCGCACCGCGCCCGCACAAAAAAAATCTCGTTTCCCTCGGACAAACCCTATTTGACGGAATTTCGTATTCGTCTTATTCTCCATCGAAATGTCCAGGCTATGCATTACCTCCGACTGCATTTGGGCCGGCCCTTTTATTTTCTTCATGAGTCATTTTTTCTTTTCTCCTGTGGTTCCTTCCTTTTCCTGGTTGTCTTTCCTACCTCTTTCGTTGTGCAACCGCCGGCCTCAGCAAGAGTTTGCTGCTTTGTCTTGTTCTTTCTCTAGGATTCTGCTCCGTCAAGAGACCGTCGGCCTGGTGAGCAGCCGTCGGGCCTTTCTCTTTCCTATTCATGGGCTTCATCGGGGGAAGGGCATCAGATGCGGCCGACTGCCGGCATTGAATTTTTTTTCATGTGGCTAGTGTCTTCGGCGTTGATGTCGGTGTCATCTAGGGTTTCGTCTAGCTGGATGTCTTCTAGGGTTCCGTCAAGGTTCGTCAAGATCTGGTTCCACAAGGTAAGGCCCCCAAGATATGGTTCCCCGTTATGTTCCTTCACCCCTGTGTGCTAGGGTTTGTAGGAGGCTTCAACCAGCACAGAGTGAATCGAAAATTTTCATATGTTTCTAGAGTTTCCACTGTTGATTGTGTCTATAGGGATTTGTGTAGCATGATGCATAAATTTTCTTATGTTGTGTATATATGTTATGTTAGTTATGTGAATTTTGTAGCAGCGTGATGGAGTAGTTTGGTCACTTAGTTCTGGTGAATTGTTGTTAGCTTTTGTTCACTATTTCTTAGAATGTATTGCTAACTTGATACAAAAGCTAGTTCCAATGGAGTACCACAATGGTAGCATGTGTAAGAGAAACAAGTGGTCTTGAACGATCTTTTTGGCTCTCTTGTTAAATACAAAGTATTTCTATGGTGACGAAATAATGCTACCATTATGTGTGTTGAAAGTACAATCATGTCCTTAATCGTATTTTAATGTTGTTGACAACATACACATAAGGAACTAATCATCTCTGTCAAATGCGTTTCAGGTTTAGTTCCCATGAGATTATTTGTGTGGACCATAACTGACGTTTTCATGATACTCGAATACGGAGAAACAAGACAAAACGTTATATCTCTTTTGGTTTACTCTTGAGCATAGGGATCCCGCACTATTAAGAGGGGATCACTAGTTCTTGCGACAGACTTGCTCAAAAATCCAAGAAAAACCACATGGTTGAGTTCCTGTCTTGCTTGGTAAAGTTTACTCTCCTATTATAAATGTTGATGTTTACTCTCCTATTATAAATGTTGATGTTTGTGCTACTAACTCAAGTGGTGACTTAGCTAGTGTACTTGAGGAGAACCGGTTGCTAAAGGCTCATGTCATGTGCCCAAGGACAAAAGAACATCAATGAAGTGTTGAGTCAACAAAAGGAGGTAGTGGCTAAGGAAGGGATTGGATTTGATCCAAGCATAAGCAAGAATACAATGACGACACATAAGTCCAAAACTCCCCTTAAGGAGATATTTGTGCGAGAAGGGCACAAGGAAAACAGATTGGGAAATGTCGGGAAGGTTGCGAGTGGGAAGGCCACAAGGGGCCAGCCTACTCCCAACAAGCCAAAAGAATGTATGCCTCCATCCTATGTGCTTCGTAAAGCAAAAGATGGACATGTCTATGCTCAATTTTTTGGGCCTCAAAATGCTTTTCGTTTCTATGCAATTTGGGTCCCTAAGACTCTTGTTACTAACATGAGAGGTCCCATTGTAAAATGGGTGCCTCTAACCAAGACTTGAAATGTGTGTAGGTTGCTTTCTCCGATGGAGTCAAATGGGTGATTGATATCGGATGCACTAATCATATGACCAGAGATGGCACATTGCTCCTGGACTTCATGGAAGAAATTCGACCATTTACGAGCATTGTCTTTGGTGGTGGGTCTAAAGGACACATACTTGGTTTGGGCAAGGTAGCTATCACAAATGACATGTCACTTGCAAATGTGATGCTTGTCCAATCCCTTAAATGTCACTTAATTTATGTTCCTCAATTGGCCTTTGTTGGCTATGATACACTTTTTGGACTAACGAATATGAAAGTCTTTAAGAGAGATACTCTTGGAGTTGCCTTTGTGTGGGAGTTAGATGGCAACCTTTACACGGTTGATTTCTCGAAATAGAGAACATTCCATGCAACTTGCCTCATGGCCAAGGCCGACAAGGGATGGCTATGCCATCGTCGGCTAGCCCATGTCGGTATGAGAAATCTTCAAGGTCTCTTAAAGGGTGAACACATCCTTGGACTAACCAATGTATCATTTGAGAAAGATCGTGTGTGCAGTGCATGCATAGCCGGGAAGCAACGTCGATCAAAGCATCCCACAAGAATATAGTATCAACTTCAAAACCTTTGGAGCTCCTTCATGTGGATCTCTTTGGGCCTCCTTCATGGGATAGTCTTGGTGGTAAGAAGTATGGGTTCGTCATTGTTGATGATTACTCAAGATAAACATGGGTGTTCTTTCTTAAATCCAAGGATGAGAGAAAGATCACTTTCATTGATTTTTCTAAGCAAGTGCAACGCAAGTTTGACAAAGAAATCTTGGCAATAAGAAGTGACAATGGATCTGAATTCAAGAACTACACCCTCGAAGAGTTCCTTAGTGATGAAGGAATTGAGCATCAATACTCCGCACCATATACCCTACAACAAAATGGGGTAGCCGAAAGGAAGAACCGCACTCTTGTGGAGATGGCAAGATCCATGTTGGATGAGTACAAGTCTCTCCATAGCTTTTGGGCAGAAGTCGTAAACACCGCATGCCATGAATCAAATCGTCTCTTCCTTCGCAAGATCTTGGAGAAGACCCCATATGAGCGCATAACCGGAAACAAGCCAAATGTCAAGTATTTCTGGGTATTTTTCCGCAAATCCTTCATTCTCAGTAAGCGAGAACGGTTAGGAAAATTTCAATCTAAAACAACCGAAGGAATATTTGTTGGTTATGGATCGAACTCTCATGCCTACAGGGTCTACAACAAATCCACCGGATGCATTGTAGAAACTTGTGACGTGGTGTTCGATGAATTTAATGGCTCCCATGGGGAGCAAGTTGATCTAAGTGATGCAGGTGAAGAAGATCCTTCGTAAGACATTTTGACCATGGGTGTAGGTGCTCTCCTTCCAATAGAACATGTTCCTTGTGAAGGTGAAGATGAGGACACAAGCACCACTCATGCTCAACAAACTACTACAACTTCATCACCACAAGATCTCATCCCTCAAGTGGAGTCCATAATTCAAGAACAAGAAGATGTTCACCATCAGGTGCAAGAACAATAACATGTTGATTGTCAAGTACAAGAACAAGAACAAGTCTATCATCAAGTACAAGAACAAGAACATGCACATGTCAATGTTGACGAACCTCAATAAATAATGCATGAAGAAGAAGATGTTCCTCCACACATTATAGATCCTTATGTAGAAGATGTTGATGATCGAAACAAAGTTGAATCCCGTGAAACCTTAACCTCCATCGTGCCTCGTGTGGACGATCATGTTGACATTAACCAAGTTCTCACCAAGATATCGGAAGGTAGAGTCACTCGTAAACAATTGACAAACTTTTGTGCTCACTTTTCTTTTGTCTCTAGTGATGTGTCGCTCAAGGCGCAAGATGCACTGTTCGACCACGATTGGATTGTTGCTATGCAAGAAGAATTGAACAACTTTGAGCACAAAAAAGTGTGGTCTTTAGTCAAAAGGCTACCCAAGGAGCGCAATGTCATTGAAAAAAATGAATCTTCAAGAACAAACAAGATGAAAATGGCGTAATCATCAGAAACAAGGCAAGGTTAGTGGCACAAGGGTACTCACAATTTGAAGGTCTGGACTTTGATGAGACCTTTGCCCCTGTTGCCCATCTTGGATCAATTCACATTTTACTTGCTTGTGCTGCTTTCAATGGTTTTACTTTACACCAAATGGACGTGAAGAGTACTTTTCTTAATGGTCCTCTACAGGAAGAAGTATATGTAGCACAACCAGCTGGTTTCATTGACCCTGATCACAAAGACTATGTGTACAAACTTCACAAGGCCTTATATGGCCTCAAACAAGCACCTCGTGTTTGGTATGATCATCTTAAGAAGTTTCTACTCGATGATGGTCTTGCGAGAGGGGTGATTGACACTACTCTATTCACTAAGAGGGAAAAGGGTGATTTGACCTTATGCCAAATTTACAAAGATGATATCATTTTTGGTTCCCCTAACGTCCATTTATGTAAGAAGTTTGTGGAATCCATGACAAAGACCTTTGAGATGTCACTTAATGCGAACTTGAAGTTCTTTCTTGGTTTTCAAACTCAACAATGTCAAGAAGGAATTTTCTTGTCTCAAATTAAGTATCTCAAGGACATTCTTGCGAAGTTTGGAATGAAAAACGTCAGTCCATGCATGGTGCCCATGCCAACCACAACTGCTCTTAACAAAGACACAAATATTATTCCGTTTGACCCATCTCTTTACAACTATATGATTGGTCCATTGCTTTATCTTTGTGCATCTAGACCAGACATCACATTAAGTGTAGGCATTTGTGCAAGATTTCAAGCTTCCCCTAGGTAAAGTCATCATAAGGCGGTTAAGCATATTCTGAGATACCTTGTTCACACCCAAAGTTGGTTCTATGGTACCCCAAGGATGCCGAGTTTGATCTCATTGGGTACAGGGATGCGGATTGGGTCGGAGATAAGGTGGGCAGGAAGTCCACCTCCGGGGCATGTGAGCTTCTTGGACGCTCCTTGGTAAGTTGGTCCTCGAAGAAGCAAAATTGTGACTCCTTATCCACCGCTGAAGCTCAATATGTTGCAACCGCAAGTTGTGCGACACAATTGCTATGGATGAGGCAAACTTTGAAGGACTATGTTATTACTTACAGACATGTGCCTCTTCTATACGACAATGAAAGTGCCATCAAGATTGTTGAAAACCCTAGTGATCACTATCACACCAAGCACATTGACATTCAATATCACTTCTTAAGAGACCATGTGCAAAAGGGTGACATTGACATTGCTCATGTTTGCACGGATATGCAACTTGCTGACATTTTCACCGAACCACTGGATGAATGTAGGTTCTGTCAACTTAGGCATGAACTTGGTATTTTGGAGCTTTATAGCATTATGTAAAAGTTTGCGCGCATGCATACATTTATTTTATGTCTTGTCTAGATGTAGGCCTTTATCTAGGGGGAGACGCTCAATTCATGAGTTCTCTCACCCTATGTGATGCATAAACAAACCAAACACTTTCAAAGTTACTATGGTCACTTTTGTGACTTGGTACTTTAAATGATGGAGTGTGGCAATGGGCTCAAGGTTCATATCTTCACAGTCTCATGCCACGTTCGCTCAAACATGGTGGCCATGCCACCTCTCATATGAGCAACATTAGAGCAACTCAATTATCACATATAGGGTCATCGTCGCTTGGTATGTTCATATTCATTGTGTTCTATATATCGCATTTCATCATCTCATTGTTAGGACCATTTGTGTCTCTAAAATTGCCTCTAGTTATCCTCACTGACATCCAGCCACCTCAGCTCGTCCGACAGTCCCCGGACGTCCGACAATCCCCGGGCGTTCGACTCCTCTCGGTCGTCCGACACTTTGGCCGCGCATATATAAACAAACTTGGGGTTCGCGTGGCTGGGCATACCCTAACTCTCCATGCCGCCCCCGCCCAAATCCACTTCTCCGCCTCTGCATTGTCGGGCCACCGCCGGACGAACTCCGACTATTCTACCGGCCATCTCCCTCCATTCCTCTATCCCAATGTAGCTCTTTTCACCCCTTCCTCTTGAACTGATTCTCTCTTTGAATATTTCTGCTTGAATATGAGATCTGAGAGCCTCTTCTCGCATAGGATGTTCGTCAAGACTGTTGGCGACTCCCCATGCCGAAGATTAAGCACACCGCGCTCAAGACCTCCACGGGATCGTTTGCGCGAGCCCTTCGTCGTGATGGCTCCGATGACTCCCAAGACAGGGCTCGTCCTTGTAAGGGCCTTACCAAGCGTCCCATTCGTGATGGTGTTTCTTCTTCAGAGGGCTCTGACTATGAAGATGCCATGGACTATGAAGAACGGCCTGCTAGGAGGCCCTCGTACATGCTTGATCCACCTCGAAATGAGCCTCAAGGTGATGCTCGCCGCATCTCTGTTAATCCCCCTCCTTCTCTTGGTCACGATATAAAGGATTTCACCCTAGTTTCCAAGCCAACTTATCTCAAGTTTCATTGCGACATTGACCAGTTTCCTGTTGAACATGACTCTATGGATTCTCGTTTCTATACAAATGTTCAAGCCGACTTTTTCTCCACTGTCATTGTCCCCAAGGGTTTGTCTGTTCATCACTACATTGACTTAGAGCATATTCACGCTCACCCAGCGAAATATCTGGGTGCCATTGCGCTCATTGAGTCTTCTGGTCTTGTTGCTATGTTTGCCTTTAAACATGATTTCAATCATGCTGCCATTCATCAGTTCTATGCCACTTGTTTCTTTGGTCCTAACAAGACAGTCACTTGGTTGACCTCTGACACCGAGCTCTCCGCTAATTATTCTCAGTTTGCCGGTACTCTTGGTTTCCCTGACTCTGGTTTCAAAATCCACAAGGATGATCCTCATCATGCACCCAAAGTTGTTGAGGCTTGTGGCTATCTTCTAAAATCCATTGCGGAGCTTGACGATGATGAAAAGGGCAAGGATCTAAATCAAGTTTCTATTTGGAGGTCCCCTTTCTTTATAATTTTTCAGTGTGTCAGTCACACCATCTATCCCAAAATGGGCGACAAGGCGACCTCTAGTGAGTAGTGTATTGATCTTACGTCTTGCCTTAATTCGCATCTGAAAGGGAAGATTAATGTTCCTCACTTTCTATGGCATGAGATTCATCTCGCTAGTTTTCAGTACAAGCGAGCTTTTCCTCATGCTCCTTTCATTCATGCTCTCTCGAGCTTGTGGCCCCTTTCCCATTGCTCGCACTCATGTGCATCAGGAGTGGATCATTCCACATCATATGGCGAATGATTGGGCTCCCAAGAAATCCTCATATGTCCCCGTTCGACGGGCTGCTGTCCAGTCTCATTCTGCTCCCTCTAGCTCAGCCCCCTTTGGTCGCATTGCTCGCTTTCTAGGGAAGTCCCATTCTGACATGATGAAGGCTTTCTCCTTTCAGTGCTCACAAAACCACTATATGGTCACTCGCATGATCTCCTCTAAGAATGCTTTGAAGGCTCGTTCGAGAGACTCCGGAGCAACTGATGTGAGTGAGGACGAGCGTCCCCCTGAGGCTCCTCTTTCTGATTTTGGCTTTCCATTCGGTCCTGAATGGGCTAATTTCTGTGATGAGGTAGGAGGCAGTGGGACCCATGGTGATGATGACGATGATCCCCGACGATGCGAGTTCTGTCTCTTGCTCTCCCCTTTTCGGTACTTGATGCCAATAGGGAGGAGATTATCTTAGTATTTTCTTAGTATTTGCTTTGTTGTCTAAACTCGCATGACACTATGTAATGGTATTTATGTATGTTGAACTACTATGTATGAGATCAAACCATCATGCTACATATGAATGTTGAACTACTATGTATGAGATCAAACCATCATGATACCTATGAATGTTAATCGCTTGGTAAACCATTATGTTTTGTGTTTGTTGAGATTGTTGAGCTATCATGATCTATCCTTCTATTTATATGACATATCTGATGTGCTCATTATCAAGTAAGGGGGGCCGTGCCCATAATTAGTTCACCATGCATACAATAAGGGGGAGCTCTCTAACAAATCTCTACGAAGCTTCATAAGTATAATTCATTTATTTTGAGTGCTCTATGTATGTTGTCACCAACTATCAAAAAGGGGGAGATTAAAAGTGCAATCACACCCTTAATCGTATTTTGATGTGGTTGACAACATACACATAAGGAACTAATCACCTCTGTCAAGTGCGTTTCAGGTTTAGTTCCCATGAGATTATTTGTGTGGACCATAACTAACGTTTTCAGGATACTCGAGTACGGAGAAACAAGACAAAAGGCTCTATATCTTTTGGTTTACTCCTGAGTATAGGGATCCCACACTATTAAGAGGGGATCATTGGTTCTGGCGATAGACTTGCTTAAAAATCCAAGAAAAACCCCATGGTTGAGTTCCTGTCTTGACTAAATTGTTTTGGCTTCTGATGGATTGGATGCTCGTTGGTCTATGGATGTCCGAAGATACCTCACGAGCATTGAATCGTTGGGCTTCTGGTCCTTTCGGTCGATTGGACTTTGGACGACCGTGTGTGGCCGCAAATTTGGTGCCCTAACAGAACCAAAGTGTCGGACTTCTGATCCTTTCGGTCGACCGGCCTTCGGACATCTGTGTGTAGCCGGAAATCTGGCACGATAACAGAACCAAAGTGTCGGACGTCCGGTCCTTCCGGAGTGTGACGCCCCCGATTTTGATCATACACTAATCATACACGCAAATGCGTACGACCAATATTAGGGACTCACGGGAAGATATTACAACACAACTCTAGACATAAATAAAAGTCATACGAGCTTCATATTACAAGCTAGGGGCCTCGAGATCTCGAATACATAAGCTCGGAAACACACGAGTCAGCAGAAGCAATAATATCTAAGTACAGAGAGTAGAGAGAAGGGACTAGTCCTATCGAAGACTAGCATCTTCGGTGTCTTGCCGCAGTAGAACAGTGTAGAGCAATAACACATATATAGTCATATTGTTGCAGCAAATTTAATTAAGTCATGCCAGAGATTCTTCCTCAACTCCCTACGAGAAATCAATCTCGGAGCCAAACATTCTAGTTAAGTAATAGTTCTAGTTGTATTAGATCGGGATACAATTCCAAGTCATCCTATTACCGTGGGCACGACTATTCGAATAGATAAATTTCATCCCTGCACAGGTGCACCACAATACCCAATATGCTCGATAAACTATAGTCGGACACACTTTCCTAGTTCATGCCTAGCCTTAGAAGATCAACACATCGCAACCCTACCTAGGTCAACAGAGAGGCCAACCCGTCGGTCTAAATCCTAAGCGCACACGGGTCATGGGTCCATCACCCTTTGAACTCATGAATGTTGCATGGGCGACCGAGGTCAGTCGTGGTACCTCTAATACAAGATCAATGCTTACGCGGACCACTCGGGCGCGCGCCGCTCCATTGCTGACGTCTTAAGAGCTTCGACTGATACTACGATGTTGAGTACCCATAATTTCTCCCATGTGAAGGTTAGTGCAAAAGAGGTCATCTACCAACTCAGATCAAATACCCAAATCCCATTAGCATTTTAATTAACACTCCGGTGATGATTAGCAATCCATGATATGTGGTCCCATCATCCCGTCTTGAGGATGTGTGGCAAGGGCCAAGAATGCCCGGCCACGCCTCGTCACATCCACACGGGAATCCACCTGCAACACACCTCATCATGTTCCCAGTAGTAAGGTCAAGTAACTGTGTGGCTGTAACATCAGAGTGATCTGAGGTATCATCCTTGATGGATTCTGAAAAATGTAACCGTCAAGTTCACTAGGGAGGAATCACCCTCGATGGTTCACGCTTGAGGGGTTGTACGACAGAGTCGTTACCGAAAGTGGTGAAGAGGAATCACCCTCTGTGAACCACTGTCGGCTAACTACACTACAAAGCTACCATCATGAGTACGTAACAAGGTGTCACCCTCGGTACTCGATAGTAGCTCTGCAGCATCGTAGAACAAGAGGGTGTGAGTGATGTGACGAGTCTTGGCTCGTCGATCAGTAGATCGAGACTTCGATGATAAAGTGGGGGCAACTGGAACTAAGGGGGTCAATGGGGATCACTAAGCCACCTATACTAAGCATTTGATATTCAGTAGATTATAATAGCATTTTAACAAAAACAAGCTATGCATCAGAATAGGAGCTATCTACAACAGTAGCAAAATCTAATGCAAGCATGAGGGAGAAAGAATGGGCGATATAGGGATGAGAAAGGGGGGTTGCTTACCTTGTTGTTGTGCTGCAAAAGTGTAACAACTAAGATGCGGTCGTTTCCGATTTGGGGATTGAGGCCCCGAATTGGAAAGAAGCGCATCTAAGCGTTTCGCAAACATGGTAACATAGCACATACTTAAATAATAGAGGAATGACAATAAGGGATTCAATTGCCATCTCATAAATATATCAGAGTTACATCACACATCCAAACAAGGTAGTTCCTCTACGGACTACAAAACATGAGAACTGACTATGCTACCCTGCATGCAGGCCCACGATCACGACCACGCCTCAGTCTTCTGGATAGTTCACGTACAAGCGATCGTTCTCCTCATCGTACTGCCACGCCAGCTGCGTGCCGTCGGGATCACCTGTCTCGGGGGTACCTGAACCTGTTAGTGTTGTGAAGGAATCTGTGAGCCACGGGGACTCAGCAATCTATGACCTCGGTGCCAGAACTAGTCAAGTTATTAGGTTGGAAAGGTGGAGTACTTAGGTTGCAGCATCCTAAGCTTTATATGGTGGCTAACTTACGTAGAACATGCATGAAGGTGGTCTATTCTAGCGGTCGATGAAAGTTGATCACTAAGTGATCCTGAACACCTACCTACATCAGTCATAACCCCACCGTGTTCGCGATCGAAGAGAGATCTTCGAAGGGGACAATCACGGTTACGCACACAGTTGGCAATTTTATTAGCTTATGTTTAAGTTATCTATTACCGGATGTTAACAAATATTCCAAGTTGCCACATAACCGCGGGCACGGCTTTCCGAAAGATTAAACCCTGATCGGGTGCTCCAACTAGTCCATCACAAACGTACACGGGCCACAAAGTAATCCTCTATCATGAATCTCGTGATCTCGTCGGATTCCTTAGAGGAAAACCTCAACTCTGGGGAGAACCAAAGCTTCACCGGGATTCCTATACGCAAGATATATCGCTAAGGTAAGACGAGACTAGCAGGACCTCCCGACATGTTGACGACCCTGATAAGAGCCGCGTATCTCAGTCTCAGGACACGCCGGATGAGCACAGCGTACAGTGGCCTGATAGACATCTCCCGAGTTGCCCCGGGTTGGCCCCGCACACGACTCTAGTTTGGACCAACACTCATGAGGAGCACTGGCCCGGGTTGTTCATTAAATTCCTCGGGGTAGCTATTCCCTATGCAGATTATTATTAAGTGATTATCCAATTAACACCAATGTTGGGTCCTGCCGGACAAGTCTTAACACTATGCGATTTATCGAGGGGGTCCCCATAACAACCCCGAACGTGTTAGGAGCGATCAATATGGAATCAAACACCGGTAGTCGGTAACTATGGCGGAAATAACGGAACAAAGCACCCGGCAAATGGCTAGGCCTTCCGTTATTTACCAAGTATATAGGTGCATTAATTAAATAACAGGTTTAACATAATGATATCAAACTCATGTTATCACATGAGACAAAGCACCTGCATCTAGCAACGCTAACATTAGTAGCTGAGCAAAGCCTACTTAGCCATTCAAGATTTGCTAGGAAGGGATAAGTGTTTGGGTTTCATGGCAATTCATGAGGAAATTATTTCAGTGGTTGGCAGCGAGCATATGATGGAAGAAACGTAATCTAGCATAACAAGTCTAGAGATGGAATCAAGGTCATATCATCTTGCCTGTGATATCCTCAGCCTGGAACTGCTCTTGTTCGTCCTGCACGTACTCTCCTGAATCCACGTACTCGTTCTCCGATCCCGGTGCTACCCAACATAAAAATAACATCCAATGAACAACAACACCTCAAGATGCAACAAGCACATGATGCATGAGATGAATATGAGCATGCATCACTATTCTACTCACTAGCACAAGCATGATAAGTAAATACATGTTCCTAGACAGAACTGCATCCTAAGCTATTTTGACATGCATGATAATGACATTATCAGATGCATCTCATTAAAACGACGCAAAATCATATAAAGAACATTACAAACGGAGCTACAGATCAACGGGAAACAACAAAACAAGAAATGAAGTCATACGTGTCAAATTCATCACCGCACACTCCAATGGCTCAACTCTGGTATTTCCAGGTAGCCAAGACATAAAACAAACCAACGTCGATGGGATGGTGCAAAGAATATCACCACACCATCAACTATGCACTCACAAACATCAAAATACCAAAACTACACAATCTGCCATAAACTGCATCATAACACTTTGTGAGCTACATGCAAAGCACCTACAACCACCTAAACATGCCAAATAAGATATGTGGCTGTAGCTATCCAAGATTACTACAAGCACAAGCAAAAATATCACACAAAGGAGTTAAACACAGAAAGTTACACAGCTCCAAACTTGCCCAAAAATATCAGATTTCAGGGACTTAGTGAAAATTCCAGATTCTCACTATCTGTTTACGCTCTGAAGCATTTTGACAGCAACCAAAACAATATCTACAGGACTCCAAATGGAAGTAAAATTTACAGGGATCTATAAAAACATATAAGCTTCAACTTTCCAGTTGAAAGCTAAGGCTGAATCACAACACATTGACCTGCACAAGTTCATCAACAGGAGAAGAAAATATAAACAGATTCTCAGACTTAGTGAAAATCTAAGATCTTCACTAATCTGGAATTTCAGCCACATGCCTACTTTGAATGGGCACCAATTGCACATATGACTTCCTAAGCATGAAACAAAAGCATCAAGTGGTAGAGGGGGTCACCCTTAACTACCATAACCAAGAATCAAACACTTGGGCACACCACACCTCATGGAACCAAGCTCTAAACATAGAACAAATCTGAAATATGTCATTTCCAGAAAGTGTTCCAATGGCAAAACTGATCTCACCAATGGATTTATGGGATGATTCTATCCCAAAAGCATATAAATACCTATGCACTTGCTTGGAACAAGTGAACACAAACTAGAGAAGAAAAACTACATAGAATCATATGTAGTGAATAGTGCATCATCACAAATGCAAAATCACTAGAACAACTCCTACACAAGCTCTTGCACATGACCACAACATCAATGGGGGTACAATAGGGGTAGACCCCATGCCTATGTGCCTTGGCACATCACCACACCATCACAAACAACAAGCAAAACATAATAACATCACCTACACATGAAATCTTGCACATATGCCCATTAAGGCATAACTTGCCGTGATGTGGGTGTGGACATACTCACATGAGCACCCACACACTCACATAGGATCTAGCAATTCTATATATCCATGCACTCATAACAACAATGCGCTCCTACACATGATAATACTACACATGCTCTCCTACAGATGAATATACACACACTCACAAGGAAGGATACACCCTCATGAGGATACACACTCACACATATGGACATGTGTTGGTGCACCTTGCTTTAGGAGGTGGGGTGAACCCACCTACACCCACACAACTACACACACACACCACATATTGCACAAGAGGTGCACAAGCATAACATCATTGGTGCTTGCACCACACTCATGCACATGAACTCTTGTTCATGTGTGTGAGATGCATACACAAACATCAACCACAAGGCACCACTTGCATGTGTGCTACCACACAAACACATCACAACACCATCATCTACACATCACCCTCTACTACCACCTACACATACATACACTCCTGCTCTCACATACATACACTTAGGCAGGAGAAAACAACACAAAAAGGAAAAGAATACATCACATGCACAAGATTTACTAGGGCAGCAAAGGAACTAGCCCGCAAGGAAAAACAACAACAAAAATACAAAGGGAAGGGGGTTCCTAGGTTCGAACCCCAGATCCCCTGATACTGCTGCTAAATTCACTACGCAGTGCCACTGCGCCACTGCCCTTGGGTTCGACACGATGAAGAGGCTTGCGGTGTAAGCTTCCTCTGAAGGCTACTGCTACAAAATCGACAGAAAAACAAAAGGGGCGCTCTGGGTATCGAACCCACAACCTTCAACGCCAAAACCCGCCTGCTCACCACCGTGCTACAAATCGGTTCTTAACATATAAGAGGAGGTAACCCTCTTGGGGTAACCCCCTTCTGTTCCTGCACCAGATCGGCGGCGGCCGGAACAGGGGACGACAATTGACGGTGCTGCGCGCCTAATCGAGCTGCGGTTGCTTGCGGGGGGGAAGAGGAGACCACCAGGGCCTCATTCCCGTGCCTAACCCGGCGAGATGAAGACCACTATGGCGGCTCCACGACGCACAGCTATGCGACGACGACGGCGACAGGACGGTGGCGCTAGGAGCGCGGGATGCTACGCGCGAGGGGGAAAAGGCGGAGGAGGGACGAGCTGCTCACCCTGGAGCCTCGGGGCCGCTCTGCTTGACCGAAGGGGAAGAAGGGGAAGCAGACCGCACGACCCGCAGCTGCTCCGGTGACGATGACGCGGAGGGGACGCCAGGAAGGAGTCCGGCCCCGCTAGCGCCTGGAATGGAACGGGGGAAGGTCCCCCATCCTCGCGGGCGCCTCGGGCTCGACGGAAACGCGATGGCGACGAGGGGAGGGACAACGATCGACGACGCACTTCTCTGAACCTCTGCTTTCTCTGAATCTCACCGGGGCTTACCTTGCAGAGGAGAGGGGGAGAGAGATGGGGAATGGAGGTGGCGGTGCTAGGAGGGGAGGACGCGGAACCCTAGACAGGCAGGGCACGCACGTCGAGGTTAAATAGAGGCATCGACGTCCGTGAAGCTCACGACGTTACACGCCCTCTCTCACACACACGCGGCGCACTCTCTGACGGAAGAAGGAAGAGGGGAACGACGTCTGAAGGAGAAGGAGGTCGCGGGAGCGAGGAGGGAGTGGGGCGGCCTCTGGGAGGAAGCCCACAGGGGCGCAGAATAGACAGAAAAAAATAAATCCCTCGTCTTTTCCAATTACAGAAAAGACTAGAGAAGAAAACAATGCACAGAGAAAACTACTGGGGATAAAATAAAACAAAAAATACCCCTAGTCTTGATAAATCATGACCTATTTGAATAAAATGTAAAATGAGTATATGGGGCAAATTAATATTTACAAAACAACAATTGTTTGACCTCTTTTGTAATTATTTGCACCTCTTACACACACATTCAAAACAGCAACTTCACCTCTCCACATCCATCTCAAAACAAACTAAATCATGGGCATTTCTAATTCAGGAAAAGAATAAGTGAAAAAATGAGCTTGAGATAATAAAGAGGGAGAAGTTTTGAAACCTTATGCCACCACAAGTACTATTCCTATTATCACATGCAAACTACTAGAGTTGCACCACACCACACATATCACATCACCACATATCACACAAGATAACACCACATCTCATATGACCACAAGCAACAACACATGACACATGGAATGATATGGAATGCATGCATGCAAAGGAAGAAATAACAAGGTGACATCACAAGAAATCATAGCATAGATAGCTCTCAAGACAATGACAAGTTGGACCCACCTGCGAAGGTTCCAAAAGGGAAGGTTACACACTTGGGGCATTACAAAAAGGTTGGTCGTCACGAGGGTAGTCGTACCCGGCATTAACGTCAGCGTTGGTGTCTAGCAAAGATAAGAGGGGGAAGAAACAATAATTAACATCAAGCAGGTGCATCACGATGTATGGCATGGCTATATGCAGTATTAGGCATGAGCTAATGCAGTACTACACGTCATGGACAAATCGAAAAAATATCTGACGATATTTCCCGGGTTTCTGGCTACTACCGAAGAAATTAAATCAACGGAAAAGTTTCATGTTTGCCATGCTAGGAGCACGTGACAAACGGACGGACAGCGTATCCAGGTTCATCTCGTTCTTCTAAGCAATTTCATGTAGCAATTTTTTTCATCCGGGTTACGAATTATTTTATATTAATTTTGAAATTTTTATTATTATATTGAAATTAAATAGATTTATTTTAATTAAGAAATGCAATTATGACATCGATGTGACATCATGCTCACATCATCACTCAACAGTCTCACTTGAGTGGTCAAACTGACCACTCGGTCCTACATGTCATTGACACCTAATTAATTAACAAAATTAATTAAACAAATCAGGTTTAATTAATCTAATTAATTACCTAATAAGATTTTAATTAATTAGCGAGGTTAATCAGAAGTTAATTAGGTTGACTAATTACTTACTACTTACTTAATTAATTAATTAATCGTTATATGTTTTTATACATATTCATTATTTTTATTTTATTTTATTATTTTTAAACATTTAAGGGGCATGCCCCACTTGTCATTCACAAGGGGGCAAGGGAGATTTGCCCCGTGGAAGGAGTGACTTGTGTTGGAAATATGCCCTAGAGGTAATAATAAATTGGTTATTATTATATTCCTTGTTCATAATAATCGTTTATTATCCATGCTAGAATTGTATTGATTGGAAACTCAAATACATGTGTGGATGCATAGACAACACACTATCCCTAGTGAGCCTCTAGTTGACTAGCTCGTTGATCAAAGATGGTCAAGGTTTCCTGGCCATAGACAAGTGTTGTCACTTGATAACGAGATCACATCATTACGAGAATGATGTGATGGACAATACCCAAACTATAAACGTAGCATATGATCGTGTCAGTTTATTGCTACTGTTTTCTGCATGTCAATGTATATGTTCCTATGACCATGAGATCATGCAACTCCCGGACACCAGAGGAATACCTTTGAAAGTGCGTTATATCGACTAGAGGGGGGTGGTGAATAGGAGATTTTTAGAATTTCATCGCTGAGGAAATTCCTTTTGAGGAAATTCCTCACTAATGAATAACTTGCAGCGGAAACAGCAAAGGATCACGGGTGCAAAGTATTACTATAGCAGTTTTCTCGATGAGGATTATGAAAAACAGTTTGCACACTACGCAGGCACAGAGTAAGCACGTGAGGATTAACTAGTGTGAAGAATTTGAGGTTGAGGAAATTCAGAGAAAGTCTTCAGGAAATTCTTCAAACAGAGACAACGAAAATCTTCAACATACAATATTGAGGAATTGAAAAGGTTGAAGAAATAAAACCCGTATCACAGTGAAGACAGTTGTTGATGACCCAGTTCCAACTGCTGTGATAGTCGTACGTATGGTTCGGAGCGGCTTGGTATTGAAACCAAAAGACACACAGTCTCGGGACACACAGTCCCTACCGTATTCTCCTTGAGCTAAGGACACACAGTCCTCGCCCAACACTCATGGTAAGTCTTCAGGGCAGATTTCCAAACCCTCACAAACTCGGTTACCCGGCGATCCACAATTGACTACTGGATTGCTCAAGACCATGACGCCTAACCGTCTGGAGGATGCACAGTCCTCAAAGGTAAAAGGCTTTAGTTCCACACAGGAACAAATTCTTCAGTGATGCTCAATCACTTGGTTTTTGGTTTGTGGTTTGGTGTTTGGGGTATTTCCTCATTGACGATTTACTCTCGAAGACCGTGAGGAATTTGGGTTGGTCTAAATGACAAGTGTCAGTTTCTTGCGGAGCAGCCAGCCAGCTAATGGTTGTGGGGGCGGCTATTTATAGCCTGGGAGCATCCAGACATGATTTGACATAAATGCCCTTAAATATTATGACCGTTGGTGTGGATAAGATCGGTGATGTGGCACGAATTGCGGCAACGGTCAGGACCCTCAACTGTGAGAGTCCTGATGTCTCTTATATTCCTCACTTGAGGCTTTTGTAGGATTAGGCTTGGCTTGAGCATCATGAGGTAATTCATTCCGAAGTGTCACCTCAACCCCCTTTAATAGTACAGTGTTCCTATGAACCAAGAGTGAAGAAAATGAACAGAAAGAATAAATCTTCACGCTTCAAAGTCTTCGGATTGTTTTTCCTCAGGACACACCGAATTCCTCATCTTCAATATCTTCATGAGGAATATCAATTTCATCGTAATTTCTTCGCGATCAAAGTCTTCAATCGAAGATATACATTTTTAGGGGTCGATATTCATCGTATAATTCAAACTCCTCAGCGACTTATAGATCTCGTGTACACTCATGAACACATTAGATACTTAACCTATAAGTCTTCAAACCACCAAAATCACTAAGGGCACTAGATGTACTTAAAATCTCCCCCTTTTTGGTGGTTGATGACAATTAGGTTAAGTTTTCAACGAGGATAAAAATATGAGGTGTAAATACTTAGTTTGAGGAATTTGAAATCAAGATACTTAGAGACTCCCCCTGAAGATGTGCATATTTTGAGGATTTTGCTTTTCACAACAAATGCACATTGATGATTTATATCATGGAGATCTCCTCGTGTATCTTGTAAATCATGCATACATATGACATATAATATGAAGAATTTGAGAATGCATGATGAGAAATGGTATCTGACGAATTTCAGCATGCGTGCATTAACATTTTGAGGAATAAGCATGCGAAGAAAAACGTTCGAAAGCGTCAGAGTACCATCGTGCTTAAGTTACAACCCAAAATATATCCCGCGTGAAGACTAAAGGCCTGTTCGGATGTCATCCGCTCCGCGTTTTCACTCCCGGAGTTGGAGGAGCGGCAGTTAAAAAACGCAGAGTGGGAAAAGAGGTACTCCTCAGATTCTCAGATTTGACGGAGCTAGAGGCTTGCCGAACAGCTCCTAACTCTCAGATTTCTCCCCCTTTTTCATCAAGTGACGAAAAGGGACAAAACTGAGGAATAACGCCCCATGAAGACTTTCACTTCTTGGTTGATGAAGAGGCGTGAGGATTCTTGGCAACGGGCTTTTTCATTGGTACAATAGCAATGTCTTCTGGTTCTTCACCAAACTCTAGAGTGCGAAATGAAGACAAAGAACTATCCTCAAGGTCTGGAACTGGAATTGGCTTGAATTTCTTCTTGGGAGGCCACGACTAGTCGAAGTCCTCAGTAAACTCCAATTCATCAAGTTCTTCTTGAGTCTTCAGGTGAGCCAGGGTGGCCCAGGTACGATCAAACACCTCATGAAGATAGTAGTGATTTTTCTTCACTGCATTCTGGGTCTCGTTGAGGGTTTTCACAATGGCACTGAATTGACGTTTTACCCATTTGTGATTCCGATCGACCTTCTAATGAAGACTGAGGAGTAGTTCTCTGTTAGTCATTATCATTGGGGCAACAGGGCTAGGCGGATCCCGAGTAGCAGTATCATCATATGAAGAATATTATTCTGCTTCGCGAAACTGGCCATCAAGGGGCCTACTTCCTTCATCGATGACAGATTTGCCTTTTTCTTCAACTGGCTCAAAAGTCTTCTTGATGACTCTGATCGGAGGCAGATATCCAATGTGATTGTTGAAATCAGCATGATAGTTGATGTCTGACCTGCGTCTGATGAATGTCATGATCCACGGAGCATAAATCCTCATGTCAAATGGCGACATTGCATTGTCGGCCAAAGTCCTGAGGAAGAAATCATGAAGATTTATAGGTATGCAATGGATGATGTTGAAGAGGATATTCTTCATGATGCCTACTACATCTTCTTCATCATCATGGCCTTTGATCGGAGCGATGACATTGCACATGATCCCGTAGACGGTTCAAGGTTCATACTTCAAGTCTTGAATCAGAAAGCGAGTCCTTGGAGGTTGATTCTTGGCCAAAGGCTTCATGAGGACTTCCATCAGTTTGTTGGGCAGCTCCTGTTCATCATACACCAGCACAACTTGTTCCGAGGGTATTGAAACTGGAAGCACTTGCAACATTTCGGTGGCAGGAGCTTTGTAGTGAGTGTGTTGAGTCATCCAGTCCAGCACCCAGGTGTTGATATCCTTCGGGTCTCCAGAGATGTGCAAAGTAGCATAAAACTGAAGAATTATATCACTATTCCAATCACCATTGAGGATTGGGTGAAGCAAGGAATTTCTTCCATCTCAACATGAGGAATATGCTTGTGCCGAAATATTTTGTTCCTCCCACAGAGCACAGAGGCATAGTGGTTGAGTTGAGTCCTTGTCCAAAACTTCCTGTGCCTGATGCGAAGCTTGTCATATGGATTGTCCCCGGTGAAATACATCTGTTCTTCATAGAACGCTTCCTTTTGAAACTTTCTCCTCTTCGAGAAGGGCTGATTTTGCTTTGGTTGAAGATTATGCTGCTGTTCTTGAGGAGATACTATCATTGCTGTTTTAGTGTTGACCACAACAATAGCAGTTTTAGTATTGGGTGCAGGAGCATTTTCTTCAGCATGTTCCTCTGGTTGAGGGTTTTCCTCCGGTTGAGGATTTTCCTCAGCTTGAGGAATTTGCTTGGTGGAGTAGGCAAAATCTTCAGCTGTTGTAGCTGATCCTTGAGCAGTTTCATCAAATGTTTTGTGAGGAATGAAGGACTGAGGAATATCATCAATTTGTATTTCCTCATCCATGATTTCTTCAGATTCATCATCTTTCATTTCCTCATCTTCTTCTGGAATGACATAGTCACTTCTGAAGGGAATAAGTGCATATGATGGAGCTACCTTCAAAGGCACAACATCCACGGGAGCAGTTTCATCAAGTGTTTTGAGGCGCTTGGCCTCTAATGATTCTGAGGTCATGGAAGCTTTTCTTTTCTTCGCTTCTTTCTCAGCAACCTTGGTTTTCTTCACGTCTGATGCAGACGGAACCATCTTCTTCACCTTTGAGGATTGAGGTGAAGGAATTCTCTCTTCAGGAGCTGGTGCAGTATCTGTCGTGGCAGTTTCCTCAGCTGGAGCATGTTCATTAGCTGGAGCAGATTCATCAGCTGGAGTATCTTGAGGTATTTCCTCAATAACAGGTTCATCAGCTGGAATATTTTGAGGCATTTCCTCAAAAATAGTTTCATCATCCTCATCTTCTTCGGTCAGCTGAACCGAATAGCCGGTCTCAGGCAGCTTTTGTTTCACACGGGGAGCAACCCTCTTGTTGTATTCATCAACTTCATCAATCGCAAATTTGATGAAGGTCACCTTGATACTTTGATGATCAGATAGGTTCGTGTACCTGTCAGTCAAAGTCTTCAGCTCAGCCTGGGTGGTCACAAGAGCTTCACGCGTCATATTGAGGAGATTCTGCCTGAGGAATTTCTCCTTTTCGAGTTTTGGAGCCTTTGCTTGCTTGGCTTGCCGCTCTTTCCATTTAGCCTCATTGATGAATGTGGCAACCATGTGGCTGAGACCAGGAGGAGGCTTCAAATCATCAATGGAAGTATTTGGTTCTTCATACCAGACATTGATGAAATCCAGCACAACCTTGGGGTCCATAGCAAGAGGAATGGAGCTGACTGAGGCTTGTGCAACCCATTCCTGCTTGTTTCTGATGATGGCTTGAAGAGTTTCATCATCGAATTCATCACTTCCTTCTGATGCAGAAGGGATGTTGATGACTTTGCTTGGGTTGGGCCTGATGCCCCTTCCAGCAGTCATTTTCGTCTTCAAGGTTGTTGGTGAAGACTGTCTCTGAGCTCGTGGCAGATGGTACAGAGGAGCTGGAGTGAGCAGGCTGATGCTTGACAATCTGCTTTTGTTCAGGATTTGAGGCATGTGGAGTTGTTGAAGGTTTTGGCGCAGGTGCAACCTTGTGAGGCAATTGCTCTTGAGGCTTTGAAGCCTTTGGTTTCTTTGGTAGAGATTTCACTTGAGGAATAGCTGTACCAGAGGCTTCAGCAGCAGAAGAGGTGGCTGCAGTGGTAGCATCAGATTCCTCATTGTATTTCTTCACTGCAACTTCTGCTTTCTTCTGAAGTTTAGACAAGTGTTTGTCTTTCTCCTCAGGGTAATCCCCAACTGTTTTGATGCTTGAGGAATGTGCAACCTGATGATCACCAAGAGGAGGCCTTTTGCAAGGTGGTTTGAGGGCAAATTTCTTTGCATACTTTGGAGTGACGAAGCGATATTCCTTCCACTCCTTAGCCCACATGTGTTCTATCTTTTGAAGCCTAATTTTCCGCTTCGCCATAGGTTCTTTTTCATCTGGCGTGTAGTAATCAAGGTATATATCCTCGAGGATATCAACTGCAGTGTTCTGTTCAAGTTTCTTTCCACCCTTTTTCTTTCTATCATCATCCATTTTCTTCAAGTGATGCTTTTGCTTAGGAATTTGCACTCTTGAAGATTCTGATGACACTGGCAAAGTTTCTTCGAGGAACACTGCAAATGAGTTAAGTTGATGAGAACCTAGAGATGCATCAACTGACATTTTGTACCTGTGAACAGGGTATAGGTGCAAGGAATTTGGAGAGGTCATATGCGTTCTCAGATTTGAAGAAATTGAAAATTTAAAAGTTGAGGAATTTGACTAGTGGGTTGAGGAATTTGACTAGTGGGTTGAAGAATTTGACTAGTGGGTTGAAGAATTTGACTAAGCATTCTGATCTTGGGTTCCAGAGTTGTGCAGATTCGAAAATTTGCACAATTGAGGAATCACATGAAGAATTTTTGTGGCTTAGTAAAATTCATCAAGTGTTTGAGGAATTGAGTGTGGGAAGCTGACATACAATGAGGGAAAACACATTTCTCGAATCTAAGATGAAATAGTAGATCAAAAGGGGCAGTAAAATAAGATTTTAATTACCCTGTGAGACGAACACGAAGAACACATGCAGTAACAGTAAGAAGCTCTTAGGTTCGAGTCTGTTGCGCCCTACCTTGGCGGCAGAAGAGAGCTACGACGGTGGCGGATGTAGATGTTCCGCTTTTGGCGTGAGTTCGGCGACGGAGAGGTCGAGGCAGTGAAGTTGTTCCTCACCGGCGACGAGATTGCTAGCGGTGGCGCTAGGTTTGAGATCGAGAGAAGAGAAGGACGAGAGATCGAAGATTTTTGACACAGGGGGGTAAGGACCTATTTATAGCTCAGGTGAAAACGGTCCGGCCGAAACTTTCCGACCGAACAACCTTTGCCCTTTCGTCTCCGCACGACACGTGTAGCCTGAGATTAAAGCGGTGGAGATCGTGCTTATCTGATCGTGGGATGTGGGGTTCAGTTTCTGTGTAACAATATAAAATTCATTTTTGAAGATTTGAAGATTTTGTTGCACAATCTTCAGTTGACAAGGACACAGTGAGGATTTTGAACAAGTTTCAAGTAGAACGCATATGAAGAATTGAATAGATTGGGTGAGTATAGCATAGATGGGAGCAGGGTCCGATCACATTCACTTAGATGAAATATTGAATTGAAGAAATAGCTATAAGTGAATGTTGTTGAGGACTTTGAAATCATAGTCTCTCTCTCTCTCTCTCTCTATATATATATATATATATATAGGCAAATGAAAATCATCAAGTGTTTTGAAGATTTGAAAAACTTGAGGATTTTGTGACAAAGCGTCAGTTTGATGAATTTCAACTTTGAAGAAAAACGGCTTGAAGAATTTCAAAGTTGGGTGGTCGCGTGGCCCACCGTATAAGAATGATGATTTCAGGAGCCGCGTACAATTGTCGTAGGGTCCTGAGAACCAAATTATTCATTAATTTCCTCACACTAAGAGTAATATTCTTCATTGATTGAAGAAAATCGATTATTCGTGTGTTGCACATCTAAGTCATCAATTTTGCATAAGTGTTAGGATGTGTGCATGTCTTCACAAAACATTTGAAGACTCTAAGATATTTATCTCACACCTCAGCTTGCAAAACCTTTTCTCATCCAAGGGCTTAGTGAAAATATCTGCTAGTTGATCATCAGTCTTCACCTGGTCAATGATGATATTGCCCTTGAGGACATGGTCCCGAAGAAAATGATGATGAATCTGGATGTGCTTAGTCTTCGAGTGTTGTACTGGGTTGTATGCTATCTTGATTGCACTCTCATTGTCACAGTAGAGAGGCACATTCTTCATGTTGATGTCGTAGTCCTTGAGGGTTTGCTTCATCCATAGCAATTGGGCATAGCATGATCCAGCATCAATGTACTCAGCTTCGCCAGTGAAGAGAGAAACACACAGTTCTGCTTCTTTGAGGACTAGCAGACTAATGATCTTCTAAGGAAATGACAAGTGCGAGAAGTTGACTTGCAATCCACACGGTTACAAGCATAGTCAGAATCAGAATATCACACGAGATGAAGATTTAAGCCCTTGGGGTACCATAATCCTAGTGTTGGTGTGTGAGCTAAGTATCGAAGAATATGTTTCACAGCCTTATGGTGTGATTCCTTCGGGTTTGCTTGAAAACGAGCACACATGCAAACACTAAGCATTATATCTCGCCTAGATGCACATAAATACAGTAAAGAGCCAATCATTGAGCGATATACCTGCTGATCAAATTCTTTACCATTTTCGTCAGTGCAGAGGTGGCTGTTGGTAGGCATGGGAGTCTTGGCGCCTTTGCATTCATGCATGTCGAATTTCCTCAAAAAATCCTTGAGGTATTTATCCTGTGATATGAAGATGTCATTGTGTTGTTGAGGAATTTGAAGACCTAAGAAGAATTTCAGCTCCCCCATCATAGACATCTGATATTCTTCACTCATCATGTAAGCAAATTCATCAGTGTAACGTTTGTCAGTACAACCAAATATGATGTCATCAACATATATTTGGCACACAAATAGTTCATTGTCATAGGATTTTGTGAAAATAGTTGGATCGAGTGAACCAGGTTTGAAGCCTTTCTTCATGAGGAATTCCTTCAATGTATCATACCACGCCCGAGGGGCTTGCTTGAGGCCATAGAGTGCCTTTTTGAGTCTGAAGACTTTTTGTGGATTCTTCGGATCCTCAAACCCTGGAGGCTGAGCAACATATACTTCGTCCTCAAGCTTACCATTGAGGAATGCACTTTTCACATCCATTTGATATAAAGTAATGTTATGATGATTAGCATAAGCAAGTAGAATTTGAATAGCTTCAAGTCTAGCAACAGGTGCAAAAGTTTCATCAAAATCAATTCCTTCAACCTATGTGTAGCCTTGTGCTACAAGTCGTGCCTTATTGCTCACCACCTGACCATCCTCATCTTGCTTGTTTCGGAAAATCCACTTGGTGCCGATGATATTGTGCTTGCGAGGATCTGGTCATTTGACGAGCTCCCACACATCATTCAGCTTGAATTGAAGAAGTTCATTTTGCATGGCTTGAATCCACTCAGGTTCCATGAAAGCCTCAACAACTTTTGAAGGTTCTGTGACAGACACAAAAGAAGAATGCCCACAAAAGTTAACTAAGTGTGAAGCTATTGAGCGAGTGAGAGGACCTGACGCGTTGATGTGATCGAGGATTTTGTCAAGTTCTACTTGATTTGCAATCCTTGGATGAGCTGGTTGAGCATTTCGTCTGGGTTGAGGAATTTGTCCTGGAGCAATTTCATCAGGAGCATCTTCTTGAATTTCATCAGTGCCGGGGCTGATTTCTTCAACAATTTCCTTAGTAGGAACAATGTCTTCAGTAGCTTTGAACTTGATTGCTTCCTCACGGGATAGTTTATTTGGATCAGGAGGCAATTGCTCTCTTTGCAAGCCATTAGTTTCATCGAACTGCACATCTACAGTTTCAACAACCTTGTTGTGATAGGTGTTGAAGACTCTGTAGGTGTGCGAGTCCTTTCCGTAACCAAGCATAAAACCCTCATGTGCTTTAGGTGCAAATTTTGAGCTATGGTGAGGATCTCTAATCCAGCATTTTGCACCGAAGACATTGAAATAACTTACATTGGGTTTCTTGTCGGTGAGGAGTTCATATGAGGTTTTCTTGAGGAATTTGTGAAGATATACCCCGTTGATGATATGGCAAGCAGTGTTGATCGCTTCAGGCCAGAAACGACGAGGTGTCTAATATTCTTCAAGCATGGTCTGTGCCATTTCAACCAGAGTCCCGTTCTTTCTTTCGACGACGCCATTCTGTTGAGGAGTATAAGGAGCAGACAATTCGTGAGTAATACCAAGTTTATCAAGATAAGCATCAAGACTAGTGTTTTTGAATTTTGTCCCATTATCACTCCTGATGTGTTTGATCTTGACGCCGAAGTTCGTCGAGGCCCTTGAGAAAAATCTTCTGAAGACTTCCTGCACTTCAGTTTTATACAGATTGATGTGCACCCAAGTATATCTGGAATAATCATCAACTATGACAAAGCCGTATAAAAATGCTGCATTTGTTAGAGTGACATAATGAGTAGGTCCAAATAAATCCATGTGAAGCAATTCAAATGGACGAGTAGTAGTCATGATAGTCTCTGAGGGGTGTTTGGATCTGGTCATTTTTCCAGACTCACAAGCACCGCAGAGGTGGTCCTTGAGGAATTTGACTGATTCGATGCCAATGACATGCTTCTTCTTCGCCAATGTGTGAAAGTTCCTCATGCTTGCATGATCAAGTCTTCGATGCCATAGCCAGCCTTCTGAGGTTTTTGCTAGTAAGCATGTGGGTGGTTGAGGACCTGTAGAAAAATCAACAATGTACAAATCTCCTCGTCTAACACCTTCGAAGACTTTGGATCTGTCAGATTCCATGATGACTATACATCTATATTTTCCAAAGATAACAACGATATCAAGATCACAAAGCATTGAGACTGACATGAGGTTAAACCCAAGGGATTCGATAAGCATCACTTTATCCATGTGCCTGTCCTTGGAAATAGCTACTTTGCCTAGTCCCAATACCTTGCTTTTACCTTTGTCGGCATAAGTGATTTGCTTCAGTGGTGATGGAGTCAGTGGGATATTCATCAGCAAGCTTTTGTCACGAGTCATGTGGTGTGTGTAGCCACTATCAAGAACCCACTCAGTACTCTTGGGTCTGTCATCCTGCAGATGAATTAGTACAACTTACCATCTCATATGCTTCAGACTTGAAAAATATGATATCAATTTCATCAGATAGGAATTTCATCATAAATAGTAAATTTTAGGACGTGTGAAATGTTGTCATTTCATCATTGTTTAGCTTGTGTCCAATCAAGCATTTTCCTCAGGTCTCCAGCAAATTCTTCGGATGATGATTTTCATCTGGAGACCTAACCTGCAGAAGTAATTAGTTCAATTTCTTCACCACCCACATCTGAAGGGGTGGCAAAGAGTTCATCATCCCGCAAGCACAATATGAGAAAGGAGGCATTGAATCTAATGCACTTCTCTTCACAGTAGAGGGGTTAGAGTACTCAAATGAATAGGCAGAGAAGTTCTTTGAGGATTCATGAACATAATGATTTGAGGTATAATGCTCATATTCATATCCCTTGTAATTTCCCTGCATATCAAAAGCATTAGCACGAGTACTAGCATAGTTTTGACCAGTTGAGGATTTTGATCCTCTTGAAGACTTTGGTCCTCCTGAGGAATTTGATCTAGGGTTCAAATTCTTCATGGGTGGTGTCATGAGGACATTCACCTGAAGATTTTCAAGGCAACTTTTGGGGACCTAGATTTTCCTCAGAGGTGGTCCATTCCTGCAGTTAGTTCCAACATATCGAGCAAATACTTCACCAGATTGATTTTTGAACAGTTTATAGTTGAAGTCAAATGACTCATCTGAGGAATATGACAATTCACATGCAAAGCCTGTTAGATTGGATGGATCAACAGGTGGTCCTTTAGCAGCAACCCATGAGGTTTTGGGATACTGCTCGGGTTTCCAGTATGATCCATCAGCATTCAATTTCCTCTCAAAGGCAATTCCTTCTTTCCTCGAGTTCCTGTTCAATATATGTTTTTTGAGCACATCGCAAAGGGTTTGATGCCCTTTGAGACTTTTGTACATGCCTGTCACATACAATTCCTTCGGCCCTGCATTTTCATCAGTGACATTCGTGGTTTCCTCAAGTGAGGAATTTGATACCACATGAGAAGTTGAAGAATTTGTAGCAATAGAGGCATTTAATGATTCTGGTGAAGAATTGGCAGTTTCATGTTTCATGCATTTGAGACATGGTGGAATGAATTCAACCTGAGCGGCGCTGATCTGTTGAGCAAGTAATGAATCATTTTCCATTCGAAGATCATCATTAGACATCCTCAGCTTCTCAAGATCAAGTTTCCTTTGTAGAAATTCATAGGAAAGTTTCTCATGATCAGCCAAGAGCGTGTCATGACGATCTTGAAGATTATCAAATCTGGACTGAAGACTTTTCATATCTTCAATGAGGATTTGGGTAAGATTCATTTCATCATTCAACAAGTCATCGCTTGTGTCTAGGAATTTTTGAAGCTTTTCAAGGGCAATTTGTTGTTTAGTTGCAATGTTGGCAAGTTTAGTGTAAGTGAGTTTTTTATAATCATTAGGTTCACAGTTACTAGAGTCAGAGGAGGAAGTGTCATTCGGTACCTTTGAACCTTTTGCCATGAAGCAATAGGTTGGAGTGAAGTCATCAGCATAGTCATCAGTGTAGATGGCGTTGTCATTTTGTTCATGGTTGAGGATTGACTTGCTGATGAATGTGGTAGCCAGTGCAAGACTTGCCACACCAGACTCAGAGTCTTCTTCGGAACCTTCCTCTTCATCACATTCCTCAGATTCTTCCTCGGAATCCATTTCCTTGCCAATGAGTGCCCGAGCCTTTCTGAAACTAGTCTTCTTGTGAGATGAGGACTTTGAGGATGAGGATTTTGAAGATTTCTTCTTTTTCTTCGAGTCATCAGAACTTTCATCCTTGTATTTCTTCTTCTTTGATTCCTTCACCCATCGAGGACAGTCAGCAATATAGTGACCTGATTTCTTGCATTTGTGGCAGGTTCTTTTCTTGTAGTCCTCAGATGAAGATTTTGATTTCCTCATATCTCTTCTTGAAGATTTACCAAACTGGCCACGTCTTGTAAACTTCTGGATTTTCCTCACGAGCATTGCAAGCTCCTGTCCAAGTTCTTTAGGATCACCAATGCTGCAATCCAAGTTTTCTTCCTCAAATGAGGAAATTGCTTTGGCCTTCAGTGCACGAGGTCTAGAATAGCTTGGTCCATACATATCTCTCTTTTCTTCCTGTTGGAATTCATGAGTATTGAGTCTTTCGAGTATATCAGCAGGATCAAGCATCTTATAGTGCGATCTTTCTTGAATCATCAGAACCAAAGTATCAAATGATGAATCCAAAGATCTTAGCAGTTTCTTCACAACTTCATGGTTAGTAATGTCTCGAGCGCCCAGTGCTTGTAGTTCATTTGAGATGTCAGTGAGGCGATCAAAGGTATCTTGGCATCTTTCATTGTTAAGCTTCTTGAAGCGATTGAAGAGATTGCAAAGAACATCAACACGAGAGTCACGCTGAGTTGATATTCCTTCATTGACTTTGGACAACCTTTCCCAGATTTGTTTTGCTGATCCCAAAGCACTCACTCTGCCATACTGACCTTTGCTCAGATGGCCATAAATGATATTCTTTGCTTGAGAACCAAGTTGCTTGAATTTCTTCACATCTGCGGCAGACACAGTAGCAGCAATGGAGGGGACACCATGTTCCACAATAAACTAGAGATCATTGTCAATTGCTTGTAGATGCATCTGCATCTTGGTCTTCCAGTAGGGGAAGTCCTTTCCTTCGAAAGTAGGACATCCTGCAGTAACCTTGATCATGCCTGAAGTTGAAAATAACTAAAACTCCATGTGGTTAAACCAAAATCACACAGAACAAGGGAGTACCTTGCTCTGATACCAATTGAAAGTGCGTTATATCGACTAGAGGGGGGGGTGAACAGGAGATTTTTAGAATTTCATCGCTGAGGAAATTCCTCACTGATGAATAACTTGCAACAGAAACAACAAAGGATCAGGGGTGCAAAGTATTACTACAACATTTTTCTCGATGAGGATTATGAAAAATAGTTTGCACAGTACCCATGCACAGAGTAAGCAGGTGAGGATTAACTAGTGTGAAGAATTTCAGGTTGGGGAAATTTAGAGAAAGTCTTCAAAAAATTCTTCAAAGAGAGACAACGAAAATCTTCAACATACAATATTGAGGAATTGAAAGAGTTGAAGAAATAGAACCCGTATCATAGTGAAGACAGTTGTTGATGACCCAGTTCCAACTGCTGTGACAGTCATACGTGTGGTTCGGAGTGGATTGGTATTGAAACCAAAAGACACATAGTCCCGGGACACACAGTCCCTACCGCATTCTCCTTGATCTAAGGACACACAGTCCTCGCCCAACACTCATGGTAAGTCTTCAAGGCAGACTTCCAAACCCTCACAAACTCGGTCACCCGATGATCCACAATTGACTGCTGGATTGCTCTAGACCATGACGCCTAACCGTCTGGAGGATGCACAGTCCTCAAAGGTAAAAGGCTTTAGTTCCACACAGGAACACATTCTTGAGTGATGCTCAATCACTTTGTTTTTGGTTTGTGGTTTGGTGTTTGGGGTATTTCCTCACTGATGATTTACTCTCGAAGACTTTGAGGAATTTGGGTTGCTCTAAATGGCAAGCGTCAGTTTCTTGCGGAGCAGCAAGCCAGCTAATGGTTGTGGGGGGCGGCTATTTATAGCCTGGGAGCATCCCGACATGATTTGACATAAATTCCCTTAAATATTATGACCGTTGGTGTGGATAAGATCGGTGATGTGGCGTGAACTGCGACAACGGTCGGGACCCTTAGCTGTGAGAGTCCTCATGTCTATCATATTCCTCACTTGAGGCTTTTCTAGGATTAGGCTTGGGTTGAGCATCATGAGGAAATTCATTCCGAAGTGTTACCTCGGCCCCCTTTAACAGTACGGTGTTCCTATGACTCAAGAGTGAAGAAAATGAACAGAAAGAATAAATCTTCACGCTTCAAAGTCTTCGGATTGTTTTTCTTCAGGACACACCGAATTCCTCATCTTCAATATCTTCATGAGGAATATCAATTTCATCGCAATTTCGTCACGATCAAAGTCTTCAGCAGAAGTCCAATTTCTTCAGCCGAAGATATACATTTTTAGGGGGCGATATTCATCGTATAATTCAAACTCCTCAGCGACTTATAGATCCTGTGTACACTCATGAACACATTTGATACTTAACCAATAAGTCTTCAAACCACCAAAATCACCAAGGGCACTAGATGCACTTACAACCTTGTGTGTATCAAACGTTGCAACGTTACTGGGTGAATATAAAGGTGCTCTACAGGTATCTCCGAAGGTGTGTGTTGGGTTGGCATGGATCAAGACTCGGATTTATCACTCTATGTGATGGAGAGGTATCTCGGGGCCCATTCGGTAATACAACATCACCAACAAGCCTTGCAAGCAATGTGACTACAGATTTAGCCATGGGATATTGTATTACGGAATGAGTAAATAAACTTGCGAGTAACAAGATTGAACTAGATATGGAGATACCGATCAATCGAATCTCGAGCAAGTAACATACCGAAGGACAAAGGGAACAACATACAGGATTAACTGAATCCTTGACATAGAGGTTCAAAAGATAGAGATCTTAGTAGAATATGTAGGATCCAATATGGACATCTAGGTCCCGCTATTGGTTATTGACCGAGGAGTATCTCGCGTCATGTGTGCATAGTTCTCGAACCCGCAGGGTCTGCACACTTAAGGTTCGGTGATGTTTCAGTATAGTTGAGTTATAGATGTTGGTCACCGAAGGTTGTACGGAGTCCCAAATGAGATATTGGACGTCACGAGGAGCTCTGAAATGGTCAGAGGTAAATATTGATATATAGGAAGTCCTGTTTTGGTCACCGGAAAGGTTTCAGGCTGATCGATAGTGTACCGGGAGTGCCGGGAGGGTACCGGGGGACCACCGGGAGGGGTGTGACGACCCAAGGGCTTCATGGGCTGTGAGAGGAGGTGCACCAACCCTTGGTGGGCTGGCCAAAGCCTCCCCTAAAGGCCCATGCGGCTAGGAGTGGAGGGATAAGGCAAGAAAGCTTAAAAGGAAAGGAGGAAGAGTCCTTCCAAGGGAGTCCACCTCCCTTTTGGGAGGAGGACTCTCGCTTAGCTTCGGCCGAACCTCTCCTCGTTGGAGGAGGGGCAAGACAGCCTCCCCGCTCCCTTCTCCTATATATACTAGAGGTATTGAGGGTTTTTGACAACACAGAAATCAGCCATGGCTGCCTCTCTCTCTCTAGATCTGTTTCTCCTCTAGTCTAGTTCGACAGTACTTAAGCGAAGCCCTGCTGGATTAGTTCACCACCACCACCACGCCATGTTGGAGAACTCATCCACCTCTCCGCCCTATCTTGGTGGTTCAATAAGGCGGGGATCGTCATCGAGCTGTATGTGTGCTGAACGCGGAGGTGTCGTCCGTTCGGCACTAGATTGGGATGGATCTTGATGGGATCGCGGGATGGATCGTGATAAGATCGCGGGACGGGCTGCCATTTGGATCGTGAAGATGTTCCTACATCAACTGCGTTATATACGCTTCTGCTTAGCGATCTACAAGTGTACGTGGATCCGATCTCCCTCTCATAGATGATCATCACCATGATAGGTCTTCATGTGCGTAGGAATTTTTTTGTTTCCCATGCAACGTCCCCCAACAGTGGTATCCGAGCTAGGTTCATGCGTAGATGATATCTCGAGCAGAACACAAAAGAGTTTGTGGGCGTTGATGTTCAATTTTGTCGCCTTCCTTAGTCTTTTCTTGATTCGACAATATTGTTGGATTGAAGCGGCCCAGACCAACTTTACTCGTACGCTTACGAGAGACCGGTTTCATCGACTTACATGCAACTTGTTGCTTAAAGATGACTGGCGGGTGTCTGTTTCTTCAACTTTAATTGAATAGGATTTGACCGAGGCGGTCCTTGGAGAAGGTTAAATAGCAATTTGCATATCACCATTATGGCTTTGCGTAAGTAAGATGCGATCATACTAGATACCCATAATAGCCACGTAAAACATGCAACAACAAATTAGAGGACGTCTAACTTGTTTTTGCAGGGTATGCATGTGATGTGATATGACCATAGCAATGATATGATATATTGGATGTATGAGATGACCATGTTGTAATAGTTAAATATCGACTTGCACATCGATGCTACGGCAACCGACATGAGCCATAGGGTCGTCTTTAAACTAACATTTGTGCTTGCAGATGATTTTGCTATATCACCAGGTTGTAGCTTTAGTAATAATAGCATAGATAGCGCGACAAACTCGATGGCAGCACGATGATGGAGATCATGATGATGGAGATCATGGTGCAGCACCGGTGACGATGGAGATCATGCCGGTGCTTTGGTGATGGAGATCAAGAAGCACAAGTTCATGACCATATCATGTCACTTATGATTTGCATGTGATGTTAATCCTTTTATGCACCTTATTTTGCTTAGAACGACGGTAACATTATAAGGTGATCCCTCACTAAAATTTCAAGAAAAAATTGTGTTCGCCCCGATTGTGCACCGTTGCGACAATTTGTCGTTTCGAGACACCACGTGATGATCGGGTGTGATAGACTCAACGTTCACATACAACGGGTGCAAAACAGTTGCACACGCGGAACACTCTGGTTAAAATTGATGAGCCGAGCATGTACAAACATGGCCTCGGAACACACGAGACCGAAAGGTCAAGCATGAATCATATAGTTGATGTGATCAACATGGAGATGTTCACCACTAAAATTATACTCAACTCACGTGATGATCGGACTTGAGTTAGTGAATTTGGATCATGCGACACTCGAATGACTAGAGGGATGTCTATTTGAGTGGGAGTTTATTAGTAATATGATTAGCTAAACTCCATTATCATGAACAGAGTCAAAAGGTCTTTGCAAATTATGTTGTAGCTTGCGCTGTAGCTCTACTGTTTTTGATATGTTCCTAGAGAAAGTTTAGTTGAAAGATGATAGTAGCAATTATGCTGCCTCGGTCCGTGAACTTAGGATTATCCTCGTTGTTGCGTGGAAGGCTTATGTCCTTAATGCACCGCTCAGTATGCTGAACCTCGAGTGCCGTCTGTGGATGTTGCGAACATCTGACATACACGCTTTTTGATGACTACGTGATAGTTGAGTGCGTAATGCTTAACGGCTTAGACTTAAGGCGCCGAAGACGTTTTGAACGTCACGAAACATATGAGATATTCCAAGAGATGAAATTGGAATTTCATGCTCGTGCCCTGATACGTCTCCAACGTATCTATAATTTTTGATGGTTTCATGCTATTATCTTGTCAAACTTTGGATGCTCTGTATGCCTTTTATATCTTTTTTGGGACTAACTTATTAACTCAGTGCCAAGTGCCAGTTCCTGTTTTTTTCGTGTTTTTGACCCTTTTCAGAGGAGGATTTTAAATAGAGTCCAAACGGAACGAAACTTCCAAAAAGATTTTTTCCGACACAGAAGTCGATCGGGGTACTTGAGAACCAAGGCAGGGGGTCACCGGGGACCCCACAAGCCCCCTAGCCGCGGCCAGGGGGGCCCGCGCCTCCCAGGCTTGTGGGCTCCCTGGGCCACCTCTGCCCTGGGTCTTTCGCCTATATATTCCCAAAAAATCCAGAAAAAATCAGGAGATCATCGAAAGTACTTTTCCGCCGACGCAAGCTTCTGTCTCCGCAAGATCCCATCTAGGGCACGTTCTGGTGCCCTGCCGGAAGGGGGATTCGGATACGGAGGGCTTCTTCATCAACACCATGACCTCTCCGATGATGCGTGAGTAGTTCACCATAGTCCTACGGGTCCATAGCTAGTAGCTAGATGGCTTTCTCTCTCTCTCTTGGATCTTCAATACAAAGTTCTCCCTGATCTTCATGGAGATCTATCCAATGTAATCTTCTTTTGCGGTGTGTTTGTCGCGATCCGATGAATTGTGGATTTATGAACAAATTATCTATGAATCTTATTTGATTTTCTTCTGATCTCTCTTATGCATGATTTCATATCCTTGTAATTCTCTTCGAGTTGTGGGTTTTGTTTGGCCAGCTTGATCTATGATTCTTGCAATGGGAGAAGTGCTTGGTTTTGGGTTCATACCGTGCGGTGACCTCACCCAGTGACAGAAGGGGTAGCGAGGCACGCATCATGTTGTTGCCATCAAGGGTAAAAAGATGGGGTTTTCATCATTGGTTTGAGTTTATCCCTCTACATCATGTCATCTTGCTTAAGGCGTTACTCTGTTCGTCATGAACTCAATACACTAGATGCATGTTGGATAGGGGTCGATGTGTGGAGTAGTAGTAGTAGATGCATAAAGTATCGGTCTACTTGTCTCGGACGTGATGCCTATATGTATGATCATTGCCTTAGATATCGTCATGACTTTGCGCGGTTCTATCAATTGCTCGACAGTAGTTTGTTCACCCACCGTAATATTTTCTATTTTGAGAGAAGCCTCCAGTGAACACTATGGCCCCCGGGTCTACTTCACACCATATTTTCAGCCTTACTCTTTTACTTCGTTGCACTTTCCGCCTTCAGATCTCACTTTGCAATCAATCTTGAAGGGATTGACAACCCATTTATAGCGTTGGGTGCAAGCTCGTTTGTGTTTGCGCAGGTACTCTCGACTGGACGAGATTCTCCTACTGGATTGATACCTTGGTTCTCAAACTGAGGGAAATACCTACTGCTCCTGTGCTGCACCACCCTTTCCTCTTCAAGGGAAAACCAACGCAAGCAAGTCTCCGTCAACGTGTCAATTTCCGACGCTGTTGTTTGAGAAGTAGCAGAAGGATTTCTGGCGCCGTTGCCGGGGAGGATCAAGTCAAGAACTCATCCAAGTAAGTGTCGCAAACTCATCTCTTGCATTTACTTTTTTGCCTCTCGTTTTCCTCTCCCCCACTTCTGAGAAAAACAAAAAAATTCAAAAATATTTCCCTTTTTCTTTTGCCTTCTTCGTTTGCCTTTTTCGTTTGCCTTTTTCGTTTGCCTTTCCTTTGCTTGTGTGCTATGTGCCTTCAATATGCTTGCATCTTCGCTTGCTGAAAATCTAGTGATATGGATCCTCATCCACTTGCTAATCTCTTTAAGAGATCCAATTATGTTGATCCAATTGCTAGTGAGTTGAGTGCACTTGACTATCTTTATGGAGTTTTGCTTGAGATGCGTGAATCTGAAAATTGTGATTAAGAAATTCATGAAGTGATTCACGAGGGCTCCTTGAATGAAAAGCATGATTGCAATGGTTTCAGTATGAATTCTATTAGTGACAATCATGCTAAAAATATGCAAAACCCTAAGCTTGGGGATGCTAGTTTTGCTATGCCCCCTACTTGTTGCAATGATCATGATTGGGGTAATGATTTTTCTTATGATCTTGAAAATTTGTTTAAACCTCATGATGAATATGATATTTGCAATATTATTGAAAGTGGGTTTGGAGAAGTCATGACTTTAGTTGATGATAATCCCACTATTTTTGAAGAGCGTCAACTTTGCATGCTTGTGGATCATGAAAAGAATATCCTATGTGATAGCTATATTGTTGAATTTGATTATGATCCCACATGTAATTATTTTGAGAGAGGAAAATATTGTGGTATAAACTTACATGTTACTAAACCACCTCTCGTTGTGTTGAGATTGATATTGTCTCTTTCTTCTTCCTTGCATTTGGTAACTATTAGTTGTCTTGACAAATTGTTTTCCTATAAAATGCATATGCATACGAAGTATGTTAGACTTAGATGTGATTTTCACATGCTTTATGATGCTCTCGTTGTGCTTCAACTCTTGTCTTTTGTGTGAGCATCATTGATTTATCCGTGCCTAGCTAAGGGCGTTAAACAATAGCGCTTGTTGGGAGGCAACCCAATGAATTTATCTTTTTCTTTCTGTTTTATTGCGTCGACACCATCATAATTCTGTTATGATAGTGTCTTTTGTGTTTCTTTCTGTGTTTGAGCCAAGCAAAACCTTTATGACTAGTCTTGGTGATGGTTGTTTGATCCTGCTGTAAAAAGACAGAAAATTTTCACTCACGAGATTATTTTTCATTTTTATTAAGAAATAGCTTTTGAGTTGATTCGTTTTGCTGCTGGTTGATATGCCTTTTGCCCAGGCAGTCGTAAGTTTTCATAATTTTGGAGGTGCGAGAAGTATACAAAGTATACAGATTGCTACAGACTGGTCTGTTTTTGACAGATTCTGTTTTTGTTGAGTTGGTTGCTTGTTTTGATGAAACTATGGATAGTATCAGAGGGTAGAAGCCATGGAAAAGTGAGAATACAGTAATCTAACACCAATATAAATAGAAATCAAGATTGCTATAGTGCCTAAAGAGGTGGTAGTTTGTTTTCTTTTGCTAATGATATCATGAGTTTCTGTTTAAGTTTTGCGTTTTGAAGTTTTCATGTTTTGGGTGATGTTCTCATGGACAAAGAGATAAGGAGTGGAAACATCTCAAGCTTGGGGATGCCCAAGGCATACCGAGCCAAATTCAAGGACACCAAAAAGCCTAAGCTTGAGGATGCACGGGGAAGGCATCCCCTCTTTCGTCTTCAATCCATGGGTAACATTACTTGGAGCTATATTTTTATTCACCACATGATATGTGTTTTGCTTGGAGCGTCTTGTATCGTAGGAGTCTTTTCTTTTTGTTGTGTCACAATCATCCTTGCTGCACACCTTTTGAGAGAGACATGCACTCATCGTGATTTTGCTAGAATGCCCATCGTGCTTCACTTATATCTTTTGAGCTAGATAATTTTGCTCTATGTGCTTCACTTATATCTTTTAGAGCACGGCGGTGCGTGACTTGGTAGTTAGCTTGTGCTATGAAAGTAGTCCCAAAGGTGATAGGTACCCAAAGAGGATACAAAAACCTCCATCTTCATGTGCATTGAGTAGAAAGAGAAGTTTTGATTCCTCTCAATTAGTTTTGAGACGTGGATTTGGTAATATTAAGAGTTATGTTAGTAGGGTGTTGTGAATCTAGAAATACTTGTGTTGAAGTTAGTGACTCATGTAGCATGCACGTATGGTGAACCGGTATGTTAGGAAGTCGAAGCATAATTGATCTATTGATTATCATCCTTTGTGTTGCGGTCGGGATCGCGCGATGGTTAACACCTACCAACCCTTCCCCTAGGAGTATGCGTTTAGCACTTTGTTTCGATTACTAATAAAAACTTTCGCAACAAGTATGTGAGTTCTTCATGACTAATGTGATTCCATGGTATAGATGCACTTTCACCTTCCACCATTGCTAGCCTCTCTAGTGCCGCGCAATTTTCGCCGGTGCACAAACCCACCATATGCCTCCCTCAAAACAGCCACCATACCTACCTACTATGGCATTTTCATAGCCATTCTGGGATATATTGCCATACAACTCCCACCGTTCCATCTCATGACTTGTGCCGTCACTCTCATATTGCCATTGCATTATCATAAGATAGCTAGCGAGATGTTTCAACATCATACGCCAAGCTAAATCGTTGCACATCCCGGTACACCGCCGGCGGCATTTCCTATAGAGTCATCATCGTTCTGAGCTTTGAGCTATGAGTAAATAAAAGTGTGATGATCATCATTATTAGAGCATTGTCCCATGTGAGGAAATAAAAAAAGGCCAAAGAGCCCAAAAAAAGAGAAAACAAAAAAAGAGAAAAAAGAGGCCCAAAAGCCCAAATAACAAAAAAAGAGAAAAAGAGAGAAGGGACAATGCTACTATCTTTTTCCACACTTGTGCTTCATAATAGCACCATGTTCTTCATGATTGAGAGCCTCTCGTTTTGTCACCACCATATGCTAGTGGGAATCTTTATTATATAACTTGGCTTGCATATTCCAATGATGGGCTTCCTCAAAATTGCCCTAGGTCTTTGTGAGCAAGCAAGTTGGATGCACACCCACTAGTTCTCCTTTTGAGCTTTCACATACTTATAGCTCTAGTGCATCCTTTGTATGGCAATCCCTACTCATTCACATTGATATCTATTAATGGGCATCTCCATAGCCCTTTGATATGCCGAGTCAATGTGACCATCTCCTCCCTTTTTGTCTCACAACAACCACCACACTCTATTCCACCTATAGTGCTATATCCCTGGCTCACGCTCATGTATTGCGTGATAGTTATAAAAAGTTTGAGAAAGTAAGAGTGCGATAAACAGTTACTTGGCCTATACCGGGTTGTGCATGATTTAAATTAGTTGTGTGAGGACGATGGAGCATAGCTAGACTATATGATTTTGTAGGGATAACCTCCTTTGGCCTTGTTATTCCTAAAGTTCATGATTACCTTACTAGTTTGCTCGAAGTATTATTGTTTTCCTGTCAATAGCAAACTATTGTTTTGAATCTTACGGATCTGAACATTCATGTCACACGAAAGAAGTTACAAAGGACAACTATGCTAGGTAGCATGCCACATCAAAAATTTAGTCTTTATCACTTCCCTACTCGAGGACGAGCATGAGTTAAGCTTGGGGATGCTTGATACGTCTCCAACGTATCTATAATTTTTGATGGTTTCATGCTATTATCTTCTCAAACTTTGGATGCATTGTATGCCTTTTATATCTTTTTTGGGACTAACTTATTAACTCAGTGCCAAGTGCCAGTTCCTGTTTTTTTCGTGTTTTTGACCCTTTTCAGAGGAGGATTTTAAATGGAGTCCAAACGGAACGAAACTTCCAAAAATATTTTTTCCGAAACAGAAGACGATCGGGGGACTTGAGAACCAAGGCAGGGGGCCACCAGGGACCCCACAAGCCCCTAGCCGCGGCCAGGGGGGTCCGCGCCTCCCAGGCTTGTGGGCTCCCTCGGACACCTCTGCCCTAGGTCTTTAACCTATATATTCCCAAAAATTCCAGAAAAAATCAGGAGATCATCGAAAGTACTTTTCCGCCGCCGCAAGCTTCTGTCTCCGCAAGATCCCATCTAGGGCACGTTCTGGTGCCCTGCCGAAAGGGGGATTCGGATACGGAGGGCTTCTTCATCAACACCATGACCTCTCCGATGATGCGTGAGTAGTTCACCATAGTCCTACGGGTCCATAGCTAGTAGCTAGATGGCTTTCTCTCTCTCTCTCTTGGATCTTCAATACAAAGTTCTCCATGATCTTCATGGAGATCTATCCGATGTAATCTTCTTTTGCGATGTGTTTGTCGAGATCCGATGAATTGTGGATTTATGATCAGATTATCTATGAATCTTATTTCAGTTTCTTATGATCTCTCTTATGCATGATTTCATATCCTTGTAATTCTCTTCGAGTTGTGGGTTTTGTTTGGCCAGCTTGATCTATGATTCTTGCAATGGGAAAAGTGCTTGGTTTTGGGATCATACCGTGCGGTGACCTCACCCAGTGATAGAAGGGGTAGCAAGGCATGCATCTTGTTGTTGCCATCAAGGGTAAAAAGATGGGGTTTTCATCATTGGTTTGAGTTTATCCCTCTACATCATGTCATCTTGCTTAAGGCGTTACTCTGTTTGTCATGAACTCAATACACTAGATGCATGCTGGATAGCGGTCGATGTGTGGAGTAATAGTAGTAGATGTAGAAAGTATCGGTCTACTTGTCTTGGACGTGATGCCTATATGTATCATCATTGCCTTAGATATCGTCATGACTTTGCACGGTTCTATCAATTGCTCGACAGTAATTTGTTCACCCACAGTAATATTTGCTTTTTTGAGAGTGCCTCTAGTGAACACTATGGCCCCCGGGTCTACTTCACACCATATTTTCAGCCTTACTCTTTTACTTCGTTGCACTTTCCGCCTTCAGATCTCACTTTGCAATCAATCTTGAAGGGATTGACAACCCCTTTATAGCGTTGGGTGCAAGCTCGTTTGTGTTTGCGCAGGTACTCTGGACTTGACGAGATTCTCCTAGTGGATTGATCCTTGGTTCTCAAACTAAGGGAAATACTTACTACTCCTGTGCTGCATCGCCCTTTCCTCTTCAAGGGAAAAACCAACGCGAGCAAGTCTCCGTTAATGTGTCAATTTCAGACGCTGTTCTTTGAGAAGTAGCATGCCCTTGTTGAGAGGTATGAGACCTCCAACAAGATTTTTTGTCTACAAATTAAGGGAGAAAAGCTCAATCATTGAGCATGTGCTCAGATTGTCTGAGTGCTACAATCGCTTGAATCGAGTGGGAGTTGATCTTCCAGATAAGATAGTGATGGTTCTCCAAAGTCACTACCACCAAGCTACTAGAGCATCGTGATGAACTATAACATATCAAGGATAGATATGATGATCGTTGAGCTATTCGCGATATTTGACACCGTGAAAGTAGAAATCAAGTAGGAGCATCAATTATTGATGGTTATTAAAACCACTAGTTTCAAGAAGGGCAAGGGAAAGAAGGGATACTTCATGAAACGGCAAACCAGTTTCTGATCTAGTGAAGAAACCCAAGGTTGAAACCAAACTCGAGACTAAGTTCTTCTTTAATGAGGGGAACAATCACTGAAGTGGAACTACCCTAGATACTTGGTAGATGAGAAGGCACGCAAAATCGGCAAAAGTATATTGGTTATACATTATATTGATGTGTACTTTACTAGTACTCCTAGTAGCACGAGGGTATTAGATACCGGTTCGGTGGCTAAGTGTTAGTAACTCAAAATAAAAGCTACGAAATAAACGAAGACTATCTAAAGGAGAGGTGAAGGTGTGTGTTGGAAGTGTTTCCAAGGTTGATGTGATCACCATCGCACGCTCCCTCTACCATCGGGATTAGTGTTGAACCTAAATAAGTGTTATTTGGTGTTTGCGTTGAGCATGAACATGATTAGATCGTGTTTATTGCAATACAATTATTCATTTAAAGAGAATAATGGTTATTCTATTTTCTTAAATGAAAACCTTCGATGGTTTATTGAATCTCGATCGTAGTGTTACACATGTTCATAATATTGATGCCAAAAGATTCAAAATAGTAACGATAGTACCACTTACTCGTGGCATTGCCGCTTGAGTCATATTGGTATAAAATGCATGAAGAAGCTCCATACTGATGGATCTTCGGACTCACTCGTTTTTGAATCGTTTGAGCCATTCCTATTGGTGTGAACGCATGAAGAAACTCCATGCAAATGGATCGTTTGGACTCACTTGATTTTGAATCACTTGAGACATGCAAATCATGGGCAAGATGACTGAAAGCCTCGTTTTCCAGTGAGACGGAACAAGAAAGAAACTTATTGGAAGTAATACATTTTGATGTATGCAATCCAATGAGTGCTGAGGCATGTAGTAGATACCGTTATGTTCTTACTTCACAAATGATTTGAGTGGATACTAGTGTATTTGCTTGATGAAACAAATGTCTGAATTATTGAAAGGTTCAAGTAATTTCAGAGTGAAGTTGAAGATCGTTGTGACAAGAGGATAAAATGTCTACGATATGATCATAGATATGAATACCTGTTGCGAGTTTGGTGCACAATTAAAACAAATGTGAAAATTGTTTCACATCTGATGCCACCTGGAACACTATAGTGTGATGGTGTGTCCGAACGTCATAGCCGTACCCTATTTGATATGGTGCATACTATGATGTCTCTTGTCGAGTTACCACTATCGTTTATGGGTTAGACATTAGAGACAACCGCATTCACTTTAAATAGGGCACCACGTAATTCCGTTGAGATGACACCGTATGAACTATGGTTTGGAGAAAACCTAAGCTCTCGTTTCTTAAAATTTTGGGGTTGCGACGCTTATGTGAAAAAGTTTCAGCCTGATAAGCTCGAACCCAAAGCGGATAAATGCATCTTCATAGGATACCCAAAACAGTTGGGTATACCTCCTATATTAGATCCAAAAGCAAAGTGTTCGTTTTAGGAAACAAGTCCTTTCTCGATAAATATTTTCTCTCGAAAGAATTGAGTGGGGGGATGGTGGAACTTGATGAGGTTGTTGAACCGTCACTTCAACCAGTGTGTAGCAGGGCACATGAAGTTGTTCGTGTGGCGCCTACACCAATTGAAGTGGAAGCTGGTGATAGTGATCATGAAGCTTTAGGATCAAGTTACTACAAAATCTCGTAGGACGACAAGGTCACATACTGCTCGAGAGTGGTACGATAACCCTGTCTTGGAGGTCAGCTTGTTGAGCAACAATGAACGTACGAGCTATGGAGAAGCGATGGTGGGCCCGGATTCCAACAAATGGCTGGAGGCCATGAAATCCGAGAGAGGATCCATGTATGTAAACAAAGTGTGGACTTTGGAAGAACTACTTTATGGTCGTAAGACTGTTAAGTACAGATGGATCTTTAAAAGGAAGACAAACCATGATGGTGAAAAGTCATCATTAAGAAAGCTCGACTTGTCGCAAATATGTTTCCGACAAGTTCAAAGAGTTGACTATGATGAGATTTTCTCACTCGTCGCAATGCTAAATGTGTGTTGGAATTATGTTAGCAGTTGCTGCATTATTTATGAAATCTTGTAGATAGGATGTCAAAAACATTATTTCCTCGACGGTTTCCTTGAGGAAAGGTTGTATGTGATGCAACGAGAAGGTTTTGTCGGTCCTAAGGACGCTAACAAGTATGCAAGCTCCAACGATCCTTCTTTGGACTGGAGCAAGCATCTCGGAGTTGGAGTAAGTGCTTTGATGAGTGATCAAAGTTTTTGGGTTTATACAAGGTTTGTGAGAAACTTGTATTTCCAAAGAAGTGAGTGGGAGCACTATAGAATTTCTGATGAGTATATGTGGTTGACATATTGGTGATTGGAAATAATATAGAATTTTTGGAAAGCATAAAGGGTTGTTTGAAAGGAGTTTTTCAAAGGAAAGCCTCGATTAAGCTACTTGAATATTGAGCATCAAGATCTATGGAGATAGATCAAAGCGCTTAATAGAACTTTCAACGAAATGCATGCCTTGACAAGTTTTTTGAAGGAGTTCAGAATAGATCGGCAAAGAAGGAGTTCTTGGTTGTGTTGTAAGGTGTGAATTTGAGTAAGACTCAAAACCCGACCACGACAGAATAAAGAAAAAGGACGAAGATTGTCCCCCATGCTTTACCATAGGCTCTACAGTATGCTATGTTGTGTACCGCACCTGATGTGTGCCTTGCCATGAAATAATCAAGGGGTACAAAAATGATCCAGGAATGGATTACTGAACAACGGTCAAAATTTATCCTTAGTAACTAGGTGACTAAGGAATTTTTCTCGATTATGGAGGTGATAAAAGACTTCGTCGTAAAGGGTTACATCGATGCAAGCTTTGACACTAATCCGGATGACTCTGAGTAGTAAACCGGATTCGTATAGTGGAGCAGTCATTTAGAATAGTTCCAAATGGCGCATGGTAGGAGCATCTATAGGATGACATAGAGATTTTTAAATCACACACGGATTTGAAAGGTTCAGACCTGTTCACTAAAAACCTCTCTCACAAGCAAGACATGATCGAACCCCAGAACTATATGGGTGTTAGATTCATTATGATCACATAGCGATGTGAATTAGATTATTGACTCTAGTGCAAGTGTGAGACTATCGGAAATATGCCCTAGAGGCAATAAAAATTTGGTATTATTATATTTCCTTGTTCATAATAATCGTTTATTATCCGTGCTAGAATTGTATTGATTGGAAACTCAAATACATGTGTGGATACATAGACAACACACTGTCCCTAGTGAGCTTCTAGTTGACTAGCTTGTTGATCAAAGATGGTCAAGGTTTCCTGGCCATAGACAAGTGTTGTCACTTGATAACGGGATCACATCATTAGGAGAATGATGTGATGGACAAGACCCAAACTATAAACGTAGCATATGATCATGTCAGTTTATTGCTACTATTTTTTGCATGTCAATGTATTTGTTCCTATGACCATGAGATCATGCAACTCCCGGACACCGAAGGAATACCTTGTGTGTTTCAAACATTGCAATGTTACTAGGTGACTATAAAGGTGCTCTACAGGTATCTCCGAAGGTGTCTGTTGGGTTGGCATGGATCAAGACTCGGATTTGTCACTCCGTGTGACGGAGAGGTATCTCGGGGCCCACTCGGTAATACGACATCACAAACAAGCCTTGCAAGCAATGTGACTGAAGTGTTAGCCAGAGATATTGTATTACGGAACAAGTAAAGAGACTTGCTGGTAACGAGATTGAACTAGGTATGGAGATACCGACGATCGAATCTTGGGCAAGTAACATACCGAAGGACAAAGGGAACAACATACTGGATTAACTGAATACTTGACATAGAGGTTAACCGATAGAGATCTTCGTAGAATATGTAGGAGCCAATATGGACATCCAGGTCTCGCTATTGGTTATTGACCGGGAGTGTCTGGGGTCATGTCTGCATAGTTCTCGAACCCACACGGTCTGCACACTTAAGTTCAGTGACGTTTCGATATAGTTGAGGTATAGGTGTTGGTGACCGAAGATTGTTCGGAGCCCCGGATGAGATCCTGGACGTCACTAGGAGGTCCGGAATGGTCCGGAGGTAAAGATTGATATATAGGAAGTCCTGTTTTGGTCACCGAAAAGGTTTCAGGCTCATCAGTAGTGTACCGGGAGTGCCGGGAGGGTATCGATGGACCACCGGGTGGGGTGTGACGACCTAAGGGCTTCATGGGCTATGAGAGGAGGTGGACCAGCCCTTGGTTGGCTGGTCAAAGCCTCCCCTAAAGGCCCATGCGGCTAGGAATGGAGGGATAAGGCAAGAAAGCTTAAAAGGAAAGGAGGAAGAGTCCGTCCAAGGGAGTCCACCTCCCTTGTGGGAGGAGGACTCTCCCTTAGCTTCGGCCGAACCTCTCCTCTTTGGAGGAGGGGCCAAGGCAGCCTGCCCTCTCCCTCCTCCTATATATACTAGAGGTATTGAGGGTTTTTGACAACACAGAAATCAGCCACGGCTGCCTCTCTCTAGATCTGTTTCTCCTCTAGTCTAGTTCGGCAGTACTTAGGTGAAGCCCTGCTGGATTAGTTCACCACCACCACCACCACGTTGCCGTGCTGGAGAACTCATCTACCTCTCCGCCCCATCTTGCTGTTTCAACAAGGCGGGCATCGTCATCGAGCTGTATGTGTGCTGAACGCGGAGGTGTCGTCCTTTCGGCACTAGATCGGGATGGATCGTGATGGGATCGCAGGACGGATCGTGATGAGATCGCGGGACGGTCCACGATTTGGATCAGGAAGATGTTCCACTACATCAACCACGTTATATATGCTTCCGCTTAGCGATCTACAAGGGTATGTGGATCCGATCTCCCTCTCATAGATGATCATCACCATGATAGGTCTTCGTGTGCGTAGGAATGTTTTTTCTTTCCCATGCAACATTCCCCAACAACTTGCACGGTTGACATGGAGGGGCTGGGGAAGCTGCCGGGGCCGAGGCCACCGGATCCACAGTCGTCGCCGAAGAGGGATAGAGGGACGGGGCGAAGCGGGTTGCGGGTACAATCGATGCACGGGACAACCACGACGAAGGCGTCGGGCGGCATACAACGGGGTGCGTGTGCATGGAGGTGCAGCACGGGCACACGTCGTTGGGGCCTGTGGGCAAGCGTGAGCGCGGGGTCGGGAGGGGTGTGGGCACCGGGGGCGCATGGCATCGGGGCGTAGCGGGGGCGGCAGAGCACGCCGAAGGTTGGCCATTGGGGCGGGGTCAGGTGAGAGGGGTGGTGGTGCACTCATGTTTGTTGGAGGGAGGGGGTGCCGGCGAGGCTCGAGGTAGTCGGCACGAGGAGGATTCGGCGACGCGGTGGTCCGGCGGGGGGCGGCCGCGCGTGGCCGCCGGTCAGCTCGGGCGAGCGAGGGGGAGGGAGCCACCGGGGGTGGGAGGGAAATGGCGAGAGTGATTGGGGAGGAACCGGTTAGGGTTGGTGTGTGGAGGGGTTTTGAGGGGAGGGAGGTGGGCCGGTGGCTGGGGTCTGGCTGGGTCGGCTGGAGTGGGGAGGGCGGATGGGCCGGCCTGGAGGCCAGTTAGGCCATTGATACGTCTCCAACGTATCTACTTTTCCAAACTCTTTTGCCCTTGTCTTGGACTCTAATTTGCATGATTTGAATGAAACTAACCCGGACTGACGCTGTTTTCAGCAGAAGTGCCATGGTGTTGTTTTTGTGCAGAAACAAAAGTTCTCGGAATGGCGTGGGAACTTACGAGGATTTTTTATGGAATATATAAAAAATATCAGAGAAAGAATCAACTGAAGATATGCTGCTAGTGGGCCACGAGCCCTGCAGGCGCGCGTGCTAGGGCGCGCCTAGCAGGCTCGTGGGCCCACGTGGTTCCTCCGACTTCATCTCCAACTCCATATAACCTCTCTCGCCTAGAAAAATAAGAGAGAAGAGTTCATCGCGTTTCACGATACGGAGCCGCCGCCACCTCCCGTTCTTCCTCGGGAGGGCAGATCTGGAGTTCGTCCTGGGCTCTGGAGAGGGGAAATCGACGCCGTCGTCATCATCAACCATCCTCCATCGCTAATTCCATGATGCTCTCCATCGTTCGTGAGTAATCTTATCGTAGGCTTGCTGGACGGTGATGGGTTGGATGAGATCTATCATGTAATCGAGTTAGTTTTGATGGGGTTTGATCCCTAGTATCCACTATGTACTAAGATTGATGTTGCTACTACTTTGCTATGCTTAATGCTTGTCACTAGGGCCCGAGTGCCATGATTTCAGATCTGAACCTATTATGTTTTCATCAATATATGTGTGTTCTTGATCCTATCTTGCAAGTTGTAGTCACCTACTATGTGTTATGACCCGGCAAACCCAGAGTGACAACAGCCGGAACCACTCCCGAAGATGACCATAGTATGAGGATCCCATGTATTCACCATGTGCTAATGCTTTGTTCCGGTTCTCTATGAAAAGGAGACCTTAATATATTTTAGTTTCCATTAGGACCCCGCTGCCACGGGAGGGTAGGACAAAAGATGTCATGCAAGTTCTTTTCCATAAGCACGTATGACTAAATACGGAATACATGCCTACATTACATTGACAAACTTGAGCTAGTTACATATCACCCTATGTTATAACTGTTACATGATGAATGCCATCCGACATAATTATCCATCACCGATCCAATGCCTACGAGCTTTTCCTATGCTCGTCCTTGCTAAGTTAATTTACTGCTACTGCTATCACACTTGCTATACAAATTACTACTGCTACTATTATCGCCGCTACCGTTACTATCATACTACTTTGCTACTAAAACTTTGCTGCAGCTACTAAGTCTTTCAGGTGTGGTTGAATTGACAACTCAACTACTAATACTCGAGAGTATTCTTTGGCTCCCCTTGTGTCAAATCAATAAATTTGGGTTGAATACTCTACCCTCGAAAATTGTTGCGACCCCCTATACTTGTGGGTTATCAAGAACTTTTTCTCGCGCCGTTGCCGGGAAGCATAGCTCTATTCTCTGAGTCACTTGGGATTTATATTTGTTGATCACCATGAGGAATCCAAGAGATCCAAAAACTAAAGTCTTGCCCTCAACTACGAGGACAGGTAAGGAACTGCCATCTAGCTCTGCACTTGATTCACCTTCTGTTATGAGTAAATTTGCGACACCACCACCTACTAGTAATTCTGATATGTCGCCTGTGCTTGATGATGCTACTTCTGCTATCCATGATGCTTATGATGATGCTTTGCTTGATAATGATATGCCACTGGGTGAATTTCTTGATGCACAAATTGCTAGAGTTACTGCTGAATCTGATGATACTTCTGAAACTGATGAAATTATTGAAGTTGAACCTGCTGTGACACCTGTTAGACCTAGCTCTCCTAGATATGAATTGCCTAATATACCTAAGGGTTATGTTATGGAGGGAGAGGTAGATGAAGACTTTCTTGCTTGTAAGGATAGCTATGATCTTGAGAATTTATTACGCAAGTGGAAAGAAGAATCTCTGAATGCTAGAATGAAATATGATCCTAAGTTTGCTACTTCACCCATCTTTGTTACTGATAAGGATTATGAATTCTCTGTCGATCCTGAGTTAATCACTTTGGTTGAATCTGATCCTTCTCATGGTTATGAATCTGAAACTGTTGTAGCACATCTTACTAAACTGAATGATATAGCCACCATATTCACTAATGAGGAAAAAAAATCGCTATTACTATATCCTTAAGTTGTTTGCTTTCTCACTAAAGGGTGATGCTAAAACTTGGTTTACTTCTCTTGCTCCCGGTTGTGTGCGTAGTCCCCAGGATATGATATACTACTTCTTTGAAAAATATTTTCCTACCCATAAGAAACAAACTGCCTTGCATGATATATATAACTTTGTGCAAATTGAAGAAGAGAGTCTCCCACAAGATTGGGGGAGGCTTGTCCTGTTACTTAATGCTTTGCCTGATCACCCTCTTAAGAAAAATGAAATACTTGATATCTTTTATAATGGACTAACCTATGCTTCTAGGGACCACCTAGATAGTTGTGCTGGTTGTGTTTTCAGGGAATGAACTATGGAACAAGCTGAAATTCTATTGAATAATATCTTGAGCAATGATAATGCTTGGACTATTCCCAAACCACCTCCGAAGCCAACTCCAAAGAAAAGAGGTATTCTATTCCTCAGTCCTGAAGATATGCAAGAAGCCAAGAAATCTATGCAAGAGAAAGGTATTAAATCTGAAGATGTTAAGAATCTACCAGCTATTGAAGAAATACATGGTCTTGATAACCCGACACAGGTAGTAGAGGTAAATTCTCTTCGTAGATTCAATGAGAGTGATATTCCTTATGATAAACCTGCTAGCTTATGCTTAGATGAATTTGATAACTTTGTTGCCAAACAACAAATTTTTAATGATTATGTTAGGAGACAACTGAAACAAAATGCTCGTATGATTAATCATATAAGTGCTTGTGTGGATAGAAATGTTAATGATCTTAAGCTTATTGGTAAACATGCTTCTATGGTCACTACTCAAGTAGAACAAGTACTTGAGGCTCAAAATGACTTGCTTAATGAATTGAATGATAATTCGGTTATATTTATTTTACCTATTTCTTTTATTTGTTTTCTGTTTTTATTTTATTTTAGTGAGTAAATTCTTTTGTAAATATATGCCACTTGGCCTAACATTCTTTTAGCAATTTATTGGAGTGTCACAAAAATGTTTGGGACCTATTTAGAATTTATTTGTAATTGATTGAAATAAAAGGGCATTTAATTGATGAGTTGGCATGTTAATATTTATTTTGAGGCAACAGAAGGCCTCATAGATTATTGTTTTATAATTTATAATTGCCATGTGAATATTTTTAATCCAACCATGATTTTTATTTACATGTTTGCAAAACTTTTAAATCCACATTCGAGATGAATTTGAATTGCAAAGGAAAAATGATTTTGGATTTGATTCCCAAGGTGATCACACATGGATAAGCAAAATGGATCAACTTAATCCCACCGGATAGTGTAGCTTAATTACATTAATGACCCTAGCATAATGTGGGGATGTCACAGAGACGACCATGCGTCGGACAACCGAGGCCCTTCGGACGTTCGTACACTATGTTGAAACCTCCCTCTCACGCGTTGACCTGCTCTCTCTGTTGGCCGGTCGTACGACCCATGTCGGGCATCCGACCCTTCCTTTCGATCTGGACGACCGCAACCTGTTGGACATCTGGTAAGTGCGCATAATAAGTGACTTCCAACGATCATTTTCCACTACTACTATATATACCCCCTTCCCAGCTCGGGTGAGGGTTGTCCAACACACTAGAAAGATTCCAAGAACACCTTTCTCTCTCACTCTCTCCCCTCCTCACCAAAACTCAGATCCCAAGAGCGTTTGTGAGCATTCTTGAGTGTTGTTCCAATCAAAAGATAGACCGTCCCTATCTCCTCTCAACCAAAGCAATTCGTGATTTGAGCAAGTCTTGAGCGGTTCCCTTGATCTTGTTACTGTTGGAGGTTGGAGACTCCTAGGCTGTAGGAGTTCTTCAGAGAGGAATCAAAACATTATGATTTCCCCCTGAAAGTTTGTGAGGGTTTGGAGGCCACCTCGAGGCCTACCACTAGTGGTTGAGAAATGCCTTCGTGGTGTTGTCTCAAGGAGAGAATACGGTGAGCCTTTTTGGCGTAGGTGTGCCTTCGTGGTAACATCCACCTCTCTAAACAGTGATGTAGCTTCCCTCCAAGGAAGTGAACATCGGGATACATCCTCGTCTCATGGAGTTGCGGTTATTCCTAACCCTATGTCCTTGCTTGTGGTTACTTGTCTCCTTACCTGTTTAACCTGTTTTCATATTAAGGTACTTATCTAGTTAGATGCTTAACTTGTATATCATACTTGTCACCTTATCATCAGTGCAACTTTTAGGCTAAAGCTCATATTCCACATTATTGCCTAAAATTGGTAAGTAACAACTAAAATTTGTAAATGTACCTATTCACCCCTTCTAGGTTCATCTCGATCCTTTTCAGTGATTCTGCTGCTTCAGTTCCCTCCTTCTTCTTGTTCTTGTTCTTGTTCTTGTTCTTCTTCTTCTTCTTCTACTTCTTCTTCTTCTTATTCTTTTTCTCTGTTTGATGTATTTATTCTTACACTTATATGTAATTTGTTTTTGGTGTTCAGTGTAATTTTCTTTCTTCCCTCACATATTATAGTTGTGTCCATGATAGTAGACATTTTTTCCTATTGTTCTAGTGTTTTGGACATTGAATTTATTAGTAATCAAGTAAATGTAATTAGTTGTCTCACTTTTTGTTGATATGAAGTACTTTATATTTGAAACAGTTATTCACTAGAGCTCGTCATTTTTTTTACTAACATGGTTACTATTTACTGCTATTTTTTATCCTTTGAAATTATGTTTGTTTCATCCCCTTACTTTTTTCAAATAATTATACAACTCTGCTTCAACTATCAAAATGCCTAGACTTTACAAATATCCTGCAGCTACTATTGAGCATAGGTTCCCCAGCATTCGGTGGCATAAGGGAGTCTCTGATTTAACTAATAAGCAAAAGTCATTTGTTTCTAAGTATGAGCATGAAAACCTTGTGAATATTCATCCTCACGTAATGATACCACTTCCAATTCTGCAACGGGTTGTATACCACTTAATTATAATGGTACTAGTGTTTTCAGAAAGGTAAAAGTATAATTCACCTCAGAAGGTAAATGGTAATTCAGGTTTTTGGGATTCAATTTGGTTGTGTGCCTTTTCGTGTGGACATCATAGAAGATGTTATCATCAATAGAGTGCTAGAACTTCGAGCTCGGTATCTTACTCCTGGCGAGCAGAAAATTCCAGTGGACAATATTGTCACTAGGATGAAGAATGACAAGACTGAGGAAGGTTTCATTCAAAGCTTTATGTTTCTGTTAATAAGTACTGTTTTCTCCCTGACAATTCAGAACAATGCAAACTGGAAACTTCTTTATGGGCTCCACGACATTATGCAACCGAAGACCTTTTATTTGGCTTAGTTTTGTATTTACCATTTAAAGAAAGAAATTGATAATTTCAGCACTAAGCTCCTCAATAGAACTGAAATTCCTTTGAACAATTCCATCTATGTTGGTGGATGTTTACCCTTGGCTGTTGTAAGTTATCTTTTCCCCTTCCTTTTTACTCTTTTTACGCAGTCTTGAAGTTCTGTACATTTTTTGTATCCACTGATTATTTTCTTTCATTTTGTCTTCTGATCCGCAACCTTCTTAGATTGTTGATCTGGACTTCGTAGACTTCACAAAAGCTTCAAAACAAGCAAACATCAATTATGGAGTCCCTCGGGTGGCACATATTCAGATTGAAGATTTTGACTATGTTACTTCACTGGACTTGAATAGAGCTTCGAACAAGCTGTTTGCATTGGGATTCTTACGAGTAAGCTTGTTCTATTCATCTTTTGTTCTTCAATTTTTAAGTCATCAAAACTATTGTAATTCCTATCCAAAAGTAGTAAGTAGCAAATTTTTGTTGACTTTCTTTTTCCCTGTTCAGATGAAAGACATATCGTGGACTCCTTAGAGTGCTCGTGCAATCATATTGGCTGAGGAAAAGTGCTCCAAAGCCCCACGAACTTTTCATAACCACGAAGATGAAACTTTTCCTCAAGCAACCAATTTTGCATCTCTTCAAACAACAGTCGAGAAGTATGTTTTCATGATGTTTTGTGCAAGGACTAATACCCATTTATCTGTTTTGTTGGTTGAGCTAACAAGTTTTGAATATAATTGTAGCACCCAAGATGCGGTCCTATCCTTATTTTGGCGCAAGGGCCTCGACAGGGATATAAACGCATCTCATTGTTTCGCAAGAATGGATATCGTTACAAGTACATGTATTGGAAAGATGAGTACAAGGAATTGGCTTACACTCGCCACAAGCTACATCAGAGTCACATCAGTACAATACATACAATCATCATGAAGACGAGCAGTGTCTGACTACGGACGAAAACAAAAGATAAAATAACGACGTCCATCCTTGCTATCCCAGGCTGCCGGCCTCGAACCCATCCTAGATCGACGACGACGAAGAAGAAGAAACTCCAAATGAACAATCATCGCGCTCACGTCTTAATATTCTTTACCTGTACCTGCAACCTATGTTGTAGTAATCTGTGAGCCACAGGGACTGAGCAATCTCATTTCCAAAGGTATTAAGACTAGCAAAGCTTATTGGGTGAGGTATGGTTAAGTGGTGAGGCTGCAGCAAGCGACTAAGCATTTATTTGAGGTGGCTAACTTACGAGTACAAGAATAAAAGAGGGGGATGATCTACACATAGCGGACATGAACTACTGATGATCAAATGAATGATCCTGAACACCTACCTACGTCAGACATAACCCCACCGTGTCCTCGATCGGAGAAGGAGCTCACGAAAGAGACAGTCACAGTTACGCACTCAGTTGGCAAGTTTTAATTAAGTTAACTTCAAGTTATCTAGAACCGTATGTTAAAAAAGTTTCCACGTTGCCACATAACCCCGGGCACGACTTTCCGAAAGATTTAACCTTGCATGGGTGCTCCAACTAGTCCATCACAAACTACCACATGCTGCGACGAATGACATCGATCAGGGAAACCCGTGATCTCCACGGGTTCCTATTGGAAAACGTCAACCACGAGATAACCCAAAGCATCCTCGGATTCCCTCACACAAGACGCTCGAGAAAGGTAAAACAAGTCCAACAAGGCCGCCCGGGTGTCGACGATCCCGATAGGAGCCGCGTATCTCGTTCTGAGGACACGATGGATAAGTGACGCGTACGGTGGCATGTTAGAAATCACCCAAGTTGCCCCGAGTTGGCCCCGCACAGTGCTCTGTTTTGGACCAGCACCATCAACACTGGCCCTCCCTGTATTATGTTGAATTACTCTTCGGGTTCATGACGTCCTATGTTTTTCAGTATTAACAGAATTATTATAATGGGCAAATACAATACCAATGTTGGGCCTTGCCAAACGAGATTTATCCCAAACGAGAATCTAGAGGGTCCCCATAACAACCACGAGCATGTTAGGAGCGCTCATTTATGGAACATAACACCGGTAACCAAAACTAAGGCGGTAAAGGTGGAAAAAAACACCAGGCTAGAAGGCCAATCATTCCACCTTTTACCAAGTATATAGGTGCATTAAATTAAATAGCAATTAATATGGTGATATAACAAGGAACCCACGTTATCACATGGAAGCAACTGTACCTACAACTAGCAACGCTATCCAATGGTTAAGCAAGTGGTAACATATCCAATCAGTGGTTTGCTAGGTTGTGAACAGGTTGAAGGTTTTCATGGCAATGTTGGGAGGCATGTTAAACAGGTGGTAGGCATCGAGACATAACAAAAGAAACGAGACAACAAGCATGGCATTAATAGTAATGGTATCTAGGGAAATGATCATCTTGCCTCAGATCCCGCTGAGAAGAACGACTCTGTGAAGCAGATGAACCGACGTAGTCGAACGTATCCTCACACTTCGACACGCTTGCGGAACTCTATCGAGACGAAGCAAACCAGAAACAAGAATCAACACACAGTATTCACCATGGCACATGCACGACATTATGCACAACACATACGATGCATGAACGGTTCAAATATGCAAGGCATGGCATGGCATGGCAATTCGCACAAGCAAACACCACACATTAAGTGAATCTCAGTATGCAACGAGTTGCATATTGACGAAACTCCACGTTTAATTATTTAGTTCACTCCCGTTTATTTCCAGAGCAATATTGAATGTTTTTAAACATGGCAAGGGGTGAAGCACAAATTAAACTACCTACCTAGGCATTTAGGGTGAGGCCGAAAACAACATATAGCATTTCCAAACTGACCCCATGTGCTACATTCTAATTCTATCCAGATTTGTCCTAATCACATTTTATGTTTGTTAAATTGCAAAACAAAGTGGTTCACGTGATTCTACTCGTCGTTCTAGTCCATTTACATATATGGCTCATCTCCAACGGAGATACAGTTAATTAACTATGACCTAAACCGTTTCTATTATGTTGACACGCAAACCGATACAAACAGCACGCTAAAAATATGCATGAGATTGGAAAATCTTAATCTACGTGAAATTATACACGTTTTACATCTATAATTTATCACAATCCGATGCACGGTTTAAAAGATACGACCATTCTAATATACACGATTATTCTGAAATCTAGCAAATTTGCAGGTTTATAGCAAAATCGTACACAACAAAAAAAAAGCTATGGGTCGAATTGTTGGGTGCTGAATAGTAAAACTGCGCCTAGGGTGAGGGATAGGGGTAAACTGGAGGCTCACCTTGGGCCCAAGGCCTGCTGGAGGAGAGAGGGGTGACGGGGTTGTTGGGTCGCGGGAGGTCTGGCCATGGGGCGCTGGCTGGGCCTGGTGGAGGGAGACGTGGCTAGGCCGCATGTGGATGGGCATAGTCCACGATGCGAGGAAGCGTCTGGCCTGGCCTGGCAAGGCCTTGCTGGGCCGAGGGGTGGCCAGCCCACTCGGCGTTGCAGTCAACGGGAGCCCTGATCTCGATCTCGATCCAGATCGAGAGCGAGGCGGCGGCTGACGGCGACCAGAGGCGGCGGTGCAGAGGCATGATGACGGTGCAAGCGAGGGAGCTCGGGGCGGCGCCTTTGGTGGGCGGCGACTGCGGCCGGCGGTGGTCGGGAGCTGTTGCTGGTCGGGCCTCGGATCCGGCAGGGGTTGTTGGTCGGGCCTCGTGTCCGGCACGGGTTGCTGGTCGGGCCTTGGATCCAGCGAGGGCGCGCTCTGGCGACCCTCCGGTGGTCGGCCGGCAGCAGCCCGATGGGCGCACACGAGGCGGAGGTGCAAGGTTGCCAGAGGTGCAGGACATGTTGCATAGGGGCGAGGGCGGTATCTCGCCCAAGAGCTGTGGGAGGCTCGGGCACGGCGAAGCTCGGGCGGCGGCGACGCGACCCGGGCCCGGATGGGCCTGGCCGCTGAGGGAGGAGGAGAGGCTGCGGCGGCTAGGGTTTGGGGCATGGGAAATGAGGAGGGTCAGGGTTAGCTGCCTATATATAGAAAATAGGGCTAGGGTTAGGGGATTTGCTCCGTTTTCGGACCGTTGGATCGCGATCCGACGGCTCCGAAAGCGGAGGGGCTTAGGGTAGCTTAGGTGGTCTGACAGGATGTGTTAGAGAGGCTAGGTGGAGATGAGAGGGAAAACGGGCACCCGGCGAGAGAGTTTTAAAACACCGAAAACGTCCGACGATAAACCGATGGTGGTGCCGCTACGGTCGACCGTTCGGGTATGAAACAGAATCTGATTGCCACGGAATTTGGTAGGCGGCCTACCTATATTAAAATAAGACCGCACGCCAAGTTTCAATCCAATCCGAGAATATTTTAAATGCACTTTTAAAAACAAGATTTTAACGATGCCGCGGGCGTGTGCCTATGTGGTTGGGCTGAAAACAGTGAACGACGAAAACGTAAAGAACCGGCAACTACTAACGGATGCAAGTTTTGAAAATATGACGACAATGGAGTGCTGATGCAACGCGGATGATGCGATGATGAATGCGACAAACAGTCTAATCACTCAACGAGAACAGAATAAAAGGGGAATCTTATGGAGCGTCGGTGTTGGGCTATCACAACTCTCCTACACTAACAAGAGATCCCGCCCCGAGATCTAAGAATGAAAGGGGGAGAGGATGAGAAAGAGCAAGAGGTAATACTTAGTCGCTTCTTTGACAAACGAGTGAAACCAACGTTCCTTGAAAGTTGCAAAGAGATGAAGAATGATATGAGGAACAAGACAGGAATTCACACAAAATTTTGGTAGAACTTCTGTAGGAAAAAGGGTAAAATTGATAAGATGGAAAGATCTTGAGAAGATAAAGTAACTAAATAGAATAAGCAAGGAGAGAACACGATCTTGATAGAACAAGATGATAAATTGAAGAGAGCAACATCAGAACAACTCCTGAACAAGAGAATGGAAACTAGATCATTGAGAAGAATAGAATGAAGAAGAAAATGACAACTACTACCACAATTGTATTGAAGAGCATCCTGACAAGAATAATAGAACAGAGTTGTTGGCAACCCAACAACGGAAAGAACAAGCTTGTAGTGGACTTATGAAAACCCATCTCAATTAATGAGGTGACAACCGTCCACTAACAGAAACAAGGATCGATTGAGAGCAACAAGATATGCACAACTTCTTACACCAAGAGGATACATTGCGAACTTGGATCAATGATAATCACCGTAATAAATGCAATCCTTAGAAAAAGCTTTAGGTGAAATCTAAATCAAGATAGGTCAATGAAGAAATCATGGGTTAAAATACCTCACGATCTAGGAATTGGTGGATTTACATATCTCATTCTTGAAACAAATCCTCTTCGATACTCCTCCAATGACAATAACGTATAACATCACCTCAAAGGATAAGGAGGAAGAATTGCACTTTGAAATGCAGGATAAGAATACTTGAGGTACTACCACAAGGATCTTGAAGAACACATTAAGAATGTAGAGATCATGATCCACCTGGAAGAAACTTGGACAAGGCATCAGAATAATTGAGAGACGAACGAAGAGACAACAATTGAGAAGAATTTGAGGACAAAAGCTGAAAGCTGAGAACGAAGAAATCTTCTGAAATGATGGCCTTTGGAGGATCAAGAATGAAATGATTCTGAAATGCGCCGGATAGCAAGAAAGTAATTTCTCATGACCGAGAACAATTTCGGATGAGAACACAAAGCTGAAATGGTGAATCTTCAAGAGAATGATGAAATGATTTGCGAGAAATACTCCGAAATAAAGAAGAATGAAAGGTTGAGCCAAAGATGAGAATTAATTTGAAGCAATCTTGGAGAAGGAATATGACTGATGGAATGCATACTTACGTCATATTTGAAAAGAATTAGAGATCTCTAAGAAAAGATTAGAAGAGCCAGATAAGATCCTGGGAGAAACCTGTGGGTTATGGACCCACTCAAAAGAAACCACCGTTGTAACAATAGCTTAGAAAGAGAGATTGCACCGGTATAAATGAAAACTTGATGAGGTTGGGAACCTCAAAATAATTGAAAGAATTGAAAACAAGAAACTTCTAAGACATCTTCAGCACTGCGAATAGAATGGAGAGAGATGAAAGAAAAACAAGAAATACTTGAATAAGAATTTTTAACATGGGAAGAATTTAAAGGATGAAAAATATATGATGAACACGGAGAGCTTGAATTGAATCCACCGGAGAATAAAACAAGAATGAAGAATGATGAACTCTAAACTCCTGAGAATCTTCACAATGAATGATCGGATACGACACAGAAGAGAAGATAGCGGAAGCAACAGTGAAATGAAATGCACTTGGATGATAATTGAACCACTGAAGAAAATGGTGGGAGGGTGGGGAAAACAAAGACAACTTGGGACAGATGAGACGAACTCCGGAAAGAAATGATGGATTGATCTTGCAAACCTTGAAAATGATAGAATTGATTTGAGGAGAAGCACACCAGATGAAAAGAATTGACACGACGACTTCGGTTGAGAAGAACTGGAAAGACGATTGAGCAAAAGAATTTGCATTCCCATAAAAAAATATGAGAACACCTCTTGCGAAGTTATGAATTCACCACTTGACATTGAAGCAACTTGAGTTACCATACTCCAACAAAACAAAGGATGAGGCTTACGAAACAAGCCGAAACAAATTCATGACAGAGATTTCTTCCGATATTTTCATGGATAGGGTCCCACGGGCTCTATCCTACAGTAGCCATAATGTACAAGGCAGTGCACATGACATACAAAGCGTCCCCGAGTCGTAGAAAGCTACAAGGACTCTTTAAGACACAACGAGAACCGCTGTAAGACGACCGTGAACAAAGGAATCCATTAGATGTCGAACCCCGACCTCACATCATGCATATATTGGAAGATTGTCCTATAAGTAACTACTTGAATTCCCACCTAAGAACTCCCGAAATTTTCTGGTCATGCAATCGGGTCCACGGATACAAGGAGAATTCATAACACAGCTCCTAGCAAATAACACTACTTTGAGTGAGAAGAGGAGTAGAATTAAAATTAACGAAGTCATAAAACTCACCAGAGCATAGATGAGGAGAAAAAGAAACCTACACTCCGATATATAACTAGACTCAAAGTAGTTTTTCACTAGACTCGACTCGGCCAAGTTCGATCAATCAAGGGGGCTCCTAGGTCGGTACTGCTCTGATACCAACTTGTAATGCCTAAGATGGAGTCCTATCCTTACTTTGGCGCGAGCGCCTCGACAGGGATAGGAACGCATCTCGTTGTTTTGCAAGAATGGATATCGTTACAAGTACATGTACTGAAAAGATGAGTATAAGGAGTTGGCTTACACTCGCCACAAGCTACATCAGAGTCACATCAGTACAATACATACAATCATCGTGAAGAAGAGCAGGGTCCGATTACGGATGAAAACAAATGATAAAATAACGACGTCCATCCTTGCTATCCCAGCCTGCCGACGTGAAACCCATCCTAGATCGAAGAAGAAGAAGAAGAAACTCCAAATGAACAATCATTGCGCTCACGTCTTAATATCCTTTACATGTACCTCTTTACGTGTGCCTGCAATTGGTGTTGTAGTAATCTGTGAGCCAGAGGGACTCAACAGTCTCATTTCCAAAGGTATCAAGACTAGCAAAGCTTAATGGGTGAGGTATGGTTAAGTGGTGAGGCTGCAGTAAGAGACTAAGCATGTATTTGAGGTGGCTAACTTATGAGTACAAGAATAAAAGAGGGGAATGATCTACGCATAGCGGATATGAACTACTGATGATCAAATGAATGACCCTGAACACCTACTTACGTTAGACATAACCCCACTGTGTCCTCGATCGGAGAAGGAGCTCACGAAAGAGACAGTCATGGTTATGCACTCAGTTGGCAAGTTCAGTTTAAGTTAACTTCAAGTTATATAGAACCGGATGTTAAACAAAGTTTCCACGTTGCCACATAACCGCGAGCATGACTTTCCGAAAGATTTAACCTTGCAGGGGTGCTCCAACTAGTCCATCACAAAGTACCACACGCTGCGATGGAATGACCTCGATCACGGAAACCCGTGATCTCTTAGGGTTCCTATTGGAAAACCTCAACGTTGAGATAACCCAAAGCTCCTCGGAATCCCTCCAACAAGACGCTCGAGACAGGTAAAACAAATTCAGCAAGGCCGCCCGGCGTGTCGACGATCCCGAGAGGAGCCGCATATCTCGTTCTCAGGACACGACAGATAAGCGACACATATAGGTTGCCTGACAAAAATCACCCAAGTTGCCGTGGGTTGGCCCCGCATAGTGCTCTGTTTTGGACCAGCACCATCAGCACTGGCCCTCCCTGTATTATGTTGAATTACTCCTCGGGTTCATGACACCCTATGTTTTTCAGTATTAACATAATTATTATACCGGGCAAATATAGTACCAATGTTGGGCTTTGCTAGACAAGCTTTATCCCAAAACGAGAATCTATGGGGTCCCCATAACAACCCCAAGCATGTTAGAAGCGCTCATTTACGGAACATAACACCGATAACCGAAACTAAGGCATCAAAGGTGGAACAAAACACTAGGCTAGAAGGCTAAGCCTTCCACCTTTTACCAAGTATATAGGCGCATTAAATTAAATAGCAATTAATATGGTGATATAACAAGGAACCGATGTTATCACATGGAAGCAACTGCACCTGCAACTAGCAACGCTATCCAATGGTTAAGCAAGCGGTAACATAGCCAATCAGTGGTTTGCTAGGTTGTGAACAGGTTGAAGGTTTTCATGGCAATGTTTGGAGTCATATTAAATAGGTGGTAGGCATCGGGACACAACGAAAGAAGCGAGACAACTAGCATGGCATTGATAGTAATGGTATCTAGGGAAATGATCATCTTGCCTGAGATCCCGCTGAGAAGGAGAACGACTCTGTGAAGCAGATGAACCGACGTAGTCGAGTGAATCCTCACACTCCGACACGCTTGCGGAACTCTATCGAGACGAAGCAAACCGACACGCCACGGTACATGCATGACATGATGCACAACACATATGATGCATGAACGATTCAAATGTGCAAGGCATGGCATGGAAATTCGCAGAGGCAAACACTACACGTTAAGTGAAGCTCAATATGCAACAAGTTCCACATTGACGAAAATCCATGTTTAAATATTTAGTTCACTACCGTTGATTTCCATGAAAAAATTAAATGTTGTTAAGCATGACAAGGGGTGAAGCACAAATTAAACTACATATCTAGGCATTTTAAATGAGGCCCAAAACGACATATAACATTTCCGTACTGACCACATGTGTTACATTCTAATTGTGTCCATATTTGTCCTAATCACATTTTATGTTTGTTAAACGGCAAAACAAAGTGGTTCACGTGATTCTACTCGTTGTTCTAGTCCATTACATATATGGCTCATCTCCAACGGAGCTACAGTTAATTAACTACGACCTAAACCATTTCTATTACGTTCACACACAAGTCGATGCAAACAACACACTAAACAGTTTTTAAAATATGCATGAGATCTGGAAAATCTTAATCTATGCGAAATTCTACATGTTCTACATATATAATTTATCGCAATCCGATGCACAGCTTAGAAGATACGACCATTCTAATATACGTGATTATTCTGAAATCTAGCAAATTCGCAGGTTAATAGCAAAATCGTACACAACGAAAACAATAGCTATGTGCCGAATTGGTGGGCGCTGAATAATAAAACTGCACCTAGGGCGAGGGATAGGGGCAAATTGGAGGCTCACCTTGGGCCCAAGGCCTGCTGAAGGGGAGAGGAGCGATGGGGTTGCTAGACCGCGGGAGGTCGGGCCATGGGGCGCTGACTCACGTTGGTGGAGGGAGATGCGGCAGGGGCCGCGGGTGGCTGGGCGGGGCCCACAACCCAAGGAAGCGGCCGGGCTGGCCTAGCAAGGCCTGGCTAGGCTGAGGGGTGGCAAGCCCCCTCGGCTCTGCGGTCAACTGGAGCCCCGATTTGGATCTCGATCCAGATCGAGAGCGAGGCAGGGGCACAGAGGCATGGTGATGGTGCACGCGAGGGGGCTCGGGGCGGCGCCTCTGGCTCCCAGCGATTGCGGCCAGCGGCGGTCGGGAGGTGTTGCTGGTCGGGTCTCGGATCCGGAAGGGGTTGTTGGTCGGGCCTCGGGTCCAGCAAGGGTTGCTGGTCGGGCCTAGGATCCAGGGAGGGCGTTGCGGCGACCCTCTGGTGTCTGTCCGGCAGCGGCCCGACGGGGTGCAAGCGGGGCGGAGGTGCGAGGTTGCCGGAGGCGCGGGAGCTAATGCATAAGGGCAATGACGGCGGCTTGCACAGGAGTTGCGGGAGGCTCGGGCACGAGGAAGCTCGGGCAGCGTAGGCGCGAGACGGGCCCGGGAAGGGCCGGATCTGGGCCCGGATGGACCTGGCGGCTGAGGAAGGAGGAGAGGCTGCGGCGGCTAGGGTTTGGGCTACAGGAAACGAGGAAGGTTAGGGTTAGCTGCCTATTTATAGAAAACATAGCTAGGGTTAGGGGATTTGCTCCGTTTTCGGACCGTTGGATCGCGATCCGACGGCTTCGTAAGCGGAGGGGCTTAGGGTTAGCTTAGGTGGTATGACATGATGTTTTAGAGATGCTAGGTGGAGATGAGAGGGAAAATGGGCACCCGACGACACAGTTTTAAAACACCGAAAATGTCCGACGATAAACCGATGCCGGTGCCGCTACGGTCAACCGTTCGGGTATCGAACGGACTCCGATTCGACGAAATTTGGCATACGACCTACCTATATTAAAATAAGACAGCATGCCAAGTTTCAACCCAATTCGAGAATATTTTAAACGCACTTTTAAAAACAAGATTTTAATGATGCCGCGGGCGCGTGCCTATGTGGTTGGGCTCAAAACGGTCATCGACGACAATGCAGAGAACCGACAACTACTAACAAATGCAAGTTTTGAAAAAATGACGACAATGGAGTGTCGATGCAATGCGGATGATGCAATGATTAATGCGACAAACAATCTAATCACTAGACGAGAATGGAATAAAAGGGGAATCTTCAGGAGCGTCGGTCTCGGAAAATAATATCTCAAGTTGTTGCGAAACTTGATGAAAATTGGAAGAGGATTCATGAACAACATGTCAAGAAAATGTATGTAGAAATGAAAGCAATTATGATGTCATTGCAACACGACTCAAACAACCAAGTCAACAATGCTGGTGCTTCAACAACAAATCCAATAATTCTTCTTTGAGAAGTGAGAAACAGGAACATTATGTGTGAACCAGTGAACACCAACGCAAACCCAGTCCATGCAAGCAGAGATCCAATTATAGACAAGTTGTTTCAAGATGATTTAGGTGTTAGCCCTACTCCTGATGTTAGATCAAGCCACACAAACGAAGACATCCAAGTTTAGTTTCCTATACAAGTTTCTAAACAAGTATAGGAAAAAGTGGAAGCACCTTCAGTTGGGAATAAAGGTATTAATTCTGATAACCCAAATGATCATCATTTTTTTGTAATAAAACATGTGATAGCACTCAATTTGTTGTTAACACTCTTGTTGACATCATATGTACTGTTTTTGAGCCAGTTCAGACAAAGGAGTCCAGGCAAGAGGAGAAGGTAGATGCCAATATTACTCCATCAATGCCATTGCGGGAACAACTGGATACTGTTCATACTGGAAGAGATAGTGAGTCAAATCAGATAGATTGTTACCATGTCAACACTCCAATAGTAAATTTACAGCAAACTCCACTTTCTGGGAATTCAGTTTCTGTCACTGAGCAAGAGTCAGCTACTGCTAGTGTGCTTAATGTGACACCAAGTAAAGAAATGTCCGATTGTTGTGTGACCGTTCCTTTCTTATTTGAGAACAATCCCGGTCTTGAGATTATATTTTCTCCTTTGGATAATAGTTCATTCGAACATGCCTATATTCCAAATGATTTGAATTCACAAACAGTTGAAGACCTTAGAGATGGAACTGGATTTTCCATGGAGTATGTCGAGGAATCTTTAAACCAGCAACTTGACAAGTCACTTCCTAAAGGTAACTTCCAACATGTTTTCAATATATTGATGTTCTACTAGCATTTTATTGTTCAGCTTTTGCAATGTTGTGTCTTCTTTTTATATGCTTCTTGTATTTTTAGCACAATGCTTATTTTCATGCAATTCTTGAATTGCACATCATGTATTCCCTAAGAACAAGGAATCTAACGCAACATTACATATGAAAGGACATGGATGTCGCCTAGAGGGGGGGGGGGGGTGAATAGGCGCTTTAAAATAATTACGGTTTACGCTTGAACAAATGCGGAATAAAACTAACGTTTAATTTTTCAAGCACAAAACCTAAAACAACTAGGCTCACCTATGTGCACCAACAACTTAAGCTAAGCGATATAAACAACTAAGTGATAGCAAGATATATGACAAGAAACAATATGGCTATCACAAAGTAAAGCGCATATGTAAAGGGTTCGGGTAAGAGATAACCGAGGCACGCGGAGACGATGATGTATACTGAATTTCACACCATTGCGGATGGTAATCTTTGTTTGGAGCGGTGTGGAGGCACACTGCTCCGCAAGATGCCACTAAGGCCACCGTAATCTCCTCAAGCCCTCGCACAAAGCAAGATATAGTGATTCCACCCAGGGACCCTTGAGGGCGGTCACCGAACACGTACAAACAAGGTTGGGGCAATCTCCACAATATAATTAGAGGTACCCACCAACACCATGAATCTTAACCACAATGGCATATGGCTTCGAGGTGACCACAAATGCTCGGGGCAATCTAGACAACTTAATTGGAGACCCCGATGCTTGCCCGGAGATTTACACCACAATGATTGAGCTCCAAGGCACTGCCAAGCTTCTAGGATACCAAAGCATCCATGAAGAACAATCTCTAGGGGTACCAAGTACCCAAGGGTAACAAGCTTCTCAACTTCCCACTTCCACATATCACCGTGGAGAAATCAAACCGATATAACTAATGCAATGGCAAGAACACACGAAGTGGTCAAGTCCCTCACACTCAAATCCCTCCACAAAAACAAAAGCTATGGAGAAATATGAGAGGAAGAACAAGGAGCTCACAAAGAACTCCAAGATAAAGATCCAAGGGGTTCGCCTCACATAGAGGAGAAAGTGATTGGTGGATATGTGGATCTAGATCTCCTCTCTCTTTTCCCTCAAGAACTAGCAAGAATCATTGGAGGGATTGAGAGTTAGCAAGATCTAAGAAGGTCAACAATGGGGGAAGAACATGAGCTCAATGGATGGATAAGGTCCAATGGGGAAGAAGACATCCTTTAAATAGTGGGGGAAATAATCCAACCGTTACCCCCACTCAGAGCCCGACCGGTGCAGTACTACCACTGCTAGGAGTGGTACTATCGCTCCCAGAATGTCCGAGGGATTGGTACAACCGCCCGTGAGCGGTAGTAAAAAATTACTACTGCTCCAGGATCGGTACTACCGCTGGCACCATGAGCGGTACTACCGCTGGATACTGAAACTGCCATAATTTTCGCATACGAGCTCCGAATCGAGCAAACTCAAGCTTGTTGAATTCATGATGACAAGAGCTATCCAACAACGACATAAAATCTTATGAACTTGAAGTTATGAGAATGGCAATGATATAGAGATGTGAGACCTCTATGAATGAAGAACCGGCAAAAATTTCCAACATCGGAAACATCATAGAAGATGCATATGGTCCCCGTTTTTGATGAACTCGAGCTTGTAACTAAAATGACCATAAGCTCTAAAAATCACAAGGATAAACACCAAACAAGAACCAAGATATGATGCAAGGATGAAAATGGTTTGAGCTCTCAACAAATGATACGATCAAGCTACTCACTTGAGACCCCCCTTGACAGTACGACAAACTATCCTACACTAGAAAAACCTATCAAGGGAAAACCTATACCTTGCACCTAGTCCTCTTGAGCTAGATGATGATGCTCTTGTCTTCCTCAATATGGACCACCTTTCTTGATTGCTCCCCCATACTCACTATGGGTGAGCCTCTCTTCAGCACATTCTTCACAAGTCTATTGCCACCACAATGGACGGCAAGCTTGAAGCATGATATCTTTGTGATGCTCCACTTGAACTTGCACACCGCAATCTTGATGACGATCACCACTTGATGTCATCCTTCATAGGTTGAATAAGATCTTCCTCTTGAGCAAACCCATGGAAACACACCTAACCCCACATAGAACTCTCACGAAGACATGGGTTAGTACACAAAAGCATTATGGACAATGCTTACCATACCATGGGATCACTTGATTCTTCTCGGTACATCTTGTATGCTTTGTGTGTTGATCATCTTGATTTACTCTCTGCTTAGTCTTGATAAACCTTGTGTCTTTATGACCAATCTTTGGATAATACTTTGAATACCACCTTGGCCATCATATAAACTCCATGAAACCAATAGATGGACTTCAAGAAGTGCATATGGACAAATCCTTCGATAATACTTAAGGCAACCATTAGTCCATAGGGATTGTCATCAATTACCAAAACCACATATGGAGAAATATGCTCTAACAATCTCCCCCATTTTGGTAATTGATGACAATCAGTACAAGAGAGTTTATATAAGGAAATAAGCATAACCAAGTGCACACATACAAAGCAATAATGCATGCTGAAAGTGCGTTATATCGACTAGAGGGGGGGGGGGGTGAATAGGAGATTTTTAGAATTTCATCACTAAGGAAATTCCTTTTGAGGAAATTCCTCACTAATGACAAACTTACAGCGGAAACAATAAAGGATCAGAAGTGCAAAGTTTCACAACAACAGTTTTTCAGAGTGAAGAATGTGAAAACAGATTGCACAGTGAGCAGGCACGCAGAATTCAGATGAGGATTAACTGACGTGAAGAATTTGGGGTTGAGGAAATTCAGAGAGAGTCTTCAGCAAATTCTTCAAACAGTCACAGTGAAAATCATCAACACATAATACGGGGAAAGTAAGGAGTTGAGGAATTAGAACCCGTTTCTCAGTGAAGACAGTCGTTGATGACCCAGTTCCAACTGCTGTGACAGTCGTACATCTGGTTTGGAGCGGCTTGGTATTGAAACCAAAGGACACATAGTACCGGGACACACAGTCCCTACCGTATTCTCCTTGAGCTAAGGACACACAGTCCTCGCCCAACACTCGTGGTAAGTCTTCAGGGCAGACTTCACCCTCACAAACTTGGTCACCTGGCGATCCACAATTGACTGCTGGAAAGCTCTAGACCATGACGCCTAACCGTTTGGAGGATGCACAGTCCTCAAAGGTAAAAGGCTTCAGTCCCACACAGGAACAACTTCTTCACTGATGCTCAATCACTAGGTTTGGTTTGTGCTTTCGGTGGATTGTGTATTTCCTCACTGATGAATTACTCTCGAAGGCTCTGAGGAATTGGGTTTCTCTTATGACAAGTGTCAGTTTCTAACGGAGCAGCCAACCAGCTAGTGGTTGTGGGGGGGGGGGGGGGGTGGCTATTTATAGCCTGGGAGCATCCCGACATGATTTGACACTAATGCCCTTAAGTAATAGGACCGTTGGACTGGATAAGACCAGTGACTTGGCGTGGCTATCGAAACGGTCGGAACCCACAACTGTGAGAGTCCTCATGTCACTCATATTCCTCACTTTGAGGCTTTTGGTAGGATTAGGCTTGGGTTGAGCATCATGAGGAAATTCATTGCATAGTGTAACTTCGACCCCCTTTAACAGTGCGGTGTACCTATTACTCAAATGCGAAGAAAGTAAAACAGAAAGTGTAAATCTTCATGCTTCAAATTCTTCAGAGTGATTTTCTTCATGACACACCAGACTTCTCAATATCAGTATCTTCATGAGGAATATCAATTTTATCGCAGATTCCTCGCGATTCATTTCTTCAGCTTCAGACCATTTTGTTCAACTGAAGGCATACATTTTTAGGGGTCGATATTCTTCAAATATCTCAAACTCCTCAATGACTTATAGATCCTGTGTACACTCACAAACACATTAGATACTTAACCTATAAGTCTTCAAACCACCAAAATCACTAAGGGGCACTAGATGCACTTACAATCTCCCCCTTTTTGGTGGTTGATGACAATTAGGTTAAGTCTTCAACAGGGATAAAAAATATGAAGTGTAAATACTCATTTGAGGAATTTGAAATCAAGATTCAGAGAGACTCCCCGTGAAGATGTGCATATATTGAGGATTTTGCTTTTATAGCAAATGCACATTGATGATTTATATCATGGAGATCTCCCCCTGAGTCTTGTAAATCATGCATACATGTAACATATCATATGATGAAAATGAAGATGCATGATGACAAATGGTATCTGACGAATTCCAGCATGCGTGCATTAAAACTTGAGGAATAAGCATGCGAAGAAAAACGTTCAAAAGTGTCAGAGTACCATCGGGCTTAAGTTACAACTCATTACATAAAAACTTCAGAAGAGCCAAGAGTTTGTAACTTAAATATAGTTCATAAGCCCCAAAAATATCCCGCTTGAAGACTAACTCTCAAGTTTCTCCCCCTTTGTCATCAAGTGACAAAAAGGGACAAACTGAGGACTAACATTCGTGAAGAATTCACTTCGTGGCAGTTGATGAAGAGCCGTGATGCTTCTTGGGAGTAGTCTTCTTCCTTGGACCGGTAGCAATGTCGAGCTGTTCTTCATCAATTTCAGAAGTGCGGAATGAAGAAAAGGAGTTGTCTTCAAGGTCTGGCACTGGAATAGGCCTGAACTTCTTCTTGGGAGGCCACGACCATTCAAAGTCTCGCTCAAAGTCCATTTCTTCAAGCTCAGTCTGAGTCTTCAGATGTGCAAGTGTAGCCCAGGTACGATCAAAAACCTCATGCAGATAGTGATGGTTGAGTTTCATAGAGTTCTGTGTTTCAGTGAGGGTTTTCACAATGGCACCAAACTGGCGTTTTACCCATTTGTAGTTGCGATCCACCTTCTGGTGAAGACTGAGGAGGAGCTCTCTGGTATTCATCACGCGAGGAGGAACGGGGCTTGTCGGACGAGTCTCAGTATCATCCCATGAAGAATAAGCTTCTGGCTCTCTGAACTGGCCATCAAGGGGCCTACAGCCTTTGTCAATCACAAATTTTCCTTTTCCTTCAATGGACTCGAAAGTCTTCTTGTTGACCCGGATAGGAGCCATATAACCCATATGGTTTTGGAAATCGGCGTGGAAGTTGATGCCTGTCCTTGTCCTGATGAATCTCATGATCCATGGGGCATATATCTTGTGATCAAAAGGACACATAGCATTGTCGGCCAAAGTCCTCAAGAAGAAATCATGGATGTTTATAGGAATACCATGAATGATGTTGAATAGGATATTCTTCATGAGGCCTACAACATCTTCTTCATCGTCATGGCCTTTGATCGGCGCGAGCACACTGCAGAGGATTCTATAGACAGACCTGAGTGTGTACTTGAGCTCGTGGACGAGGAAGGTTGTTCTCGGAGATATTCCTTCAGCCAACGGTTTCATGAAGACTTCCATCATCTCATTTGGCAGCTCACGCTCACCATAAAGCTTCACAGCCTCATCTGAGGGAATTGGTACAGGCAGTTCTCTGAGGATTTCAGTAGCAGGAGCCTTGTAGTGAGTGTTTTGTGACATCCAGTCAAACACCCAAGTGTTAATGTCTTCAGGGTTGCCAGATATGTGAAGAGTGGCATACAATTGAAGAATTAGCTCGCTGTTCCAGTCAGATATGTCGGAGCACATTGGGAGTAAACCAGCATCATGGAGTACACTGAGGACTGGCTCCAGGCACGGTATTGCTTCAAGTTCAACATGAGGAATATGCCTGTGCTGGAATATCTTGTTTCGTCCACATAGCACAGAGGCATAGTAATTCATCTGAGTCCTAGTCCAAAACTTCAGATGCCTCATTTGAGGTTTGTCATAGGGGTTCTCTCCAATGAAGTACATGCATTCTTCAAAGAATTTTTCCATTTGAAACTTTGGACGCTTGGATAATGGCTGACGCTGAACTGGCTGAAGATTTTGCTGAGGAACAGGAGGGGAGACAACAATGGCAGTCTCTGGGTTGAGCACGATGAATGCATTGTCTTGGTCCGGTGCATTTTCCTCAGCATTTTCCTCAGGGTGAGGAATTTCAGCAGCTGGTACTTCAGGCTGAGGGGCTTGCTCTGGCTGTGCTTCAGGCTGAGGAATTTCTTCTTCTTGCTCAGTTGGAGGAGTTGGATTAGCCTGTTCCTCATCTTGAGGATTTTGCTCAGAGCGTTGAATTTCATCAGCTTGAGGATTTTCAGTTTGTTCTTCCTCAGCTGGCTTGGTGGCAGAGGCAGTTTCATCAGCTGGTGTAGCTGATGCTTGAACATTGTCTTTCTGAGGAATGAAAGGCTGAGGACTGTCGTCTATCTAAATTTCCTCGTCAGTGTGTTCCTCAGAGGTGGCATCTTTCATTTCCTCATCTGCCTTTTTTGCTGGATCATCAATGATGACCATTTCATAGGAAGGAGCGACATTCAGGGGCACAGGGTCCAGAGGAGCAGTTTCTTCAAGTGCTTTGAGGCGCTTTGCCTCTGTTTCTTCTTCTGCTGAGGAGGCCTTTCTCTTTTTGGCTTCCTTTTCAGCAGCCCTGGTTTTCTTCACGTCTGATGCAGACGGAGTCATCTTCTTCACCTTTGAAGCTTTTGGTGAAGGGGTTCTCTTGACAGATTCTTCAGCTGGTATTGAGGAACCAGCTGGAACAGAGTCATCAACTTGCTTTGGCAAAGCAGCTGGGTCAGGTGCAGTCTCATCAGCGACAGCAAATTCATCAGCTGGAGTTTCCATGATGATTTCTTCAATAGCTGGTTCATCAACACGGCGCTCTTGGTGTACTTCCTCAGCTTGAGGAGTTTCCTCATCATGAGGAGATTCATCTGTTGGCTCCTCAATCAAGGGCTGAGGAGTTGGTGCTGGGGGTGCGGCCTTCTTGTTGTAGTCATCAACAGCTTTAGTGGCCAGCTTGATGAAATTGCTCTTGAGACTCTTACGATCTGACAGCTTGGAGTACTTGTGAGTCAATTTCTTCAGCTCTGCCCGTGTTGATACCAGTGCATCAGGAGTCAACTTGAGGAGATTCTGCTTGAGGAATTTCTCCTTTTTAAGCTTTGCAACTTTGGCCTGCTTGGCCTGCTGTTCTTTCCACTTGGCTTCATGGATGAAAGTGGCCACCATGTGGCTAATGCCAGGGGGAAGTTTCAAATCATCAAGCGGAGTGTTTGGGTCCTCATACCAGATGTTGATGTAGTCAAGGAGGACCTTGGGGTCCATGGCCAGAGGAATGGCACTTCCTGGTGCTTGATCTATTCTTTCCTGCTTGTTTCTGATGATGGCTTGCAGGGTTTCATCATCAAATTCATAACTTCCCTCTGATGCAGACGGGGCGGCGATGATTTTGCTGGGGCTTGGCAGAGTTGCACGTTCAGCAGTTACCAAAGTCTTCACAGGAGGTTTGAAGACTTTGTCTCCGAGATGGTTGCAGCTGGGAGTGAGGAGCTGGAGCTGGCGGTCATAGGCTTCATGACTTGCTTTTGTACTGGTTTCTCTTGAGGCTTTGGAGGTGGAGCTGAGGATTTTGGAGCTGAGGAGATTGGTACTGAGGGCTTTGGCGCTGATGGTTTTGGTGTTGAAGGTTTTGGTGCTGAGGGTTTTGGTGCTGAGGGTTTTGTGACTGAAGCCTGAGTAGACTTCTCTTGAGGCTTTGGAGCCCTTGGCTTTGATGGCACATACTGCATTTGAGGAATTTCTGAGCCAGAGGTTTCTGCGGCAGAGGAAGTAGCAGCAGCTGAGGATTCATTGAATTTCCTCAGTGCAGCTTCTGCCTGCTTCTTGAGCTTAGCCAGATGCTTTTCCTTCTCATCTGGATAGTCATCAATAGTCATGAGGCTTGAGGGATGTGCTACTTGATGATCCTCAAGTGGGGCCCTTCTGCCATGGGGCTTCAGAGCGAATTTCTTCGCATATTTGGGAGTCACAAACCTGTATTCCTTCCATTCCTTTGCCCATCAGCATTCTATCTTCTGCAGCCGTATCTTTCTCTTGGCCATTGTCTCATTTTCATCACGCGTGCAATAGTCCAAGTAAATATCCTGAGGGATATCCACAGCTGTGTTTTGCTCAAGTTTCTTTCCTCCCTTCTGTTTTCTGTCATCCTCCATTTTCTTCAGTTGAGGATTTTGCTGATGAGATTGAACTCTTGAGGATTCTAATGAGACTTGAAGAGTTTCTTCCAGAAACGCTGCAAATCAGTTAATGTGATGAGAACCGAGAGATTCATCAGCTGACATGTGTGTACCTGTGAACAGATTATAGTTGTGAGGAATTTGGAGAGGTCATATGCATTCTCAGATTTGAAGAAAATGAAAAAGTTTGATAGTTTGAGGAATATAACCAGTGGTTGAGGAATTTACCTAAGCATACTGTTCTTGGGTTCCAGAGTTGTACAGATCCGAAAATTCGCACAATTGAGGAATCTTGTGAAAATCTTAGATGCTTAGCATAGTTCATCAATGATGTGGTGATAGGCAGTGTTTGAGGAATCAAGTACTTATCGTTTCTTGAGGAAAAACAGATTTCACATAGAAGATGTAAAATTTTAGATCTAACTTGCTGTAAAAATGGGATTTATTTACCCTGGAAGGTGCGCACGAAGAACACAGAAAGGTGTGTGTGGAGAAGCTCTTCGGTCGCGTGTCCAATGCACCCTAACCCGGCGACAGAGGACGTCTACGGCGGCGGCGGACGAAGATGGTCCGACTCCGGTGTGGTTCCGGCGACGGAGAAGTCGAGGCAGTGAAGCTCTTCCTCACCGGCGACGAGACTACCAGCGATGGCGCTAGAGTTCGGTGGTGTATGCTGTGGCAGGAGAGCGATGGAGCCAAGAAGAGTATGCCGAGGGGGATAAGGACATATTTATAGCCAAAAGTTACTATTGGCGCGAGAATTTCGGACCAAACAGCCCCTGCCTCTACGTCTCCGCAGGACACGTGTAGCTCCCGAACAATGCGGTGGAGATAGTGGAGATTGTGGTTATCCGATCGTGGGAAGTGGGGTTCAGTTACTGTGTATTAAAGAAACAATTTTTGAAGATTTGAGGATTTTCATTACAAAATCATCAGGTGACAAGGACGCACTGTGGATTTTGAACAAAGTTTCAAGTAGAACCCATATGAAGAATTGAATAGACTGGATGAGTATAGCATAGAGGGAAAGTAGGGTCCGATCACATTCACTTAGCAGAAATATCAACTTGAAGAAATAGCAATAGGTGAATGCTGTTGAGGACTTGAAATCACAGTCTATCTAGTCAAATGAAAGTCATCAAGTGTTTTTGAAGATTTTGTGATAAATCATTAGAATGAAGAACAGCTGTTTTGAAGAAAAACACATTTTGAGGAAATTGAACATTTGAAGAAAATCAACTTGAGGAATTTCACATTGGGCGGTGGCGTGACCCACCATATAAGAATGTGGATTATAGACGCCGCGTACAATTGTCGTAGGGCCCTGAGAATCAATTTCTTCGTTAATTTCTTCACATTCAGAGTGACATTCTTCATTAGTTGAAGAAAATTGATTCATCATGTGTTGCACATCTAAGTCATAAACTTTGCATAAGTGTTAGGATGTGTGCATGTTTTTACAAAACATTTGAAGACTCTAAGATATTTAGCTTACACCACAACTTGCAAAACCTTTTCTCATCCAAGGGCTTAGTGAAGATATCTGCCAGTTGTTCATCAGTCTTCACATGGTCGATGAGGATATTGTCCTTGAGGACATGGTCCCGAAGAAAATGATGACGAATCTGGATGTGCTTGGTCTTCGAGTGTTGTACTGGGTTGTATGCAATCTTGATAGCACTCTCATTGTCAAAGTAGAGAGGCACATTCTTCAAGTTGATGCCGTAGTCCTTGAGGGTTTGCTTCATCCATAGTAATTGAGCACAACAAGATCCAGCAGGAATGTACTCAGCTTCGGCAGTGGAGAGTGATACGCAGTTCTGCTTCTTTGAGGACCAACAAACTAGTGATCTTCCGAGGAAATGGCATGTGCCAGAAGTTGACTTGCGATCCACACGGTCACCAGCATAGTCAGAATCAAAATACCCTACCAGATGAAGATTTGAGCCCTTGGCATACCATAATCCTAGTGTTGGTGTGTGAGGTAAGTATCGAAGAATATGTTTCACAGCCTTATGGTGTGATTCCTTCGGTTTTGCTTGAAAACGTGCACACATGCAAACACTAAGCATTATATCTGGCCTAGATGCACATAGATACAATAAAGAGCCAATCAAAGAACGATATACGTGCTGATAGAATTCTTTACCATTTTCATCAGTGCCGAGGTGGCCTTTAGTAGGCATTGGAGTCTTGGCACCTTTGCATTCATGCATGTCGGATTTCCTCAGAACATCCTTGAGGTATTTCTCCTGTGATATGAAGATTCCATTGCTTTGTTGACGAATTTGAAGACCCAAGAAGAATTTCAGCTCCCCCATCATGGACATCTGATATTCTTCACTCATCATGTAGGCAAATTCATCACTGTATCGTTTGTCAATACAACCAAATATGATATCATCGACATATATTTGACATACAAATAGCTCATTATCATAGGATTTTGTGAAAAGAGTTGGATCGAGTGAACCAGGTTTGAAGCCTTTCTTCATGAGGAATTCCTTCAATGTATCATACCATGCCCGACGGGCTTGCTTGAGACCATAAAGAGCCTTTTTGAGTCTGAAGACTTTGTCTGGATTCTTTGGATCCTCAAAACCTGGGGGCTGAGCAACATATACTTCTTCCTCAAGTTTACCATTGAGGAATGCACTTTTCACATCCATTTGATATAAGATGATGTTATGATGATTAGCATAAGCAAGTAGTATTCGAATAGCTTCAAGTCTAGCAACAGGTGCAAAAGTTTCATCGAAATCTATTCCTTCAACCTGGGTGTAGCCTTGGGCTACAAGTCGTGCCTTGTTCCTCACCACTTGACCGTCCTCATCTTGCTTGTTTCGGAAAATCAACTTGGTGCCGATGATGTTGTGCTTGCGAGGATCTGGTCGTTTGACGAGCTCCCATACGTCATTCAGCTTGAATTGAAGAAGTTCGTCTTACATAGCTTGGATCCACTCCGGTTCCAGAAAAGCCTCAACAACCTTTGAGGGTTCTGTGATGGATACAAAGGAAAAATGCCCACAAAAGTTAATTAAGTGTGAAGCTTTTGAGCGAGTGAGAGGACCTGGCGCGTTGATGTCGTTGAGGATTTTGTCAAGTTCTACTTTGTTTGCAATCCTTGGATGAGCTGGTTGAGGATTTTGTCTAGGCTGAGGAACTGGTACTGGTGCAATTTCCTCAGAGCATCTTCTTGATTTTCATCAGTGATGGGGATCGTTTCTTCACCAATTTCCTCAGTGGGGACAATGTCTTCAGTAGGTTTGAGCTTTATTGCTTCCTCAGGAGACAGTTTATCTAGATCAGAAGGCAATTGCTCTCTTTGCGAGCCATTAGTTTCATCAAACCGCACATCTACAGTCTCAACAACTTTGTTGTGATAGTTGTTGAAGACTCTGTAGGTGTGCGAGTCCTTTCCATAACTGAGCATAAAACCTTCATGTGCCTTAGGTGCAAATTTTGAGCTATGGTGAGGATCTCTAATCCAGCATTTTGCACCAAAGACTTTGAAATAACTTACATTGGGTTTCTTGTCAGTGAGGAGTTCATATGATGTTTTCTTGAGGAATTTGTGAATATATACCCTGTTGATGATATGGCATGCAGTGTTGATTGCTTCAGGCCAAAAGCGACGAGGAGTCTGATATTCTTCAAGCATAGTTCTTGCCATTTCAACCAGAGTCATGTTCTTCCTTTCGACGACACCATTCTGCTAAGGAGTATAAGGAGCATATAATTCATGAGTAATACCAAGTTCATCAAGATAATCATCAAGACCAGTGTTTTTGAACTCAGTTCCACTATCACTCCTGATATGTTTGATCTTGATGCCAAAGTTCGTCGAGGCCCTTGAAGAAAATCGTTTGAAGATTTCCTGCACTTCAGTTTTATACACTATGATATGCACCCAAGTATATCTGGAATAATCATCAACTATGACGAAGCCATATAAAGATGCTGCATTGGTTAGTGTGGCATAGTGAGTAGGTCCAAATAAATCCATGTGAAGCAATTCGAATGGACGTGTAGTGGTCATGATCGTTTTTGAGGGATGCTTGGATCTGCTCATTTTCCCAGATTCACAAGCACCGCAGAGAGGATCCTTGAGGAATTTGACCGATTCAATGCCGATGACATGCTTCTTCTTCGCGAGCGTGTGCAAATTCCTCATGCCTGCATGACCTAGTCTTCGGTGCCACAATCATCCTTCTGAGGTTTTTGCTAGTAAGCAAGTGGCTGGTTGAGGACCTGTAGAGAAATCAACAATGTACAAATCCCCTCTTCTTACACCTTCGAAGACTTTGGATCTGTCAGATTCCATGATGACTACACATCTATATCTACCAAAGATAACAATCATATCAAGATCACAAAGCATCGAGACTGACATAAGGTTAAAACCAAGGGATTCAACAAGCATCACTTTGTCCATATGCCTATCCTTGGAAATAGCCACTTTGCCAAGTCCCAATACCTTGCTTTTACCTTTGTCAGCATATGTGATTTGCTTCAGAGGTGATGGAGTTAGTGGCATATTCATCAGTAAGCTTTTATCACCAGTCATGTGATGTGTGTAGCCACTATCAAGAACTCACTCAGTATTCTTGGGTTTGTCATCCTGCAGATTAATTAGTATAGCTTACCATCTCATATGCTTCAGATTTGAAGAATATGATACTAATTTCATCAGATCAGTAATTTCATCATAACAGAAATGTAAGGACGTGTGAAATATTTCTATTTCATCAATCATTAGCTTGCGTCCTATCAAGCATTTCCTCAGGTCTCCAGCAAATTCTTCAGATGATGATTTTCATCTCGAGACCTGACCTGCAAAAGTGATTAGTTCGATTTCTTCACCACCCACATCTGAAGGGGTGGCAAAGCATTCATCATCCTGCGAGCACCATATGAGAAAGGTGGCATTGAAGCCAATGCACTTCTCTTAACAATAGGGGGGGGTTAAAGTACTCATATGAATATGCAGAGAACTGGTTAGAGGATTTATGAACATAATGATTTGAGGAGTAACGCTCATATTCATATTCCTTGTAGTTTCCGTGCACGTTAGACGCATTAGCACGGGTACGAGCATAGTTTTGACCAGTTTAGGATTTTGATCCTCTTGAAGACTTTGGTCCTCCTGAGGAATTTGATCTGGGGTTCAGATTCTTCGGTGGTGGTGTCATGAGGACATTTACCTGAAGATTTTCAAGACAGCTTTTGGGAACCCAAATTTTCCGCAAGGGAGGGCCATTCCTGCAGTTAATTCCAACATATCAAGCAAATACTTCACCAGATTGATTTTTGAACAGTTTATAGTTGGAGTCAAATGACTCATTTGAGGGATAGGATAATTCACATGAAAAGCCAGTTAGATTAGATGGATCAAAAGGAGGCCCAGTAGCAGCAACCCATGAGGTTTTGGGATACTGCTCAGGTTTCCAATACGATCCATCAGCATTTAATTTCCTCTCAAAGGCAATTCCTTCTTTCCTCGGGTTCCTGTTCAAGATCTGCTTTTTGAGCACATCACAAAGGGTTTGATGTCCTTTGAGACTTTTGTATATGCCTGTCACGTACAATTCCTTCAACCCTGCATTTTCATCAGTAACATTTGTGTTTTCCTCAAGTGAGGAAATATACACAACATGTGCAGTTGAAGAATTTGTAGCAAAGGTAGCATTTGATGATTCTGGTGAGGAATTAGCAGTTTCGTGTTCAATGCATTTAAGACATGGAGGAATAAATTCAACTTGACCAGCGTTGATTTGTTGAGCTAGTAATGAATCATTTTCCATACGAAGATCATCATGAGACATCCTCAGCTTCTCAAGATCAAGCTTCCTTTGAAGAAATTCATAGGAAAGCTTCTCATGATCAGTGAGGAGTGTATCATAATGATCCTGAAGATTATCAAATCTAGACTGAATACTTTTCACATGATCAGTGAGGATTTGGGTAAGGTTCATTTCATCATTCAACAGATCATCACTTTTATCTAGCAGTTTCTGAACCTTTTCCAGAGCAGTTTGTTGTTTAGTGGCAATGATAGCAAGTTTACTGTAACTGGGTTTCTTATAATCATTAGGTTCACAGTCACTTGAATCAGAGGAGGAGGCATTATTTGGTACCTTTGAACCTTTTGCCATGAAGCAATAGGTTGGAGCGAAGTCATCAGCATAGTCATCAGTATGGATGGTGCAATCATTTTCTTCAAGATTGAAGATTGACTTGCTGACGAAAGTGGTTGCCAGTGCAAGACTAGCCTGTCCGGATTCTGAGTCTTCATCAGAACCCTCTTCTTCATCACATTCCTTTGATTCTGCCTCAGAGTCCATTTCCTTGCCAATAAGTGCCCGAGCCTTTCTGAAAGTAGTCTTCTTGTGTGATGAGGGCTTTGAAGATGAGGATTTTGAAGATTTCTTCTTCTTCTTCGAGTCATCAGAACTGTCATCCTTGCATATATTCTTCTTTGATTCCTTTCCCCAACGGGGACAATCAGCAATGTAATGACCTGATTTCTTGCACTTGTGACAAGTTCGTTTCTTGTAGTCCTCAGATGAAGATTCTGATTTCCTCATGTCTCTTCTTGAAGATTTACCGAACTGGCCACGTCGTGTAAATCTCTGGAATTTCCTCACGAGCATTGCAAGCTCCTGTCCAAATTCTTCAGGGTCACAAATGCTGTCATCTGTGTCTTCTTCTTCAGATGAGGAAATTGCTCTAGCCTTCAGTGCACGTTGTCTAGAATAGCTTGGTCCATATAGATCTCTCTTTTCTTCCAGCTGGAATTCATGAGTATTTAGCCTTTCAAGTATATCAGCTGGATCAAGCATCTTGTAGTCTGGTCTTTCTTGAATCATCAGAACTAAAGTATCAAATGAAGAATCCAAAGATCTCAGCAGTTTCTTCACAACTTCGTGATCGGTGATGTCTCGAGCTCCCAGTGCTTGCAGTTCATATGATATGTCAGTGAGGCGATCAAAGGTGTCTTGGCAGCTTTCATTGTCATGTCTCTTGAAGCGATTGAAGAGATTGCGAAGAATATCAACACGAGAGTCACGCTGGGTTGATACTCCTTCATTTACCTTGCACAGTCTCTCCCAGATCAGTGTTGCAGAGCCCAAAGCACTTACTCTTCCAAACTGGCCTGGGCTCAGATGGCCACAGATGATGTTCTTCGCTTGAGAGTCGAGTTGCTTGAATTTCTTCACATCAGCATCACAGACACTAGCAGAGATGATGGGGACGCCATGTTCCACAATATACCAGAGATCATTATCAATAGCTTGTAGATGCATTTGCATTTTGTTCTTCCAGAAGGGAAAGTTCTTTCCTTCGTAGGTAGGACATGTTGCAGTCACCTTAAACATGCCTGCAGTCGACATAACTAAAATTCCAGGTGGTTAAACCAAAATCACACAGAACAAGGGAGTACCTTGCCCTGATACCAATTGAAAGTGCGTTATATTTGCTAGAGGGGGGGGGGGGTGAATAGGAGATTTTTAGAATTGAAGTGAAAAGTTTCACAACAACAGTTTTTCAGAGTGAAGAATGTGAAAACAGATTGCACAGTGAGCAGGCATGCAGAATTCAGATGAGGATTAACTGACGTGAAGAATTTGGGGTTGAGGAAATTCAGAGAAAGTCTTCAGCAAATTCTTCAAACAGTCACAGTGAAAATCATCAACACATAATATGAGGAAAGTAAGGAGTTGAGGAATTATAACCCGTTTCTCAGTGAAGACAGTCGTTGATGACCCAGTTCCAACTACTGTGACAGTCGTACATTTGGTTTGGAGTGGCTTGGTATTGAAACCAAAGGTCACATAGTCCCGGGACACACAGTCCCTACCGTATTCTCCTTGAGCTAAGGACACACAGTCCTCGCCCAACACTCGTGGTAAGTCTTCAAGGCAGACTTCCAAACCTTCACAAACTTGGTCACCCGACGATCCACAATTGACTGCTGGAAAGCTCTAGACCATGACGCCTAACCGTCTGGAGGATGCACAGTCCTCAAAGGTAAAAGGCTTCAGTCCCACACAGGAACAACTTCTTCAGTGATGCTCAATCACTAGGTTTGGTTTGTGGTTTCGGTGGATGGTGTATTTCCTCACTCATGAATTACTCTCGAAGGCTCTGAGGAATTGGGTTGCTCTTATGACAAGTGTCAGTTTCTAACGGAGCAGCCAACCAACTAGTGGTTGTGGGGGGTGGCTATTTATAGCTTGGGAGCATCCCGACATGATTTGACACTAATGCCCTTAAGTAATATGACCGTTGGAGTGGATAAGACCAGTGACTTGGCGTGGCTATCGAAACGGTGGGAACCCTCAACTGTGAGAGTCCTCATGTCACTCATATTCCTCACTTTGAGGCTTTTGGTAGGATTAGGCTTGGGTTAAGCATCATGAGGAAATTCATTCCATAGTGTAACTTCGACCCCCTTTAACAGTACGGTGTTCCTATTACTCAAATGCGAAGAAAGTAAAACAGAAAGTGTAAATCTTCATGCTTCGAATTCTTCAGAGTGATTTTCTTCAGGACACACCGGACTTCTCAATATCAGTATCTTCATGAGGAATATCAATTTTATCGCAGATTCCTCGCGATTCATTTCTTCAGCTTCAGACCATTTTCTTCAACTGAAGGCATACATTTTTAGGGGTCGATATTCTTCAAATATCTCAAACTCCTCAATGACTTATAGATCCTATGTACACTCACAAACACATTAGATACTTAACCTATAAGTCTTCAAACCACAAAAATTACTAAGGGGCACTAGATGCACTTACACATGCGTACACGATGTAAATGCTTAAGCAATAAACGCAAACCCTCTAAGCATCATGGTACGTCTCAAACGTATCTATAATTTTTGATGGTTTCACGCTATTATCTTGTCTTCTTTGGTTGTTTTATGTACCTTTTATATCTTTTTTGGGACTAACTAATTAATTCAGTGCCAAGTGCCAGTTCCTGTTTTTTCCGTCTTTTTGACTCTTTTGAGATCTGATTTTGGAACGGAGTCCAAACGGAAGAAAAACCCGGAAATGATTATTACCCGAACGGAAGAAGATCAGGGGGCCTGTGGGCCAAGCCAGTTGGGCTCCAGGGAGCCCACAAGCCCCCACTCCGCCACCAGGGGGGAGGCGGCGGTGGGCAGGCTTGTGGCCTCCCTGGCCGCCCCCTGACCTAGATCTTTGGCCTATAAATTCCCAAATATTCCGCAAAAAATAAGGGGAGCCTCGAAAATACTTTTCTGCCGCTGCAAGCTTCCGTTTCCGCGAGATCTCATCTGGAGACCCTTCCCGGCGCCCTGCCGGAGGGGACTTTGGCATTGAAGGGCCTCTTCATCATCATCATCGCCCCTCCAATGACTCGTGATTAGTTCACTTAAGACCTACGGGTCCGTAGTTAGTAGCTAGATGGCTTATTCTCTCTCTTGGATCTTCAATACAAAGTTCTCCATGATCTTCATGGAGATCTATCCGATGTAATCTTCTTTGGCGGTGTGTTTTTCGAGATCCGATGAATTGTGGATTTGTGATAAGATTATCTATGATATATATTTGAGTCTTTGCTGATTTGTTATATGCATGATTTGATATCCTTGTAAGTCTCTCCGAGTCTTAGGTTTTGTTTGGCTAACTAGATCTATGATTCTTGCAATGGGAGAAGTGCTTGGTTTTGGGTTCTGCCATGTGGTGACCTTTCCGAGTGACAGTAGGGGCAGTAAGGCACACATCAAGTAGTTGCCATCAAGGGTAAAAAGTTGGGATTTTTATCATTGGTTTGAGATTATCCCTCTACATCATGTCATCTTGCTTAAGGCGTTACTCTGTTCTTATGGATTTAATACACTAGATGCATGCTGGATAGCGGTCGACGTGTGGAGTAATAGTAATAGATGGATACAGTATCGGTCTACTTGTTTTGGACGTGATGCCTATCGAAATAATCATTGCATAGATATCGTCACGACTTTGCGCGGTTCTATCAATTGCTCGACAGTAATTTGTTCACCCATCGTCTACTTGCTTTCATGAGAGAAGCCACTAGTAAACACTACGACCCCCGGGTCTATTCACATCCATCGTTTACATCTCTGCTTTTACTTTGCTTTGTTACTTTGTTGCTTTCAGTTCTCACTTGGCAAACAATCTATAAGGGATTGACAACCCCTTCATAGCGTTGGGAGCAAGTTTTTGTGTTTGTGCAGGATCTTGAGATACTCCTCCACTGGATTGATACCTTGGTTCTCAAACCGAGGGAAATACTTACCACTGCTACGCTACATCACCCTTTCCGCTTCGAGGGAACACCAACGCAAGGCTCCAAGGCCACGGGGAAAATCCTTTGCATACTTGCCTAGGAAGTCCCTTAAGGCGTAGCCGCAACAGAAAGATCAATCCAAGTATTGTCCCGTCGACGTGCCTATTTCTGGCGCCGTTGGAAGGTCTTTTATTGTAGTAGCAGAAGTATTCCTGGCGCCGTTGTCGGAGAGGAGAGATCAAGATCTATCCAAGTAGGTCTCACAAACTCATCTCCTGCATTTACTTTTGTTGCCAGTTGCCTCTCGTTTTCCTCTCCCCCACTTCACATTTGCCGTTTCCATTTGCCTTTCTCCTTCGCCGTTTTCTTTTGCCTTTGCCTTTTCCGTTTGCCTTTTTCTCTCGCTTGCTTTCTGTTCGCTTGTGTGCCATGTCCCTTCATTATGCTTGCATCTTCGCTTGCTGAAAATCTATTGATATGGATCCTCATCCACTAGCTAGTCTCTTTAAGAGACCCACTCTTGTGGAACGAATTGCTAGTGAGTTGAGGACACTTGACTATCTCTATGGAGTTTTGCGTGAGAGGCGTGAATCTGAAAATTGTGAGGAAGAAATTTATGAAGTGATTCACGAGGTCTCCTTGGATGAAAAGCATGATTGCAATGGTTTCACTATAAATTCTATTAGTGACAATCATGCTAAAATTATGCAAAACCCTAAGCTTGGGGATGCTAGTTTTGCTATGTCCCCTAGTTGTTGCAATAATCATGATTGGGGTGATGATATTTCTTATGATCTTGAGAATTTGTTCAAACCTCATGATGAATATGATATTTGCAACAATACTGAAAGTGGGATTGGAGAAGTCATGACTTTATTTGATGATAATCCCACTATTTTTGAAGAGCGTCAACTTTGCATGCATGTGAGTCATGAAAAGAATATCCTATGGGATAGCTATATTGTTGAATTTGAATATGATCCCACATGTAATTGCTATGAGACAGGAAAATATTTTGGTAGAAACTTTCATGTTACCAAATCACCTCTCGTGATGTTGAGATTGCTCTTGTCTCTTTCTTCTTCCTTGCATATGGCAACTATTGGTTGGCTTGACAATCTGTTTTCCTATAAAATGCCTATGCACAGGAAGTATGTTAGACTTAGATGTGGTTTTCACATGCTTTAGGATGCTCTCATTGTGCTTTAATTCTTGTCTTTTGTGAGAGCATCATTGAATGCCTAGCTAAGGGCGTTAAACAAAAGCGCTTTTTGGGAGGCAACCCAACGAATCTATCCTTTTTCTTTCTGTTTTGTGTTTTCCACACTTTCATAATTCTGTTATGATTGTGTTTTTGTGTTTATTTTTGCGTTTGTGCCAAGAAAAACCGTTATGATTAGTCTTGGGGATGATCGTTTGGTCATGCTGGAAAAGACCGAAACTTTCTGCTCACGAAAAGATTTTTTTTCTTCTGTAAGAGCTTTTGAGTTGATTCTTTTTGCTGCTGATTACTATGCAAATTCTTCAGACTGTCGTAATTGTTCAGAATTTTTGAAGTAGCAGAGGTATACGAAATATACATATTACTACAGACTGGTCTGCTGTTAACATATTCTGTTTTTGTTGTGTTGGTTGCTTATTTTGATGAAACTATGGATAGTATCGGGGGGTATTAGCCATGGAAGATTTAAAGTACAGTAACCCAACATCAGCATAAGTAGAATTTAAGTTTTCTACAGTACCTAAGGAAGTGGTGGTTTGCTTTCTTGTACTAATGTTATCACGAGTTTCTGTTTAAGTATCGTGTTGTGAAGTTTTCATGCTTTGGGTGAAGTTCTTATGGACAAAGAGATAAAGAGTGGCAAGAGCTCAAGATTGGGGATGCCCAAGGCACCCCAAGAGATTCAAGGATGCCGTAAAAGCCTAAGCTTGGGGATGCCCCGGGAAGGCATCCCCTCTCTCGTCTTCAATCCATCGGTAACGTTACTTGGGGCTATATTTTTATTCACCACATGTTATGTGTTTTTCCTTGGAGCGTCTTGTATCGTAGGAGTCTTTTATTTTTGTTGTGACACAATCATCCTTGATGCACACCTAGAGAGAGAGACATGCACACACCGTGATTTTGTCGAGCTTCACTTATATCTTTTGGTAGACAATTCAGCTCACATGTGCTTCACTTATATCTTTTGAGCTAGATACTTTTGCTCTATGTGCTTCACATATATCTTTTAGAGCACAGCGGTGCGTGGCTTGGTAGTCGATCTATGCTTTGAAAGTAGTCTCAAAATAGGTAGTTATCCAAAGGGATACGAAAACTTCCACCTTCATGTGCATTGAATAGTTAGAGAAGTTTGATTCATCTCAATTAGTTTTGAGTTGTGGTTATGGTAATATTAAAGTCATGCTAGTAAGGTGTTGTGGATCTAGAAATACTTGTGTTGAAGTTAGTGATTCCCGTAGCATACACGTATGATGAACCGCTATGTGATGAAATCTGAGCATGATTAGTCTATTGATTGTCATCCTTTGCGTGGCGGTCGGGATCGCGCGATGGTTTATACCTACCAACCCTTCCCCTAGGAGTATGCGTTGAATGCTTTGTTTCGATTACTAATAAAACTTTTGCAACAAGTATATGAGTTCTTCATTACTAATGTTGAGTCCATGGTTTAGATGCACTTTCACCTTCCACCATCACTATCTTCTTAGTGCTGTGCAACTTTCGTCGGTGTACAAAACCCACCATTAGCCTCCCTCAAAACAGCCACCATACCTACCTACTATGGCTTTTTCAAAGTCATTCCGAGATATATTGCCATGCAACTAGCACCATGACATGTGCCGCCACGTCTACATTGCCATTGCACGATCATAAGATAGCTAGCATGATGTTTCCATTGATGTCTATGCCATGCTAGATCATTGCCACGGTACACTACCGAAGGCATTCCATATAGAGTCATCGTTACTCTAAGTTTTGAGTTGAAAGTGTGATGATCATCATTAATGGAGCATTGTCCCATGTGAGGAAATAAAAGAGGCCAAAGAAGCCCACCAAAATAAAATAAGAAAATGAGAGAAAAAGAGAGAAGGGACAATGCTACCACTTTTTCCACACTTGTGCATATTAAGCACCATGATCTTCATGATTGAGAGTCTCTCGTTTTGTCACTACCATATAGCTAGTGGGAAATTTTCATTATATAACTTGGCTTGTATATTCCTATGATAGGCTTCCTCAAAATTGCCTTAGGTCTTCGTGAGCAAGCAAGTTGGATGCACACCCACTAGTTTTCTTTAAGAGCTTTCACATACTCATAGATCTAGTGCATCAATTGTATGGCAATCCCTACTCATTCACATTGATATCTATTGATGAGCATCTCCACAGCTCATTGATATGCCTAGTTAATGTGACTATCTTCTCTTTTTTGTCTTGCAACCTCCACCACACTCCACACCATCTATAGTGCTATAACCATGGCTCACGCTCATGTATTGCGTGAGAGTTGAAAAGGTTTGAGAAAGTAAAGGTGTGAAACAATTACTTGGCCAATACCGGGGTTGTGCATGATTTAAATTCGTTGTGCAATGATGATAGAGCATAGCAAGACTATATGCTTTGTAGGGATAACTTTCTTTTGGCCTTGTTATTTTGAAAGTTCATGATTACTTTGCTAGTTTGCTTGAATTATTATTGTTTCCACGTCAATAGCAAACAATTGTTTTGAATCTAATGGATCTGAACATTCACGTCACATGAGAGGAATTACAAAGGACACCTATGCTAGGTAGCATGAAAGCATCAAAAATTCATTCTTATGACTTCCCTACTCGAGGATGAGCAGGAGTTAAGCTTGGGGATGCTTGATACGTCTCAAACGTATCTATAAGTTTTGATGGTTTCACGCTATTATCTTGTCTTCTTTGGTTGTTTTCTGTACCTTTTATATATTTTTAGGGACTAATTATTAATTCAGTGCCAAGCACCAGTTCCTGTTTTTTCCGTGTTTTTGACTCTTTTCGGATTTGATTTTGTAACGGAGTCCAAACGGAAGAAAAACCCCGAAATGATTTTTTCCCGAACGGAAGAAGATCAGGGGGCCTTTGGGCCAAGCCAGGTGGGCTCCAGGGAGCCCACAAGCCCCCACTCCGCCACCAGGGGGGAAGCGGCAGTGGGCAGGCTTGTGTTGCCTCCCTGGCCGCCCCCTGACCTAGATCTTTGGCCTATAAATTCCCAAATATTCCACAAAAAATCAGGGGAGCCTCGAAAATACTTTTCCGCCGCCGCAAGCTTCCGTTTCCCCGAGATCTCATTTGGAGACCCTTCCCGGCGCCCTGCCGAAGGGGACTTTGGAGTTGGAGGGCCTCTTCATCATCATCATCGCCCCTCCAATGACTCGTGAGTAGTTCACTTCAGACCTACGGGTCCGTAGTTAGTAGCTAGATGGTTTCTTCTCTCTCTTGGATCTTCAGTACAAAGTTCTCCATGATCTTCATGGAGATCTATCTGATGTAATCTTCTTTGGCGGTGTGTTTGTCGAGATCCGATGAGTTGTGGATTTGTGATAAGATTATATATGATATATATTTGAGTCTTTGCTGATTTCTTATATGCATGATTTGATATCCTCGTAAGTCTCTCCGAGTCTTGGGTTTTGTTTGGCCAACTAGATATATGATTCTTGCAATGGGAGAAGTGCTTGGTTTTGGGTTCTGCCATGTGGTGACCTTTCCCAGTGACAGTAAGGGCAGCAAGGCACACATCAAGTAGTTGCCATCAAGGGTAAAAACATGGGGGTTTTATCATTGGTTTGAGATTATCCCTCTACATCATGTCATCTTGCTTAAGGCGTTACTCTGTTCTTATGGACTTAATACACTAGATGCATGCTGGATAGCGGTCGACGTGTGGAGTAATAGTAGTAGATGCAGACAGTATCGGTCTACTTGTTTTGGACGTGATGCCTATAGAAATAATCATTGCATAGATATCGTCACGACTTTGCGCGGTTCTATCAATTGCTCGACAGTAATTTGTTCACCCACCGTCTACTTGCTTTCATGAGAGAAGCCACCAGTAAACACTACGGCCCCCGGGTCTATTCACGTCCATCGTTTACATCTCCGCTTTTACTTTGCTTTGTTACTTTGTTGCTTTCAGTTCTCACTTGGCAAACAATCTATAAGGGATTGACAACCCCTTCATAGCATTGGGAGCAAGTTTTTGTGTTTGTGCAGGATCTTGAGATACTCCTCCACTGGATTGATACCTTTGTTCTCAAACTAAGGGAAATACTTACCACTGCTACGCTACATCACCCTTTCCGCTTCGAGGGAACACCAACGCAAGGCTCCAAGGTCACAGGGGAAATCTTTTGCATACTTGCCTAGGAAGTCCCTTAAGGCGTAGCCGCAACAGAAAGATCAATCCAAGTATTCTCCCGTCGACGTGCCTATTTCTGGCGTTGTTGGAAGGTCTTTTATTGAAGTAGCAGAAGTATTTCTGGCACCGTTGCCGGGGAGGAGAGATCAAGATCTATCCAAGTAGGTCTCACAAACTCATCTCCTGCATTTACTTTTGTTGCCAATTGCCTCTCGTTTTCCTCTCCCCCACTTCACATTTGCCGTTTCCATTTGCCTTTCTCCTTCGCCATTTTCTTTTGCCTTTGCCTTTTCCGTTTGCTTTTTTCTCTCGCTTGATTTCTGTTCACTTGTGTGCCATGTGCCTTCAATATGCTTGCATCTTCGCTTGCTGAAAATCTATTGATATGGATCCTCATCCACTAGCTAGTCTCTTTAAGAGACCCACGCTTGTGGAACGAATTGCTAGTGAGTTGAGGACACTTGACCATCTCTATGGAGTTTTGCTTGAGAGGCGTGAATCTGAAAATTGTGAGGAAGAAATTTATGAAGTGATTCACGAGGTCTCCTTGGATGAAAAGCATGATTGCAATGGCTTCACTATAAATTCTATTAGTGACAATCATGCTAAAATTATGCAAAACCCTAAGCTTGGGGATGCTAGTTTTGTTATGTCCCCTAGTTCTTGCAATAATCATGATTGGGGTGATGATCTTTCTTATGATCTTGAGAATTTGTTCAAACCTCATGATGAATATGATATTCGCAACAATACTGAAAGTGGGATTGGAGAAGTCATGACTTGATTTGATGATAATCCCACTATGTTTGAAGAGCGTCAACTTTGCATGCATGTGGGTCATGAAAAGAATATCCTATGGGATAGCTATATTGTTGAATTTGAATATGATCCCACATGTAATTGCTATGAGAGAGGAAAATATTTTGATAGAAACTTTCATGTTACCAAATCACCTCTCGTGATGTTGAGATTGCTCTTGTCTCTTTCTTCTTCCTTGCATATGGCAACTATTGGTTGTCTTGACAATCTGTTTTCCTATAAAATGCCAATGCATAGGAAGTATGTTAGACTTAGATGTGGTTTTCACATGCTTTAGGATGCTCTCGCCGTGCTTCAATTCTTGTCTTTTATGAGAGCATCATTGAATGCCTAGCTAAGGGCGTTAAACAAAAGCGCTTGTTGGGAGGCAACCCAACGAATCTATCCTTTTTCTTTTTGTTTTGTGTTTTCCACACTTCCATAATTCTGTTATGATTGTGTTTTTGTGTTTCATTTTGCGTTTGTGCCAAGCAAAACCGTTATGATTACTCTTGGGGATGATCGTTTGGTCATGATGGAAAAGACAGAAACTTTCTGCTCACGAAAAGAATTTGCATTTTGTTTTTGTAAGAGATTTTGAGTTGATTCTTTTTGCTGTTGATTGCTACGCAAATTCTTCAGACTATCCTAATTGTACAGAATTTTTGAAGTAGCAGAGGTATACGAAATATACATATTGTTACAAACTGGTCTATTGTTAACAGATTCTGTCTTGTTGTGTTGGTTGCTTATTTTGATGAAACTATGGTTAGTATCGGGGGGGGGGTATTAGCCATGGAAGATTGAAAGTATAGTTTTGCCAAAATGGACAAAAAGTTTAGAAACCCAATATAGTTGGTGGCTGATACGTCTCCGTTGTATCTACTTTTTCGAACTCTTTTGCCCTTGTTTTGAACTCTAATTTGTATGATTTAAATGGAACTAACCGGACTAACGCTGTTTTCAGCAGAATTGCCATGGTGTTGTTTTTGTGTAGAAATAAAAGTTCTCGGAATGACCTGAAAATTTATGGAGATTTTTTCTGGAATTAATGAAAAATACCAGCGCAAAGATCCACAGGAGGAGGTGAGCCAGTGGGCCACAAGCCCAGGAGGCGCGGCCACCCCCTGGTCGCGCCTGGCAGGCTTGTGGGGCCCACAGAGCTCCACCGTCTCCAATCTCAGCTCTATATAGTCCATTTTGCCCGTAAAAAAATCAGAGAGAAGGATTCATCGCGTTTTACGATACGGAGGCGCCGCCACCTCCTGTTCTTCATCTGGAGTGCAGATCAGAAGTCCGTTCTCGGCTCCGGAGAGGGGAGATCGTCGCCATCGTCATCATCAACCTTCCTTCATCGCCAATTCCAAGATGCTCTTCACCGTTCGTGAGTAATCTCATCGTAGGCTTGCTGGACGGTGATGAGTTGGATGAGATCTGTCATGTAATCGAGTTAGTTTTGATGGGGATTGATCCCTAGTATCCACTATGTTGTGAGATTGATGTTGCTACCACTTTGCCATTCTTAATGCTTGTCACTAGGGCCCGAGTGCCATGATTTCAGATCTGAACCTATTATGTTGTCGCCAATATATGTGTGTTTTAGATCCTATCTTGCAAGTTGTAGTCACCTACTATGTGTTATGACCCGGCAACCCCGGAGTGACAATAGCGGGAACCACTCCCGGAGATGACCATAGTATGAGGAGTTCATGTATTCACCAAGTGCTAATGCGTTGGTCCGGTTCTTTATTAAAAGGAGAACCTTAATATCCCGTAGTTTCCATTAGGACCCCGCTGCCACGCGAGGGATGGACAATAGATGTCATGCAAGTTCTTTTCCCTAAGCACGTATGACTACATACGGAATACATGCCTACATTAGATTGACAAACGTGAGCTAGTTACTTATCTCTCTGTGTTATAGCTGTTACATGATGAATCACATTAGGAATAACCATCCATCACCGATCCAATGCCTACGAGTCTTTTACTACTGGTCCTTGCTACGTTACTTTGCCGCTACTACTGTTGCTGCTGCTACTGTTACTCTGTTGCTACTGCTGTTACTTTGTTGCTACTGGTTACTGTTGCTACTGCTGCTATTATACTACCTTGCTACTGATACTTTGCTGCAGATACTAAATCTTTCAGGTGTGGTTGAATTGACAACTCAGCTGCTAATACTTGAGAATATTCTTTCGCTTCCCCTTGAGTCGAATCAATAAATTTGGGTTGAATACTCTACCCTCGAAAACTGTTGCGATACCCTATACTTGTGGGTTATCAAGACCTTTTTCTGGCGCCGTTGCCGGGAAATCCAAGTCAAGAATATTCTTTCGTCAACGTGCTTTTTCTGGCGCCGTTGCCGGGGAGGCACAACTATATTATCTGAGTCACTTGGGATTTATGTCTGCAGATCACTATGAGGAATCCGATAGATCCAAGAACTAAAGTCTTGCTCTCCACTATGAGGACAGGTAAGGAACTACCATCTGGCTCTACACTTGATTCACCTTCAGTTATGAGTAAGTTTGCGACATCACCTCCTGCTAGAAATCTTGATATGTTGCCTGTGCTTGATGATGCTACTTCTGCTGCCCATGATGCGTATGATGATGCTATACTTGATACTGCTTTGCCTGATGATGCTATGCTTGATACTGCTTTGCGTGATGATGCTATGCCTGATACTGCTTTGCCACTAGGTGCATTCCTTGATGCACAAATTGCTAGAGTTGCTGCTAGATGTGATGATACTTCTGAAACTGCTGATACTATTGAAGTAGAACCTACTTTGCGTGATATGCCTGAACGTTATGTTATGGAGGGAGAGATAGGTGAGGATTTTCTTGCGTGTAAGGATAGCTATGATGTTGAGAAACTACTGGTCAAGTGGAAAGATAAATCTTTGAACGCTAGGATGAAATACGACCCGAAGTTTGCTACTTCGCCTATCTTTGTGACCGATAAGGATTATGAATTCTCTGTCGACCCTGAGTTAATCACTCTGGTTGAATCAGATCCTTTTCACGGTTATGAGTCTGAAATGGTTGTAGCCCTCATACCAAACTACACGATATAGCCACCCTATTCACGAGTGAGGAAAATATCCGCCACTACTACGTCCTCAAGTTGTTTCCTTTCTCGCTAAAGGATGATGCTAAGACTTGGTTCACTTCTCTTGCTCCTGGCTGTGTGCGTAGCCCCCAGGATATGGTCTACTACTTCTCTGAAAAATATTTCCCTGCCCATAAGAAGCAAGCTGCCTTGCAGGAAATATACAACTTTGCTCAAGCTGAAGAAGAGAGTCTGCCACAAGCTTGGGGGAGGCTCATCCAACTACTGAATGCTTTGCCTGATCACCCTCTTGAGAAGAATGAAATACTTGATATCTTCTATAATGGACTTACCGATGCTTCCAAAGACCACCTAGATAGTTGTGCTGGTTGTGTTTTTAGAGAACGAACCATAGAACAAGCTGAGATCTTATTGAATAACATCTTGTGCAATGAGAATGCTTGGACTATTCCCGAACCACCTCCTAAGCCAACTCCGAAGAAAAGAGGTATTCTATTCCTCAGTCCTGAAGATATGCAAGAAGCTAAGAAATCTATGCGAGAGAAAGGCATTAAATCTGAAGATGTCAAAAATCTACCACCTATCGAAGAGATCCATGGTCTTGATAACCTGATACAGGTAGTAGAAGTAAATTATCTGCGTAGGTTTGATGAGAGTGATATTCCTTTTGATAAACCTGCTAGCCTATGCCTGGATGAATTTGATAACTTTGTTGCCAAACAACAGAGTTTCAATGATTATGTTAGTAGACAATTGGAAAAGAATGCTTGTATGCTTAGTCATTTAAGTGCTTGTGTGGACAGAAATGTCAATGATCTTAAGCTTCTGAGTAAACATGCCTCTATGGTTACTACTCAGGTAGAACAAGTACTTAAGGCTCAAAATGACTTGCTCAATGAGTTGAATGACAATTCCGTTAGAGTCGTTACTAGAGGCGGTAGAATGACCCAGGAACCTTTGTATCCTGAGGGTCATCCGAAGAGGATTGAACAAGATTCTCAAGGAGTTAGGACTGATGCACCTAGTCATCCTATAAAGAAGAAGAAAGATGATAGGAACACTAGCAACACAGTTGCTGCTACACCTGAGAGTCCCAACAATGTCTCTATCTCTGATGCTGAAACACAATCTGGTGATGAACATGAGCCTAATAATAATATCAATAGTGATGTTCATGATGATGCTCAACCTAGCAATGATAAGGATGTGGAGATTGAACCTGCTGATCTTGATAACCCACAGCCTAAGAATAAGAGATACAATAAGAATGACTTCGCTGCTAGGAAGCATGGTAAAGAAAGGGAACCATGGGTTCAGAAACCCATGCCCTTTCCTCCCAAACCATCCAAGAAAAAGGATGATGAGGATTTTGAGCGATTTGTTGAAATGATTAGACCTGTCTTTCTGCAAATGCGTTTGACAGATATGCTCAAGATGTCTCCGTATGCTAAGTACATGAAGGATATTGTGACTAATAAGAGGAGGATACCTGAGGTTGAGATTTCCACCATGCTTGCTAATTATACCTTCAAGGGTGGAACTCCTAAGAAACTAGGTGATCCCGGTGTGCCCACTATACCTTGCTCCATGAAAAGTGACTACGTTAGAACTGCTTTATGCGATCTTGGAGCCGGTGTTAGTGTTATGACTCTATCTCTTTATCGTAGAATTGAACTGGATAAGTTGACACCCACTGAAATCTCTCTGCAAATGGCCGACAAATCAAATGCTTTCCCTATCGGCATTTGCGAGGATGTGCCTGTTGTGGTTGCTAACGTCACTATCTTAACAGACTTTGTTATCTTGGATATTCCCGAGGAAGATTCCTTGGCGGTCATCCTCGGAAGACCCTTTTTAAACACCACAGGGGCTGTTATAGATTGCAACAGAGGCAATGTCACTTTCCATGTCAACTGTAATGAGCATACGGTGCACTTTCTGAAGAAACAATATCGAGTACATTACATCAATGCTATCGAAAAAACTTCATCGATTCTTATTGGGAGATTTGAATGCCCTATTCCTCTTGTTAAGATGAAGTATGATTTGCTTGTTGGGGAGATACACATCCCCATTGAGGTGACTTAGTGACTATTCAAAAATTCTCCGTTCTCTTTTGCGATTCAAAAAAGTTTGTCGAGGAGACTTGATCAACATCATTGACGATTTCTTTCGATGACCATGAGATGGATGAATCGAGGAGTCACAAACCTCTGTCTCAAGCTTTCACCTTCGGTTGCTTAGAAGAAAAATGATAGATTTAGTTTAGTTTTCCCTGTTTTCTGTTTTAGCGTCCGGTAGAAAAGTACCTCGAAAATAAAAGTTCTCCGAATGCCGTGAAAATCAAGTATGATTTTTTCTGGAATTTTTGAAAAATACTGAGACGAAGAGCTTGTCTAGGGGCTGCACCAGTGGGCCACAATCCCTGGAGACGCGGGCACCACCTGGACGCACCTACCTGGCTTGTGGGGCCCACGTGCACCCCCTCCACTCATTCTTGCTCTCATCTGCTTCTCCTACCTCCAGAAAAAATCGTTTCGCAGCTCAAACCCGTGTTCTTGCTCCTCTTGCTGGGATTTTCGATCTCCTTTCTCAAAGTACCATTCTTCGAACTGTTTTGGGGAAATTACTCCTTGGTAAGTGACTCCTCCATTGGTCCAATTAGTTTTTGCTCTAGTGCCTTATACTTCGCGTATTTTTGCTGCCTTGGTGACCATGTTCTTGAGCTTTGCATGCTAATCTTAGCCGGTCCCAAGTGGTTTTGATGCGTAATATGGCCTCTAGGCACTTTTTGGAGTAGTTGCTACTAGTTTAGTTGAGCCTTGTTCACTTTTCCTTTGGGTCACTGAAAATTTCAGAAAAGGAAGATGTTCAGGAGAAACTATCATGGTGGTTCCTCAAGCAAGAGAGGTCCCCGTCTCACGATTCGGGAGCCCGATCCTTACCAACCAAGGGACGCGCATGTACAACCATGTGAATGGCCCTCTGATGAATTTATGATTGAGGCAGGTTTCAAAGATGAGTTTGATGCATTGTTCATAACGTCGGACTCGAAGAATTCATCTCCGATAAATGTGAACAGTATGTTGCTCTCACAGCCTCTTTTGTTCGTAGATTCAAATTTTCAGTTGGCCGTCATACATCTGTACTGTTTGATCTCTATGACAAATTGTATACCATGGATTTAGAGGATTTCAATAGGATTTGCAAGATACCTATTTGGGGTAGTCTCAACGATCCTCCTAAATCTTCGGTTAGAGATTTTTTCTCTGGTATAACTATTGGAGAAACTAGAGATATTACGTAGGCTACCATGGGGAGCATTCATTTTCCTGCCTTGCATTATTTTTCCCTATTCATAGGTAGATGCATTAATGGCAAGATTGAGCATTGTCACCTCTGCGCACCCGACCTTAGTATCCTTAAGAGCGCAGTAACGGGTGATAAAAGTTTCAACATGGGAGCTATTATAGCAAGGAGGCTGAATAATAATGCTAATGAAGGGGATTTCTTTGGTGGGATCTATTCCACTCGCATAGCAAATTTTCTTGGAGTACTCATCCGCGAAGGAGATCCCCTGCTCCATACAACTTTCCTTGACCGATTTGCTTTGACACGCTACCAGTTCCTTGAGAGGGATGACGAATCACTCCTATACCGTTTAATATTTAACCGGCAACGTGTTTTCCATATTACCCTTACTTCTCCTGCCTTCTTTGACTTTCACGTAAAACAAAGATATTACATAACCAGAGCAGAGGCAGAGGAGTATGAGAGGGAGGCAAAGGCTGCTCGTCTCCGATAGGCAGCCATTCAGGCAGTGGCTGCAGCGCTCCCGTACAACCCCCATTATGATTTTGGGTGTCGCCAGGACCATCCTTGGGAGTAGACCAACTTAGGCCAAAAGCCTAAGCTTGGGGGAGTATGTGTTTCTCACCGACTTTACATTCTTGCTTATGCTTTCACTTTGTTCGTCGGTATTCACACTTTGCCACTTTATTATCCATGCTAGTTTATTTTCTTTTTCTCGTTTTCGTTTCATGTGTCTGTCTAGTTTGAAAAAAAAGATTTTCTTTTTCTTCTTTTGCTTGTTGGGAGCTTTCCCATGTAAATAGTTTTCTTTTTTCTTTGGGTCAAGGTAGAAGACCATGGTTACAATGTTTAGTGGCTCTCGCATGCATATATGTTTATCTGTTAAAGAGCCATATTACTTTGTCTTCTCCTTTGTGTTTGCTTGCAGATTCCAGCTTAGTCCAATGCACGAGCACTCTTATTATTGTTCACATTGTTCGGTCGTGCAAGTGGAAGGCAATAATGACGATATATGATGAAGTGACTGAGCCTAGAAAAGTTGGTATGAACTCGATCTATTTTGTTTTTGTAAATATGACTAGCTCATCGTGCCTGATTCAGCTTTGTTGTGAGAGAAACATGTTTACAATGACAACTTAGAGATCATAGTTGCTGATGCCATGCTTACTTAGCTAGGAGCTTATAATGGTTTGTCTTGGATGCCCACATGAATGTTGAGATGACTATGATGTAGTATGATAGGATGGTATCCTCCTTTGAATGATTCAAGTGGCTTGACTTGGCGCATGTTCACACATGTAGTTGAAACAAAATCAACATAGGCTCTATGATATTCATGTTCATGGTGATTTATGTCCTACTCATGCTTGCACTCAATGTTAGTTAATCTCATTGCATTTTGATGACTGTTGTCGCTCTCTAGTTGGTCGCTTCCCAGTCTTTTGCTAGCCTTCACTTGTACTAAGCGGGCATACTGCTTGTGCATCCACTTCCATAAACCCAAAGTTGTTCCATATGAGTCCACCATACCTACCTATATGTGGTATCTACCTGCTGCACCAACTAAATTTGCATGTGCCACTCTCTAAATCTTCAAGAAATAATCTGTTTTGCATGCCCGAACCGCTCATGTGGTGACAGGGGGCTATCAGTATCTTCCATGCTAGGCGAGTTATCCTCGATATGTGTTTATTCACTATCATTCACGAGAAAGGGGTCGGTAATTGGCATGCCCAGTTCCATGCTCAAATCGAAAAGATTATTGCAAACAAAACTCCCCCAGGATTGATGTTGGTATGTATGGCACCCGAGGATTCGACTAGCCGTGGAGTGTGATTGATTGGTGGTGGGGGAGTCAAAACTTTACTTTTATGTTTGGGAACCGCCTATATAATGTGTGAAAAGACCTCGATGACGCCTAGAGGGGGGGGGGTGAATAGGCTATTTAAAAACTTCTTCGGATTTGGCTTAAACCTAATGCGGAAATAAACTAAGAGGATACTTGTCAAGCACAAATCCTAAATGCACTCGGCACTACAACGTGTATCAACAACACGATCTACCAAGATGGACACAATACAGTTACTAACAAGCACAAGCAAGTTACACAAACTTACTTGAGATGTATCACACGACAATTAGGTCAACGACACAAGATAGTAGATCACACTATAGCACATGATATATCAAAAGCTGCAAGTGTGAACGTGTGGATATAGAGGGTATGCTTGAGCGATTAATCTTGTACAAGAAATAGCCAACACAATATAGTGAGCACAAACAATATGCAATGTATGTATGCTCAAGTAACACAAGTAAACCACAAGTAAGGAGTTAGGGTTAAGGATAACCAAGGTCACTGAGACGAAGATGTATCCCGATGTTCACTTCCTTGGAGGGAAGCTAGTCACTGTTAGAGAGGTGGATGTTACCACGAAGGCACACCAACGCCACGAAGGCTCACCCTATTCTCCCTTTGAGATAACACCACGAAGGCGTTTCTCAACCACTAGTGGTAAGCCTTTGAGGTGGCTTCCAAACCCTCACAAACTTTTCCCGGGGGTAATCACTCGGATTGATTCCTCTCCGAAGAACTCCTACCGCCTAGGAGTCTCCAACCTCCAAGAGTAACAAGATCACGGGGAATGCTCAAAACTTGCTCAAATCTCAAATAGGTTGGGTTGAGAGGAGGAGAGGGAAACGATCTATCTTTTGATTGGAACAACTCTCAAAGGGGCTCACAAATGCTCTTGGGATCTAAGATTTGGTGTGAGCACATGTGTGTGAGGTAGAAATGTGTTCTTGTGAGAATATGGTTGTGTTGGGCACCCTCTCACGAAGTGGGAGGGGGTATATATAGTGGGGAGAGTAAAACAGCCGTTGGGGTCACTTAAGTCTGACAGTGGTCGGACATCCGACAGTTCTCGGATGTCCGGACGTCCACAAGGAGTCGGACGTGTGACAGGGGTCGGTCGTCTGAGGGATGTATATATATATATATGGAACCACTTTGTAGTTGAACAGGGACCGGACGTCCGCAGGAAGCCGGAAGTCCGAGTTATTCGACTCAAACTTCTCTGGTGCAAGATTCTGGATTTCCGAAAGTGGCCGGACGTCCGGAGGGAGCCGGAAGTCCGAGTTATATGGCTCAAGTTTCTCTGGTGCAAAGTTCCGGATTTCCAAAGCTGGTCGAACGTCTGGCCCTCGGATGTCTGGAGGGAGCCGGAAGTCCGAGTTATATGGCTCTGATTTCTCTGGTATAGGATTCCGGATTTCCGAAGCAGTCGGTCGTCCGGCCCTCGGACGTCCGAAGGAAGCCGGATGTCCGAGGCATTGGTTCTGTTTACAGATAACAGAAGAGCACTTGAGATGTGGTATGAGCAGAACAGTGGAGATGTAGTTTGAGCAAGTTCATCGCAAAACCTGTGATCCCCTCTTAATAGTGCGGGATCCCTAAAGACTCAAGAATTATAAAAGGGTATCGATGATCCATACTTGAGTGTATACTTTTATTCGCTGATCATCACTCCGCACTACTAACGTCAAAGGGATTGATACCTTTGAGTTAGCCCTTTCACTTGAGCTTGATGTTGTTGTTCCTTCTTGGCTCAAGTTGAAAGCAAGACATGATGAAGTCTTCAAGTAGCTCTCCCATACACAATGTGGAAAGCCTAGCTTATGTATTCATCTTCATTTGTCCACCATGTGAACATCCACAAGAATCAAGCATGTAGTGCTCAGGAATTCTTATCTTGATCTTGTCCTTGTTAGCACATGAGCTTGTCCTTATCAACACATGATCATTCACAATAGCTTAAAGGGGATGAGTGATTAATTAACTATATGTGTGTTGTCAGCAACACAAAAACATGATTAAGGGCATGATTGCACTTTCAATCTCCCCCTTTTTGGTAGTTGATGACAACATACAAATAGCTCTCAAAAATAGTAATAAACATGTGTGGCTTAGGAGAGATTTGTTACGATGCTTATGAAGCTCCACCTGATTATATGCATAGTAAAATAGGTAAGTGTGGGAGCTCCCCCTTAATGTGTGCTTTGAAGATAATAGCATGATATAACATTACACCATAATAGTTCAACAATACATAGCATATCATAAGAATCACTAGTTCATAGCATATCATATGAATCAATAGGATAGCGTAAAACTCATCATCATATGACACAACGATAATATCATGATATCTCATCACCACATGATAGTTTAACAATACATCATCCATAAGTGATGGCATATCACATCATCCATAAGTATCGTTACATGATGACACATCATTAAGTTCGACATAATACATCATACCATACATTATGAGAGAGACTAAAATCGAAACTAAGCTAGGATAATGTCCCCCCCCTTTGGCATCAAGGACCAAAAAGGAAGGAACCCGGCAACGCTACCACATACTCAGATAACACCCTCATCAACATCATCATCATCAGGCATCATCCTCATCATCCTCATCGTCAGGAAAACCACTGCCACCAGCCTCGTCAAGAAAGTCAGCCCACTCAGGACCAGATGGGAAGCCAATGTCAGAAGGAGGAGCAGCAGGAAGATCCTCATCGTCACTCACATCAACAGCTCCCGAGTCTCTCAGACGAGCCTTGAGGGCATTCTTGGAGGATACGAGGCGAGAAACCACATCATGAGTTTGACCGCACTGGAAAGAGAAGGCCTTCATCATAGCAGAATGTGCCTTGCCAATGAATTTGGCAAAGCGACCGAGAGGAGCTGAGCTGGATGGAGGGGTTGCTGACCGGGCAGCAGTGCGGCGAGTGGAGGTGGTGGATGAGGTTTTCTTGGGAGCATAGTTATCCGCCATGTGAGCGGGAATGACCCACTTGTGATGCGTGTGAGTGGGAGCAACAGTGAATTCAGCAACATGGTGAATAAAAGCCTAGATGAAGGGGGCATGAGGGAAGGCTCGCTTGTATTGAAAACTAGCGAGCCGAATCTCATGCCATAGAAAGCGAGGCACATTAATTTTGCGCTTGGGGGACTCGGGTAAATGTGACATGATGTCAACACAGTAGCCGCTGCAAGATCCCCTATCACCCATCTTGGGATAGATGGTGCGGATAAGACACTGAAAAATGATAAAGTAGGGAGAGCGCCAGATGGATACTTGGTTAAGATCCTTCATCCGTTCGTCTGCATCAAGTTCACGAAGTGGTTTGAGGAGAAACCCACACGCCTCAATGGGCTTATGTGCATGGTTAGGATCATTCTTATGGATTTTGAAGCCGGAGTCGGGGAAACCGAGTGCGGCAACAAACTCATCATAAGAGGTTGTGAACTGAACATCAGAAGTCATCCAGCTAACAGTGTTGTTTGAGCCAAAGAAACATGTGGCATAAAATTGATGGATAGCAGCACTATTAAAATCGTACCGAAAAGCAAAGGGGGCAGCGAGCCCCGATGACTCAATGAGCTCAATGGCACCCGGGTATTTCGCCGGGTGCGTGCCAATATGCTCAAGATCAATATAGTGATGGACATAGAGACCCTTAGGAACTATGACAGTAGTAAAGATGTCCGCTTGGACGTTTGTGCGGAAACGTGAGTCCATAGAGTCACGTACAATAGAAAATTGGTCAACGTCGCGGCGGAAAGTGAAGTAGGAAGACTTAGGAACCGTGGTGAAGTCCTTGACTTCACGACCTAAAGTAGGAGGAGGTTCAAGAGAGATGCGACGAGCTTCACCTTCGGGCTGTTCGGGAGGAGGTGGTGGCATATAGGAGGGCCTGCGAGTCCCAGGTTTCGGCATAGTCTTTCGAACGGCGGGCTGTTCAGCACGGTCCTCAGCTGCAAGCTCATCCTCGAAGTCAGAGCCATCAGACGACCAGGGGAGCTGTTGAGGAGGACGCCGGGCGGGCCGTTTGAAGGGACGACGTTGCCCATCGGAGTCATCCGACCCCCTGCCAGTAGGGGCACGAGTGGATGAGCCAGCAGTGTTCTTCCGGGCGGTGTGCTTAATCTTGGGCATGATGAACAAGGCCTACACGGTTGGAAACCCAATGGGGAATGGTCACGGTCAAACTACATGAACGAACACATGAACTTGGGCGAAAGGGGAAGCAAACGCGAGTGAGACCGAGGGGATACCTGCAGATCGAGAGAGGAGATGAAGGGAAGACGGATCCCGCGGAGGAGATCAGCCAGATCCCGGAGGTGGCGGCGCGGGATAGCTCCCCTAGCGCTGGCGGCGGCGGCTGGGAGAAAAGGAGGCGCGTGGGGGCTAGGGCAAGGCCCAGCCCGTGCCCTTCTATTTATAGAGCTCCCGATGTGTCGGACGTCCGGAGAATGTTTAGCCGTTGGACGACCGACATGTGCGGAACGTCCGGAGTGTGTTTAGCCGACGGATGTCCGAGACCTCTCGGACAACCGAGACAGAAGTAGGCAGAGGCAATTTCTGGGATTTGGATGATGAGGTGATAAGGAGTATTCTCGCATGTGTAGCAACCAAAGTGGCCTCTCAACTAACATATTTTGGACATGGTATGATGTAAATCTTTTAATTCGATTACTATGATAAGTGTGGGACCAAAATACCGTCAAACGCATGAGTGCATAGAATCATGCACAAGTTATCCTATTATAAGAGCAAGGCACATGACACAAGGGCCATGGCACAAATTTGACTCATTCATATGACCATGAAGTGCTATGAGAACACCAACACTAAGTATTTCATCAATGTGATTGACAAGGACATGCAGGAAATTACAAAGTGGAAAAAGTATTATGTTCATGCCATGATGCAACCTACACAGAGTTGACTCTAATGTTGTACATGCATGAAGTAAATACTTGTTACCGGAAAAGCATTGGTATGGCATAGAAGTAGCCGAGTCCTCTCTTGACTCTAATTTCTTCGTGACCAGCACCATCTTCTTCTGAGAATAAGTCAAGATAGCAATGCTTCTCCAAAGTACCTAAACCACCATTTAAGCACAATATGGTCCCCAAACTTATTGGGTCCGAAGTATTTAGTCCAACTACAATATATATAGGGTAAAATCACTCAATTATGTGCATATAGATATAAGTTTTACTTTCAAGCACACCTTAACCTTTTAATGGATACATTTGATTTACCATATACATATATTGGATCAAAGATACGATAGACATGGCATGTGCATCTACACATAGTAGATATGCCTACACAAGCCTATCAAAATCCAAGGATATACAATTTGGACAAATGAACACACAATTTTTCAATTACAGATCATTCATGTCATCCAAAATGGATCAGGGTGACAAATCAACATATGATAGCACCCCAAGTTCAACACATGAACCGGTCAAGGCATCAAACCATGTAAGGTATGCATTTTGCACAACCTTACATGCATGTCTCACCCCAGTAGATGTATAAGTGTAGGTAATATGATTTATAACTCCCACAACATTATGAAATAAATAGTGCGAGCTCAAAGACATGCATGGGAGATTACCAGGAGACACACATGAATTTCTCGGCAAATTATGTAGGTCAAATGAAGACAAAGCCGAAATAAAATGACCATGAAAAACACTACCAAGCCAGCGATACCATCTGTGAAACAACACAATGGCATTTAGAATTATCAGTGGTGGTAGGTGCCAAACGAGCACAAAGATCGTTTTATACTCACACAAGTGTGATATGGGAGTTCAACGAGAAGCATAATGTTTAGATGTCATACGTTAACATCCCAATTAGTTAGATCATAGTGTAGAGAAATAAATCGAAAGGCATGCATCAACTATGCCCTTCTTTTAGATACGATCTAGAGGCTAAGCCATGAGTATTGGTGTAGTAGGACATCATACTCACGCACATCTAAGGGATTTAGACACCAACAGGGTTATTATGCGAATTAAGACATGTGGAGCATGACACGCCACACAATTATAGAATAACCCCATGTGGTAGATTCTGAGTGGCATACATCGGATGTTTTGTCTTACCAGGGGATGTGACGTGCACAAAGCATATCACACTCCCATAATGTGATAATCCATGTATTTATCATACAAGGTAATCAATTATCCAACTAAGCTAGTAAGTGGATGTCAATTTGAACTTCGGATGGCTTCGACATCAAACAAATTGATTGGATAATCTTGCACCGTGAATACTGGATGGAGTCCAATACATACATACACATTTTGGGTTAGTGATGTGCGTAGAGAAGAACACTCCCCCTTAATGTGATGAGCTATTAACGTCTCAAAAGACCCATACATCGGTGCAGCTAGGATGCAAGTAATAATCAGGACTACACACAACTATATGACATACATAACGACCTACACATGATAGATAACACATAACAATCATACTAGTAGGCGCAACATGTCAAAGTACATGCTAGGTACCAAACCTAGACATGAGAAGGAGTGGGGCAGGCAACTTTCTATGTAAACAATTTAAGTACAAGTTACCGTAAGGAGGCACATTGGATATAAGGTAGAAACTCGATAATCCAAATGACTTGGCTTGAGATAATATGAATGATGAAGACCCCTTAATTCTTCATTATGTATCCAAGTCTCTAATGTCCTCCATAGTCACCTATTGATGAAGTTTGAGCTTGTTGGTCCCCAACTATGTTGGGTCCTAAGAGGTTAATCACAATAGGCTTGGCAACCCAAATGGTTCTTTTCTTGACACCATTTTGAGTACCAACAAACTTGGCAAACACATTGCCAACCTTATCCTTCCCAATGGAATATATATCATCAATAGTGATTGGGTTGGATAAGTTACCTCTTGTGCAAGACGAAGCAACGTGACCCTTCTCACGACATAAGTAGCAACATCTACCCTTTGCTTTCTTCCCACTTGATTTCTCACCTCGGGGAGTGTTGGCTTGGGTCTTATTGGGAAGAGGCCTTCCTTCAACTTGTAGCTGAATATGTGATTGAGTTTGTGGCCGCTTCCCTTGTTGCTTGTGACTTTGAGACTTCGTCTTCAGAGGGCAAGATCTAACTGTTGGAATTATGCCCTAGAGGCAATAATAAATGTATAGTTATTATTATAATTCCTGTATCAAGATAATAGTTTATTATCCATGCTATAATTGTATTGAATGAAGACTCATTTACATGTGTGGATACATAGACAAAACACCGTCCCTAGCATGCCTCTAGTTGGCTAGCCAGTTGATCGATGATAGTCAGTGTCTTCTGATTATGAACAAGGTGTTGTTGCTTGATAACTGGATCACGTCATTAGGAGAATCACGTGATGGACTAGACCCAAACTAATAGACGTAGCATGTTGATCGTGTCATTTTGTTGCTACTGTTTTCTGCGTGTCAAGTATTTATTCCTATGACCATGAGATCATATAACTCACTGACACCGGAGGAATGCTTTGTGTGTATCAAACGTCGCAACGTAACTGGGTGACTATAAAGATGCTCTACAGGTATCTCCGAAGGTGTTAGTTGAGTTAGTATGGATCAAGACTGGGATTTGTCACTCCGTGTGACGGAGAGGTATCTCGGGGCCCACTCGGTAATACAACATCACACACAAGCCTTGCAAGCAATGTAACTTAGTGTAAGTTGCGGGATCTTGTATTACAGAACGAGTAAAGAGACTTGCCGGTAAACGAGATTGAAATAGGTATGCGGATACTGACGATCGAATCTCGGGCAAGTAACATACCGAAGGACAAAGGGAATGACATACGGGATTATACGAATCCTTGGCACTGAGGTTCAAACGATAAGATCTTCGTAGAATATGTAGGATCCAATATGGGCATCCAGGTCCCGCTGTTGGATATTGACCGAGGAGCCTCTCGGGTCATGTCTACATAGTTCTCGAACCCGCAGGGTGTGCACACTTAAGGTTCGACGTTGTTTTATGCGTATTTGAGTTATATGGTTGGTTACCGAATGTTGTTCGGAGTCCCGGATGAGATCACGGACGTCACGAGGGTTTCCGGAATAGTCCGGAAACGAAGATTGATATATAGGATGACCTCATTTGATTACCGGAAGGTTTTCGGAGTTACCGGGAATGTACCGGGAATGACGAATGGGTTCCGGGAGTTCACCGGAGGGGGGCAACCCACTCCGGGGAAGCCCATAGGTATTTGGGGGGGTCACACCAGCCCTTAGTGGGCTGGTGGGACAGACCACCAATCCCCTATGCGCCAAGATAGAAAAATCAAAGGAAAGAAAAAAAAAGAAGAAGGAAGAAGTGGGAAGGGGGAAGGACTCCCTCCCACCAAACCAAGTAGGACTCGGTTTGGGGGGGGGAGAGTCCTCCCCCCTGGCTCGGCCGACCCCTTGGGGATCCCTTGGACCCCAAGGCAAGGTCCCCCTCCCTCCTCCTATATATATGGGGCTTTTAGGGCAGATTTGAGACGACTTTCTCACGGCTGCCCGACCACATACCTCCATAGTTTTTCCTCTAGATCGTGTTTCTGCGGAGCTCGGGCGGAGCCCTGCTGAGACAAGATCATCACCAACCTCCGGAGCACCGTCACGCTGCCGGAGAACTCTTCTACCTCTCCGTCTCTCTTGCTGGATCAAGAAGGCCGAGATCATCGTCGAGCTGTACGTGTGCTGAACGCGGAGGTGCCGTCCGTTCGGTACTAGATCGTGGGACTGATCGCGGGATTGTTCGCGGGGCGGATCGAGGGACGTGAGGACATTCCACTACATCAACCGCGTTCTCTAACGCTTCTGCTGTACGATCTACAAGGGTACGTAGATCACTCATCCCCTCTCGTAGATGGACATCACCATGATAGGTCTTCGTGCGCGTAGGAAATTTTTTGTTTCCCATGCGACGTTCCCCAACAGTGGCATCATGAGCTAGGTTCATGCGTAGATGTCTTCTCGAGTAGAACACAAAAGGTTTTGTGGGCGGTGATGTGCGTTTTGCTGCCCTCCTTAGTCTTTTCTTGATTCCGAGGTATTGTTGGATTGAAGCGGCTTGGACCGACATTACTCGTACGCTTACGAGAGACTGGTTTCATCGTTACGAGTAACCCCCTTTGCTCAAAGATGACTGGCAAGTGACGGTTTCTCCAACTTTAGTTGAATCGGATTTGACCGAGGAGGTCCTTGGATGAGGTTAAATAGCAACTCATATATCTCCGTTGTGGTGTTTGCGTAAGTAAGATGCGATCCTACTAGAGACCCTTGGTCACCACGTAAAACTTGCAACAACAAAATTAGAGGACGTCTAACTTGTTTTTGCAGGGTATGATTGTGATGTGATATGGCCAATGATGTGATGTGATATATTGGATGTATGATATGATCATGTTGTAATAGAAATATCGACTTGCACGTCGATGGTACGGCAACCGGCAGGAGCCATAGGGTTGTCTTTATACTAACATATGTGCTTGCAGATGCGTTTACTATTTTGCTAGGATGTAGCTTTAGTAGTAATAGCATAAGTAGCACGACAACCCCGATGGCAACACGTTGATGGATGATCATGGTGTGTCGCCGGTGACAAGAAGATCGTGCCGGTGCTTTGGTGATGGAGATCAAGAAGCACGTGATGATGGCCATATCATGTCACTTATGAATTGCATGTGATGTTAATCCTTTTATGCACCTTATTTTGCTTAGAACGACGGTAGCATTATAAGGTGATCTCTCACTAAAATTTCAAGACGAAATTGTGTTCTCCCCGACTGTGCACGGTTGCTACAGTTCGTCGTTTCGAGACACCACGTGATGATCGGGTGTGATAGACTCAACGTTCACATACAACGGGTGCAAAACAGTTGCGCACGCGGAACACTCGGGTTAAGCTTGACGAGCCTAGCATGTGCAGACATGGCCTCGGAACACATGAGACCGAAAGGTCGATGATGAATCATATAGCTGATATGATTAGCATAGGGATGCTTACCACTGAAACTACTCTCAACTCACGTGATGATCGGACTTGGGATAGTGTAAGTGGATCATGAACCACTCAAATGACTAGAGAGATGTACTTTTTGAGTGGGAGTTTAGCATATAATTTGATTAAGTTGAACTCTAATTATCTTGAACATAGTCTAAGTCCACTTTGAATATATTTGTGTTGTAGATCATGGCTCACGCAAGTGTCATCCTGAATTTTAATACGTTCCTAGAGAAAGCTAAGTTGAAAGATGATGGAAGCAACTTTGTAGACTGGGCTCGTAATCTTAAGCTAATCTTACAAGCTGGAAAGAAGGATTATGTCCTTAATGCTGCGCTAGGAGATGAACCACCCGCTACGGCTGATCAGGATGTTAAGAACGCTTGGTTAGCACGTAAGGAGGACTACTCAATAGTTCAATGTGCAGTCTTGTATGGCTTGGAGCCGGGACTTCAATGTCGCTTTGAGCGCCATGGAGCATTTGAGATGTTCCAGGAGTTGAAGTTTATCTTTCAGAAGAACGCCCGGATCGAGAGGTATGAGACCTCCGATAAATTCTATGCTTGCAAGATGGAGGAAAACTCGTCTGTGAGTGAACATGTACTCAAGATGTCTGGGTACTCAAACCGTCTAGCTGAACTAGGGATTGAACTCCCGCAAGAAGCTATCACTGACAGAATCCTTCAATCACTGCCGCCAAGCTATAAAGGCTTTGTGTTGAACTACAACATGCAAGGGATGAACAAGTCACCCGGCGAGTTGTTTGCGATGCTGAAAGTCGCAGAGTCTGAACTCCGTAAAGAGCATCAAGTGTTGATGGTGAGCAAGACCACTAGTTTCAAGAGAAACGACAAAGGCAAGAAGGGCAATTCAAAGAAGAGCGGCAAGCCTGTTGCCAATCCGCCGAAGAAACCCAAGGCTGGACCTAAGCCTGAAACAGAGTGCTTCTATTGCAAGGGTATGGGTCACTCGAAGCGCAATTGCCCCAAGTATCTGGCAGATAAGAAGGCGGGCAAAGAAAAATCAGGTATATTTGATATACATGTTATTGATGTGTACTTAACCGGCTCTCGTAGTAGTGCCTGGGTATTCGATACCGGTTCTGTTGCTCACATTTGCAACTCAAAACAGGAACTGCGGAATAGACGGAGGCTGGCGAAAGACGAAGTGACGATGCGCGTAGGAAACGGTTCCAAGGTTGATGCAATCGCCGTCGGCACCGTGTCACTTCAACTACCATCGGGATTAGTGATGAACTTAAATCATTGTTATTTAGTGCCTGCGTTGAGCATGAACATTATATCTGGATCTTGTTTATTGCGAGACGGTTACTCTTTTAAGTCTGAGAATAATGGTTGTTCTATTTCTATGAGTAACATCTTTTATGGTCATGCACCGAATGTGAGAGGATTGTTCATATTGAATCTCGATAGCGATACGCATATACATAACATTGAGACCAAAAGAGTTAGAGTAAACAATGATAGCGCCATATTTTTGTGGCACTGCCGCTTGGGTCATATTGGTGTAAAGCGCATGAAGAAACTCCATGCTGATGGACTTTTGGAGTCACTTGACTTTGATTCACTTGACACGTGCGAACCATGCCTCATGGGCAAGATGACTAAAACTCCATTCTCCGGAACAATGGAGCGTGCAAGTGACTTGTTGGAACTCATACATACCGATGTGTGTGGTCCAATGAGCGTGGAGGCACGCGGCGGATATCGTTATTTTCTCACCTTCACTGACGATTTAAGTAGATATGGTTATGTCTACTTGATGAAGCACAAGTCTGAAACATTTGAAAAGTTCAAGCAATTTCAGAGTGAAGTGGAAAATCATCGTAACAAGAAGATCAAGTTCCTACGGTCTGATCGTGGGGGTGAATATCTGAGTTTCGAGTTTGGTACTCACTTAAGACAATGTGGAATTGTTTCGCAGTTAACACCGCCTGGAACACCACAGCGTAATGGTGTGTCCGAACATCGTAATCGTACTTTGTTAGAGATGGTGCGATCTATGATGTCTCTTACTGATTTGCCGTTATCAGTTTGGGGTTATGCATTAGAAACAGCTGCATTCACTTTAAATAGGGCACCATCAAAATCCGTTGAGACGACACCATATGAACTGTGGTATGGCAAAAGACCAAAGTTGTCGTTTCTTAAAGTTTGGGGATGTGATGCTTATGTCAAAAAGCTTCAGCCTGAAAAGCTGGAACCCAAAGCGGAAAAATGCGTCTTCATAGGTTACCCAAAAGAGACAGTTGGGTACACCTTCTATCTCAAATCCGAAGGCAAAGTGTTTGTTGCTAAGAACGGAACTTTTCTCGAGAAGGAGTTTCTCTCGAGAGAATTGAGTGGGAGGAAGATAGAACTTGACGAGGTTGTCGAACCTCTCATCCCTCTGGATGGTGGCGCAGGGCAAGGGGAAACCTCTGTCATTGCGATGCCGGTTGAGGAGGAAGTTAATGATGATGATCATGAAACTCCAGTTCAAGTTTCTGTTGAACCACGCAGGTCGACGAGATCACGCACTGCTCCAGAGTGGTACGGTAATCCCGTCTTATCAATCATGTTGTTAGACAACAATGAACCTGCAAATTATGACGAAGCAATGGTGGGCCCAGATTCCAACAAATGGCTAGAAGCCATGAAATCCGAGATAGGATCCATGTATGAGAACAAAGTGTGGACTTTGGAGATGCTGCCTGAGGGCCGCAAGGCTATTCAGAACAAATGGATCTTTAAGAAGAAGACGGACGCTGACGGTAATGTGACCGTTTATAAAGCTCGACTTGTGGCAAAGGGTTTTTCACAAGTTCCAGGAATTGACTACGATGAGACTTTCTCTCCTGTAGCGATGCTTAAGTCCGTCAGAATCATGTTAGCAATAGCTGCATTTTTCGATTATGAAATCTGGCAGATGGATGTCAAAACGGCGTTCCTTAACGGTTTCCTTAAGGAAGAGTTGTATATGATGCAACCCGAAGGTTTTGTCGATCCTAAAAATGCTGACAAAGTGTGCAAGCTCCAGCGATCCATTTATGGACTGGTGCAAGCATCTCGGAGTTGGAACAAACGCTTTGATGAGGTGATCAAAGCATTTGGGTTTATACAAGTGGTTGGAGAATCTTGTATTTACAAGAAAGTGAGTGGGAGCTCTGTGGCGTTTCTAATATTATATGTGGATGACATATTACTGATTGGAAACAACGTAGAGATTTTGGAGAGCATAAAAGGTTACTTGAATAAAAGTTTCTCTATGAAGGACCTAGGAGAAGCTGCTTACATTCTAGGCATTAAGATCTATAGGGATAGATCAAAACGCCTGATAGGACTTTCACAAAGCACATACCTTGATAAAGTTTTGAAGAGGTTCAAAATGGAACAGTCCAAGAAAGGGTTCTTGCCAGTGTTACAAGGTACGAGATTGAGTAAGACTCAGTGCCCAGCAACTGATGAAGATAGAGAGCATATGCGCTCCGTCCCCTATGCTTCATCCATAGGTTCTATCATGTATGCGATGCTGTGCACTAGACCGGATGTTAGCCTAGCCATAAGTATGGCAGGCAGGTTCCAGAGTAATCCAGGAGTGGATCACTGGACAGCGGTCAAGAATATCCTGAAGTACCTGAAAAGGACTAAGGAGATGTTTCTCGTGTATGGAGGTGACGAAGAGCTCGCCGTAAAGGGTTACGTTGATGCAAGCTTTGACACAGATCCGGACGACTCTAAGTCACAAACCGGATACGTATTTATTCTTAATGGGGGTGCAGTAAGCTGGTGCAGTTCCAAGCAAAGCGTCGTAGCAGATTCTACATGTGAAGCGGAGTACATGGCTGCCTCGGAGGCGGCTAAGGAGGGTGTCTGGATGAAGCAGTTCATGACGGATCTTGGAGTGGTGCCAAGTGCACTGGATCCAATAACCTTGTTCTGTGACAACACTGGTGCCATTGCCCTGGCAAAGGAACCAAGGTTTCACAAGAAGACCAGACACATCAAACGACGCTTCAACCTCATCCGCGACTACGTCGAGGAGGAGGACGTAAATATATGCAAGGTGCACACGGATCTGAATGTAGCAGACCCGCTGACTAAACCTCTTCCACGGCCAAAACATGATCGACACCAGAACTGTATGGGTGTTAGATTTATTACAATGTAATTCACATGGTGATGTGAGGGCTAGATTATTGACTCTAGTGCAAGTGGGAGAGTGTTGGAATTATGCCCTAGAGGCAATAATAAATGTATAGTTATTATTATAATTCCTGTATCAAGATAATAGTTTATTATCCATGCTATAATTGTATTGAATGAAGACTTATTTACATGTGTGGATACATAGACAAAACACCGTCCCTAGCATGCCTCTAGTTGGCTAGCCAGTTGATCGATGATAGTCAGTGTCTTCTGATTATGAGATCACGGACATCACGAGGGTTTCCGGAATAGTCCGGAAACGAAGATTGATATATAGGATGACCTCATTTGATTACCGGAAGGTTTTCGGAGTTACCGGGAATGTACCGGGAATGACGAATGGGTTCCGGGAGTTCACCGGAGGGGGCAACCCACTCCGGGGAAGCCCATAGGTATTTGGGGGGGTCACACCAGCCCTTAGTGGGCTGGTGGGACAGCCCACCAAATCCCCTATGCGCCAAGATAGAAAAATCAAAGGAAAGAAAAAAAAAGGAAGAAGTGGGAAGGGGGAAGGACTCCCTCCCACCAAACCAAGTAGGACTCGGTTTGGGGGGGGAGAGTCCTCCCCCCTGGCTCGGCCGACCCCTTGGGGATCCCTTGGACCCCAAGGCAAGGTCCCCCTCCCTCCTCCTATATATATGGGGCTTTTAGGGCAGATTTGAGACGACTTTCTCACGGCTGCCCGACCACATACCTCCATAGTTTTTCCTCTAGATCGTGTTTCTGCGGAGCTCGGGCGGAGCCCTGCTGAGACAAGATCATCACCAACCTCCGGAGCACCGTCACGCTGCCGGAGAACTCTTCTACCTCTCCGTCTCTCTTGCTGGATCAAGAAGGCCGAGATCATCTCGAGCTGTATATGTGCTGAACGCGGAGGTGCCGTCCGTTCGGTACTAGATCGTGGGACTGATCGCGGGATTGTTCGCGGGGCAGATCGAGGGACGTGAGGACGTTCCACTACATCAACCGCGTTCTCTAACGCTTCTGCTGTACGATCTACAAGGGTACGTAGATCACTCATCCCCTCTCGTAGATGGACATCACCATGATAGGTCTTCGTGCGCGTAGGAAATTTTTTGTCTCCCATGCGACGTTCCCCAACACTAACATGCTGCCCTTTAACTTTGCACTTGAAGCAAATGATTTTGGCCAAATTCTTGACTTGTTCTAGGCCCCTCTTGTTCTTGTTTGAGTTTACTCCAACATCATTTTTTGTCATTCGGAGATGTTTGCTCACACAGGACGTTGTTGAGTGTGGACATCCCTTCATGACACTGTTCCAAGTCTTTCTTCAAAGAAGTGACTTGGGCCTTGAGCTCTTCGATTTCCTCTGCACGGTTATTATCAATGCAAGTACTAGAGGAAGTGTAAGCTTCAATGTTAGAGCAACAAGACAAGGAAAGTAATTCATCACACGAGGTAGCAACATTATGAGTAGACGAATTACGAGGACTAGCACATGGAAATATAGTACTTTGAGTAGAAGTAGTGCCATTGTCCACATGAGGCTCACTTGATGTTACCTTGGTGATGATAGCCTCATGAGCTAACTTTTGCACATTATAGGATGTTAGAAGATCGGCATGAGAGCTTGTGAGCATTACATGGTTTTATTCCAACTTCCCATAATTGCTAGTTAGTAAATCAAGTTGAGCACGTAGCTCAATATTCTCCTTCAATGTTGATACTTCAAATGAGGTAGAGTTAGATTACAAGTATCATCAACAATATGAGAGGAGTAAGTAGCAAATAGAGACTTCTCATGAGTAGATTGAAGCTCCTCATAGATCTTAGAGGTTTTGATGAGCTCTCCCTTGACATTATTGCATTCAAGGAGAAATACCTCAAAATCCTTTTTAAGTTTATCATGAGCAACTTCAATCTCTCCTTTTGAAGATCTTAAGTCTCTACATGCTTGATGACTCTTCTCAAGTTCATGTTCAAGTTGTTCACTTTTAGCTTGTTCATGATTAAGTGAATCATTACAATTTTCAAAGTAAGCAAGAACATCTTGGAATCTTTGAAGAGCGTTATTTTTAGCTTTATGAAGAATTTTACTAATCACATAGATATTTGCAGTCAAGTCATCATCATCATCCTCATCTTAAATATCATCGTTATTGCACAGGGAAGATGATACCTCATTATTACCTCTTGCCATGAGGCACATGTGAACTGGAGGAGTTGATGATGATTCTTTTGGTGAATCAGGTTCTTCATTAGTCAAAAGTACTTCATATTTCTTGATTTCCCCTAAATGATTAGTCATAGAGCAACTAGGGAGAACCAAGATATTTTGATCAAGAGGACACGGGAAAGCATGCATATCACCACAGACATTTGTTGAGGAATCTTTAGGTGAAATGCATGACCTATCAGCACAATAATTTACACTATGTGTGGTGCTAGATATGCTCATGCCCATAGAGGCTATGACATTTTCATCAACATATATTTCTTCACTCACCATGTCATTACCTTGTGAGATTGAAGATGTTGAGGTGTGCAAGCAATCGGATATCGAAGTAGTGGTGGACTCTTTATGATCGAAAAGAGTGAAGAGCTCATGCACCAACTCCTTCATCATAATATCGTCTTCATCAAGATTGGACCCACCATATATATCTTCAAGTTTAGTCCAAACTTCATGAGCTGACTTGCAAGTCAAGATAGACTTAAACACTTCAGGACTTATGGTTCGATGAATGGCAAGAAAAGCCTCACAATCAAGATACATTTCATTAGTAGATGAAGATGCATCATCCTTTTTGTCGGCAATCCCTACAAGAACAATTCGTAAAGTATTTGGGCCCATGGCCCGAAAGTGATGAAGCATACAAATTCTCCATATGGTATAATTTGTGCCATCAAAGTCAAAGGTGTCATTGTGCACTAATCCAATAGTCGACATCGATACTCTCTAGGTCGTGAAACCTAATTAAAGAGAGACCTTGCTCTGATACCAATTGAAAAGACCTCGATGACGCCTAGAGGGGGGGGGGGTGAATAAGCTATTTAAAAACTTCTTCGGATTTGGCTTAAACCTAATGCGGAAATAAACTAAGAGGATACTTGTCAAGCACAAATCCTAAATGCACTCGGCACTGCAACATGTATCAACAACACGATCTACCAAGATGGACACAATACAGTTAATAACAAGCATAGGCAAGTTACACAAACTTACTTGAGATGTATCACACGACAATTAGGTGAACGACACAAGATACTAGATCACACTATAACACACGATATATCAAAAGCTGCAAGTGTGAACGTGTGGATATATAGGGTATGCTTGAACGATTAATCTTGTACAAGAAATAGCCAACACAATATAATGAGCACAAATAATATGCAATGTATGTATGCTCAAGTAACACAAGTAAACCACAAGTAAGGAGTTAGGGTTAAGGATAACCATGGTCACTGAGACAAAGATGTATCCCGATGTTCACTTCCTTAGAGGGAAGCTAGTCACCGTTAGAGAGGTGGATGTTACCACGAAGGCACACCAACGCCACGAAGGCTCACCCTATTCTCCCTTTGAGATAACACCACGAAGGCGTTTCTCAACCACTAGTGGTAAGCCTTTGAGGTGGCTTCCAAACCCTCACAAACTTTTCCAGGGGGGTAGTCACACGGATTGATTCCTCTCCGAAGAACTCCTACCGCCTAGGAGTCTCCAACCTCCAAGAGTAACAAGATCACGGGGAATGCTCAAAACTTGCTCAAATATCAAATAGCTTGGGTTGAGAGGAGGAGAGGGAGACGATCTATCTTTTGATTGGAACAACTCTCAAAGGGGCTCACAAATGCTCTTGGGATCTAAGATTTGGTGTGAGCACATGTGTGTGAGGTAGAAATGTGTTCTTGTGAGAATATGGCTGTGTTGGGCACCCTCTCACGAAGTGGGAGGGGGGGTACATATGGTGGGGAGAGTAAAACCGCTCTTGGGGTCACTTAAGTCTGACAGTGGTCGGACATCCGGCAGTTCTCGGATGTCCGGACGTCCACAAGGAGTCAGACGTCTGACAGGGGTCGGTCGTCCGAGGGATGTATATATATCTGGAACCACTGTGTAGTTGAACAGGGACCAGACGTACGGAGGAAGTTGGGAGTCCGAGTTATTCGACTCAAACTTCTCTGGTGCAAGATTCCGGATTTCCGAAAGTGGCCGGACGTGTGGCCCTCGGACGTCCGGAGGGAGCCGGAAGTCCGAGTTATATGGCTCAAGTTTCTCTGGTGCAAAGTTCCGGATTTCTGAAGCTGGTTGGACGTCCGGCCCTCGGACGTCTGGAGGGAGCCGGAAGTCCGAGTTATATGGCTCTGATTTCTCTGGTATAGGATTCCGGATTTCCGAAGCAGTCGGTCGTCCGACCCTCGGACGCCCGGAGGAAGCCGGATGTCCGAGGCATTGGTGCTGTTTACAGATAACAGCAGAGCAGTGGAGATGTGGTATGAGCAGAACAGTGGAGATGTAGTTTGAGCAAGTTCATCGCAAAACCTCTGATCCCCTCTTAATAGTGCGGGATCCCTAAAGACTCAAGAATTATAAAAGGGTACCGATGATCCATACTTTAGTGTATACTTTTATTCGCTGATCATCACTCCGCACCACTAATGTCAAAGGGATTGATACCTTTGAGTTAGCCCTTTCACTTGAGCTTGATGTTGTTGTTCCTTCTTGGCTCAAGTTGAAAGCAAGACATGATGAAGTCTTCAAGTAGCACTCCCATACACAATGTGGAAAGCCTAGCTTATGTATTCATCTTCATTTGTCCACTATGTGAACATCCACAAGAATCAAGCATGTAGTGCTCAGGAATTCTTATCTTGATCTTGTCCTTGTTAGCACATGAGCTTGTCCTTATCAACACATGATCATTCACAATAGCTTAATGGGGATTAGTGATTAATTAACTATATGTGTGTTGTTAGCAACACGAAAACACGATTAAGGGCATGACTGCACTTTCAATGTGTAGCGTGGAAGATGGTGAACTCTTAGTCATTGCGTTGACAATGAAAGCATGCCACCCAAAATTATTATCTCTGTTTTCAAAGCTTGAGCTCTCGCACCTCTCCAAATCAATGCCTCCCTCTGTGAAGGGCCTGTGTATTTATGTTCCTGTTGAGACATCCTCCTCTTATTAAAGCACCAATTAGAGAGCACCTCTGTCGTTTTTATGCTTTGCTTTTAACTGTGTTGCGTATGACTGTTATTGGATCTTCTTTTCCATGAATTACAATGTTTAGTGAGCCCTTGGTATTTGAAGGTGCTCTGCATTTATGTTTTGTGGTCTTAGAAAGAGCTTGTGAGATACCATCTGTTCGTACTGCTTCATGTTGTTTTGATTGAAGTGTTGACGTTTCAGACTTATTATTATTTGCTCTCTAATTTATTATGCCATTGATATGAGTTAACTGTGAGACCTTGATGTCATTTGCTTATGTGGTTTGCTTGTGATCTTGCTGAAATTCTGGTTATGAGTTAGACATAGTTGCAACAACAAGATCAAACAAAGTTCATCAAAGTTTTTCTTTTGTCTCTTTCAGTTTGTCAACGGAATTGCTTGAGGACAAGCAAGGCTTTATGCTTGGGGGAGTTGATACATCTCCGTCGTATCTACTTTTCCGAACTCTTTTTCCCTTGTTTTGGATTCTAATTTGCATGATTTGAATGGAACTAACCCGGACTAACGCTGTTTTCAGCAGAATTGCCATGGTGTTGTTTTTGTGCAGAAATAAAATTCTCGGAATGACCTGAAAATTTACGGAGAATTTTTCTGGAATTAATGAAAAATACCTGCGCAAAGATCCAGCAAAGGAGGTGAGCCAGTGGGCCACAATCCCAGGAGGCGTGACCACCCCCCCTGGCCGCACCTCGCAGGATTGTGGGGCCCACAGAGGTCCACCGCCTCCAATCTCAGCTCTATATAGTCCGTTTTGCCCGGAAAAAATCACACAGAAGGATTCGTCGCGTTTTACGATACGGAGGCGCCGCCACCTCCTGTTCTTCATCCGGAGGGCAGATCTGGAGTCTGTTCTGGGCTCCGAAGAGGGGAGATCGTCGCCATCGTCATCATCAACCTTCCTTCATCGCCAATTCCATAATTCTCTTCACCGTTCGTGAGTAATCTCATCATAGGCTTGCTGGACGGTGATGAGTTGGATGAGATCTATCATGTAATCGAGTTAGTTTTGATGGGGATCAATCCCTAGTATCCACTATGTTCTGAGATTGATGTTGCTACTACTTTGCCATGCTTAATGCTTGTCACTAGGGCCTGAGTGCCATGATTTCAGATCTGAACCTATTATGTTGTCGCCAATATATGTGTGTTTTAGATCCTATCTTGCAAGTTGTAGTCACCTACTATGTGTTATGACCCGGCAACCCCGGAGTGACAATAGCCGGAACCACTCCCGGAGATGACCATAGTATGAGGAGGTCATATATTCACCAAGTGTTAATGCGTTGGTCCGGTTCTTTATTAAAAGGAGAACCTTAATATCCCGTAGTTTCCATTAGGACCCTGGTGCCACGGGAGGGATGGACAATAGATGTCATGCAAGTTCTTTTCCCTAAGCACGTATGACTACATACGAAATACATGCCTACATTAGATTGACGAACGGGAGCTAGTTACTTATCACTCCGTGTTATAGCTTTTACATGATGAATCACATCCGGCATAATCATCCATCACCGATCCAATGCCTATGAGTCTTTTACTACTCGTCCTTGCCACATTACTTTGCTGCTACTACTGCTGCTGCTACTGTTACTCTGTTGCTACTGCTGTTACTTTGCTGCTACTGGTTACTGTTTCTACTGCTGCTATTATACTACCTTGCTACTGATACTTTGTTGCAGATACTAAATCTTTCAGGTGTGGTTGAATTGACAACTCAACTGCTAATACTTGAGAATATTCTTTCGCCTCCCCTTTAGTCGAATCAATAAATTTGGGTTGAATACTCTACCCTCGAAAACTGTTGCAATCCCCTATACTTGTGGGTTATCAGTGGTCCTCCAAAGAGTGTGTACATCTCAACAATAGTACAAAGAAATACACAAATGCTATGGTAAACGTTGGAGGAAAACGAACTATGTCGAGGACCCAAAGATTGCAAGAAGGATAGTATGTGACAAAGACATACAAAAGAGAGAAGCAAGCAATCAAAAGATACCAATAGGAACAAGCAATCATATGGTCCTATGAACCACATGAAAAAAAAGATACTATGATAAGGGCAAATGGGTTCACAAGCTTGCCATATCCTCCCCCCCTCCCACACACACATATACATTGATGTTTGTGAGTCATGGCAAGGCACTTGAGAAGACTAAGATAAGGATGAGCATTACTCATCAACATAGTCTTTAAGTAATGAGAAACAAAGTGCATGACATATCCTTCCCACACACACACTACTAGCAAATGGGTTCACAAGCTTACTAATAAACAAATTGAGAACAACACTTGTGACAACCCATGGTGAAGACAGGAAATAATAACCTTGTCAAGAGAACAAATACCAACCAATGTCAAAACCCTCGTCAAGACAAGCATGAGGAAAAATAATATTCACCACCAAAGAGTGCATCAAGATGCAAGGATAGAAGATCCGCACTCAAGACAAATCCTTTCACGAAGCCACAAAAAACTGAAAAAGAGAATACAACGGTGGACGTGAAAGAAAAGAGGATATCAACTAGAGATCTAACTTATCTCATGTGTAAAAGATTCTAGGTAGAAGACAATCATGATGATATATATCCACAAAGAAGGATGTACACACGAAATGGTTACAAGAAGTAACAAACAAGATATCCAAAAGGAAGTCATAAATATATCAATAAGATCTTTGCTTGAAAGCATAGCACATGGACTAATATTTATTTAGTGTACAATATGAATGAAAGAATCGATATGGTTGACTAGAGGGGGGGGGGGGGTGAATAGGCAACTACCAATTTTTTGATTTTCTTAACAAGTTAGGTTTAGCAACATAAAGGTTGTCAACATAAAGGTTGTCTAAAATAATAATTAGGTGAGCAACCTATATGATGCTACCTACTATGACCACTAAAGCAAGTAAGAAATACTCTACAACAATATCATACACAATGTAAAGGTAATAGATAACCACAAGCGGAACCGATGAAGACGAGGATGTGTTACCGAAGTTCCTTCCCTTTGACAGGAATTACGTCTCCGTTGGAGCGGTGTGGAGGCACAATGCTCCCCAATAAGCCACTAGGGCCACCGTATTCTCCTCACGCCCTCAGACAATGCAAGGTGTCGTGATTCCACTATAGGTGCCCTTGAAGCCGGCGACCGAACCTTTACAAACAAGGTAGGGGCTATCTCCACACAAAGCTTGGAGGTTCCCAACAAGACCACGGAGCTTCACCACAATGGATTGTGGCTCCGAGGTAACCTCAACTGTCTAGGGTGCTCAAAGACCCAAGAGTAACAAGATCCGCAAGGGATTAGTGGGGGGGAATCAATTTTCTATTGGTGGAAGTGTAGATCTTAGCCTTCTCAATCAATCCCTAGGAAATCAACAAGTTTGATTGGCTAGGGAGAGAGATCGGGCACATATGAGCTTAGGGAGCAACAATGGAGTCTTGGAGGGTCAAAGGTAGGGTTCGTGAGGTAGCTGAACCCTTTATATAGTGGGGGAACAAGTCCAACCGTTAACCCCACTGTCAGCACGCTCCTAGCGGTACTACCGCTTTGGAGAAGTGGTACTACCGCTGTCCCTAGGGGTACTACCGCCTGGAGGGAGCGGTACTACCGCAAGACCCAACGGTACTACCGCAAGCCCTGAGCGGTACTACCGCTAGGCAGACTCAAAGCCACGATAGTAGAAATACTACTACCGCCCCTGGAAAAGTATTCGCAAAACGTCCGACAAAGTATAACCGCTCAGAGAGGGAGGTACTACCGTCCCCAGGCAGTACTACCGCTCGACTGGAGCGGTACTACCGCTCAGCTAGCAGTACTACCACTCATCTGGAGCGGTACTACCGCTGGACCCTTTGTAAATGCAAGTAGAGAAGGTGGTGGAAAGAAAATGTGCGCGTGTGTTAGTTGATTCCACCAAAACCTTTCCGATGCGGACCCCCTCTTAATAGTATGGCTTTCCTACTACTCAACACTACCAAAGAGAACCGTAGGAAACACCGTGCTCCAACAACACTGAGGGGCGACGAATCATCTTGTGCCCTGTGATGTATTATCTAAAATTCTCAATGCACACGATTAGTCCACAGAGGTGCTGTCATCAATCACCAAAACTACTTAGAACAAAATATGCCCTAACAATGAACTTCCAACTTAAGAACATCAAAGACATCCCAACTAGCAATAAGACATCATCATTTGGATGCTTTGAGGATCCGAACAAAGATACAAAGGCTCAACAAAGATACAAAAAGGATGCAAAAAGGCTCAACACAAGACTCACATATACATGATGTGCAAACCAATATACACATACTTGATTACTCAAGATAAGCAAGTGGGAAGCACAACATATACAAACACATGCATGGTACAAAACCACAACATGCAAAGGGGAAAGTAACTAACAATGTAAACAGTTTAAGTACAAGTTACCGCAAGGAGGCACATTGGATATAAGATAGAAACCCGATAATATAAATGACTTGGCTTGTGATAATATGAATGATGAACACCCCTTAATTCTTCATTATGTATAGATGTCTCCAATGTCCTCCAATATCACATAGTGATCAAGTTTGAGCTTGTTGGTCCCCAACCATGTAGGGTCCTAAGAGGTTAGTCACAATAGGCTTGGCTACCCATATGGTTCTTTTCTTGACACCACTTTAAGTACCAACAAACTTGGCAAACACATTGCCAACATTACCCTTCCCAAGAGAATAGATATCATCAATAATGACTGGGTTGGATAAATTACCTCTCGTGCAAGAAGAAGCGAAGTGACCCTTCTCACGACATAAGTAGCAACATATACCCTTTAGTTTCTTCCAGTTGATTTCTAAACTTGAGGAGTGTTGGCTTGAGTCTTCTTGGGGAGAGGCCTTGTTGGGGAATGTTGCATGGGAAACAAAAATTTTCCTACGCACACGAAGACCTATCACGGTAATGATCATCTACGAGAGGGAGATCGGATCCACATACCCTTGTAGATCGCTAAGTGGACGCATTAATAAACGCGGTTGATGTAGTGGTACGTCTTCACAATCCGTCCCACAAACCGTGCCACGATCCGTCCCACAATCTGTCCTGATCAAGTGCCGAACGGACGACACCTCCATGTTCCGCACACATACAGCTCGATGACGATCTCCGCCTTCTTGATCCAGCGAGAGGGAGCTGAGAGGTAGATGAGTTCTCCAGCATGGCGGCGTGGTGGTGGTGCTGGTGGTGCTATTCCAGCAGGGCTTCACCTAAGCACCGCTGAAACTAAAGGAGAAACAGATCTAGAGAGAGGGCAACACGTGGCTGTTTTCTGTTGTGTCTAAAATCCTCAAAACCCTTAGTATATATAGGAGGAGAGGAGGGAGAGGGCTGCGCCCTAGGGCAGCCTTTCTCTTCCCTTGTGCAAGGGATAGGAGGAGGAGTCCTGCTCCAATCCTATTTGGAGTAGGATTCCTCCTTCCCACTTGGAAACTCTTTCCACCTTGTTTTTTTCCTTCTCAAACCTCATGGGCCTTAGTGGGAACTTATTCCAGCCCACTAGGAGCTGGTTTATCTCTTCCCACAGCCCATGAGACCACTTGGGGCGTGACACCCCTCCCGATGGTCCCCGACACCCCTCCTGGCACTCCCGGTACACTACCCATGAGCCCGAAACTTTTCCGATGACCAAAACAGGACTTCATATATATCAATCTTCGTTTTCAGACCATTCCGGAAACCCTCGTGACTTCCGGGATCTCATCCGAGACTCAGAACAACCTTCGGTCACCAAAACATATAACTCAACTATACCGAAACGTCACCGAACCTTAAGTGTGCACACCCGGTGGGTTTGAGAACTATGCAGACATGACCTGAGACACTCTTCGGTCAATAACCAATAGCGGGACCTGGATGTCCATATTGGCTCCTACATATTCTACGAAGATCTCTATCGGATTCAACCTCTATGTCAAGGATTCATATAATCCTGTATACTATTCCCTTTGTCCTTCGGTATGTTACTTGCCCGAGATTCGATCGTCGGTATCTCCATACCTAGTTCAATCTCATTACCGGCAAGTCTCTTTACTCATTCCGTAATACAAGATCCTATGACCAACTCCTTAGTCACATTGCTTGCAAGGCTTTTTGTGGTGTTGTATTATCGAGTGGGCCCCGAGATACCTCGCTGTCACACGGAGTGACAAATCCCAGTCTTGATCCATGCCAACCCAACACACACCTTTGGAGATACATGTAGAGCACCTTTATAGTCACCCAGTTATGTTGCGATGTTTGATAACCCACAAGGTATTCCTCCGGTGTCCGGGAGTTGCATGATCTCATGGTCATAGGAACAGATACATTGACATGCACAAAACAGTAGCAATAAAGTAACACGATCATACGCTACGTTTATAGTTTGGGTCTTGTCCATCACATCATTCTCCTAATGATGTGATCCCATTATCAAGTGAGAACACTTGTCTATGGTTAGGAAACCTTAACCATCTTTGATCAACGAGCTAGTCAACTAGAGGCTTAACAGGGATGGTGTTTTGTCTATGTATCCACACATGTATTTGTGTTTCCAATCAATACAATTATAGCATGGATAATAAATAATTATCATGAACAAAGAAATATAATAATAACTAATTTATTATTGCTTCCAGGGCATATTTCCAACAGTCTTCCACTTGCACTAGAGTCAATAATCTAGTTCACATCACTATGTGATTTTAACGAATCCAACACCCATACAGTTCTGGTGTTTGATCACGTCTTGCTTGTGAGAGAGGTTTTAGTCAATGAGTCTGAACCTTTCTGATCTGTGTGTGCTTTACAAATCTCTATGTTATCCTGTATATGCTGCTACTACGTGCCATTTGGAACTATTCCAAATGACTGCTCCACTATACAAATCCGCTTTACTCCTTAGAGTTATTCGGATTATTGTCAAAGCTTGCATCGATGTAACCCTTTACGATGAACTATTCAATCACCTCCATAATCGATAAAAAAAATCCTTAGTCCATTAGTTACTAAGGGTAACTTTGACCGTTGTTCAGTGATTCAATCCTGGATCACTCTTTATACCCCTTGACAGATTCATGGCAAGGCACACATCAGGTGCGGTACACAATATATCATACTATAGAGCCTACGGCTAAATGCTAGGGGACGACCTTCGTACTTTATATTTCTTCTGCCGTGGTCGGGCTTTGAGTCTTACTCAAATTTACACCTTACAACACAGCCAAGAACTCCTTCTTTGCCAATCTATTTTGAACTCCTTCAAAAACTTGTCAAGGCATGCATTTCATTGAAAGTTATGTTTAGCATTTTGATCTATCTCTATAGATCTTGATGCTCAATGGTCAAGTAGCTCTATCTAGGTTTCCTTTGAAAAACACCTTTCAAACAACCCTTCATGCTTTCCAGAAATTCTACATTACTTCCGATCAACAATATGTCAACCACATATCCTTATCAGAAATTCTATAGTGCTCCCACTCACTTCTTTGGAAATACAAGTTTCTCATAAACTTTGTATAAACCCAAAAGCTTTGATCATCTCATCAAAGCGTATATTCAAACTCCGAGATGGTTGCACTAGTCCATAGAAGGATCACTGGAGCTTGCATACTTGTTAGCATCCTTAGGATCGACAAAACCTTCTGGTTGTATCACATACAACCTTTCCTCAAGGAAACCGTGGAGGAAACAATGTTTTGACATCCTATGTGCAATATTTCATAAATAATGCAGCAACTGCTAACATAATTCCAACAGACTTTTAGTATCGCTACGAGTGAGAAAGTCTCATCATAGTCAACTCTTTGAACTTGTCGGAAAACATCTTTGCGACAAGTCGAGCTTTTCTTAATGGTGAATAGTCACCATCATCGTCTGTCTTCCTTTCAAAAGATCCATCTGCACTTAACAGTCCTACGTGCATCAAGTAGTTCCTCCAAAGTCTACACTTTGTTTTCATTGATGGATCCTCTCTCAGATTTCATGGCCTCAAGCCATTTGCCGGAATCTGGGCCCATCATCGCTTCTCCATAGCTCGTAGGTTCATTGTTTTTCAACAACATGACCTCCAAGACAGGGTTACCGTACCACTCTGTAGCAGTACGAGACCTTGTCGACCTACGAGGTTTGTAGTATCTTGATCCGAAGCTTAATGATCACTATCATCAGTTTCCACTTCAATTGGCGTAGGCGCCACAGGAACAACTTCCTGCGCCCTGCTACACACTGGTTGAAGTGACGGTTCATTAACCCCATCAAGTTCCACCAGCCTCCTACTCAATTATTTCGAGGGAAACTTTTCTTTGAGAAAGGACCCGTTTCTAGAAACAAACACTTTGCTTCCGGATCTGAGATAGGAGGTATACCCAACTGTTTTGGGTGTCCTATGAAGATGCATTTATCCTCTTTGGGTTCGAGCTTATCATGCTGAAACTTTTCCATATAAGCATCACAGCCCCAAACTTTTAAGAAATGACAGCTTAGGTTTCTCCAAACCATAGTTCATACGGTGTCATCTCAACAGAATTACATGGTGCCCTATTCAAAGTGAATGTGGTTGTCTCTCATGCCTAACCCAAAACGATAGTGGTATTTTGATAAGAGACATCGTAGTATGTGCTATATCCAATAGGGCGTGACTATGACGTTCGGACACACCATCACACTATGGTGTTCTAGGTGGCATGAATTGCGAAGCAATTTCCACATTGTCTTAACTATGTACCAAAACTCGCAACTCATATATTCATCTCTATGATCATATCATAGACAATTTATCCTCTTGTCACGATGATCTTCACTCTGAAATAGCTTTGAACTTTTCAATATTTCAGACTTGTGATTCATCAAGTAAATACTACTGTATCTACTCGAATTGTTAGTGAAGTAAGAACATAATGATATCTACTTCATGCCTCAACACTCATTGGACTGCACACATCAAAAAATGTATTACTTCCAACAAGTTACTTTCTTGTCCCATCTCACTGGAAAATGAGGCCTTCAGTCATCTTGCCCATGTGGTATGATTTGCATGTCTCAAGTGATTCAAAATCTAGTGAGTCCAAACGATCCACCTGCATGGAGTTTCTTCATGCTTTTATACCAATAGGTATGGTTTGCATGTCTCAAACGTTTCAAAAAATGAGTGAGTACAAAGATCCATCAGCATGGAGCTTCTTCATGGATTTTATACCAACACGACTCAACTGGCAGTGCCACAAGTAAGTGGTACTATCATTAGTACTTTGTATCTTTTGGCATCAATATTATGAACATGTGTTGCACTAAGATCAAGATTCAATAAACCATTGAAGGTAATTATTCAAGCAAATAAAATAACCATTATTCTCTTTAAATGAATAATCGTATTGCAATAAACACGATCCAATCTGTTCAAGCTCAACGCAAACACCAAATAACAATTATTTAGGTTTAAAACCAATCCCGATGGTAGAGGGAGTGCGCGATGTTTGATCACATCAACCTTAGAGTTATTTCCAACACACATCGTCACCTCACCCTTGCTAGTATCCTTTTAATCCATAGCTATAACTTCGAGTTACTAACACTTAGCAACAGAACCGGTATCTAATACCCTGGTGCTACTAGGAATACTAGTAAGGTACACATCAATATCAAGTATATCCAATATACTGTTGTCGACTTTGCCAGCTAATTGCAATCTCTGGCGATGGCTAGACGAATGCTGATGACAACAAACCTTCCCCTGCAACGACACCAGAAGAATTCTGCTAGCACTCCCCGGCAACGAAACTAGAAGAATGTTGTTGATGGCCCACCAGCACGTGGGTTTGCAGCAGTTTTTGAGGGTAGCGTATTCGACCCAAATTTGTTAGTACGCCAAGCACGAGGTGAGAGAATACTCTCGAGTATTAGCAGCTGAATTTGTCAGATTCAACCACACCTGAAAGATTAGTATCTGCAAGAAAAGTATCAGTAGCAAAGTAGTATGATAACAACGGTGTCAGAAACGATCTATTGACGGCAGACTATTCCTAACGATTGTATCAATGGCGCCAAGTTGCCTCGTTGAGGAAAATTGTCAGTTCCCGTCAACGATCAGCGAATCAAGATTGTAGCAGGTAGCAGCAGTGTAACGAGCAATAGCAGCGGCAAGGAACAGCAGTAGTGACAGCAGTAGCAAATAGCAACAGTAGCAAGCGACAGTAAGAGCAACAGTAGCAGCAGCAGCAGAGCAAAACAAGTAACAGCAGTAGCAACATCAGTAGCAGCAGCAGAGCAAGACAAGTAACAGCAGTAGGACAAACTCGTAGGCAATGGGTTGGTGATTTGTTTGGATGATATTCATCATGCAACAACTATAATACAGAGAGATATGTGGCTAGCCCCCGTTCGTCAATGTGATGTAGGCATGCATTCCGTGTGTCGTCATACGTGCTTAGGGAAAAGAACTTGCATGTCATCTATTGTCCATCCCTCCCGTGGCAGCGGGATCCAAAAGGAAACTACGGGATATTAAGGTTCTCCTTTTAATAAAGAACCGGACCAATGCATTAGCACTTGGTGAACACATGAACTCCTCAAACTATGGTCATCACCGGGAGTGGTTCCGGTTATTTTCACTCCGGGGTTACCGGATCATAACACATAGTAGGTAACTACAACTTGCAAGATCGGATCTAAAACACACATATATTGGTGACAACATAATAATTTCAGATCTGAAATCATGGCACATGGGCCCTAGTGATAAGCATTAAGCATGGAAAAGTAGTAGCAACATCAATCTCAGAACATAGTGGATACTAGGGATCAATCCCCATCAAAACTAACTTGATTACATGATAGATCTCATCCTACTCATCACCGCCCAGCGAGCCTACGGATAGATTACTCACGAACGACGAAGAGCTTCATGGAATTGGAGAGGGAAGAAGGTTGATGATGACGATGGCGATGATTTCCCCTCTCCGGTGCACAAGACGGACTCCAGATCTACCCTCCAGATGAAGAACAGGTGGTGGCGGCACCTCCGTATTGAAAACGCGACGAAAACTTCTCTTTTTATTTTTCTGGGACGAAAGGGATCTTATAGAGCTGGAATTGGGGGCGGCAGAGCCGTGTGGGCCCCACAAGCGTTCCCACTGCCACCAGGGGGGTGGTGGCGGAGCCAAGGCTTGTGGCCCACTGGCCCACCCCCAGAGGTGGAACTTGGCGCAGATATTTTTCTTATTTTTCAGAACTGCTCCCTGTAAATTTTCAGGACGTTTGGAGAACTTTGATTTCTGCAAAAAAATAACACCAAGGCAATTCTGCTGAAAACAACGTCAGTCCAGGCTAGTTCCATTCAAATCATGCAAATTAGAGTCCAAAACAAGGGCAAAAGAGTTTGTAAAAGTAGATACGATGGAGACGTATCAACTCCCCAAGCTTAAAACCTTGCTTGTCCTCAAGCAACTCAGTTGACAAACTGAGAGAGAAAGAAAAAGTTTGACAAACTCTGTTTGATCTTGTTGTTGCAACTATGTCTAACTCATAACCAGAATTTCAGCAAGATCACAAGCTAACCACATAAGCAAATGACACAAAGGTCTCACAGTAAACTAATATCAATGGCATAATCAGCTAACGAGCAAATAATAATGAGTTTCAAATACCAACACTTCAATCAAAACAAGCATGAAGCAATATGAATAGGTGGTATCTCGCTAGCTCTTTCTGAGACCGCAAAACATAAATGCAGAGCACTTTCAAAGATCAAGGGCTGACTAAACATTGTAATTCATAGCAATGAAGATCCAGTCATAGTCATACTCAATATCAATCAAAAGCAAAGCATAAAAATGATAGAGGTGCTCCCTAATTGGTGCTTATATAAGAGGAGGATGAGTCAACAGGAAAATAAATAGACAGGCCCTTCGCAGAGGGAAGCATTGATTTGCAGAGGTGCCAGAGCTCAAGCTTTGAAAACAGAGATAATAATTTTGGGTGGCATGCTTTCATTGTCAACGCAATGACCAAGAGTTCTCAATACCTTCCATGCTACTCATGCTATAGGTGGTTCCCAAACAGAAAAGTAAAGTTTTAACTCCCCCACCACCATCAATCACACTCCACGGCTAGCCGAATCCTCGGGTACCGTCCATACTAACATCAATCCGGGGGGAGTCTTGTTTTCTAGTTATGTTTTCGATTTAAGCGTGGAACTTGTCATTCCAATTACCGGCCCCTTTCTCGTGAATGACAGTGAATAAACACATGTCGAGGATAACACTCCTAGCATGGAAGATACCAATAGCCCTCTGTCACCACATGAGCGGTTCGGGCATGCAAAACAGATTACTTCTTGAAGGTTTAGAGAATGGCACATGCAAATTTACTTGGAACGGCAGGTAGATACCGCAAATAGGTAGGTATGATGGAATCTCATGGAAAAACTTTTGGGTTTATGGAAGTGGATGCACAAGCAGTATTTTGCTTAGTACAAGTGAAGGCTAGCAAAAGAGTGGGAAGCGACCAATTGGAGAGCGACAACAGTCATCAAGATGCAATGAATTTGAATAACATTAACTGCAAGCATGAACAGGATATAAATCACCATGAACACGAACATCATAGAGGCTATGTTGATTTTGTTTCAACTACATGCATGAACATGCGCCAAGTCAAGCCACTTGAAACATTCAAAGGAGAATACCATCCTATCATACTACATCATAGTCATCTCAAAATCTATGTTGGCATTCAAGACAAACCATTATAAGCTCTCAGCTAAATAAGCACGACATCAGAAATTATGATCTCTAAGTTGTCATTGCAAACATGGTTCTCTCACAACAAAGCTAAATCTGGGTCGACAAGCTAGTCATATTTACAAAAAACAAAATAGATAGAGTTCATACCAGCTTTTCAGTCTCAGTCACTTCATCATATATCATCATTGTTGCCTTTCATTTGCACGATCGAACGACGAAAACGATAATAAGCGCATTGGACTAAGCTGAATCTGTAGGCAAACACAAAGGAGAAGACAAAATAATATGGCTCTTTGAAAGCCCAACAGGTAAGCATGCAAGAACCAATAAACATTGTAACCAATATCTTCTACCTTGACACAAAGAAAAAGAAAACTATTTACACGGGAAAGCTCCCAACAAGCAAAAGAAGAAAGAAAAATCTTTTTGGGTTTTCTGAAAAGGACACAAAACAAGAAAACAAGAAAACGAAAAGAAACTAGCATGGATAATACAGTGGCAAAGTGTAAACACCAGCTAACAAAGTGAAAGCATAAGCATGAATGTAAAGTTAGTGAGAACACGTACTCCCCCAAGCTTAGGCTTTTGGCCTAGCTTGGTCTACTCCCATGGATGATCCTGGTGAAACCCAAAGTCATAATGGGTGTTATACGGGAGTGCTGCAGCCACTGCCTGAATAGCTTCCTCACGAAGTCGAGCAGCCGTCGCCTCCCTCTCATACTCCTCTGCCTCTCCTATGGTTATGTAGTATCTTTGTTTTACCTGAAAGTCAAAGAAAGCAGGAGCAGGAAGGGTAATATGGAAAACACGCTGCCGGTTAAATATCAAGCGGTATAGGAGGGATCCATGATCTCTCTCAAGGAACTGGTAGGGTGTTAGGGCGACACGATCAAGGTAGGATGTACGGAGAGGAGGGTCTTCTGGACGGATGGATACTCCAAGAAAATTTGCTAAGCATGTAGCATAAACTCCACCAAAGAAATCCCCCTCACTGGCATTTTTATTCAGCCTCCTTGCTATTATAGCTCCCATATTGAAGCTCATGTGACCTGTTACTGCGCTCTTAAGGATACTAAGGTCGGAAGCGCATAGGTGACAATGTGCACCCTTGCCGTTAATGCACCTATCTACGAAGAGGGCAAGGTAGTGCAAGGCAGGGAAATGGATGCTTCCTATGGTGGCTTGCGTGATATCTATGGTTTCTCCAACAGTTATACTAGAGACAAAGTCTCTGACCGAGGACTTAGGAGGATCATTAACACTACCCCCATCGGGTATCTTGCAAATCCTATTGAAATCCTCCAGATCCACGGTATATGATTTATTGTACAGATCAAACAGTATGGATGAGTCACGGCCAACTGAGAATTTATATCTACGCACGAAAGAGGCAGTGAGCAAAGCATACTGTTCACATTTATCTGAGAGGAATTCTTCTAACCCGGCATTGCGGACAAGTGTATCAAACTCATGCTTGAAACCTGCTTCGATCATGAACTCGTCGGAAGGCCATTCACATGGTTGCACCGGTGTGTCCTTTAGTTGAAAAGGTTCGGGCTCCCGAAAGGAGAGACAAGGACCCTTCTTACTTGAGGAACCACCATGAAACTTCCTCCTGAACATAATTTCCTTTTGCTGAAATTTTTGAAGTTCAAGAGAAAAAGTGAATAAAGACCCACCACACCTTGTAGCAACTACTCCTACTAGTGCCTAGAGACTGTATCACGCGCTAAAACTACTTGGAACCAGCTAAAATCAACATTTCTAGCTCAAGAACAGGGTCACCAAGGTAGCAAGAATACGCGAAGGATAAAGCACTAGAGCAAAAACTAATTGGACCAATGGAGGAGTCACTTACCAAGGAGTAATTTCCCCAAAACAGTTCGGAGAATGGTGCTTTGAGCAAGGAGATCGAAAATCATAGCCAAATGAGCAAGAACACGGGTTTGAGCTGCGATTTTTTTTTCTGGAGGTGGAAGAAGAGGCTGGGAGCTGGAATGAGTGGAGGGGGTGCCTGTGGGCCCCACAAGCTTGCACCTGCCACTAGGGGGTAGGCGGTGGCAGGGCTTGTGGCCCACTGGTGTGGCCCCCAGGCTAGCTCTGAGGCCCAGAAATTTTCAAAAATTCCAGAAAAAATCATACTAAATTTTCAGGACCATCGGAGAACTTATATTTTCGAGGTATTTTTCTCCAGGACGCTAAAACAGAAAACATGAAAAACTAAACTAATTCTATCATTTTTCTTCTAAGCAAAAGAAAAGGAAAACTTAAAACAGAGGTATGTGACTCCTTGATTCATCCGTTTCATGGTCATCGAAAGAAATCCGTCAATGGGATTGATCAAGTCCTTATGACAAAACCTTCTCGAATTGCAAGAGAGACCGGAGAATTTTCGAATAGCCACTAAGTCACCTCAATGTGGATATGTATCTCCCCAACAAGCAAATCATACTTCATCTTGACACGAGGAATAGGGCATTCAAAGCTCCCAATAAGAATCGATGAAGTCTTTTCGATAGCATTGATGCAATGTACTTGATATCGTTTCTTCGGAAAGTGCATGGTGTGCTCATCACCGTTGACATGGAAAGTGACATTGCCTTTGTTGCAATCTATAACAGCCCATGCAGTGTTATCTTCGGAAAGTGCATGGTGTGATCATCACCGTTGACATGGAAAGTGACATTGCCTTTGTTGCAATCTATAACAGCCCATGCAGTGTTTAAAAAGGGTCTTCTGAGGATGATAGACATGGCATCGTCCTTAGGAATATCCAAGATAACAAAGTCTGTTAAGATAGTGGTATTAGCAACCACAACAGGCACATCCTCGCAAACACCGATAGGGAAAGCAGTTGATTTGTCGGCCATTTCCAGAGAAATTTCAGTGGGTGTCAACTTATCCAATTCAAGTCTACGATAAAGAGAAAGCGTCATAACACTAACACTGGCTCCAAGGTCACATAAGGCAGTTCTTACGTAGTTTCCTTTAATTGAGCAAGGTATAGTGGGCACTCTGGGATCACCAAGTTTCTTAGGAGTTCCACCTTTAAAAGTGTAGTTGGAAAGCATGGTGGAGATCTCAAGATCTGGTATCTTCCATTTATTATTTACGATATCTTTCATGTACTTGGCACACGGAGACATCTTGAGCATATCAGTTAACCGCATCTGCAGAAAGACGGGTCTTATCATCTCAACGAAGCGCTCAAAATCCTCATGATCCTTTTTTCTTGGATGGCTTAGGAGGGAATGGCATAGGTCTCTGAACCCATGGCTCTCTTTCTTTACCATGCTTCCTAGCAGTGAAGTCATTCTTGTCGTATCTCTTAGGTTGTGGATTATCAGGATTAACCGTAGGTTCAATCTCCACATCCTCGTCATGGCTAGGTTGAGCATTATTATGAACATCACTGTCCATATTGTCACCAGGTTCATGTTCATCACCTGATTGTGTTTCTGCATTAGACGCAGAAATATTATTAGGTTCTTTAGGTGTGACAGTATTTGGTGAACTAGCGTGCAGGTTTCTAGCATCCTTCTTCTTCTCCTTAGGATGACTAGGTGTATCAGCATTGATTCCTTGAGAATCTTGATCAATTCTCTAAGGATGACCTTCAGGATACAAAGGTTCCTGAGTCATTTTGCCTCCTCTAGTAATGACTCCGACAGAGTTGTCATTTAATTCATTGAGAAAGTCATTCTGAGCCTTAAGTACTTGTTCTACCTAAGTAGTAATCATAGAGGCATGTTTACTCAGAAGCTTCAGATCATTGACATTTCTGTCTACACAAGCACTTAAATGGCTAAGCATACGAGTACTTTGTTCCAAATGTGTTCTAACATAATCATTGAAACTCTGTTTTTTGGCAACAAAGTTGTCAAATTCATCAAAGCATAGGCTAGCAGGTTTATCAAAATGAATATCACTCTAATCAAACCTACGCAGAGAATTCACTTCCACTACCTGTATCGGGTTATCGAGACCATGGATCTCTTCGATAGGTGGTAGATTTTTGACATCTTCAGATCTAATGCCTTTCTCCTGCATAGATTTCTTGGCTTCTTGCATATCTTCGGGACTGAGGAATAGAATACCTCTTTTCTTCGGAGTTGGCTTAGGAGGTGGTTCGGGAATGGTCCAAGCATTATCGTTGATCAAGATGTTATTCAGTAGAGTCTCAGCTTGTTCTACAGTTTTTTCCCTAAAAACACAACCGGCACAACTATCTAGGTAGTCTCTAGAGGCATCGGTAAGTCCATTATAGAGGATATCAAGTATCTCGTTCTTCTTAAGAGGGTGATCAGGCAAATCATTCTGTAGCTGGACGAGCCTCCCCCAAGCTTGTGGAAGACTCTCTTCTTGGAGTTGAGCAAAGTTGTATATTTCCTGCAAGGCAGCTTGCTTCTTATGGTTAGGGAAATATTTTTCACAGAAGTAATAGACCATCTCCTGGGGACTACGCACACATCCAGGAGCAAGAGAGGTGAACCAGGCTTTAGCGTCATCCTTTAGAGAGAAAGGAAACAACTTAAGGATATAGTAGTGGCGGATCTTCTCCTCATTAGTGAAAAGGTTGGCTATTTCGGATAGTTTGGCAAGATGGGCTATGACCGTCTCAGACTCATAACCGTGAAAAGGATCAGATTCGACTAGAGATATTATCTCAGGGTCGATAGAGAATTTATAATCCTTATCGGTGACAAAGATAGGCGAAGTGGCAAACTTCGGGTCATTTTTCATCCTAGCTTCCCGAGATTTTTCCTTCCACTTGAGAAGTAATTTTTCAGCGTCATAGGATCCTTACACGCAAGAAAATCCTCAGCTATCTCTCCCTCCATAACATAACCCTCAGGTATATCAGGCAATTCATATGTAGGAGAGCTAGATCTAGCAGGAGCAAAAGCAGGTTCTATCTCAATAGTATCGACAGTTTCAGAAGCATCACGAGAATTAGCAGTAACTCTAGTAATATGAGCATCAAGGAACACTCCTAGTGGAACATCAGGCAAAGGAGTATCTCTAGCAGTATCAAGCATAGCATCATCAGGCAAAATAGCATCTCTAGCATCATCAGGCAAAGCAGTATCAAGCATAGCATCTCTAGGAGTATCACGCATAGTATCAAGCATAGTATCATCAGGCATAGTATCAAGCATAGCATCTCTAGCAGTATCAGGCATAGTATCAAGCATAGCATCTCTAGCAGTAGTATCACAAGCATCATCAAGCACAAGCGACATATCAAGATTTCTAGCAGGAGGTGATGTCACAAACTTACTCATAACTGAAGGTGAATCAAGTGCAGAGCTAGATGGCAATTCCTTACCTCCCTTCGTAGTTAAGGGCAAGACTTTGGTCTTCGGATCCTTCAGATTCTTCATAGTGATCAGCAGATATAAATCCCAAGTGACCCAGAGAATATAGCAATACCTCCCCGGCAACGGCGCCAGAAAAATGCTGATTGCAATCTCTCGCGATGGCTAGACGAATGCTGATGACAACAAACATTCCCCGGCAACGGCACCAGAAGAATGCTGCTAGAACTCCCCGGCAATGAAACTAGAAGAATGTTGTTGATGGCCACCAGTGCGTGGGTTCGCAACAGTTTTCGATGGTAGAGTATTCGACCCAAATTTGTTAGAACGCCACGTAGGAGGTGAGAGAATACTCTCGAGTATTAGCAGCTGAATTTGTCAGATTCAACCACACCTAAAAGATTAGTATCTGCAAGCAAAGTATCAGTAGCAAACTAGTATGATAACAACGGTGTCAGAAATGATCTGTTGGCGACAGACTATTCCTAACGATTGTATCAATGGCGCCAAGTTGCCTCGTTGATGGAAATTGTCAGTTCCCGTCAACGATCAGCGAATCAAGATTGTAGCAGGTAGTAGCAGTGTAACGAGCAATAGCAGCGGCAAGGAATAATAGTAGTGACAGCAGTAGCAAATAGCAACAGTAGCAAGCGACAATAGTAGCAACAGTAGCAGCAGCAGCAGAGCAAAACAAGTAACAACAGTAGCAACAGTAGTAGCAACAGCAGCATAGCAAGACAAGTAACAGCAGTAGGACAAACTCGTAGGCAATGGGTCGGTGATTTGTTTGGATGATATTGATCATGCAACAACTATAACACGGAGAAATATGTGGCTAGCTCCCGTTCGTCAATGTGATGTAGGCATGCATTCCGTGTGTCATCATACGTGCTTAGGGAAACGAACTTGCATGACATCTATTGTCCATCCCTCCCGTTGCAGCGGGGTACAAAAGGAACTACGGGATATTAAGGTTCTCCTTTTAATAAAGAATCGGACCAACGCATTAGCACTTGGTGAACACATGAAGTCCTCAAACTATGTTCATCACCGGGAGTGGTTCCGGTTATTGTCACTCCGGGGTTGCCGGATCATAACACATAGTAGGTAACTACAACTTGCAAGATCGGATCTAAAACACACATATATTGGTGACAACATAATAATTTCAGATCTGAAATCATGGCACTCGGGCCCTAGTGACAAGCATTAAGCATGTCAAAGTAGTAGCAACATCAATCTTAGAACATAGTGGATACTAGGGATCAATCCCCATCAAAACTAACTCGATCACATGATAGATCTCATCCTACTCATCACCTCCCAGCGAGCCTACGAATAGATTACTCACGAACGACGAAGAGCTTCATGGAATTGGAGAGGGAAGAAGGTTGATGATGACGATGGCGATGATTTCCCCTCTCCGGAGCCCAAGACGGACTCCAGATCTGCCCTCCAGATGAAGAACAGGTGGTTGCGGCGCCTCCGTATCGAAAACGCGATGAAAACTTCTCTTTTTATTTTTTCTGGGACGAAAGGGATCTTATAGAGCTGGAATTGGGGGCGGCAGAGCCGTGTGGGCCCCACATGCCTGCCCACCGCCACTAGGAGGTGGTGGCGGAGCCAGGGCTTGTGGCCCACTGGCCCACACCCTGAGGTGGAACTTGGCGCAGATATTTTTCTTATTTTCCAAAACTGCTCCCCGTAAATTTTCAGGACGTTTGGAGAACTTTGATTTCTGCACAAAAATAACACCAAGGCAATTATGCTGAAAACATCGTCAGTCTAGGTTAGTTCCATTCAAATCATGCAAATTAGAGTCCAAAACAAGGGCAAAAGAGTTTGGAAAAGTAGATACGATGGAGACGTATCACCAGCCTTCTCATCTACCAAGTATCTAGGGTAGTTCCGCCTCAGTGACCGTTTCCCTCATAACACAAGCACTTAGTCTCGGGTTTGGGTTCAACCCTGGGTTTATTAAATAGAGCAGCAACTGTTTTGCCGATTCATAAAGTATCCCTTCTTACCCTTGCCCTTTCTTGAAACTAGTGGTTTTACTAACCATCAACAATTGATGCTCCTACTTGATTTCTACTTTCGTAGTGTCAAACATTACGAATAGCTCAAGGATCATCATATGTATCCTTGATATGTTATAGTTCATCACGAAGCTCTAGAAGCTTGGTGGCAGTGACTTTGGAGAACCATCACTATCTCATCTGGAAGATCAACTCCCACTCGATTCAAGCGATTGTAGCACTCAGACAATCTGAGCACATGCTCAACGATTGAGCTTTTCTCCCTTACTTCATAGACAAAGAATCTTGTTGGAGGTCTCATACCTCTTAAAAGGGCACGAGCATGAAATCCCAATTTCATCTCCTGGAACATCTCATATGTTCCGTGACGTTTCAAAACGTCTTCGGCACCCCAATTCTAAGTCGTTAAACATTACACACTGAACTCTCACGTAGTCATAAAAAACGTGTATGTCAGATGTTCGCAACATCCACAGACGACGCTCGAGATTTAGCACACTGAGCGGTGCGTTAAGGACATAAGCCTTCTGCGCAGCAATGAGGATAATCCTCAGTTTACGGACTAAGTCCGAAAATTTTTCTACTATCATCTTTCAACTAAATTTTCTCTAGGAACATATAAAAACAGTAGAGCTACAACACAAGCTGCAACATAATTTGCAAAGACCTTTTTGACTATGTTCATGATATTTGAGTTTAGCTAATCATATTACTAATAACTCCCACTCAAAATAGACATCCGTCTAGTCATTTGAGTGGCGCATGATCCAAATCCACTAACTCAAGTCCGATCATCACATGAGTTGAGTATAGTTTTAGTGGTGAACATCTCCATGTTGATCATATCTACTATATGATTCATGCTCGAGCTTTCGGTCTCTTGTGTTCCGAGGCCATGTCTGTACATGCTAGGCTCGTCAAGTTTAACCCGAGTGTTCCGCGTGTGCAACTGTTTTGCACTCGTTGTATGTGAACGTTGAGTCGATCACACCCGATCATCACGTGGTGTCTCGAAACAATGAAGTGTCGCAACGGTGCACAGTCGGGGAGAACACAACTTTATCTTGAAATTTCAGTGAGGGATCACCTTATAATTCTACCATCGTTCTAAGCAAGATAAGGTGCATAAAAGGATTAACATCACATGCAATTCATAAGTGACATGATATGGCCATGATCTTGTGCTTCTTGATCTCCATCACCAAATCACCGGCATGATTTTCATCGTCACCGGCGCCACACCATGGTCTCCATCATCATGCCACCGTCGAGGTTGTCGTGCTGTTTATGCTATCACTACTAAAGCAACAACCTAGCAATATATATTGTAAACGCATCTGCAAGCACAAACGTTAGTTTAAAGACAACCCTATGGCTCGTGCTGGTTGCTGTAGCATCGACATGCAAGTCGATATTTAACTATTACAACATGATTGCTACCTCCTGAGCTTGCGTTGGTTTTTCCCTTGAAGAGGAAAGGGTGATGCAGGACAGTAGCAGTAAGTATTTCCCTCAGTTTGAGAACCAATGTATCAATCCAGTAGGAGTATCAAGGCAAGTCACCAATGTACCTGCGCAAAAATAAACAAACTTGCACCCAACGCTATAAAGGGGTTGTCAATCCCTTCACGATTAATTGCAAGGTGAGATCTGAATGTGGAAAGTGCAACAAAGTAAAAGTGTAGAGCTGAAAATATGATGTGAAGTAGACCCGGGGGCCATAGTGTTCACTAGAGGCTTCTCTCATCATAGCAAGTATTACGGTGGGTGAACGAATTACTGTCGAGCAATTGATAGAACCGCGCAAAGTCATGATGATATCTAAGGCAATGATCATACATATAGGCATCACATCCGAGACAAGTAGACCGATACTGTCTGCATCTACTACTATTACTCCACACATCGACCGCTATCCAGCATGCATCTAGTGTATTGAGTTCACAACAAACAGAGTAACGCCTTAAGCAAGATGACATGATGTGGAGGGATAAATTCATGCAATAGATATAAACCCCATCTTTTTACCCTTGATGGCAACAACACGATGCGTGCCTCGCTACCCCTTCTGTCACTGGGTGAGGACACCGCATGGTATGAACCCAAAACAAAGCACTTCTCCCATTGCAAGAATTATAGATCAAGTTGGCCAAACGAAATCCTCAACTCGAAGAGAATTACAAGGATAAGAAATCATGCATATAAGAGATCAGAGGAGACTCAAATAATATTCATAGATAATCTGATTGTAAATCCACAATTCATCGGATCTCGACATACACATCACAAAAGAAGATTACATCGGATAGATCTCCATGAAGATCACGGAGAACTTTGTATTGAAGATCCAAGAGAGAGAAGAATCCATCTAGCTACTAGCTATGGACCCGAAGGTCTGTGGTGAACTACTCACGCATCATCTGAGAGGCAATGGTCTTGATGAAGAAGCCCTCCATGTCCGAATCCCTCTCCGACAGGGCACCAGAACGGTCCCCATATGGGATCTTTTGGAGACAGAAGCTTGCGGCGGCGGAAAAGTATTTTCGTTGCTCTCTTTGGTGGTTTCAGATTTTTGGGGATTTATAGGCGGAAGAAGTAGGGCAAAGGAGCCAGGGGCGCCCCCCAAGGCTGCTAGGCGCACCCCCTGGGCCGCGCCTAGGGGGCTTGTGACCTCTCCCGGGGTCCTTTGCCTTGGTTCTCAAGTTCCCCGCGTATCTTCTGTTATGGAAAAAATCATTCCGCAGGTTTTATTCTGTTTGGACTCCGTTTAATATTCTCCTCTGAAAAGGGTCAAAAACACGGACAAAACAGGAACTCACACTTGGCACTGAGTTAATAAGTTAGTCCCAAAAAATATACAAAATGCATACAAAACATCCAAAGTTGACAAGATAATAGCGTGGAACCATCAAAAATTATAGATACGTTGGAGACGTACCAAGCATCCCCAAGCTTAACTCCTGCTCGTCCTCGAGTAGGGAAGTGATAAAGACTGAATTTTTGATGTGGAATGCTACCTAACATATTTGTACTTTGTAACTTATTTCTTGTGACATGAATGTTCCGATCCGTAAGATTCAAAACAATAGTGTACTATTGACATGAAAACAATAATACTTCAAGAAAACTAGCAAAGTGATCATGAACTTTCGAAATAACAAGGCCAAAGAAAGTTATCCCTACAAAATCATATAGTCTGGCTATGCTCCATCATCCCCACACAACGAATTTGAATCATGCACAACCCCGGTATTGGCCAAGTAATTGTTTTCGTACTCTTACTTTCTCAAACTTTTCAACTCTCACGCAATACATGAGCGTGAGCCATGGATATAGTACTATAGGTGGAATAGAGTGTGGTGGAGGTTGTGAGGCAATAAGGAGGAGATGGTCACATCGACTCACGTATCAACGGGCTATGGAGATGCCCATCAATAGATATCAATGTGAATGAGTAGGGAATACCATGCTACGGATGCACTTAGAGCTATAAGTGTGTGAAAGCTCAAAAGGAGAACTAGTGGGTGTGCACCCAACTTGCTTGCTCATGAAGACCTAGGGAAATTTCAGGAAGCCCATCATTGGAATATACAAGCCAAGTTATATAATGAAGATTCCCACTAGTATAAGGAAGTGTCAAAACAAGAGACACTCTATCATGAAGAACATGGTGCTATTGTGAAGCACAAGTGTGGAAAAAGATAGTAGCATTGTCCCTTCTCTCTTTTTCTCTCTCCTTTTTTTGGTGGCATCTTTGGCCTTTTTTTATTTCCTCACATGGGACAATGCTCTAATAATGATGATCATCACACTTTTATTTACTCACAACTCAATACTTAGAGCAATGATGACTATAAAGGAAATGCCTCCGGCAGTGTACCGGGATGTGCAACGATCTAGCTTGGCGTATGACGTTGAAACAACTCGCTAGCTATCTTACGATCATGCAATGACAATATGTAAGTGACGGCACAAGTCATGAGATGGAACGGTGTGAGTTGCATGGCAATATATCTCGGAATGGCTATGAAAATGCTAGAATAGGTAGGTATGGTGGCTGTTTTGAGGAAGGTATATGGTGGGTCCTTGCACCGGCGAAAGTTGTGCGGCACTAGAGAGGCTAGAAATGGTGGAAGGTGAAAGTGCATCTATACCATGGGCTCACATTAGTCATGAAGAACTCATATACTTATTGCAAAAGTTCTATTAGTAATCGAAACAAATTGCTAAATGCATACTCCTAGGGGAAGGGTTGGTAGGTATTAACCATCGCGCGATCCCGACCGCAACACAAAGGATGACAATAAATAAATCAATTATGCTCCGACTTCCTAACATAGCGGTTCACCATACGTGCATGCTACAGGAATCACTAACCTCAACACAAGTATTTCTAGATTCACAACACCCTACTAACATAACTCTAATATCACCAAATCCATATCTCAAAACTAATTGTGAGGAATCAAACTTCTCTTTCTAAACAATGCACTTGAATATGGATGTTTTTATCATATCCTCTTTGGATGCCTATCATCTTTAGGACTACTTTCATAGCACAAGCCAACTACCAAGTTACTCAGAGAGAGCACTCTCAAAAAGATATAAGTGAAGATCAAGAGTTTTTATTTCTCCAAAATATGACACCGCCGTGCTCTAATAAGATCTAAGTGAAGCACTAGAGCAAAGTTATCTAGCTCAAAAGATATAAGTGAAGCTCAATGAGTATTCTAGCAATTTCACGATGAGTGCTTGTCTCTCTCAAAAAGGTGTGCAGCAAGGATAATTGTGACAAAACAAATAGAAAATACTCCTATAATACAAGACGCTCCAAGCAAAACACATATCATGTGGTGAATAAAAATATAGCTCCAAGTAACGCTACCGATGGATTGAAGACGAAAGAGGGGATGACTTCTCGGGGCACCCCCAAGCTTAGGCTTTTTGGTTTCCTTGAATTTGGCTTGGGATGCCTTGGGCATCCCCAAGCTTGATCTCTTTCCACTCTTTATCCCATTGTCCATGAGAACACCACCCAAAACTTGAAAACTTCACAACACAAAACTTAAACAGAAAATCGTCATATCATTAGCATAAGAAAACAAACCACCACCTCTTTAGGTACTGTAGAAAACTTGATTTCTATTTATATTGGTGTTATATTACTGTATTCTCACTTTTCCATAGCTAGTACCCCCCGATACTATCCGTAGTTTCATCAAAATAAGCAATCAACACAACAAAAACAGAATGTGTCAAAAACAGACCAGTTTGTAGCAATCTGTATATTACGTATACTTCTAGTATCTCAAAAATTCTGAACAATTACGACAATTAGGGAAATTGGCATATGAACCAGCAGAAAAAATAATCAACTCAAAATCTATTTCTCGATAGGAATTAAAAATAATTTCGTGAGTGCAAAGTTTCTGTCTTTTTCAGCACGATCAAACAACCATCACCAAAACTTGTCATAAAGGTTTTACTTGGCACAAACACAAAGAGAAACACAAAAAACACAATCATAACAGAACTATGATGGTGTGGACACAACAAAACAGAAAGCAAAAAGAAAGGATAAATTCATTGGGTTGCCTCCCAACAAGCGCTATTGTTTAACGCCCTTAGCTAGGCATAAGGCGATAAAATCAAGTATCGTCATCTTTGGTGCTCAAACCATAAGTAGGGTGAACACTCAACATTTTAAGATCTTCATCTCTCTTACTAGATGGTTCACCACTGTTTTTAGGAACAAAAACAAACTTGGTGACCTTATTTTGGGCAAAATTTGGAGTGCTCTGAACAACGGCAAAAGCGGAACCCAAGTTGGTTATGACATCCTGTAGTTTGCCAATTCTAGCAAAATCATGACCTAGTTTTTCGTTAACTGTGGGTTCCCTCTCCTTTAAATTTTTCAAAGTCATTCCCACCTTGGATCCATACTGAGTTATTTGATTGTGGATCTTTTTATCAAATTTTCAATGAGCTCAATCGTAGCAACTTTATTTTCAATGATATCCAGCCTACGCATCACATGTTCCAAAGTTAAGGTAGTTCCATTAACCATGAGTGGGGGTGAGCCTACCAAATTTATTAAGGCACCGTAAGAATCAACGGTATGGCTACCCAAGAAATTTCCACCTATGATTGTGTCAAGAACATACCTATTCCAAGGGGAAATACCCACATAAAAGTTGCGAAGCAGAACATTAGTAGATTGCTTACGAGTAGATCTATTGTGAGCATTGCAAATCCTATACCAAGCATCCTTTAAGTTTTCTCCCTCATTCTGTTTGAAATTAAGAACTTCGCTCTCGGGAGTATCGTTCAAAGCGGTAGGACTAGCCATAAGGATAGGTAGACTATCCCGCACAAGCAAACAGAAAGCAAGCGAGAGAAAAGGACGAACGAAAAAGGCAATTTTTTTTGTAAATTTTTTGTTTTTCAGAAGTGGGGGAGAGGAAAAGGAGAGGCAAAAGGCAAAAAGTAAATGCAAGAGCTGAGTTTGCGGCAGTTACTTGGATAAGCTTCCCTTAGAATAGTCCCCGGTGCCAGAAATTGACACGTTGAAGGGAGATTATTCTTGACTTGATACTCCCCGGCAACGGCGCCAAAAATTCTTCTTGCTACCTCTTGAGCTTGCGTTGGTTTTTCCCTTGAAGAGGAAAGGGTGATGCAGCACAGTAGCAGTAAGTATTTCCCTCAGTTTGAGAACGAAGGTATCAATCCAGTAGGAGTATCAAGGCAAGTCACCAATGTACCTGCGCAAAAACAAACAAACTTGCACCCAACGCTATAAAGGGGTTGTCAATCCCTTCACGATTAATTGCAAGGTGAGATTTGAAGGTGGAAAGTGAAACAAAGTAAAAGTGTAGAGCTGAAAATATGATGTGAAGTAGACCCGGGGGCCATAGTGTTCACTAGAGGCTTCTCTCATCATAGCAAGTATTACGGTGGGTGAACGAATTACTGTCGAGGAATTGATAGAACCGCGCAAAGTCATGATGATATCTAAGGCAATGATCATACATATAGGCATCACGTCCGAGACAAGTAGACCAATACTGTCTGCATCTACTACTATTACTCCACACATTGACCGCTATCCAGCATGCATCTAGTGTATTGAGTTCATAACAAACAGAGTAACGCCTTAAGCAAGATGACATGATGTAGAGGGATAATTTCATGCAATAGATATAAACCCCATCTTTTTACCCTTGATGGCAACAACATGATGCGTGCCTCGCTACCCCTTCTGTCACTGGGTGAAGACACCGCATGGTATGAATCCAAAACCAAGCACTTCTCCCATTGCAAGAATTATAGATCAAGTTTGCCAAACGAAACCCACAACTCGAAGAGAATTACAAGGATACGAAGTCATGCATATAAGAGATCAGAGGATACTCAAATAATATTCATAGATAATCTGATCATAAATCCATAATTCATCGGATCTCGACAAACACACTGCAAAAGAAGATTACATCGGATAGATCTCCATGAAGATCATGGAGAACTTTGTATTGAAGATCCAAGAGAGAGAAGAAGCCATCTAGCTACTAGCTATGGACCCGAAGGTCTGTGGTGAACTAGTTACACATCATCGAAGAGGCAATGGTGTTGATGAAGAAGCCCTCCGTGTCCGAATCCCCCCTCCGGCAGGGCACCAGAATGGTCCCCAGATGGGATCTTGCGGAGTCAGAAGCTTGCGGCAGCGGAAAAGTAATTTCGTGGCTCTCTCTGGTGGTTTCACATTTTTGGGGAATTTATAGGCCGAAGAAGTAGGGCAAAGGAGCCACGGGGGGCCCGAAGCCTGCTTGGCGCGCCCCCAGGCCGCGCCTAGGGGGCTTCTGACCTCCCCCACAGTCCTTTGCCTTGGTTCTCAAGTTCCCCGCGTATCTTGTGTTATGGAAAAAATCATTCCGCAGGTTTTATTCCGTTTGGACTCCGTTTAATATTCTCCTATGAAAAGGGTCAAAAACACGGAAAACAAGAACTGGCACTTGACACTGAGTTAATAAGTTAGTCCCAAAAAAAGATATAAAATGCATACAAAACATCCAAAGTTGACAAGATAATAGCATGGAACTATCAAAAATTATAGATATGTTGGAGATGTATCAATGATCTTCTCATACATCCAATATATCACATCATGTCTTTAGCTATATCACATCACATGCATACCATGCAAAAACAAGTTAGACGTCCTCTAATTTGTTGTTGCATGTTTTACGTGGCTGCTATGGGTATCTAGTATGATCGCATCTTACTTATGCAAAGCACAACGGTGATATGCAAATTTCTATTTAACCTTTCTCCAAGCACCACCTCGGTCAAATCCGATTCAACTAAAGTTGAAGAAACAGACACCCGCCAGTCATCTGTATGCAACAAGTTGCATGTTAGTCGATGAAACCAGTCTTTTGTAAGCGTACGAGTAAGGTTGGTCCGGTCCGCTTCAATCCAACAATACCGCCGAATCGAGAAAATACTAAGGAGGGCAGCAAATCGAACATCAACGCCCACAAAAACTTTTGTGTTCTACTCGAGATTTCATCTACGCATGAACCTAGCTCATGATGCCACTGTTGGGAAACGTTGCATGGGAAACAAAATTTTTCCTACGCACACGAAGACCTATCATGGTGATGATCATCTATGAGAGGGAGATCGGATCCACATACCCTTGTAGATCTCTAAGCGGAAGCGTTAACAAACATTGTTGATGTAGTGGTATGTCTTCATGATCCGTCCCACGATCCGTCTCACGATCCATCCCACGATCCGTCCCAATCAAGTGCCGAACGGATGACACCTCCGTGTTCCGCACACGTACAACTCGATGACGATCTCCGCATTCTTGATATATCAAGAGGGGCGGAGAATTAGATGAGTTCTCCAGCACGGCGGCGTGGTGGTGGTGTTGGTGGTGCTATTCCAACAGGGCTTCGCCTAAGCACCGCTGAAACTAGAGGAGAAACAGATCTAGAGAGAGAGGGCAGCACGTGGCTGTTTTATGTTGTGTCTAAAATCCTCAAAACCCTTCGTATATATAGGAGGAGAGGAGGGAGAGGGATGCGCCCTAGGGCAGCCTTTCTCTTCCCTTGCGCAAGGGAGAGGAGGAGGAGTCCTATTCCAATCCTATTTGGAGTAGGATTCCTCCTTCCCACTTGGAAACTCTTTCCACCTTGTTTTTTTCCTTCTCAAACCTCATGGGCCTTAGTGGGAACTTATTCCAGCCCACTAGGGCCTGGTTTATCTCTTCCCACAGCCCATGAGACCCCTTGGGGCATGACACCCCTTCCGATGGTCCCCGGCACCCCTCCCGGCTCTCCCGGTACACTACCGATGAGCCCGAAGCTTTTCCGGTGACCAAAGTAGGACTTCGTATATATCAATCTTCGTTTCTGAACCATTACGAGAACCCTCGTGATGTCCGGGATCTCATCCGGGACTCTGAACGACCTTCGGTCACCAACACATATAACTCAACTATACCGAAACGTCACCGATTCTTAAGTGTGCAGACCCTGCGGGTTCAAGAACTATGCAGACATGACCTGAGACACTCTGCGGTCAATAACCAACAACGGGACCTGGATGTCTGTATTGGCTCCTACATATTCTACGAAGATCTCTATCGGTTTGAACCTCTATGTCAAAGATTCATATAATCGTGTATACTATTCCCTTTGTCCTTCGGTATGTTACTTGCCCGAGATTCGGTCGTAGGTATCTCCATACCTAGTTCAATCTCGTTACCGGCAAGTCTCTTTACTCGTTCCGTAATACAAGATCCCGTGACTAAATCCTTAGTCACATTGCTTGCAAGGCTTGTTGTGGTGTTGTATTACCGAGTGGGCCCCGAGATACCTCTCCGCCACACAGAGTGACAAATCCCAGTCTTGATCCATGCCAACCCAACAGACACCTTTGGAGATACCTGTAGGGCACCTTTATAGTCACCCAGTTACGTTGCAACGTTTGATAACCCACAAGGTATTCCTCTGATGTCCGGGATTTGCATGATCTCATGGTCATAGGAACAGATACATTGACATGCAGAAAACAGTAGCAATAAACTGACACGGTCATACACTACGTTTATAGTTTGGGTCTTGTCCATCACATCATTCTCCTAATGATGTGATCCCGTTATCAAGTGACAACACTTGTCCATGGTTAGGAAACCTTAACCGTTTTTGATCATCGAGCTAGTCAACTAGAGGCTTACTAGGGACAGTGTTTTGTCTATGTATCCACACATGTATTTGTGTTTCCAATCAATACAATTATAGCATGGATGACAAACCATTACCTTGAACAAAGAAATATAATAATAACTAATTTATTATTGCCTCTAGGGCATATTTCCAACAGGCCTTTGTTCAACTTGTGGTTGAGTATGTGTTTGAACTTGTGGCCGCTTCCCTTGTTGCTTGTGACTTTGGGGCTTCTTCTTTAATGGGGAAGATCTAACATGGTTCCCTTCAATTTTGCACTTGAAGCAAACAATCTTGCCCGGATTCCTGACTTGTTCTTGGCACTTCTTATTTTAACTTTGGAATTCTTCTTCTTGTTGGAATTGAATCCAAGTCCACCTTTGTCATTTGGGGATTTTTTCCCCACACAAGTTATTGTTGAGTGTGTACATCCCTTCATGACTCATTTCCATGTCTTTCTTTAAGGAAGTGACTTGGGCCTTGAGCTCTTCGATTTCCTCTACATGGTTAGTATGAACACAAGTACTAGAGGAAGTTTAAGCATCATTATTAGAGCAACAAGGCAAGGAAAGTAATTCATCACAAGATGTAGCAACATTATGATTAGAGGAATTACGAGGACTAGCACATGGCAATATAGCATTTTGACTACAAGTAGTGCTAATGTCCACATGAGGCTCACTTGATGTTACCTTGGTAGTAATAGCCTCATGAGCTAATTTTAGCACATTTTGGGATACTAGAAGATCCTCATGAGAGCTTGTGAGCATTACATGACTTTCTTGCAATTTCCCATAATTGCTAGATAGCAACTCAAGTTGAGCCCTTAGCTCAACATTCTCCTTTAATATGGATGCTTCACAAGAAAGAGAGTTAGTAGCACAAGCATCATCATTAACAACAAGAGGAGAAGGCAACTTGGCAAGATCTTTAGCATAAGAAGCTTCAAGTTGAGCATGAGACTCGGTGAGTTTGATGAGCGAACTCTTAATAGGCCTTGAGCCATTTTCGAGGTGCTCCTAGTCCTCAAGCAGTTTAGCATGAGCAACTTCAAGCTTATCATTTTTAGTTCTAAAATCGTTAGCCACCTCGAGGGATCTATCATGGGATTCCTTTAATCTAGATAATTCTAGAGAAAAGGTCTCCTCAAGAGATTCCTTGGTGGTTTGTTCATTTTCAAGAGCTTGGGATAGCTCCTCTATCTCATCAGCGTAATCACGCTCATGACCTTCCATTGTCTCAATGGCAGCCTCATGCTTCTCGAGATGAGCTTCCAACTCCTCAATGTATTTCTTGCCCTCAGTGGCAATAGACATGATTTCCTTGAAGTTGGAACAAGCAAGTTTATTCTTATAAAGAGATTTAAAAAACATTTCACCCTTAAATTTTAAGGATGCAATATTATCACTCTCTTCATCATTATCATCATCCTCATCATCATCATCATCATCATCAACATCAAGAGATATATTGGGATTCAAGGTAGGAGATACCTTTGAAGCCTTAGCCATAAAGCAAAATTGAGAAACAAGAGATGATGATGGAGGATCCCCTGAAGCATCATTCAAGGCCACATCTTGTTCCATGGAGTGATGGATTTCCTCTACATTTTTAGCAGCACAACTCGAGGAAATAGATACATTTTTATCATGGCAACAAGATATAGAAAGCATATAATCATGAGATTTTCTCAAGAAATTTTTACATGATATGCAAGGACTATCAACACAAGCATGTAAAACATTTAGAGTGGTCTAAGTGTTAACACCCAAAGATGAAGCATTGCAATAATATAGTGATGAGGGATCATCAACAATAAGCCCACTATTATCATTGTAATGATCACCACTACTCACCATATCATTACCTTGTGGCAATCTTCATGTAGGTGAAGTAGATGAAGTTGAGAAGACCACACGACTGGAGGTGGAGGGAGAACAATCATTCCCACAAATCCTGGACACACCATATTTATCTTGAAGCTTTATCCACAACTCATGAGCATCCCGGAATGGCATGAGTTGAAATATAACTACATTGCTCAAAGCATCAAAAAGCACATTAAAAGATTGAGCATCGAGATAAGATTATTTCTCATACTCTAAAGATATATTTTGGGAATCCTTTGGAGGAGAAAAACCCATATCTAAAATTTGCTATAAATTTCGGTCTAAGACCCTAAAGTGATTAAGCATGCGAATTACCCAAACATCAAAATTTGTGCCATCCAAACTAAGAGTGTCTATGAATCCTAATCCCCTAGTCGACATCCTTACTCTCTAGGTGGTTAAACCTAATAATGAGAGACCTAGCTCTGATACCAATTGAAAGGACGTGGATGTCGCCTAGAGGGGGGGGGTGAATAGGCGCTTTAAAATAATTACGGTTTAGGCTTGAACAAATGCGGAATAAAACTAACGTTTAATTTGTCAAGCACAAACCTAAAACAATATGGTGTGCACCAACAACTTATGATAAGCAAGATAAACAACTAAGTGATAGCAAGATATATGACAAGAAACGATATGGCTAGCTCAAAGTAAAGTGCATAAGTAAAGGGTTCGGGTAAGAGATGACCGAGGCATGCGGAGACGACGATGTATCCCGAAGTTCACACCCTTCCGGATGCTAATCTCCGTTTGGAGCGGTGTGTAGGCACAATGCTCCCCAATATGCCACTAAGGCCATCGTAATCTCCTCACGCCCTCGCACAATGAAAGATGTCATGATTCCACTCATGGACCCTTGTGGGCGGTGAAAGGACGTGGATGTCGCCTACAGGGGGGTGAATAGGCGCTTTAAAATAATTACGGTTTAGGCTTGAACAAATGCGGAATAAAACTAACGTTTAATTTGTCAAGCACAAAACCTACAACAAATAGGCTCACCTATGTGCACCAACAACTTATGCTAAGCAAGATAAACAACTAAGTGATAGCAAGATATATGACAATAAACAATATGGCTATCACAAAGTAAAGGCATATGTGAAGGGTTCGGGTAAGAGATAACCGAGGCACGCAGAGACGATGATGTATCCCGAAGTTCACACCCTTGCGGATGCTAATCTCCGTTGGAGCGGTGTGGAGGCACAATGCTCCCCAAGATGCCACTAAGGCCACCGTAATCTCCTCACGCCCTCGCACAATGCAAGATGCCGTGATTCCACTAAGGGACCCTTGAGGGCGGTCACCGAACCCGTACAAATGGCAAACCTTGGGGTCGGTCACCGGTACCCGTACAAATTGCTCAGGGCAATCTCCACAACCTAATTGGAGACCCCGACGCTTGCCCGGGGCTTTACACCACAATGATTGAGCTCCAAGACACCACCAAGCTTCTAGGACGCCAAAGCATCCACGAAGAACAATCTCTAGGGTACTAAGTACCAAAAGGTAATATGGCTTCTCAAACTTCACTTCCACGTATCACCGTGGAGAACTCAAACCGATGCAACTCATGCAATGGCAACAACACACAACGTGGTCAAGTCCCTCACACTCAAATCCCTCCACAAGAACAAAAGCTATGGGGAAATATGAGAGCAAGAACAAGGAGCTCACAAAGAACTCCAAGATCTAGATCCAAGGGGTTCCCCTCACATAGAGGAGAAAGTGATTGGTGGATATGTGGATCTAGATCTCCTCTCTCTTTTCCCTCAAGAACAAGCAAGAATCATTGGAGAGATTGAGAGTAAGAAAGCTCTAAGAAGGTCAACAATGGAGGTAGAAAAAGAGCTCAACAGATAAGTTAGTACCAAGGGGGAAGAAGACCCCCTTTATATAGTGGGGGAAGGAATCAGACCGTTACCCCCACTTACAGCCGGAGCCCAGCGGTACTACCGCTGGCTACAGCGGTACTACCGCTCACCCTCCAGCGGTAGTACCACTGGCTGCAGCGGTACTACCGCTGACCCTCCAACGGTACTACCGCTGGCTGCAGTGGTACTACCGCTGAGCCCATGGTAGAGCAAAGATACTATTGGGCCAACCACCGCCAAGAAAGTGTTCGCAAAAAGTCCGACGTAGTACAACCGCAGGGATGACTGTACTAAAGTCCTGGAGCGGTACTACCGCTGACCATGGGCGGTACTACCGTTGGCCAGCGGTACTACCGCCAGCTCTAGCGGTACTACCGCTAGTGCGAGCGGTACTACCGCCAGCTCTAGCGGTACTACCGCTAGGGCCCGCGGCACTACCACTGGGTCCAGCGGTACTACTGCTCGCCACTGAAACAACCATAACTTTCGCATACGAGCTCCGAATCGAGCAAACCCAAGCTTGTTGGATTCAGGACGACAAGAGCAATCCAAACATCGAGATATGAAAATGCCAATGATATAGAGATGTGAGACCTCTATGAATGAAGAACCGGCAAAAAAATCCAACATCGAAAACATCGTAGTAGATTCATATGGACTCCGTTTTCGATGAACTCGAGCTTGTCATGAAGATGACCATAAGCTCTAAAATTCACAAAGAGAAACACCAAATAAGAACCAAGAAGTATGATGCAAGGATGCAAATGGTTCGAGCTCTCAACGAACGATACAATCAAGCTACTCACTTGAGAGCCCCCCTTGACAGTACAACAATCTATCCTAAAACAGAAAACCTATCAAGGGCAAACCTATACCTTGCACCTCGACCTCTTGAGATAGATGACGATGATCTTGGCTTCCTCAAGATGGACCACCTTTCTTGATTGCGTTGGCTTGACGAAGACTAGTTGATTGCTACCCCATACTCACTATGGATGAGCCACTCTTCAGCATATCTTCACAAGTCTGTTGCCACCACAATGGATGGCAAGCTTCAAGCATGATATATTCGTGCTGATCCACTTGAACTTGCACACCGCAATCTTAATGACAATCACCACTTGACGTCATCCTTCATGGGTTGTATGAGATCTTCCTTTTGACGCAAGCCATGGAAACACACCTAACCCCCACATAGAACTCTCACGAAGACCATGGGTTAGTACACAAACACGTAATGGACAATGCTTACCATACAATGGGATCACTTGATCCCTCTCGGTACATCTTGTACGCTTTGTGTGTTGATCATCTTGATTTACTCTTTGTCTGAGATCTTGATCAACCTTGTGTCTCTATGACCATTCTTTGGATAATACCTTGAATACCATCTTGGTCATCATATAAACTCCTTGAATCCAACAGATGGACTTCAAGAAGTGCCTATGGACAAATCCTATAAATATAACTTAAGGCAACCATTAGTCCATAGGAATTGTCATCAATTACCAAAACCACATATGGAGATATATGCTCTACCAGGAGGTCACCGAACCCGTAAAAACAAGGCTGGGGCAATCTCCACAACTTAATTGGAGGCTCCCAACAACACCATGAAGCTTCACCACAATGGCATGTGGCTTCGAGATGACCACAAATGCTCGGGGCAATCTCCACAACTTAATTGGAGACCCCGATGCTTGCCTGGAGCTTTACACCACAATGATTGAGCTCTGAGGCACCACCAAGCTTCTAGGATGCCAAAGCATCCACGAAGAATAATCTCTAGGGGTACCAAGTACCCAAGGGTAATAAGATTCTCAACTTATCACTTCCACGTATCACCGTGGAGAACTCAAACCGATGCAACTAATGCAATGGCACGAACACACGAAGTGTCAAATCCCTCACACTCAAATCCCTCCACAACAACAAAAGCTATGGAGAAATATAAGAGAAAGAACAAGGATCTCACAAAGAACTCCAAGATTAAGATCCAAGGGGTTCCCCTCACATAGAGGAGAAAGTGATTGGTGGAGATGTGGATCTAGATCTCCTCTCTCTTTTCCCTCAAGAACTAGCAAGAATCATTGGAGGGATTGACAGTTAGCAAGCTCTAAGAAGGTCAACAATGGGGGAAGAACATGAGCTCAATGGATGCATAAGGTCCAATGGGGAAGAAGACCTCCTTTAAATAGTGGGGGAAAGAGTCCAACCGTTACCTCCACCACAGCCCGACCGGAGCGGTACTACAGCTCCCAGAACGTCCGAGGGAGCGGTACTACCACCCGGGAGCGATAGTAAAAAAATTACTACCGCTCGAGGGGCGATACTACCGCTCCAGGAGCAGTACTACCGCTCGCACCACCAGCGGTACTACCGCTGGATACTGAAATTGTCATAACTTTCGCATACGAACTCCGAATCGAGCAAACTCAAGCTTGTTGAATTCACGATGACAAGAGCTATACAACAACCACATAAAATCTTAAGAACATGAAGTTATGAGAATTCCAATGATATAGAGATGTGAGACCTCTATGAATGAAGAACTAGCAAAAACTTCCAGCACCGAAAACATCATAGAAGATGCATATGGACTCCGTTTTCGATGAATTTGAGCTTGTCATGAACATGACCATAAGCTCTAAAACTCACAAGGAGAAACACCAAACAAGAACCAAGATATGATGCAAGGATGCAAATGGTTTGATCTCTCAACAAACGATACGATCAAGCTACTCACTTGAGAGCCCCCCTTGACAGTACGACAAACTATCCTACAATAGAAAAACCTATCAAGGTTAAACCTATACCTTGAACCTAGTCCTCTTGAGCTAGATGATGATGATATTGGCTTCCTCAAGGTGGACCACCTTTCTTGATTGGTCCCCCATACTCACTACGGGTGAGCCACTCTTCAGCACATTCTTCACAAGTCCATTGCCACCACAATGGACGCAAGCTTGAAGCATGATATCTTCGTGATGCTCCACTTGAACTTGCACACCACAATCTTGATGAAGATCACCACTCGATGTCATCCTTCATAGGTTGAATAAGACCTTCATCTTGACGCAAACCCATGGAAACACACCTAACCCCACATAGAAATCTCACAAAGACATGGGTTAGTACACAAAAGTGCTATGGACAATGCTTACCATACCATGGGATCACTTGATCCTTCTCGGTACATCTTGTACGCTTTGTGTGTTGATCATCTTGATTTACTCTATACTTAGTCTTGATCAACCTTGTGTCTTTACGACCAATCTTTGGATAATACTTTGAATACCACCTTGGTCATCATATAAACTCCTTAAAACTAACAGATGGACTTCAAGAAGTGCCTATGGACAAATCCTTCGAATATAAACCATTAGTACATAGGGATTGTCATCAATTACCAAAACCACATATGGGGAAATATGCTCTAACAACATACATCTAGGCCCAACACAATGGACAAAAGAAATAGGAAGGAGAGGAAAGCAAAAAATGTTATGTTCTCAAGAAAAGATACCAAAGATTACACCTGAACCTCATGTTCAGGAGTTTTATAAGAAGTACCATGCTAACAAATTCTACAAGAATGACAATAAGTAAGTTATTTCATGAACAGGTTTATTTTGAAACATGTAATGATCTTCCTATTATACTTTTTTTTGTTTTCGACCTGTTATATTCTGTTCATGCAGTCCAACCGTTATCAATAGCAGTCGCTTCCCTCTGGAGTATGATAATTTCAACTGTTCACTAAAGGCAATAGGTAATATTGACAATGAAGTAGTCAATGCCTATGTCCAAGTTTTCAATTATGACAATGAAAGTCAAGATCCAAAAGCAAAGCAACCTTCAAAACATTGCTTCACTTCATACTTCACAGTATTTCATTATCTTATTATCCATATTTTTCTATTTACTTGTTTAAGTATTGTTTTAGTACAAAAATCACTTATTTTAATATTTTTAAACAATACACTCATGGAAGTTCAGTTTCTTAATGATGTAAGCTCTTTCAATTTTTTTCTAGGAGAAAGTGCTTGTAGATCCAAAATATTTCAATTATAGGTCTTGCCTAATAGAATTGAAGAAAATTGACTCGAGGAAGAACATACATAATCGTGATCTGGTAGACATCTTTTATCATTGCAAGACCTGATTTTTTTCATTGTCTCGATAATGTTCTGATTTTTCTTTTTTACTTGCCATCCAGCTTTATTTCCGAGAGTTCATTCATTCCATTGGACTTTGTTGTGCATCAACAATCTCTTTGAAACTGTTAATTTCTTTGATTCAAGGAGTACTGTTGTAATGACTAAGATGCGGTCCTTTCCTATTTTGGGGGCGATGCCCCAAAAGGGAAAGAGGCGAATCTAAACGCTTCACAAGCGAGATAATCATAAAATTACATATCTGAAGAATGACAAGTAGGGCATACAGTTTCCATCTGACATAGTATAACATAAGGTTTACAGCCACACAATTATTCAGAACAAGTTAGTCCCGCTACGAACAACATGAAACAAGGAAAAGACTGTGACATCCTCCTTGCAGCCCACGATCATGACCACGGCCTTAGTCCTCCAGATAGTTCACGTACAGTCAGTCAGACTCCTCATCGTACTGCCACGCCAGCTGGGTGCCATCAGGATCTCCTGCGTCGGGCGTACATGTACCTGCTGGGGGTGTTGTAGTAAACCGTGAGCCACGGGGACTCAGCAATCGGATGACCTTGGTATCGAATCTAGTCAAGTTATTAGGTGAGGAAGGTTTAGTGTATAGGTTGCAGCATCCTAAGCTTATATGGTGGCTAACTTACGACGATCAGGGTATTTGATATGGTGGTCTACGCGAGAGGACGAAGACTAGGTGATCACTAAGTGATCCTGAACACCTACTTACGTCAAACATAACCCCACCATGTTCTCGATCGAAGAGAGGTCTTCGAAGGAGACAGTCACGGTTACGCACACAGTTGGCAGTTTTATTAGAGTTAATTCAAGTTATCTAGAACCGGATGTTAATAAATTATCCATGTTTGCTACATAACCGCGGGCACGGCTTTCCGAAAGATTATACCCTGCAGGGGTGCTCCAACTAGTCCATCACAAACTGTCATGGGCCGCAAAGTAATCCTCTATCATGAAACTCGTGATCCCGTCGGATTCCTTAGAGGAAAACCGCAACTTTGAGGAGACCCAAAGTATCACCGGAATCCCTATACGCTAGATATATCGCTAAGGTAAGACAAGTCTAGCAGGACTTCCCGGTGTGTCGACGACCCGATAGGAGCCTTGTATCTCGTTCTCAGGACAACACCGTCTATGCATATTGGACAATGACCAAATGCCTCAAGTTGCCCTGAGGTGGTATCGCCGACTGCTAGGTGGGTGGACCAACACTCATGAGGAGCACTGACCTGGGTTGTTGATTAAATCCTCGGGGTAGCTATTCCCTATGCAAACTATTATTAAGAGTTGCCCTCAGGTGGTATCGCCGACTGCTAGGTGGGTGGACCAACACTCATGAGGAGCACTGGCCCGGGTTGTTGATTAAATCCTCGGGGTAGCTATTCCCTATGCAAATTATTATTAAGTGATTAGCAGATTAAAACCAATGTTGGGTCCTGCCAGACAAGTCTTAACACTATATGATTTATCAAGGGGGTCCGCATAACAATCCCGAACATGTTAGGAGCGATCAGTTATGGAATCAAACACCGGTAACCGAAACTAAGGAGACAATAACGAAACAAAACACCTGGCAAAAGGCTAGGCCTTCCGTCATTTACCAAATATATAGGTGCATTAATTAAATAGCAGTTTAAAACATAATGATATCAAAATACTCATGTTATCACATGAGAGAGTTGGCACCTGCAACTAGCAAAGCTATTCATTAGAGGTTGAGCAAGCCTACTTAGCCAAACAACATTAGCTAGGAGGGGAAGGTGTTTGGGTTTCATGGCATTAACAGGAGGCATTTTTATCAAGTGGTAGGCAACGAGCATATATCGAAGGAAACGTGATTCTAAGCATAACAAAGCTAGATACGGTATCAAGGTCATGATCATCTTGCCTGTGATGTCTTCAGCTTAGAACTGCTCGTAATCTTCCTGCACGTACTCTCCATAGTCCACGTACTCGTTCTCCGATCCCGATGCTACCCAAGATAAACATAACAACCAATGAACACCAACACAACATGATGCAACAAGCAATATGATGCATGAGATGAGTTGATAAACTTCTGGACATAACTTCATATTATGCTATCTTGGCATGCATGAGGATGGCATGAACAGGTGCATCACGAGAAAACGAAGTAAAAACATATAAAGAACGTAGAGGATGGAGCTACGGATCAACGAGAAACTAAGAAACAAGATATGGAGTCCTACGGTTCAAATCCACCACAAGCACACTCCATTGGCACTCCTCTGGTGTTACCGGGTTGCCACATGATCAAACAAACAAATATAAGTGGAGTGGTGCATGGGAACACACCACACCATCAACAGTGCCCACACAAGCTTCAAAACAACTAAAACATGCAATCTGTTTTTAACAACATCATAGCAGTTTGTCTACAACATTCAAAGTACCTACAACCACCCAAATGAGCCAAACAAGATATGATGCAAAATCCATTCAAAAGCTCTACAAGCCTGAACAAGAAGCTACTTCAAAGGCATCACACATGAGAAGATCTATGGACACAAACTTGGACAAAAATAACAGATTCTGGGACTTAGTGAAAACCTGAGATTTTCACCAGCTGCTTATGCTCTGAAGCATTTTGGCAGCCTCCAAATGATATCTACAGGAAGTGAAAGAGCATGAAATTTAACAGGGAGCTAGACAAACACAAAATCTCACAAACCTTAGTTTGTTGCATGGGCTGATTCCCAACACATGATCTTGTGCAACCAAATCAACAAGGGAAGAAAATAACAGCAGATTCTCAGACTTAGTGAAAATCACAGATTTTCACAAAGCTGTCAGTTTCAGCCAAGTGTCAACTTTGACAAGGCACAACAAGTGCATACAAACTCCTATGAACAAAACAAAGTCCCCATGCTGTAGAGGGGTTCACCCACTACTGCCATACCAAGGATTCATCCTCATAGGGTCAAAGCACTACATGATACTAAGCTCTAAACATGGCATCAAGACAGAAAAATGACAGTTTATGAAGTTGCTCTAAAGTGAAATCTTATTTCACAAGTGGATTCCTGGGATGATTCTACCCCAAAAGCATATATAATACATGGGTACTTGTATGTAACATGTAGGCACAAAGTTAGCTCGAAAAACAACATAGAAATCAATATGAGCATATAGGAGCATTATCACATGTGTCTTAGCACTTGTAGCATCCACTACTCCTACATATGCATACACACAAGGTTCATACACCACCACATCACCATAGTGGCAAGCATGAGGGGTTAGCCCTCATGCACAAGTGCATATGTGCACTCATGCCCACACACACACATGCATGAACACATACACACCTACACATAAATATGTGTGCTCACACACACACCATCAAGAGGTGCATCAAGAGGGGCTGCCCTCTTGCACATAGGCATGTGCCACCACATGCATACACACACACACACATATGTGCACCTCTTCTCATGTGCACACCCACACAATACTACACACATACACACACTCATATATACACACCCAAATGCATACACACACCCACAAGCATAATAACCTAGGCAGTAAAATAAATACACCCCAAAGCTCTAATTAACAGAAAGCATCTAGCTTGCTGCCCAAGAAAAGAAATAGGCCAGAAAAAAATAACAAGGAGCAAAATAAAAGGGGAGTTCACTAGGATCGAACCCAGGTGCCGTGCTACACACACATACCCAATCGCCATTGGGCTACTGCCTTGCGTTCGACAGAGAGGGGGAATTATGTAGGCTAAGCTTCCCTATCGAGCTACTACTACGCGAAAAAAGGAAAATAAAAGAGGCCTCTCGGGGATTCGAACCCACGACCACATCGTTGGCAAAACCACCCCCTACCACTATGCTACACGAACGACACTTAACAGAGAGGGGGAAGTAACTCTCTTTAGCACCCCCTCTACTAGTGCCACAGGGCTGCGGTAGCCGGAACAGGGGAACCTCATCGGCGTTGCTACGGCGACACTACGCGACCAGAAGACGGCTACACGCTACGGGGAAGAAGAGGGAACCACCAGGGTTCCATTCCCGCCCTAAGCTCACCGAGATGTGCACTACTACGACGGCTCCACGATCACCTAGTTACGGCAGGCGTTGCTGCTGCCCGCGTGACCAGTCAACGCCGGCGACGAGCTCTGGGCGCTGTAGAGGGAAGGAGGAGGCGGAGGGGAGCGGGGCACGCTCACCTAGGGTGTCGAGGAGGAAGGCCTCGTCGGAGAGGAAGAAGGTGACGAAGAGGTTGCTGCCGAAGGAACTCGTCGGAGAGGAGGAAGAAGGCCGACGTCGCGCCATCGATGTAGTGGTTTTCTTCGCCCGATCTCGTCAAGGATGGATCTCCCGCAGCCACTGCGTGCTCCTGGACCGGTCGGGGAAGAAGAAGGGGCGATGATCTGCCGGCGGCGAGCTTACCAGGGGCCGGCCATGGCGAATGCTCTGCTCAGGAACGCCCCCGACGGCGCGAGAGAGGAGAGGAGGGGAAATGGATGCACTAGGGTTGCGGAGAGGGTTCTGGCTGCTTAAATGGCATTGAGCCGCGTGCTTGGATCCGCAAGATCGAGAGGGGGGAGGATCTGTGGCTGTGTTGCGGTCGTACACAGTGACAACAACGAGGAGGAAGAAGAGGGATGCCGGTTGGGCTGCGCGCTAGGGAAAAGAGGGAGATGGGCGAGGGAAGGAGGGAGCCGGCCCAGCTGCGCCACTCTAATAAAACAAAATGGTTTTCCATTTAAAACAAATCCACATCCAATTAAATCACCTAGGGAAATCTAGGGTTCCAAAAATAAAAGTAAAACAACCCTGGTCATAAGGGAATTATGACCCATTTTAATAAAATACAAAGTTGATTTTTGGGGTACTAGAGTAAATACAAAACGACATTATATAAACCTGTTTTGTAAATAAAACCCGCATTAGATAAAGTTTAAAAAAAACCCTAGACATATCTCTACACCCACAATAATTAGCACTAAAAGATCAACACTTTTAAAACAGGTTTAAAACACGTTCTAACATGGGTTCAACCTAAGGTGGAGAAGGGTTTTATAAAACCTTGTTTGAAAACAAGCATGGTTTGAAATCCTCATCACATCAACACAATCACACCCCACTCATGATCGAACAAGCACACATCACACAAACTATCAAACACAAAGGAAAAGACAAGAATGCAAAGAATGCCATGATACAAAAGTGATGACACCACATAAGAACACATGAAATGATAACTCTTATGCATTGACAAAATGTATCCAAATAGGAAAGGTTCCCAAATATGGCAAGGGTTACATCTGGGGCATTACAACTGTTCCTCAAAATCAAGTCAACAATTTAACATCAAACCTGGTTCGTTTTATTCTTATTTGTTTGCTTTTTGCACTGTCAAATGTTTTCTTATGTTACCTTCACTGTCACTTTCTGTATGTCTATTGTTTTCAAAATAATTTGACTATTGGTTATTTCTGAGATAGCACTACACTTGTTGATCCCTAGTATCTGTTCTTACAATAGATCATCGACATGAGGATGCTTTTCAAGTCTACTGGATGGACACAAGAATGTTGAGAATTTTGAGGGCATTTCACCTGAGAACTATCCCTAACAAAACAACCTCTGAGTAAAACAACATAATTATACTTTGTTCATTGTTCTTTGTAACTAATTTACTCGCTTGCCTTATTTTAAAGAGCAACTTATTTTATTGAAAAGATATGTATTTTTACAGCCACAATTGTGCTTTGTATGCTATCATGTACATGGACGCGTGGGATGGTAAGAAGATGAAGGACTTTGATGATGTGTGTTTTCCCACTTTTCTATGTTTTTCTTTCCTATTTTATTATTTCCTTCTTATATTTAATCTGTTGTTCACCATTTCATTTGTATCACGAAATTATTCCTTAATTCAGGCAGGTTGTTGCTTACCAGCTCGCAAAGTCTGACATTAACGAACAAGAGTTTCAGGGTCTTCAAGAAGACGTATCAACCAATAAGAGGAAGAAGCGCCATTAGAAATGTGCACAAAGAAAACTTCAAGCTCCTAAAATTAATTAGTTTTTCACCACTGCCTTGAATGCGCACCAAAAATAATTTTATGTCTCATGTCTTTTGCTTTGATGAAAAAATGTGTCACTTTATACCAAGTGTGGAATACACTTCCAAAAAATATTTTGTAGTGTAACTAGACTACGTGATTATGATGAGCACTATTCCTAGCATTTTGTCATTCTATAGTATTGTTCTTAAATCTCTTTTACGTTATAAATTGTGTCACTAGTACTATATTTTTTCAATTTGTTTGTGTGAAGAACATTTTTTTGTACTTCATATTTCTGTTCATTTATGTGTTGTCTTGTGTCTCTAGGACCCCATTCCTAGGGAACATTATTGAGCGAATTGTAGTGCTTTGACTTTGAATGAAAAGTTCATTCAAAGTGTGTAGTGATATTTATTGAGAAAATAATGTTCCATAAAAACAATGTTTCCTATATGTTGCTTTAATAATGTAACATCAAAATCGTTGAGCTAATAATGTTCCATGAATATTGTTATATTGTTCACCAAAAAATGTTCCATTAATTTCGTTCAAGCAATAATATTCCATGAATATTGTCCACCAAATAATGTTCAGTGGTTAATGTTTCCGAATAATGTTCTTTAATAGTGTTCCTTTAATAATGTCCCCTTAATCATGTTCCAATAATAATGTTCCCCTAAATAATGTTTCGTGAGAAATGTTTGAAGAACATTTTTCAAGGAGATAATTTACTTTCCAAAACATTGGTTCATGTTCATTTTGTAATAACATTTTTTATTATGGTTTTTTAAGGATTCTTATTCATGAACAATTATAAAATATTCACAATTTTTATTATCTTCCTCTAATATTGTTCCCCAAATAATGTTCCATGAATAACGTAACCTCAAAAATGTTCCCAAAAAAATTCTTAATAATGTTCGATGAATAGGGTTCCTTTAGTAATGTTCCCTAATTTAAATCATGTTCTCTCAATAAGGTTCCATTAGTAATGTTCTCTCAATAATGTTCCTTTAGTAATGTTCCCCCATTTAAATCATGTTCCATGCATAAATTTCCATGAATAACGTTCTTTCGGAAATGTTTTAATAATAATGTTTTGTGAAAAATGTTTCATTAATAATGTTCATTAAATAATATTTTTAAAACAACAATGTTTGGGCAAAACATTACTTTAATAATGTTCCCTCGATAATTTTCCCTTAGTAATGTTCCATCTATAATGTTTCTCAAAAATAAATAAAGTTCGCTCAATAATTTTCCTTTAGTAATGTTTCCTCATATAAATTATGTTCTCTAATTAATGTTCCATGAATAATTTTCCCCGAATAATGTTCCGTGAAAAATGTTTCATTAATAATGTTTGCTAAATATTGTCCCTGAAAATTGTTTCATTAAAAATGTTTGCTGTATAATATTTTAAAACCATCAATGTTTGGGAAAAACATTTCTTTTATATTGTTCCCTCAATAATTTTCCTCTAGTAATGTTCCCTCAATAATGTCCCCTCTATAATGTTTCATAAATAATGTTCCCTCATTATTCATAGGAATATTTTTCACGGAACATTATTCAAAGAATACAATATGGGCAAATGTTCCCCCAATGTTTGTCAAACTAAAGTAGAGAAGAAGTGCGTAGGGAATGTTTCTCGTTTTTAGTTTCTTTAGTAATGGCCCTCAATAAAGTTTCTTGAGTAATGTTCCCTCTATAACGTTCCTTTAATAAAGTTACCTCAATAATGTTCCTTTTATTAATGTTTCCTCATTTAAATAATGTTACATGAATAATGTTCCTTGAATAATGTTCCCTGAAAATGTTCACTGATTCTTGTTCCCTCAAAAACGTTTCATTAATAAAATTCGTTGAATAATTTTCCTTCAATAAATTTCCATTAATTCATTGAATTCATTTGGGGAAAACATTCCTTTAATAAAGTTCCCTCAATAATGTTCCTTTATTAATTTCTCCTCATCTAAATCATGTTCCCTAAATAATGTTCTTTCAATAATGTTCCCTTAATAATATTCCCTAAAAAATATTTCATTAATATTGTTTACTGAATATTATTCCCTGAAAAATGTTTCATTAATCATGTTTGCTAAATAATATTTTAAAACCAATGTTTGGGGAAAAACTTCCTTTAAAATTGTTCCCCCAATAACTTTCCTTCAGTAATGTTCCCTCAATAATGTTCCATCTATAATGTTTCCTAAATAATGTTCCCTCATTATGTGGGAAATATTGTTCCCTTATTAATGTTCCTAGTACAAATGTTTATCTGATTATGTGCCCTTAATAATGTAATTTGATTAAAACAAAGAAAAAGGAACATCATTAAAGGAACATTACTCATGGAACATTATTTATGGCAAACCATTAAAAATAACATTTTTTAGGGAACATTATTCAAACAGACAAGGCCAGCAAATGTTCCGCTAATGTTTGTCAAAATGAAGTATAAAAGAAGTGTATTAATTAGGAAACATTATTTAGGGACTTTTATTTTTATATATATTTAAGATGACAAAAAAATCTTTTTCTAAGAATGCTTGTTGAGAACTTTATTGCAATATATGTAAGGAATATTACTTAAGAATAATTTCTGCAATTATTAATGAAACAATATTAAAGGAACATTATTAAGGGAACAATATTGGGGGAACATTATGTAATGAATTAAAAGAACAATATTCGAGCGAACATTCTTATTTTAGTATTGGTCCTTTAATTTAAATTCAAACTCTTAGCAATGTCGTGTGCATAACATTTCGTAAGCAATGTTCTTAGAACATTTTTTAAGGGGACATATTTTTTTAGAAACATTTCGTTATTGATCATTTTGTAACAACAATTTTTATTATGAACCTTTTTACGGATTCTTATTCAAGAACAATTATAAAATATTGTCACATCCCTAACCCTTAAGCAAGATAGCATTGTGCTCATGTTTTCTTTGCATTTGCATCTAAGAAGTTTTAACAAAAACAACAAAGTGGCAAAGGAAAAACTCAAAACCCTAGCCACCATTTCAATTAAAGGAAATCTCAAACTAGCTCAAAATCAATGAACCCAAAATGGCCTCAAGAAATGTTCAAACTTTCTGATAAATCATGAAAGTAAATGAGCATTGGAGAAAACTATTTTCTTGACACTTTAAACATTTTAAATTAATGCAAAAAGCCACTGGTTTCAAATTTAAAATTTGAAATCAGAAACTATAATTTTCCAAAAATGTTGAAAACCATGGAAATGAGTGGGGATATTATAACAAATATTTCAGGAGGTCTAAAATAGTTTTTACTTTTTGTTTTGGAGCTGAATTAATTAGCAAAACAATAATTAGCAAAACAGAAAAACAAAAACAGAGAAAATGGAAAAAAAACTTACCTGTCGCCCAAGCCTGGCCCGGCCCATCTCCCCGCTCGTCCCCTCCCTCGTGCCAGTAGGCAGCAGGAGGTGGCCGCCGCCCCCTCCGGCGCGGCCACGCACCTGCGTGCCTGCCTGGCCGCCGCCTCGCGCTGGCGACGACGGGGATAAGCTCCCCAGAGCTTCCCCTATCCATTCCCCGCCTCGGTTCTCCTCCTCCTCCCGGATCTCCTCCTCCTCCTTGCTGCCGTCATTAGAGCCGAGCTCGAGCTCGAGCTGCCCGTGCCCCTGGCCATAGGACTCCCTCCCAGAGCACGCCATTAGCTCCGCCTCGTCGCCCTGGTCATCTCTGTAGAAGCCGAAGCTTCCTCGAGCCCTGCAACGCCCGCAACACCGTCGTCTTCCACCTCCGGCCGCCGGACCTCTCCCGTCAATTCGTCGCCCCCAGGCCTTCCCCGAGCCGTCTAAGCTCTGCTCTGCACTCCCCGTGAGCATGCGGTCGTTTCCCCTAAGTTTCCCCCGTCGATCCCCTCCTCTAGCTCTAGTTTCACCGGAGCCCGACGAGGACCGCCGCTACCGCTCGTCGCCGGTAGCCCTCCGATGATCAGCTCGTCCTTCCAAGGGCACCAGCAGCTCCAGGACGACGCGTAGATGCGGTAGCAGCTAAGAACCGAGCGTAGATCCCCCTAATTCAAAGACCCCGATGGTGCCCGAGCTTCGGCCGCCGCTCCGGCTCGTCACCGACGCCTCTTCCGGCGACCCTAGCCTCCCCAGATGGTCCTGCCAGATCGGCCACTTCGCGAGCATGTTGTAGCTGCCAACCGCGTGCGTTTTGGTGCTGTGCAGCGCCGTCTAGGTTGCCTCCGGCGAGCCCTTCGCCGCGGGTCTGGTCGCTGGCGACCACCCTCCGGTGGGCGTCGACGTGGCCGACCATTAGGGCGTAATCGCCCTCCCCTCACTCGCTGCCAGAGGGCCCCGCGCCTGGTCAAACCCCAATTAGGGGCTGGTCAGCGCGGGATTAGCCCCAGACAGGCTGACCAGTGGGCCCCCCCTGTCAGGTTTGACCTGAACAGGTCGGCTGACCTGCTGACGTCAGCCTGATGCAATAAATAGAATTTCCAGTATAAAACTAATTCAGGAAATTGCTAAAATTTGTAAAAATCATAGAAATTAATCTGTAACTCCAATGAAAATAATTTATATATGAAAAAGTATCAGAAAAATTCAAGGATTCTGATTATGCTATTTTCAACCATGTTTGAAAAAGTTACAGAACCCTAAATTGTGAAATAAGGAATAATTCAATTCTTTTAATCACTTTATAAATGGAATTTGCAAAAATATTCAAATTTCATTATATATGCAATGATCACACACTGCCCTAATTACAAATCAGTATCATAACATGACATTTCATGCATGTTGACATCAAGTTGAACCGAGCATCAGGTCGAATCAATTAAACCGGTATCCGAGAATACCCGTTTGAATTGCTATTCGAATGTGATTCAAATCAACTCTAAACCTATTACATGTTGAAAATAATAACTTATCACCTTGCATTCTCATGCCATGCTCATGCATCATTTTGAGTGCATATGATTGTTATTGAATGTTGCCACTCATTTCGGTAGGCTCCGCACCCCCGGATTCCACCGAATATCCGTCTGACGGATATCGTTCCTCCTCTGAGCAACAAGGCAAGCAACCCTTTTGATCATCCCGATAAACCCCATGTTCTTGCTCCTGCACCTATTTATTGCATTTAAGATCAAATGCTTCAACTGCTTTTGCCACGATAGTTGAACCCACTTCCTTTGCATGACTTAACCTTGTCACAGTAAATAGCCAAACCTTGAAACCTAGCATACCTGGTAGTAGCTTGAGCTATGATGTGCCTTATCCTGCTATGCATGCTATGCTTAGAGTTGTGTATGGTCTGTCATCTGGGAGATGAACAGAATTGTGAAATGTGTTTGATGAGCAAAGGTTGTGTGTTGAACTTGATTTGGTAAAGGTACCGGTGAAAGGCTGTGTAGGAGTACATGGCGGGTTGTTTCATTGGAACCGTCCTCAGGAACTGAGTTCCGTGTATGTAATCCAAGACTAGATACTACCACATGCTGGGCCCTGAAATATGACCCTGCTCGGCCTATTAATCGCGTAGTACTCGGTCCAGGAGTTGCAAGTAGTTTCTGGTGTTTATAGTAATGCTGGAGGCCGTGCATGGTGCTGACCTGAGAGGTGGGCCGTGATGCGGTAGGCAGTGGCACGGTGTACCAAGTGGCACCCGGATGGTGGGCTTGGGAACCCTGCGCACATCGTTTGAGGCCGTGGCGGAAACCCCGGCCGGACTTCCGTACGGGTTACTCTCAGATAGGTGATAAACCTGGACTAGGTACTAGTGTGGTTAACGGTCGTGGCCGACTCCCTCGCTGGGCTTCCGCTTGAAGGTTGCCGAGGTGCATGACGTGCACATGGCGATAAGTGGCGAGAGCGTGTGTGACGAAGTACACCCCTACAGGGTTATGATCTATTCGAATAGCCGCGTCCGCGGATATGGACTACTTGGAGACATATGTTGTTCATAGATAACTTCAATGGCTACTCATAAAATTGTCAAGATAAGCGTGAGTGTCGTGGATGGCATTTCCGTATGGAGACGGAATGATTCCACGATAGTGTATTGTTGTGGTGTTAGTGGACTCGTGTGCGAGAAATGAAGTTGTCAAAACTAATTTCAAAGTGCAAGTTGTCTAGCCACGAGTCAAATGCTGGCTTCCCGCATGAAACCCCACAATACCTTTTGATACCTTGCATAAGTAGTTAGTTCTCCTAAAGTCTTGCTGAGTACCTTCGTACTCATGTTTGCTTAATAAATGTTGTAGAGGTTGCTAATGACCCTAACGGAGGGTTCTTCGTAGACATCGACTCTGTAGTATAGTCAGGCCATGTGCCTTCTAGCTGCACTGTCTGTACCCAGACAGTTTATAACTCTTCCGCTGGCTTGTATTGTATGACTGCTATTATGGGTCGTGAGACCCATAATGTGTAATATTACGTGTGTGGCTCTTCCGAGCCTCTTAAATAAAGCTTGTATGTTTATGGTTATGTTGTGATGCCATCGATGTATCTATACATATCGGTATGCCATGCGTACGTGTGTCTTACCTGGTATGTATGGGGTTCGAATACCTAGTCGTGAACTTTAGTAGCACTCCTTACAAGGAAATGCCCCTTTGTGATCCAATGAGCCTTGGTAGTTCGCTACTGCTCCGGACACATTGGTTAACCGGCATGTGTCCTTCTTAGCTGCTGTGTCTGTCCCCTTTGGGGAAATGTCACGCGATGTAATGGAGTCCTTGTAGCTTGCTACGACTCGTCTACATTCGCCGATGACCGACACCTGCTTTGTTGGGTCATGTATGCATGTCCTTGTGCGGTACTGCCACTTTGGTTTATGACTAGACATGTCGATCCGGGTTCTTTGACATTGGATTGCTAGCAATACAATCGCATACGTGAGTCAAAAGACGCAAACGGTCCCGGCTAAGGTAAGGCTGCAGCCGTGGAGTTAACCGTGCGTGAGACCACAAAGGGATGCGATGTGTTACAGGCTCGATTCCTATGGCTTAGGATCGGGGTCCCGACAAATATTCACAATTTTTATTATCTTCCAGTAATATTGTTCCCCCAATAATTTTCCATGAATAACTTCCCCTGAATAATGTTCCCACGAAAATGATTCATTAATAATGTTCGTTGAATATTGTTCCGTGAAAAATGTTTCATTCATAATGTTCGAAGAATAAATTTCCTTGAAAAATGTTTCATTAATAATGTTCCCTCAATAATATTTTAAAACTAACAATGTTTGGAAAACGTTCCTTTAATAATGTTCCCTCAGTAATGGTCTTTTAGTAATGTCCCCTCATTTAAAATAATGTCCCGTGAATAATGTTCCATGAATAATGTTCCGTGAATGTTTCATTAATAATGTTCACTTAATAGTGTTCCCTAACAACACTGCAAAATGTTTCATTATGTTTGCAGCATAACATTTAAAACCAACAATGTTTCTGAAAAAAAACGTTCTTTAATAATATTCCATCAATAATGTTCCTTTAATAATGTTCACTCATTTAAATCATGTTCCGTTAATAATGTTCCATGGATAACATTCCCTAAATAATGTTCCTTGAAAAATGTTTCATTAATAATGTTTGCTGAATAATGTTCGCTCAGAAATGATTCATTAATAATCTTCGTTGAATAATATTTTAAAACCAACAATGTTTGGGAAAAACGTTCTTTTAATAATGTTCCCTCAATAATGTTCCTTTAATATTGAGGGAACATTCTAAGAGATATTACTTAAGGAACAATTAATAACACTATTAATAAAACATTATTAAAAGGAACATTATTAATGTTTTCTTTTGTATTGAACATTTTCAAATGAAGTTTGGGTAAACATAGGCTATGCTGTGGTCGGTACATTTTTACATGCATGTTCGGTTGTACGAATTTTAGAAAATGTTCCCAATTTCTGGAATTGTTCACAAAATTCTAAAAATGTTCCTGTTTTCATAATTTGTACGCAAATTCGGAAAACTTTCACGTTTCTCTATTTTGTTCACATATTAAAAAAATCAGGGTTGTTCGAAACTTGTTCTTGTTTTCCAAATTTTTCTCGCAATTTTTTAGAAAATGTTGCCATTTTCAAATGTTTTCGCGTTCATTATAAAAATTATTGTAGTAACAATATTCGAGGGAACAATAATTAGGGAACATTATTATTGCGATACATTATTGAAAAAACATCATTGGGGGAACATTAATCAAGGAAATGTTCAACCTTCAACTATAGCTATAACAAGGAGTACTGATAACAACTGTAACTTAATATGTTTCTTCGCCGACACAATAATTGAAATCCATGTTGATTTTCTCAGCTAATAGTGTAAAATATACAAACAAAAATATCTTCTTCCTTGCTACATTTTCCCAGTTTTTCTTTTTTCCTATGAAAAGCTTTAGTGAGTCTTTTTTTTAACATCTACCTTCTTCCTAGTTTTCTTTCAGATTGTGGTTTCAATCTTTCCCCTTTGTTCACAGACATGGATGACCGTGCAGGAGGATCTTGCAAATAATTTTCAGACTGCTCTTGTTGTTGTGGTGTCTTTCCATGTAAATACTTGTTATGAACTTGAGCGACAATATTGAGAAGTTCTTTGCTAAGTTCGTAATCTTTGCTGATGTGTGAGCAAGCTTTACCAACTTTACTCATCAGAACAACATATATAACTGCATTGTGCGACTAATCATCACATGTGAGGAGCACCATTGCTTTTTTGCACTTATCAATTCCTTTTCTCGGAAGGAAATAGTCCATCTCTGAAAAATCAACTTCTGTGGAGTATGAGTAATGTCAAACTGCATAAAGAGTGTGAGGACAAACAATACCATCATGCTCAAATTTCCCACACAAATATTCGAACGAACCATCTGTAAGGTCCATGTTGAATGTGAACATTTCTCTTGTGAATTCTGGTTTTTCATATCTGATGTGTGATACGTCTCCAACTTTATATTATTTTACTACACCTTGGATGTTTGCTATTTTCCAAGCTGTTATATTGTCATTCTTGGATGTTTTACAATCATTTTACTACAAGCTTATATTATTATTTGGAACTAACCTATTAATGCTTGCAAAATTGCACAAGTTCTTGTTTCACACTTTGATTTGTAGGAACTAATTAGAAATTGTCGAAAAAAACGCAAAAGGAGCCTTGTTTGAGGACTCCGACTCTCCTGAAATCTGTCCACAAACAGTTTTTAGAGATGGTCAGTTTGACTCCCGAACACGGCGTAAAATGGAAAACACTAAACCTAGTAAAGCGTGGGGAATTTTATGGCAATTATTCTGGACTACAAATTCGTCCAAAACGGAGTTCTTATGTGATCTGGAGACCCGTTTTACTAAAGGAAAATATCTGATTACGGGATCACGAGAATTGTTGACGTGATTGAGTCCAACTCTTAACATATGTGATATATTCGGCCAAGGCACGACTTTAGAGACTCATGAGGGCTGTGAGGAGCCCCTAGGAAGGTTCTACAGGTGCCCAAGAGCCATTGGATCAAGGGTCCATCCATCGGAGGACCATAGAGCACCACAGAGGCACATATAAGGAGAGTAAAAACCCTAATTTTGGTAGAGCCACCAAGAGCCACGAATTTGCCTCTCGCTTGGCAGCCGTCAAGAAGGAGAGAGGCTCCTCCATTGCAGCACCAAGACCAAGGAATAAGGAGGGGCAAGGGGCCACCGCCCATCGCCACCGTCGCCGGTGCTTTGGCTGCCATCGCCTCCATCTCTTCGGGGTTGCACCTCTCCATCAACAAATCTCTCTTTATCACCATGATAATGTGTGAGTAATACTCCTCGGGGCTAAGGATATACTAGTAGCTATGTTTTCAATCGATCTCTCTCGTGTTCTTGATATGACACAATCTTGATGTATCGCGAGCTTTATTAATATAGATGAATCATATGGAGCTTTCCCCTCTCTATCTTCTTGTGATGAATTGAGTTTTCCCTTTGAAGTTTTCTTATTGGATTGAGTCTCTAAGGATTTGAGAACACTTGATGTAAGTCTTACGATGGGATATCTGTGGTGACAATGGGATGTTCTATTGATCCACTTGATGTATGTTTTGATGATCAACTTGCGGGTTCCGTGACCTTGGGATTCTATGCAGAGGGGTTGGCACATGTTTTCGTCTTGACTTTCCGAAAGAAACTTTGGGGCACTCTTTGAAGTTCTTTGTGTTGGATTGAACATGATGAATCTAAAAGTATGTGATGCATATCGTATAATCATGCCCATGGGTACTTGCGGTGACATTGGAGTATCTAGGTGACATTAGGGTTTTGGTTGATGTGTATCTTAAGGTGTTATTTTAGTACGAACTCTAGGGCTGTTCGTGAAACTTGTAGGGATAGCTCATAAGATTGATCAGAAAAGATAACTTTGAGGTGGTTTCATACCCTACAATAATTTCTTTGTTTGTTCTCCGCTATTTGTGACTTTGGAGTGAACTCTTTGTCGCACGTGAGGGATTTATATATGATTCAACTATGTTAGTATTGTTGAGAGAACTTGCACTAGTGAAAGTATGGACGCTAGGCCTTGTTTCCAAGCATTTATACAACATTTTTCTCGTTGTTTACTATTTGTTACCTTAGCTGTTTTTTTATATTTTCAGATTATAAAAACCTATATCTACCATCCATATTACACTTGTATCACAATCTCTTCGCCGAACTAGTGCACCTATACAATTTACCATTGTATTGGGTGTGTTCGGGAGACAAGAGACTCTTTGTTATTTGATTGAAGGGTTGCTTGAGAGAGACCATCTTCATCCTATGCTTCCTACGGATTGATAAACCTTAGGTCATCCACTTGAGGGAAATTTGCTACTGTCGTGCAAAACTCTGCGCTTGGAGGCCAAACACGAGTCTACAAGAAGAAGGTTGTGTAGTAGACATCAATGTGTTTTTTCAAGTCATACACTTTCTCCTTCTCAAATTCTACAACTTTAAAAGCACTTGAATTCAGTAATATCATCAAAAACTTCAAGTACATCCCTCTGGTGTATATTGCTGCCACATGCCATTCAACATGCCGATGACTCCAAAACACATGACTCTTCCCATTCGACAAGAATTTGTCTTGGTTTTCTATGTGAATAACATTCTCTTGGAATAACACGTGTTGTTTCATGAATGCATCTATAGTTTATTTCCTCTTGATGTAATCTTTGAAATTTGAGTTGAATCTTTCGCTGCGGCTAGTAGATCTAATAAAAGGACAAAACAAACCTCAAAATAGGCTGGAACAAAGAAGGTCTGGTTCTCCCACATCCTTTTGATGGGAGCAAGTTCAGCAGAGTTATACTTTAGAACAAATTTCTCCCATCGTTCTTCAATTTCATCAACAATGATGGACTACAATAAACACTTCATCATATCTTTCTCCATCATTTCCCTGGTTGACATGAAAGCACTCATGTTTTCCCCGACATTTTTAAATATATGCCAAAGACAGAACCTTTGTAGCGCATGTGGAAATACTGGAGGAATAGGAGCTTTCATCCCTCCATCTTGGTATGTGTAACGACTAAGATGCGGTCCTTTCCGATCTGGGGATCGAGGCCCCGAATTGGAAAGGAGCGCATCTAAGCGTCTCGCAAACAAGGTATCATAGCACATACGTAATAATAACAGATTGACAATCAGGGGTTCAATTGCCATCTCATTAATATATCAGAGTACATCACGCATACAATCAAAGTAGTTCTGCTACGGACTACAAAACAAGGAAAATGGCTATACTACCCTGCCTGCTGGCCCACGATCACGACCACGCCTCAATCTTCTAGATAGTTCACGTACAGACGGTCGTTCTCCTCATCGTACTGCCACTCCAGCTGCGTGCCCTCGGGATCACCTGTCTCTGGGGTACCTGAACCTGTTGGTGTTGTGAAGGAATCTGTGAGCCATGGGGACTCGGCAATCTATGACCTCGGTGCCAAAACTAGTCAAGTTATTAGGTTGGATAGGGTAGAGTTTTTAAGGTTGCAACATCCTAAGCTTGATATGGTGGCTAACTTACGTAGAACATGTATGAAGGTGGTCTATATTAGCAGTCGAGAATACTTGATCACTAAGTGATCCTGAACACCTACCTACGTCATTCATAACCCCACCGTCTTCCCGATCGAAGAGAGATCTTCGAGGGGACAGTCACGGTTACGCACATACTTGGCAATTTTGTTAGATTATGTTTAAGTTATCTATTACCGGATGTTAACAAAATATTCCAAGTTGCCACATAACTGCGGGCACGGCTTTCTGAAAGATTAAACCCTGCAGGGGTGCTCCAACTATTCCATCACAAACGTACACGGGCCGTAAAGTAATCCTATATCACGAATCTCGTGATCTTGTCGGATTCCTTAGAGGAAAACCTCAACTCTCAGGGAGCCAAAGGTTCACCGGGATTCCTATACGCAATATATATCGCTAAGGTAAGGCAAGACTAGCAGGACTTCCCGTCGTGTCGACGACCCTGATAAGAGCCGCGTATCTCAGTCTCAGAACATGACGGATGGAAAAGCCTACAGGAGCCAAACCTCAAGTTTCCCTGTGGTGGCCCCCGCAGTCTGTCCATTTTGGACCAACACTCATGAGGAGCACTGGCCCGGGTTGTTGATTAAAGATCCTCGGGGTGATCATTCCCTATGCAGATTATTATTAAGTGATTAGCAAATTAACACCAATGTTGGGTCCTGCCGGACAAGTCTTAGCACTATGCGAGTTATCGAGGGGGTCCCCATAACAACCCCGAACGTGTTAGGAGCGATCAATATGGAATCAAACACCGGTAGCCGGTAACTATGGCGGCAGTAACGGAACAAAGCACCCGGCAAAAGGCTAGGCCTTCCGTTATTTACCAAGTATATAGGTGCATTAATTAAATAACAGAATTAAGATAATGATATCAAGCTCATGTTATCACATGAGACAAAGCACCTGCATCTAGCAACGCTAACATTAGTAGCTGAGCAAGCCTACTTAGTCATTCAAGTTGCTAGGAAGGGACATGTGTTTGGTTTTCATGGCATTTCAGGAGGCAATATATTTCAGTGGTAGGCAGCGAGCATATGGCAAAGGAAACGTAATCTAACATAACAAGTCTAGAGATGGAATCAAGGTCATATCATCTTGCGTGTGATATCCTCAGCTTGGAAAGGTTCTTGTTCGTCCTGCACGTACTCTCCTGAATCCACGTACTCGTTCTCCGATCCCGGTGCTACCCAACATAAGAATAACATCCAATGAACAACAGCACCTCAAGATGCAACAAGCACATGATTCATGAGATGAATATGAGCATGCATCACTATTTCTATCACTAGCACAAGCATAAAGAGTGAATACATGTTCCTGGACAGAACTGCATCCTAAGCTATTTTGACATGCATGAGAATGATATGATCAGGTTCCTCTCGAGAAACCGATGCAAAAGCATATAAAGAACATTACAATCGGAGCTACGGATCAACGGGAATCAACGAAACAAGATATGAAGCCCTACGTGTCAAAATCATCACCACACACTCAAATGGCACAACTCTGGTATTTCCAGGTATCCAAGACATAAAATGTCACACCCTGTTTTTCATCACAAGTATTTTATATTGCAAAAATCAGAGCTTGTTAAAACCTTTTCAAATAATGTTGTGCGTGCAATGTAAACCCTTGTTTGAATGAATGCTTGCTTGTTTGATGACTCAAACCATGAAAAACTTATTATTTTGCTCTCTTCAAAAACCCTTTTTCCTTTATATCAAGATCACCTTTATCATGTTGGGATACACTACTAGGTCATGAAGCCAAGTGGCACTTCCAACAAAATTTGGTGATCTGATCCAAATATTATTTTCATTCATTAAAAATATTAATTGGCGATTGAAAATATTATTTTCCTATTTTATATCTATGTCTGTTTCTAAGGCCAGTAATGATATTCCCACAAGGAAAATTGCTTTCCTGCCTTAGAAAATTCTGAGTAAATTCATGGAAGCTCAGAAGGACATATATTTTCCATATATAAGATTTGCAACCTTATTTTATATTAATATTATTTCAGTAAAACCCTGAAAACCATTTCTGTCTGTTTTAGCTTTTTGAGATGTTTCCAAAGGAAATTATCTCAATAAATTCCCAATAAATTACAGGAGCCCTCCCAAGCCATATTAGGTGCTCACCTAAAATCTCACCTTGATCCAAGGTGGGGAAGTGCACATAATGAGCCCAAAACCCTCTCTGTCCACAGAAGAGTTGGAACAACTCTACATTGCAAAGTTTCTCCAATGGAGCTGAAACTTTGCACAGGTGTCTGACACCCCAAATGAGGACTCCACACCAAAGATGGGATTTGTGAGACTCTGTTTGGCCACACTTCCTTTGTAAAGGACAGCACTGGTCATTTTGAGGCATTTTCAAGTTTATAAAGCTAAACTTGTTCAATGGAGCTCAAATTTGTTGAAACCCCATGTTTTTACCCCAAGACCAAACCTGTTAAGTTTCATTTCCAGTGGTGGAGTGGTAGCACCCCAAGTCACTGTCGAACACCTACTGACAGGAAGGTAAAAACCCTTCTAGCCACTGTTTTACCCAATGTCATGGCCCCAAACTTGGTGTGTTAGACCCCAGAACACCTTGAGCACCCAGTCAATCAGCCCCTCCCCAACTCCAAGCACAAGTGACAAGAACTCCAATTTGAGCCGCAGGGAGTACTGGCAACACTAGTGTTCCTTCCTCCCTTGACCAGCTCGGGCTCCCACTAAACCACAACGGCTAGGCACACTCCCAGCAACACTCAGGACATGGAGGACACGTCCCAAGTGCCCCAGAGCGCGCCAGCATGCCATGGCATGCCAAAACTGCGCTCTAGGCGCGCTACAGAGAGCCTCCCGCAAGGGGACGACGCCCCGGCCGGTCCCAACCTCCCCAGTTATGTCCAAACGCTCCCCCGACAACCATTTAGTGCAAAGCTACCCCCAGGGACCCTCTCCCCTCGCGCAAGAGCTCAGGCGACGCGTGCCCGTGAGCGCCCGACGCGGCCGAGCATGCACGGTCGCTGCGGCTCGACCCCACTCGCTTTCCCTCTGCGGCCGATGCACCAGGAGATCCTAAACCACGTCCCGAACCCGTGGTTTCGCGGCCAGCACATCACTGTGCTCGCACGCGCGCCACGGTGAGTCACCGGTGCGCCCGAGTCGGGTCACCGTCGCTGGCCTATAAATAGGTCCCCCCGGCACCCCAGCACCCTCCAAGCAGCTTCAGCACAACCAGTAGACACCCCCTAGCCACCCAATCGAGCTCGCAGAGCCCCGGTGCTCGAGATCGACCGAGGCCCCTCCGCCTCGGAGCTCCGGTCGATCTCCGGCTACACGTCGGCTCCTGCGCTGCCCGACCTCCCATTGCATTCCCCTTGACGCCAGGACCATTTCCCCCAACTTTCCCGAGCGAATCCGTGCCCCTAGCCACTAGTTCGACGCCGACCTGAAACCCTTCCGCCACGACCACCTCATCGCCGGCGACCCAGACCACCTCCGGTGACGTCTCGACCACGAGCAGGTAGGCGGAGGCACGAGGGACCCGTTCCCGCTCTATTGATTACTCTGGTTGGTACTAGCAAAGAGCCACATTACTAGTGGCAGGAGTGATCGGTGTCACTCTCGTGATGGGGTCGTGCCAAGTAGGACGACTATGCCATTATTATGAGTTCCAGGCACACCGTTGGTCCCTGCATGGTTGATACGGTCCAGAGTCGGTGCTCGTAAGACGTACAACATGTGGGCTGGGTACCAATCGAGTGGACCTCTTTGTCTAGTATCGTCAGGGGAAAGATGATGATTGGGTACTTACCTCGGGTATATGTGATATACCGCGAGTCGTGGATGACACGGAAGTTTCCCGTTTCTCGTGGGTCCAACGTACTACCTCTGCAGAGTGTAAACTATTGGAATAGCCGTGTCCACGGTCAAGGACAGTTGGGTGGTGCTGCTTAAACTACGTCCAGCGTTTCCGCATAAACCAAGAGTGTGTGTGTGGTGTTAAAAAGGTGTTATTAAAATCACAATAATATGATCAAGTTCGGTGACTTGACATATAGGGTAAACCCGGATGGTTTAGCCCTCATTAATACATTGAGATTATGACAAGTCCGATGACTTGGCATATAGGGTGAACCCGGTGTGTTCAACCCTTTTCAGATATGTTGATATTTGTAACCTATTCTTACAGAGTAATTCTTTAACTTGTTGCATATACCTAATCATTCCACCAAAAAAACATGTTACTGTTATTCTTCACTATAAATATTCATATCATGGGCTGTTTGCGAGTACATTCAAAGTACTCATTGGCTTGCCACTGGTTATATTATTGACAGAACATGGAAGGACCGGAGTTTGGCGACGAGTACGCCGTCGGAGACGAACCAGCGATCTAGGACGCTTCCAAGTCAGAATGCCTGTCGGTGTAGGCTTGATGGCATGGGCACCGCTTAGCCCTTACGAGTTTCCGCTACTCGATGTATCTGTTTATTTTGGCCTTAGGCCTCGCTCTTGAACCCGACCTTCTGGTCATTAGATGTAATAATTTCGGTACTTGGATGTAAGACTCTATTATTCAGTATCTGTGTTCAGTGAACATTGATCCTTGGGGTCACTGGGCACGGCGAACTCGACTTGCTAGTCGGGGTCCCCACAGAACTGGTATCAGATCCATCCTGACTATAGGAAGCCTTAGATAGCATGGACGTTAACCGAGAACGTTAGAACGCCAGCCTTGCACAAGACTTTTGCACATACAACCTTCTGACTTCTCTCCTATGCCTTGTAGATGGCTGCCGTACCTGAGACGCTTCTGGAGACCGGCTTTCCACTACTTCTGGTGGATTGTCTCGAGAAGTGCCACGTACGTCGCACGCCCATCTTCCTCTACCACGAGCACTGGGTCAACGCTGACACTAAGGAATATCACGTGGACGTGATAGTGAAAGCTAATGACTCCCCGTCTAGTTGGTTCTTCGAAGGACCACAGATGGGAGAGCTGATGTTGGCAGTGGAGACGGCTGCACGAGAGGCGCTCATGCAACTCCGCAGCATCCTCCCTGAGATGGCTAATGAGCCTGTCACTCGTCACCTACCTTTCATTAAGGAAGGAGTGGATGGGAGTTGGACACTCACCCCAGCCATGGAGGATGGGATGCCATTAAGGTTTCAGACCTACTTCAGTATCTCGTTGGACACCCTGATGCACTTCCTGGTTAAGGAATCAGTCAAGCTTCGCCAAGAGCTGCACCTAGTCAAGGGCCTGCTCCACACTGAGAAGATGCAGAACCGCAAGATAAAGAAGGCACGCGCACCTGAAGGGAGGACAACTGTTGCCACTAGGGGTGGTGTGTTACCCATCCAGGTAGTCCCCCTTTGGAGTCGCCGCCTGACAGCGGAAGAGTACACTGAGATCTTCGCCGCCTCGCCTAAGAGATGCCGTGATGTGCAGATTCTTTCTTCCACTCCTATAAAGGAAGAAGATGTTGATGAAGATGAGGATCCTGTTGAGTCCGCCTTTGAGACCGAGCAGTCCGCCGCGTAGGATTTAGCGTAGGCAATTAGGAGTACCCCGAGCATAGGGTATCCATGTATCTGCTTCTAATTTGCGTATGTGTGCATGATGTAAGTCACATACTGCCCTAGGCAGCCTATAAGTGACTACATCACCTAGTTTTTATGAATGCAATTTCCAGTTTATCAAAAACTTTGGTTTTGAAAACTTGGCACATGCACGTATTGGACCCCCTCTTACTAGGAGCGAATCCTTGTATTCCCGAGCAAGGTGGCATTTTGACCTGTCTGTTTCTATGACAGGATGGTGAACGCAACCCGCAACAGCACCTTCGGCAACCCCGGCGCCGGCTCCTCAGGGACACCGCAGGGAACCGAAGGAGAAGCTCACGCTGGAGGTCACCATGAGCAGCCTAGAGATCTTCCGCCACCACCTCCTCCTGAGAACTTGACAATGGCTCAGTTCCTTCAAGCTCTTCGAGAGGAGCGTCAGGCCAGCAATGCCGCTATTCAGCAGCTGACTCAAGTCCTGGTGGACAACCCGCCGTGGAATGGGAATGGCTGTAGTCACTCTACTCTTTCTGAGTTCATGCGGACTACGCCCCCCATATTCACGGAGTCGACTGAACCACTGGACGCCGATGACTGGATTCGCACCATTGAAGACCTCCTTGTGCTTGTCAAGTGCACCGACGATCATGAGAAGGTCCTTTATGCTTCTCACTATCTCGGAGGCACCGCTAGGGCATGGTGGGATGGATTCCAGATCATGCGGATAGGGCAAGTCATCACTTGGGTGATGTTCAAGGCAGGATTTCGCGCGTCTCACATTCCACCTGGACTGATGACCATTAAGAAGCGGGAATTCTGAGCCTTGAGGCAGGGCAGTGGAACTGTTAAGGAGTACCTGCAGAAGTTTAACCTCTTGTCGAGGTATGCGTCCGAAGATGTTAACACTGAGGCCGCTAAGGTGGAACGCTTCATGGAAGGGTTACAGCAGTCCCTGCAATACCAGCTGGTGGTTTGCGACTGCCAGACTTTCAGCGAGCTGGTTAACAAGGCGCTTATGCTGGAAGACAAGCGTCGTGCGATGGACGACACCCGCAAGCGCAAACTGATAGGCAGTGGAGGACCCAGTAATGCAAGACCAAGACCATGGCAGTCAACATCTACAAGACCCAACTTTCAGCAGCAGCAGTACAAGTATCCGGTGTTCCGCCAGAATTATCAGCCTCAGCAGCAAGCCAAGCCAGTAGTCAACCCGCCGAACAACGGTGGAGTCAAGACCAACCCTCCGGGGCAAGTCACCTGCTTTGGGTGTGCTCAGACTGGGCACTATTCCAAGCAGTGCCCCAACAAGAAGCCCGACGCACCGCGTCGCAATGCACCCAACCCCGGTCAAGGTGCACCAGGAAGGAACCAGACCCCCCGCAACCAGCAGTTTAATGGCAGGGGCCAGATCAATCACATCACTGCAGAAGAGGCGCAGGAAGACCCGGACTGCATTCTGGGTACGTTCCTTGTCAACTCAACTCCAGCAACAGTGTTGTTTGATTGTGGTGCCTCGCATTCTTTTGTTACTCAAGGGTTTGCGGAGAAGTGTGGTTTAAAACCCACTCTACTCCATGGGCAGATGGCAATTCAAACTCCGGGAGCAGTATTGCGGACCAACCTAGGGTGTAGAAGGGTCGAGATAGTTATCAATGGGACGAGTTTCTTGGTAGACCTCATTGTGCTTAAATCGCAAGGTGTAGAAGTAATCCTCGACATGGATTGGTTGGCCAAGCACCAAAGTCTTTTGGACTGTGCCAACAGGGCCATTACCATGACAAGCAACCAATGGGTCAAGGTCAAGTTTGTCTCTCAGCCAATATCGGCTCAAGTGCCTCGAGTCAACAGTCTATCCGAGGTAGAGCTTGATCAAGTGCCTATAGTCTGTGAATACCTGGATGTCTTTCCTGACGAGCTACCCGGAATGCCTCCTGACCGAGACAACGAGTTCATAATTGAGCTCATGCCCGGCTCAAGGCCTATATACAAAAGCCTTACATGATGGGTTCCGAAGAGCTGGCAGAGCTGAAGAAGCAGCTAGATGAGCAACTCAGGAAAGGGTTCATCCGTGGGAGTGCATCACCTTGGGGATCACCTGTTCTATTTGTTTCAAAGAAGGATGGTACCATTCGAATCTGCGTCGATTACCGTTCTCTTAATGAAGTCACAATTAAGAACAAGTACCCGCTCCCCAAGATCGAAGACCTGTTTGACCAGTTAAACGGGGCGAGAGTATTTTCCAAGATCGATCTTCGATCGGGATATTACCAGTTGAAGATTCGACCTGAAGATATACCCAAGACTGCATTCGTGACCCGGTACGATCTATATGAATGCACGGTCATGCCCTTCGGTTTGACAAATGCCCCAGCCTACTTCATGTACCTCATGAACAAGGTCTTCATGGAATATTTGGACAAGTTTGTCGTCGTGTTCATCGATGACATATTAATCTTCTCCAAGTCCGAAGAGGAGCATGAGCAACACCTGATGCTAGTTCCGGGAAAGCTTCAAGAGAACCAACTTTATGCCAAATTCAGCAAGTGTCAGTTCTGGCTGAACGAAGTTGGATTTCTGGGTCATACTCTGACGGCATGCGGTTTGGCCGTAGATCAGTCCAAGATTACTACAGTGACCAACTGGGAATCACCAAAGGACGTGAAGGATGTCAGGAGTTTCCTCGGGCTCGTGGGATACTACCGCAAGTTTGTCGAAGGATTCTCCAGCATCGCTCGACCTATGACTCAGCTCTTGAAGAAAGGCCGAAAGTTCGAGTGGACACCGGCGTGTGAAGCAAGCTTCCAGGAGTTGAAGAAGAGGCTAACTACCGCCCCGGTATTGGCTACCCCAGACATAAACAAGGAATTCGTGATATATTGTAATGCCTCTGGAACTGGGCTCGGTGGAGTTCTGATGCAGGATGGCAGGGTCGTGGCGTATTTGTCACGGCAACTGCGATCACATGAGGAGAACTATGCCATCCATGATCTCGAGCTAACAGCTATAGTGCATGCTCTAAAGACGTGGCGACATTACCTTCTGGGGAAGCGATGTGAGATATATACAGACCACAAAAGTCTGAAATATATCTCCACTCAGAGGGAGCTGAATATGAGGCAGCGGAGATGGCTTGAGTTAATCAAGGATTACGACCTCAGCATTCAGTACCATCCCGGCAAGGCAAACATGGTAGCCGATGCCTTGAGCCGGAAGGCAGGCTCCATGAACGTCACGCTCAAGGAAAGGTTACCTGTCTTGTATGAAGAGATGCAGGGCTTCGGACTTGAGATAGTCGAACCAGGGTACCTGGCCAACCTCGAGGTCAAGCCTACTCTGGTAGACGACATCAAGGAAGCCCAGAAGGGGCACAAGAGTATCGAAGGCCTCAAGAGGAAGGTGCGAGAAGGCAAAGCCCCAGGATTCTCGATTGATGAGCAAGGAGTACTGTGGTACGGGAAGCGCTTGTGCGTACCTAACAAGGCCGAACTTAAGGACTTGATCCTGCAAGAGGCTCATGACACACCGTACTCTATCCATCCAGGTGGTACCAAGATGTACCAAGACATCCGAGAACGATTCTAGTGGCATGGCATGAAGAGAGAAATTGGCTCTTATGTCGCTAAATGCGATGTATGCCAGCGAGTCAAGGTTGAACACCAGCGACCTGCTGGGTTGCTGCAACCTCTTCAAGTGCCGGAATGGAAGTGGGATAAAGTCGGCATGGACTTCATCACCGGGTTGTGTCGGTCGAATAAGGTTCATAACTCCATTTGGGTCATAGTCGATCATTTGACCAAGGTGGCCCATTTCATCCCCGTTAACACCACCTACGATGGCAGCCAGCTGGCCAGTCTATACATTCATCGAGTGGTGAGTCTCCATGGAGTTCCCAAGGAGATCGTGTCCGACCGCGGCACGCAATTCACCTCAAGATTCTGGAAGAAGTTTCAAGAAGCTCTCGGAACCAAACTCTCCTTCAGTACGGCTTTCCACCCGCAGACGGGCGGATAGACCGAGAGGGTAAACCAGATACTTGAGGACATGCTCCGCGCATGTGTTTTGGCTCATAGTGCCAAGTGGGAAGACTCCCTGCCGTTTGGTGAGTTTTCTTATAACAACAGCTACCAGTCCAGTCTTCAGATGACACCATTCGAAGCGTTATATGGGCGGAAGTGCCGCACCCCGCTCAATTGGTCCGAAACCGGTGAAGGACTAGTTTTTGGACCAGAAGCACTGCAGGAAGCAGGGGACAAGGTTCAGCTTGTCCGAGAGAACTTGGAGGCAGCCAAGTCAAGGCAGAAGAGCTATGCGGACCCTCGCCGCAGAAACGTGGAGTTTGTTCCCGGAGACCAGGCGTACTTGCGAGTCACGCCTCTCAAGGGGACCAAGCGTTTCCATGTCAAGGGGAAGCTAGCTCCAAGGTTCATTGGACCCTTCAAGATCACGGCAAGGCGCGGGGAAGTAGCTTATCAGTTGGAGCTACCTCCTGAGCTTTCGGGTGTGCACAACGTGTTTCACGTGTCACAACTCCGGAAGTGTTTACAAGTGCCGAACCGTCCCGATCTTAACAAGGACATTGATCATCAAGCTATTGACCTTCAACCGGATCTTACCTACCGCGAGAGACCGATCCGCATTTTGGATGAAGCCGAGCGTTGCACCAGAAGCCGCACCATCAAGTTTTTCAAGGTTCAGTGGAGCAACCATACCGAAGCAGAAGCCACGTGGGAACGTGAAGACTATCTCCGATCAGAATTTCCTGAGATATTTAACGCTTAGCTTAGGAATCTCGGGGACGAGATTCTTGTAAGAGGGATAGGTCTGTCACACCCTGTTTTTCATCACAAGTATTTTATGTTGCAAAAATCAGAGCTTGTTAAAACTTTTTCAAATAATGTTGTGAGTGCAATGTAAACCCTTGTTTGAATGAATGCTTGCTTGTTTGATGACTCAAACCCATGAAAAACTTATTATTTTGCTCTCTTCAAAAACCCTTTTTTCTTTATATCAAGATCACCTTCATCATGTTGGGATACACTACTAGCTCATGAAGCCAAGTGGCACTTCCAACCAAAGTTGGTGATCTGATCCAAATAATATTTTCATTCATTAAAAACATTAATTGGTGATTTAAAATATTATTTTCCTATTTTATATCTATGTCTGTTTCTAAGGCCAGTAATGATATTCCCACAAGGAAAATTGCTTTCCTGCCTTAGAGAATTCTGAGTAAATTCATGGAAGCTCAGAAGGACATATATTTTCCACATATAAGATTTTAAACCCTACTTTATATTAATATTATTTGAGTAAAACCCTGAAAACCATTTCTGTCTGTTTTAGCTTTTTGAGATGTTTCCAAAGGAAATTATCTCAGTAAATTCTCATAAAATTACAGGAGCCCTCCCAAACCATATTAGGTGCTCACCTAAAATCTCACCTTGATCCAAGGTGGGGAAGTGCACCTAATGAGCCCAAAACCCTCTCTGTCCAAAGAAGAGTTGGAACAACTCTACATTGCAAAGTTTCTCCAATGGAGCTGAAACTTTGAGGTGTTTGACACCCCAAATGAGGACTCCACACCAAAGATGGGATTTGTGAGACTCTGGTTGGCCACACTTCCTTTGTAAAGGACAGTACTGGTCATTTTGAGGCATTTTTAGGTTTACAAAGCTAAACTTGTTCAATGGAGCTCAAATTTGGTGAAATCCCATGTTTTTACCCCAAGACCAAACCTGTTAAGTTTCATTTCCAGTGGTGGAGTGGAAGCACCCCAAGTCACTGTCAAACACCTATTGACAGGAAGGTAAAAACCCTCCTAGCCACTGTTTTACCCAATGTCAAGGCCCCAAACTTGGTGTGTTAGAGCCCCAGAACACCCTGAGCACCCACTCAATCAGCCCCTCCCCAACTCCAAGCACAAGTGACAAGAACTCTAATTTGAGCAGCTGGGCAGTACTGGCAACACTAGTGTTCCTTTCTCCCTTGACCAACTCGGGCTCCCACTAAACCACAACGGCTAGGCACACTCCCAGCAACACTCAGGAAATGGAGGACACGTCCCAAGTGCCCCAGAGCGCGCCAGCATGCTGTGGCATGCCAAAACTGCGCTCTGGGCGCGCTGCAGAGAGCCTCCCGCAAGGGGACGACGCCCCGGCCGGTCCCAACCTCCCGAGTTATGTCCAAACGCTCCCCCGACAACCATTCAGTGCAAAGCTACCCACAGGGACCCTCTCCCCTCGCGCAAGAGCTCAGGCAACGCGTGCCCGTGCGCGCCCGACGCGGCCGAGCATGCACGGTCGCTGCAGCTCGACCCCACTCGCTTTCCCTCTGCGGCCGATGCACCAGGAGGTCCTAAACCACGTCCCGAACCCGTGGTTTCGCGGCCAGCACCTCACTGTGCTCGCACGCGCGCCACGGTGAGTCACCGGCGCGCCCGAGTCGCGTCACCGTTGCTGGCCTATAAATAGGCCCCCCCAGCACCCCAGCACCCTCCAAGCAGCTTCAGCACAACCAGTAGACACCCCCTAGCCACCCAATCGAGCTCGCAGAGCCCCGGTGCTCGAGATCGACCGAGGCCCCTCCGCCTCGGAGCTCCGGTCGATCTCCGGCTACACGTCGGCTCGTGCGCTGCCCGACCTCCCATTGCATTCCCCTTGACGCGAGGACCATTTCCCCCAACTTTACCGAGCGAATCCGTGCCCCTAGCCACTAGTTCGACGCCGACTCGGAACCCTTCCGCCACGACCACCTCGTCACCGGCGACCCAGACCACCTCCGGTGACGTCTCGACCACGAGCAGGTAGGCGGAGGCACAACGGACCCGTTCCCGCTCTTAGTTTGGCCTGAGGACAACGGTAGCCTCGCCGGCGTCCATCTCCACCTCTCTAGCTGGAGGTAGGAGAAGGACCCGACAGGTGGAGCCCACCTGTCGGTGTCCTGGGGCAGCCAGCGCACACAGCCGCTGACGCTGACCCCAGGGGCCCGCAGGTCAGGTTTGAACCTGGCCCGCGCGCGCCTGGTGGCCAGGCCTGCTGGCAGGGCCGGCTGGATCTTCCCCCTAGCCTTTTCCTTTTATTTTAATCCAACAACTTAAATGATTTTTATAAAAATATTTAGCCAGTAGAAAAATATGATTCTTCCACCAGTAATTTTCTAAAAATGTGTAGTATTTGATTCTGTAGTGTTTGACATTTATCAAAAACAGAAACTATTTTGGTATAATAAAATGATATTAAAAAGCACTTGTTTGCTTCTGTTTGCTTTTAAATAAATATGCTTAGCTAATAAAAACTATAGGAAACATTTTCCAAAATGATAAACTGAATTTATTCAAACTTTGCAACATTTTTAAAAGCACTTTGTGATCTGTTTTAGTGAGAGCTATTATTTATTTATTCCTTTCTCGACGGTAGAGTTACCGAGTGACGGAGGATCCGGAGCGGAAGACCTCGAAGACCCCGGATACCTAGCTGACCAAGGCAAGCAGCCTTTGACCATGACTTGAGCATAAACATTGTTGCATGCTAGTATAGCAAGTATTTTCCCGTTGCATGTGATCACGATGCCGGTTCATCATTGTGTTGATGGCACCGGAGGCTTCTTCAAAGCCCTTGCATGTTGATGATGTTATTAATATGGCTCCTTGGAGCACAAACATGATGAGCTGACCCTACTATCTTTGAGGATCATGCTACTGTCATGTTGATTAGTAAAGTTATAAGATCATTGCACTGAGCTTGACCCTACCCCGTGAGGGTCATGTTATTACCATGTTGACAAGTAATGATAGAGCATATTATCACAAGCATGATGATGAGTTAAATAAAGAGTTTATGAAAACCCCATCGGGTGCCACTAATGCCCGAGGGTGATGATGAGTTGGTGATCACTTTTGGTGAAGTGATGCACCGGTGTTTTGTGTGAGTATTGTTTCGGAAATGGGATTAGATTTATGATGTGTCGACCATCCCAACCTTACTAGTACGACCACGATACCCCTTTATGGGACGGGGCTTTGTTGATTACTCTGGTCGGTACTAGCAAAGAGCCACATTACTAGTGGCGGGAGTGATCGGTGTCACTCTCGTGATGGGGTCGTGCCAGGTAGGACGACTATGCCATTATTATGAGTTCTAGGCACACCGTTGGTCCCTGCATGGTTGATACGGTCCAGAGTCGGTGCTCGTAAGACGTACAACATGTGGGCTGGTTACCAATCGAGTGGACCTCTTTGTCTAGTATCGTCAGGGGAAAGATGATGATCGGGTACTTACCTCGGGTATATGTGATATACCGCGAGTCGTGGATGACACGGAAGTTTCCCGTTTCTCGTGGGTCCAACGTACTACCTCTGCAGAGTGTAAACTATTCGAATAGCCGTGTCCACGGTCAAGGACAGTTGGGTGGTGCTGCTTAAACTACGTCCAGCGTTTCCGCATAAACCAAGAGTGTGTGTGTGTGGTGTTTAAAAGGTGTTGTTAAAATCACAATAATATGATCAAGTTCGGTGACTTGACATATAGGGTAAACCCGGATGGTTTAGCCCTCATTAATACATTGAGATTATGACAAGTCCGATGACTTGGCATATAGGGTGAACTCGGTGTGTTCAACCCTTGTCAGATATGTTGATATCTGTAACCTGTTCTTAAAGAGTAATTCTTTAACTTGTTGCATATACCTGATCATTCCACCAAATTGCATTCCACCAAAGATACATGTCATTGTTATTCTTCACTATAAATATTCATATCATGGGCTATTTGCGAGTACATTCAAATTACTCATTGGCTTGCCACTGGTTATGTTATTGACTAGACATGGAAGGACCGGAGTTTGGCGACGAGTACGCCGTCGGAGACGAACCAGCGATCTAGGACGCTTCCAAGTCAGAATGCCTGTCGGTGTAGGCTTGATGGCATGAGCACCGCTTAGCCCTTACGAGTTTCTGCTACTTGATGTATCTGTTTAATTTGGCTTTAGGCCTCGCTCTTGAACCCGACCTTCTGGTCCTTTGATGTAATAATTTCGGTACTTGGATGTAAGACTCTATTATTCACTATCTGTGTTCAGTGAACATTGATCCTTGGGGTCACTGGGCACGGCGAACTCGACTTGCTAGTCGGGGTCCCCACATAAAACTAACCAACATGAATGGGGTGAAGCAAAGAAGAACACCACAACATCAACTAAGCATTCACAAACATCAAAATGGCAAAACTACACAATCTGCCATAAACTGCATCATAGCACTTTGTGAGCTACATGCAAAGCACCTACAAACACCCAAATATGACAAATAATATATGTGGATGTACCTATCCAAGAATACTACAAGAAAAAGCAAGAATCACACAAAAAGGAATTAAAGACAGAAAGTTACAAGGCTGCAAACTTGCCGAAAAATATCAGTTTTCACGGACTTAGTGAAAATTCGAGATTCTCACTTTCTGTCTATCCTCTGAAGCATTTTGACAGCAGCCAAAACAATATCTACAGGACTCCAAATGGCATGTTATTTTACACGGAGCTAGACAAACATATCAGCTCCAACTTTCCAGTTGAAAGCTCAGGCTAGATCACACACATTGACCTGCACAACCTCATCAACAGGAGAAGAAAATATAAACAAATTCTCAGACTTAGTGAAAATCTTAGATTTCCAATAATTTGGAATTTACAGCCACATGCCCACTTTGTCTAGGCACAACTTGCACACAAGATACACTAAGAGAGAAATGACACCAACATGATATAGAGATGAACACCTACTACTACCACACAAGAAATCATGCCCTTGGGCTCATCCTATACCATGGAAACAAGGAGCAAACTTGGAACAAATCTGAATAAGTCACCTCCGGAAAGTGTCCCAATGGCAAAACTAACTTCACCATTGGATTCCTTGGGAGATTCTACCCCAAAATCATATATAATATGTAGGCACTTACTTGGAACAAGTGACCACAAACTAGGAAGGAAGAATCTACAAGAAATCATACATGGTGAATAGTGCAACATTTCATGTGCTATTCACTAGATCAACTCCTACATAGCTACTAGTTCATGTGCCCAGTGGCAATAGTGACATGAGGGTTTTGACCCCATGTATGTGTCATGCACATCATCACCACAAGCTCATCTACCAAGTTGATCACACACGCACAAGACACCATGCCCTTCACATATGGTCGTGTGGAGGTGCATTAATGTTTGCAAAGGTGGGGGTGATCCACACCCTACTACCAAGCTCTTGTTCAACACGCAAAATGGAAGGCATCTAAGTAAGCAAAATGATCATGGAGCATGAACACATATATATATACATCTATTAATGCCACATGAGCCAAATTCATTTGTCTGTGGTACTCAAATACACACACCACAATAACACATGCACAAATACACAACTACGTGCTCTACACAAGTATGTCTAGGCACCTACACCTACATCACATGATAACACCCACATATACACACACAACCATGTATGCATATATCCACACATGCACAAAGCACATCTACCAAGTATATGCACAACACACACACATACACTCTGCCACCACCACTACTAGTAGGAAAAAGATATAACCAGGTTTACTTTTAATGCCTATTGGTTAGGCACAAGAAGTAGCAAGATATAATCAAGGAATAAAGAAAGAAGAAGGAAAAAAAATAAGTGGACAGGCCTAGGATTCGAACCCAGGGCCTCTGCCTCACTCATACATAGCCCAACCACCACGCTACTACCACTGTGTTCGACAGAGTGAGGGGATCCAGCAGGGTAACTTGTCCCTGGTGCTACTGTGCCGAAGCAAATACACAAATAAAAAGGATGCCGAGGGGGGGACTCGAACCCATGCCCTCCTGACAGGCAACAACACTGACTACCACTTGGCTACGAAGCGGCTACTGATAGAAGGAGGGGATCTAACTAGGCATACAAGCAGAACACCTGGTACTGTGCTCTGCACGCCGGCGATAGGGAGGACGCCGTAGCAGAACTGCTGCTGTTGCTACCCACGAAGGGTTACACTACCTATCCAACGAAGCACTACGAGGGGGAAGGAACCCCTGCTACACCACACACACAGGCACGAGCCCATCCTACCTACTGCATCACAACATCAAGGCCCTACTGCCGAACTACTACAGACAGAGAGGCACGGCGAGTGCCATGGCGGATCTAGCCCAAACCAAGGGAAGAAGAAAGGGGGCGATGCTCGTCACCTTGGGAAAGGAAGGAGAGGAACCGATCAGAGGAGAGGGCGATGGAGAGGAAGAAGATCGGCGACGAAGACGCTCCTGGATGCAGAACCGAAGCAGAACGAAGGGGCTCCAGGTCCGCGGCGAAGATGAGCTCCTAGTTGACGGTGAGGACGGTCCTCGACCTCACCGAGGACAAAAATGGGGCGCGGGCACCATCCCCATGCCCCTGGACATGGCCGCCGGCGCTGGACGACGAAGAGGACGATGATCGACGGCGGGGAACTTCTCTGTCCTAACTATAGAGCTTACGAGGAGGGGGAAAAGAGAGAAGGAGGGTGATGGCGGCGCACTGGAGGAAGGAGAGGGAAACCTAGGGAAGGAGGAGGGGTCCCTGCGACTTATATCGCCTCGGGGGAGACGCTAGAGCCACAAGATCGAGGCCATGGAGAATCACTGGAGGAGGGGGAGTCGTACAATAGCTGACGTCGCGAGGAGGAAGGGAGGGTCGCGCAGTGGGCTACTGCACATGAGAGGACGAGAAGATGGGCCACTAGAGCAGGAGGAAGCCCACTTAGGCACCAGATGGAGAGAAAACAACCCCTCGACTATTACCTATTTAATTAAACACACAGAAAAGAAAAGGTCTACAGGGCTAGCTATAGGAGATAAAATTCAAGCAAAAATAGCCCTGGACCTGAAAATAAATAAGGTACTTGAATAAAATACTAAAGGAATTTTTGGGGCAATCTAAATAAATACAAAACAGTATTATAGTTATTATTATATTTCTTTGTTCATGATAATCGTTTATTATCCATTCTATAATTGTATTGATTGGAAAAAACACTATCCCTAGTAAGCCTCTAGTTGACTAGCTCGTTGATCAAAGATGGTCAAGGTTTCCTTACCATAGGCAAGTGTTTTTACTTGATAACGGGAGCAAATCATTAGGAGAATCATGTGATGGACTAGACCCAAACTAATAAACGTAGCATGTTGATCGTGTCATTTTGTTGCTACTGTTTTCTGCGTGTCAAGTATTTCTTCCTATGACCATGAGATCATATAACTCACTGACACCGGAGGAATACTTTGTGTGTATCAAACGTCACAACGTAACTGGGTGGCTATAAAGATGCTCTATAGGTATCTCCGAAGGTGTCCGTTGAGTTAGTATGGATCAAGACTGGGATTTCTCACTCCGTATGACAGAGAGGTATCTCGGGGCCCACTCGGTAATACAACATCACACACAAGCCTTGCAAGCAATGTGACTTAGTGTAAGTTGCGGGATCTTATATTACGAAATGAGTAAATAGACTTGCCGGTAAACGAGATTGAAATAGGTATGCGGATACTGACGATCGAATCTCGGGCAAGTAACATACCGAAGGGCAAAGGGAATGACATAAGGAATTATATGAATCCTTGGCACTGAGGTTCAAACGATAAGATCTTTGTAGAATATGTAGGATCCAATATGGGCATCCAGGTCCCGCTATTGTATATTGATCGAGGAGTCCCTCGGGTCATGTCTACATAGTTCTCGAAGCCGCAAGGTCTGCACACTTAAGGTTTGACGTTGTTTTATGCGTATTTGAGTTATATGGTTTGTTACTGAATGTTGTTCGGAGTCCCGGATGAGATCACGGACGTCACGGGGGTTTCCGGAATGGTCCGGAGATGAAGATTCATATATAGGATGACCTCATTTGATTACCGGAAGGTTTTCGGAGTTACCGGGAATGTACCGGGAATGACGAATGGGTTCCGGAGGTTCACCGGAGTGGGCCAGCCCACCCCGGGGAAGCCCATAGGCCTTAGGGGTGTCGCACCAGCCCTTAGTGGGCTGGTGGGCAAGCCCAAAGAGGCCCCTCGCAGGAATAAAAGAAATCAAAGAGAAAAAAAGGGGAAGTGGGAAGGAAGGGAAGGACTCCACCTTCCAATCCTAGTTGGACTAGGATTGGAAGGAGGACTCCTCCTCCCCCCTTCGGCCGAACCCCTTGAGCCCCAAGGCAAGGCCCCTCCCCTCCCACCTATATATACGGAGTTATTAGGGCTAATTTGAGACAACTTTGCCACGGCAGCCCGACCACATACCTCCACGGTTTTTCCTCTAGATCGCGTTTCTGCGGAGCTCGGGCGGAGCCCTGCTGAGATTAGATCACCACCAACCTCCGGAGCACCGTCACGCTGCCGGAGAACTCATCTACCTCTCTGTCTATCTTGCTGGATCAAGAAGGCCGAGATCATCGTTGAGAGCTGTACGTGTGCTGAACGCGGAGGTGTCGTCCGTTCGGCACTAGATCGGGAGCGGATCGTGGGACGGATCGTGGGACGGTTCGTGGGACGGTTCGCGGGGCAGATCGAGGGACGTGAGGACGTTCCACTACTTCAACCGATTTACTAACGCTTCTGCTGTGCGATCTACAAGGGTACGTAGATCGGAAATCCCCTCTTGTAGATGGACATCACCATGATAGGTCTTCGTGCGCGTAGGAAATTTTTTGTTTCCCATGCGACGTTCCCCCAACAGTGGCATCATGAGCTAGGTTCATGCGTAGATGTCTTCTTGAGTAGAACACAAAAGTTTTTGTGGGCGATGATGTGCGATTTGCTGCCCTCCTTAGTCTTTTCTTGATTCCGCGGTATTGTTGGATCGAAACGGCTCGGACCGACATTACTCGTACGCTTACGAGAGACTGGTTTCATCGCTACGAGCAACCCCGTTGCTCAAAGATGACTGGCGAGTGTCGGTTTATCCAACTTTAGTTGAATCGGATTTGACCAAGGAGGTCCTTGGATGAGGTTAAATAGCAATTCATATATCTCTGTTGTGGTGTTTGCGTAAGTAAGATACGATCCTACTAGATACCCATGGCCACCACGTAAAACATGCAACAACAATTAGAGGACGTCTAACTTGTTTTTGCAGGGTATGCTTGTGATGTGATATGGCCAACGACGTGATGTGATATATTGGATGTATGAGATGATCATGTAGTAATAGTTAATATCGACTTGCACGTCGATGGTACGACAACCGGCAGGAGCCATAGGGTTGTCTTTAAACTAACGTTTGTAATTGCAGATGCGTTTACTATATTGCTAGGATGTAGCTTTAGTAGTAATAGCATGAGTAGCACGACAACCCCGATGGCGACACATTGATGGAGATCATGATGATGGAGATCATGGTGTGATGCCGGTGACAAGAAGATCGTGCCAGTGTTTTGTTGATGGAGATCAAGAAGCACATGATGATGGCCATATCATGTCACTTATGAATGGCATGTGATGTTAATCCTTTAAGCACCTTATCTTTCTTAGAACGACTGTAGCATTATGAGGTGATCTCTCACTAAAATTTCAAGACGAAATTGTGTTCTCCCCGACTGTGCACCGTTCCGACAGTTCTTTGTTTTGAGACACCGCGTGATGATCGGGTGTGATAGACTCAACGTTCACATACAACGGGTGCAAAACAGTTGCACACGCGGAACGCTCGGGTTAAGCTTGACGAGCCTAGCATGTGCATACATGGCCTCGGAACACATGAGACCGAAAGGTCGAGCATGAATCGTATGGTTGATATGATTAGCATAGAGATGAGTACCACTAAAGCTATTCTGGACTCACGTGATGATCAGACTTGAGATAGTGGATTGGGATCATGTACCACTCAAATGACTAGAGAGATGTACTTTTTGAGTGGGAGTTCTTAAGTAATATGATTAATTGAACTAATTGTCATGAACATAGTCTAATGGTCTTTGCGAATTACGATGTAGCTTGCGCTATAGATGTACTATTTTTTATATGTTCCTAGAGAAAATTTAGTTGAAAGTTGATAGTAGCAACTTTGCAGTCTGAGTCTGTAAAACTGAGGATTGTCCCCGTTGCTGCGCAGAAGGCTTATGTCCTTAATGCACCACTCAGTGTGCTGCACCTCGAGCGTCGTCTGTGGATGTTGTGAACATCCGACATACACGTTTCTGATGACTACACGATAGTTCAGTGCAAAATACTTAATGGCTTAGAAGCAAGGCGCCGAAGACGTTTTGAAACGTCACGGAACATAAGAGATGTTCTAAAGAGATGAAATTGTGATTTCATGCTTATGCCCTTGTTAAGAGGTATGAGACCTCCGACAAGATTATTTGTCCACAAAGTAAAGGAGAAAAGCTCAATCATTGAGCGTGTGCTTAGATTGTCCGAGTACGACAATCGCTTGAATCAAGTGGGAGTTGATCTTCCAGATGAGATAGTGATGGTTCTCCAAAGTCACTGCCACCAAGCTGTGAGAGCTTCGTGATGAACTATAACATATCAAGTATAGATACAATGATCCTTGAGTGATTCGTAATGTTTGACACTTCGAAAGTAGAAATCAAGAAGGAGCGTCAATTGTTGATGGTTAGTAAAACCACTAAGTTTCAAGAAAGGCAAGGGCTAGAAGGGATACTTCGTGAAATGGCAAAACATTTGTTGTACTAATGAAGAGACCCAAGATTGAACCGAAACCCGAGACTAAGTGCTTCTGTTATGAGGGGAACGGTCACTGAGGCGGAGCTACCCTAGATACTTGGTAGATAAGAAGGCTGGCAAAGTCGACATAAGTATATTTGATATACATGATATTGATGTGTACTTTACTGGTGCTCCTAGTAGCGTGAGGGTATTGGATACCGGTTCGGTTGCTAAGTGATTAGTAACACGAAATGAAAGCTATGGAATAAACAGAGACTAGCTAAAGGCGAGGTGACGATACGTGTTGGAAGTGTTTCCAAGGTTGATAGGATCAAACGTGGCACGCTCCCCCTATCGTCGGGATTGGTGGTAAAACCCAAATAATTTTTATTTGGTGTTTGCGTTGAGCATGAACATGATTGGATCGTGTTTGTTGCAATACGATTATTCATTTAAAGAGGATAATAGTTATTCTATTTGCTTGAATAATTACCCTCAATGGTTTATTGAATCTCGATCGTAGTGTTACACATGTTCATAATAGTAGTGCCAAAAGATACCAAGTAATAATGATAGTACCACTTAGTTGTGGCACTGCCACTTGAGTCATGTTGGTGTAAAACGCATGAAGAAACTCCATGCGGATGGATCGTTTGGACTCGCTTGATTTTGAATCACTTGAGACATGCAAAACGTGCCACATGAAACAAGAGAGTAACTTGTTGGGAGTAATGCATTTTTGATGTGTGTAGTCCAATGAGTGCTAAGGCACGCAGTGGATATCGTTATGTTCTTACTTCACTGACGATTTGAGTAGATGGAGGAGTATTTACTTGATGAATCACAAGTCTGAAATATTGAAAAGTTCAAGACAATTTCAGAGTGAAGATCATCGTGACAAGAGGATAAACTGTCCACGATATGATCATAGAGATGAATATCTGAGTTACGATTTTTGGTACGCAGTTAAGACAATGTGGAAATTGTTTCGCAGTTCATGCCACCTGGAACACCATAGTGTAATAATGTGTCTGAACATCATATCCACGCCCTATTTGATATGTTGCATACTGTGATGTCTCTTATCGAATTACCACTATCGTTTATGGGTTATGCATTGGAGACAACCGCATTCACTTTAAATAGGGCACCGAGTATTTCCGTTTAGATGACACAGTATAGACTGAGGTTTAGAGAAATCTAAACTGTCGTTTCTTGAAAGTTTGGGGCTGCGATGCTTATATGAAAAGGTTTCAGTCTGATAAGCTCGAACCCAAAGCGGACGAAAGCATCTTCATAGGATATCCAAAACAGTTGGATACATCTCCTATCTCAGATCCGGAAGCAAAGTGTTTGTTTCTAGAAACAGATCCTTTCTCGAGGAAAGGTTTCTCTCAAAAGAATTGAGTGGGAGAGTGGTGGAACTTGATGAGGTTATTGAACTGTCACTTCAACCAGTGTGTAGCAGGGCGCAGAAAGTTGCTCCTGTGGCGCCTACACCAATTGAAGTGGAAGCTATGATAGTGATCATTAGAGCTTCGGATCAAGTTACTACAAACCTCGTAGGTCGACAAAGGTCGCGTACTACTACAGAGTGGTACGGTAACCCTGTCTTGGAGGTCATGTTGTTGAGCAACAATGAACCTACGAGTTATGGAGAAGCAATGGTGGGCCCGGATTCCGACAAATGGCTGGAGGCCATGAAATCCGAGAAAGAATCCATGTGTGAGAACAAAGTGTAGACTTTGGAGGAACTACTTGATGGTAGTAAGACTATTAAGTAAAGATGGATCTTTGTAAGGAAGACAGACGATGATGGTGATAAGTCACTATTAAGAAAAGCTCGACTTGTCGCAAAGATGTTTCCGACAAGATCAAATAGTTGACCATGATGAGACTTTCTCACTCATGGCGATGCTAAAAGTCTGTTGGAACTATGTTAGTAGTTGCTGCATTATTTGTGAAATATGGCACATAGGAAGACAAAACATTATTTCCTCGACGGTTTCCTTGAGGAAAGATTGTATGTGATACAACCAGAAGGTTTTGTCGATCCTAAGGATACTAGAAAGTATGTAAGCTCCAGCGATCCTTCAATGGACATGTGCAAGCATCTCGGAGTTAGAATATATGCTTTGATGAGTAGATCAAAGCTTTTAGGTTTGTACAAGGTTTATGAGAAACTTGTATTTCCAAAGAAGTGAGTGGGAGCACTATAGAATTTCTGATGAGTATATGTGGTTGACATATTGTGGATCAGAAGTAATGTACAATTTCTGTGAAGCATAAAAGGTTGTTTGAAAGAAGTTTTTCAAAGGAATACCTGGATTGCGCTACCTGAATGTTGAGCATCAAGATCTATGGAGATAGATCGAAACGCTTAATAAGAGGTTTCAACAAGATGCATGCCTTGACAAGTTTTTGAAGGAGTTCAAAATAGATCAGCAAGGAAAGGAGTTCTTGGTTGTGTTGTAAGGTATGAATTTGAGTAAGACTCAAAACCCGACCACGAAAGAATAAAGAGAATAGACGAAGGTCATCTTCTATGCCTTAGCCATAGAATCTGAAGTATGCCATGCTGAGTACCGCACCTGATGTGTGCCTTGCCTCAAAGTCTGTTGAGAGGTACAGAGAGTGATCCATGATTGAATCACTAGCAGCGGTCAAAATTTATCCTTAGTAACTAATGGACTAAGGAATTTTTCTCGATTATGGAGGTAGTTAACGAGTTCGTCGTAAAGGGTTACGTCGATGCAAGCTTTGAATCTAATCCGAATAACTATGAGTAGTGAAACGGATTCGTATAGTAGAGTAGATATTTGGAGTATTTCCGAATATCACGTAGTAGCAGCATCTATAAGATGACATAAAGATTTGTAAAGAACACACGGATCTGAAAGTTTCAGAACCGTTGACTAAAAGCTCTCTCACGAGCAAGACGTGATCAGACCCCAAAACTATATGGGTGTTGGATTCGTTGAAATCACATGGTGATGTGAACTAGATTATTGACTCTAGTGCAAGTGGGAGACTATTGGAAATATGCCCTAGAGGCAATAAGAAATTAGTTATTATTATATTTCTTTGTTCATGATAATCGTTTATTATCCATGCTATAATTGTATTGATTGGAAACACAATACTTGTGTGGATACATAGACAAAACATTGTCCCTAGTAAGCCTCTAGTTGACTAGCTCGTTGATCAAAGATGGTCAAGGTTTCCTGACCATAGGCAAGTGTTGTTACTTGATAACGGGATCACATCATTAGGATAATCATGTGATGGACTAGACCCAAACTAATAAACATCGCATGTTGATCGTGTCATTTTGTTGCTATTGTTTTCTGCGTGTCAAGTATTTATTCCTATGACCATGAGATCATATAACTCACTGACACCGGAGGAATACTTTGTGTGTATCAAACATCACAACGTAACTGGGTGGCTATAAAGATGCTCTACAGGTATCTCCGAAGGTGTCCGTTGAGTTAGTATGGATCAAAACTGGGATTTCTCACTCCGTATGACGGAGAGGTATCTCGGGGCCCAATCGGTAATACAACATCACACACAAGCCTCGCAAGCAATGTGACTTAGTGTAAGTTGCGGGATCTTGTATTACGTAATGAGTAAAGAGACTTTCTGGTAAACGACATGGAAATAGGTATGCGGATACTGACGATCGAATATCGGGCAAGTTACATACCGAAGGACAAAGGGAATGACATACGGGATTATATGAATCCTTGTCACTGAGGTTGAAACGATAAGATCTTCGTAGAATATGTAGGATCCAATATGGGCATCCAGGTCCCGCTATTGGATATTGACCGAGGAGTCCCTCGGGTCATGTCTACATAGTTCTCGAACCCGCAGGGTCTGGACACTTAAGGTTCGACGTAGTTTTATGCGTATTTGAGTTATATGGTTGGTTACCGAATATTGTTCGGAGTCCCGGATGGCATCACGGACGTCACGAGGGTTTCCAGAATGGTCCGGAGACGAAGATTGATATATAGGATGACCTCATTTGATTACCGGAAGGTTTTCGGAGTTACCGGGAATGACGAATGGGTTCCGGAGGTTCACCGGAGGGGGCCAGCCCACCCCGGGGAAGCCCATAGGCCTTAGGGGTGCCGCACCAGCCCTTAGTGGGCTGGTGGGCAAGCCCAAAGAGGCCCCTACGCAGGAATAAAAGAAATCAAAGAGAAAAAAAGGGGAACTGGGAAGGAAGGGAAGGACTCCACCTTCCAATCCTAGTTGGACTAGGATTGGAAGGAGGACTCCTCCTGCCCCCTTCCGCCGAACCCCTTGGGGCTCCTTGAGCCCCAAGGCAAGGCCCCCCTCCCACATATATATACGGAGGTTTTAGGGCTGATTTGAGACAACTTTGCCACGGCAGCCGGACCACATACCTCCACGGTTTTTCCTCTAGATCGCGTTTCTGCGGCTCATCTACCTCTCCGTCTCTCTTAATGGATCAAGAAGGCCGAGATCATCGTCGAGCTGTACGTGTGCTGAACGCGGAGGTGCCGTCCGTTCGGCACTAGATCGGAGCGGATCGTGGGACGGATCGCGGGACGGTTCGTGGGACGGTTCGCGGGGCAGATCGAGGGACGTGAGGACGTTCCACTACATCAACCGCATTTACTAACGCTTCTGCTGTGCGATCTACAAGGGTACGTAGATCGGAAATCCCCTCTCGTAGATGGACATCATCATGATAGGTCTTCGTGCGCGTAGGAAATTTTTTGTTTCCCATGCGACGTTCCCCCACATAGAACACTATTCAAAACCCCATATTTAGCACCCCAATATACCCACATTATTTCCTAAACAAAAGACATTTTAAAATCAGGGTAGGCTCAAGTGGAATTTTGAGCTTGGGAATAAAAGAGAGAAAGGGGTTTGCAACCCAAAGGGGTTTGAAGGAAAGAACCACCACACCACTACTACACACCCCATCACCTCATGAGCATCACCACATAAAATCACAATGTATCCAAACACAACTTCACAAGTGAACACATGCAATCACAAGGTATGGCATGGCAAGACAATATGACAAGCAAAACAAGGAAGAACATAAGTGCCACATGAAATCATAGAACCAACATGACACTATCATAACATGACAATGTGAACCCACAAAGATAGGTTCCAAATATGGCAATTACACACTTGGGGCATTACAAACTCTCCCACACTACAAAAAAAATCTCGCCCCGAGATCTACGCCTGAAAGAACTCCGGAAATTTAGAACGGAGGTGATCCTCACGTTCCCAAGTAGCCTCTTTATCAGAATGGTGTGACCACTGCACTTTGAGAAATTTGACGGTCTTGTTGCGGGTCTTGCGCTCAGTCGCCTCGAGAACCGCAACTGGATGCTCACGATAATAAAGGTCAGGCTGAAGGTCGATGTCTTGAAGATGAACAGTGCGCTCGGGGGTCTTGAAGGACCTCCGAAGATGAGAAACATGGAACACATCATGGACATTTGCAAAGGTTGACGGAAGCTCAAGCTGGTACGCAAGGTCGCCTCTCTTGCCAACCACTCCGAACGGACCAACGAAACGAGGCGCAATCTTGCCTTTGATGCCATTCATAGGCGACACCTTGAGATAGACGAAGTCATCAAGCTCATAAGACATGTCACGGTGCTTGCTATCATAATAGCTCTTCTGACGAGACTGAGCTGCTCTAAGGTTGTCGCGAATGACTCGACACATCTCCTCCTCTTCTTCTATCAAATCATTCCCAAGGATCTAACGCTCACCGGTCTCGGACGAGTTGAGCTGGGTATGACACTTCCTGCCATAGAGAATTTCAAACGGAGCCTTGCCAGAACTGGCTTGATAACTGTTGTTATACGAGAACTCCGCAAAAGACAGACAATCTTCCCAGTTCATGCCAAAAGAGATAACACGGGCTCTCAGCATATCCTCAAGAACTTGATTCACTCTCTCCACTTGACCAATAGTATGAGGATGGAACGCTGTGCTGAAGCGGATATTCGTGCCCATAGAAGACTGAAAGGAGTCCCAGAACTTGGAAGTGAAGATACTTTCGCGATCCGGAGAGATCATCATAGGCACGCCGTGCAAAGAGACAATCCTGGAGGTGTACAACTCTGCCAACTGAGCTGCTGAAATGGACTCCTTGACTGGAAGAAAATGAGCCACTTTACTCAACTTGTCGATGACGACGAAGATGGCATCATTACCGTTCTTGGACTTCGGAAACCCGGTGACGAAATCCATCTCAATGTGATCGAACTTCCACTCGGGAATGGGCAATGGATGCAAAAGACCTGTTGGACGTTGATGCTCTGCTTTCACCCTTCGACATACATCACCTTCATTTATGAACTGAGCAATCTCACGCTTCATACGAGTCCACCAGAAGGTCTGTTTCAAGTCGTGGTACATTTTGGAGCTTCCAGGATGAATAGAGAGCAGAGAGTTATGAGCTTCCTCCATGATTGCCTTCCTGAGATCGCCTTTCGGGACGATAAGGCGATCCTTGAAGAACAACGTGTCCCTGGCATCAACAGTGAATCACTTATACTTGGGAAGACTCTTTCCCACGCCAATCTTGACCTTCTTTACCATAGCGTCAAGAAGCTGTGCTGCTCGGACGTGAGCTTCCAAGGTAGGAGAGATCTGAAGGTTTGCAAGAAATCCCTGAGGTACTAGCTGAAGGTTGAGCTTCCTGAAAGACTCACAAAGACCAGGCTGGAGAGGTTGCAGAATCAGACTGTTGCAATATGCCTTCCTGCTCAAAGCATCCGCCACGACGTTAGCTTTGCCTGGCGTGTACTCAACACTCGGATTAAAATCCTGGAGCATTTCCACCCAACGTGTTTGCTGAAGATTCAAGCTAGGCTGAGTGAAGATGTACTTAAGAATCTTGTGATCGGTGAAAACTTCAACCTTACGTTCCAACAAAAGGTGTCTCCAAGTCATCAGAGCGTGTACCACAGCTGCTAGCTCAAGATCATGCACATGATAGTTCTTCTCCGCTGGCTTCAACTGCCTGGAGGTATAAGAAACCACCTTCTTATCTTGCATCAGGACTACACCAATACCCTGGAGAGAAGCGTCGCAGAAAGACCTGGTAAGACTTGGAATCATCCGGAGGAACCAAGACTGGAGTGGAGGTAAGCTTCTCTTTGAGTGTGTCGAAGGCCAACTGACACTCTAAAGACCAAGCATACTTAACACCCTTCTGAAGAAGACTTGAGAGCGGCTTGGCGATCTTGGATAAGTTCTCAACGAACCTTCTGCAATATCCAGCAAGCCCGAGAAAGCTTCGAAGCTGCTTCACATTCTGCGGAGGCTCCCATTCAAAAATGGCCTGAACTTTGGACGGATCAACTTTAATGCCCTCGGCAGAGATAATGTGCCCAAGATAAACCACTTCTTTCAGCCAGAACCCGCACTTAGAAAACTTGGCATACAACTTGTACTCTCTCATCTTATCAAGCACCAAACTGAGATGTTCTTCATGTTCTTCCTCAGTTTCAGAAAAGACTAGAATGTCGTCGAGATAGAGCAGGACAAAGTCATTCTTGAACGGAGAGAATATGTAGTTCACAAATCGACAAAATGTCGGAGGAGCATTTGCCAGACCAAAATACATGACCGTATACTCATACGAGCCAAAACTAGTCGTGAAGGCAGTCTTCGGAATATCTTCCTCGCGAATGCGAATTTGATGATAGCCCATTCACAGATCAAGCTTGGAGAAGACTTTAGCACCTTTCAACTGTTCGAACAACTCAGTTATGTTCGAAAGTGGATATTTGTTCCCGATTGTCTTCTTATTCAATGGACAGTAATCGACACTCAGCCGGTCCGTACCATCCTTCTTCTTGACAAACAGAACACCACAGCCCCACGGAGACGAGCTCGGTCTGATCAAACCCAAACGCTCCTGCTCATCGAGTTGCCTCTTAAGTTCCTTCAATTCTTCTGGACCCAGCTTGTACGGCCGTTTGCACACGGGCTTTGTGTCTGGCTCTAGCTCAATCCCAAACTCAACTTCTCTGTGCGGAGGCATGCCTGGCAGCTCTTCAGGAAACACATCTTCATATTCGCAGACCACTGGGACTTGCGAAATAGGATTGATCTCACCCTTTTCATTCAAAGAGAACAGACGGATTGTATCATCGAGCGCCGCGAATATAATCACGTCCTCCGAAGAGTGGGTAAGCTTCACTTCTTTGGCTTCACAACCAATTGATGCCTTGTTCATGGCCAGCCAGTCCATACCAAGAATCAAGTCGATGTCGGAATTGCCCAAGACAATAGGAGACGCCAGAAAAGCATAAGCACCCATCTTGATAGAAATATCAGGAACGGACAAACTAGAACTCAAATGCTTTGCAGGAGAAACGACTGCCAATGGCTTAGGCAACTGCTCCTGACGCTGATTATGCTTGGATGCAAATGGATATGACATGAAGCAATGCGAAGCACCAGAATCAAATAAGACTTTAGCAGGAATATCATTAACGAGGAGGATACCATGATCATATATGACGAGTTTACTGCCTCAGCTGCATTCACCATGTTGACTTGAACTGATCTGGGGTTGAACTTGACAAGAGCATTGCTTGGAGGTTTGCCTGGAGGAGGAGGCGACAATCGGAGCTGAGAAGTACACTTGTTGGCATAGTGACCCTTTTGTCCACACTTGTGACAAGTCACCTATGCTAGCTGCCGGTACTGAGTCTGAGGAGGCCCTTGCTTCTGATGCTGGAATCTCTGCTGGAAGACAAGGTTGGGTGGGTGGGAAAAACCACGACCACCAGAGTGCTTAAGTTACTGCGAGTGTCGAGGAGGAGGAGAAGAAACCCAAAACTTCTGATGCTTCTGAACCACCTGAGTCGAGGAAGAGCTGGAATCTCTGAAGCGCTTCTTAGAATTCTCCACCCTGAGCAAGGCTGCTTCTGCTTTGAGAGCTAGGTTGTAGAACTTGCCGAACTTCTCAGGATCGTGCAAGGCAAGAGCTAACTGCAAATCTTCTTTCAGGCCACCTCTGAACTAATGAATCTTGCTCTTCTGATTCAGGATATCCTGCAGCGCGTAACGGGCCAGCTCGTCGATCTCAACGTTGTACTTGTACACGGAATTGTCACCCTGCTTCAAACGCCTGAACTGCTCACGCATATCCTCCACAAAGCTGGAAGGAATGTAGTGGGACCTGAAGTCATGACAGAACTCATCCCAAGAAATCACCCTAGCGCCTCTGGAGTCCTTCAGCTGCTACCACCAGATAGAAGCCTGCCCCTTCAACTGGAATGTTGCAAATTTGACGAAATCCTCAGGACGCACATTGCTACACTCGAAATACTTGTTCATATCATGAATCCAGTCCTCTGCATCAAATGGCTGGTCTCAAGAAGTGAAAGTCTTTGGCTGGTTCGACAGAAACTGACTCAGACTAGCAAATTGATTGCCACCATGCTGAAAATTGCCTTGCTGCTGATTGGCTCTCTCTTGCAACAACTGTAGCAGCATCTGGGTGTTTGCATTAGTAGCAGCCATCACCACTTGCCAGGCCTCTGCAGGAGGAGGCGGCGGCGGCGGAGGATTCTCCGGAGGAGGAGGTGGAGGTGGCATATCCTCACGCCCTGGGTTCTGACGAGTTGGTGGAGCCATCCTGAAGACGGACATCATATTAGCCAACAGAATAAATTAAAGATATTGCTGAATCAAAAGACAGGAATATCTGAACAGGAATAAGCAATTGCACTCGAACAAAATAGTAAGAATGCTTCCTCAAAGTGACGGACGACAAAATTCTGATTAAGACCACTGCAAACAAGTATGAGCTAGAACTGCTCGAAACAAACATATGATCGGGACTTCGCCAACCTCAATCATGCATCTGTAGGAAGATAGTCCTATAAGATACTACTTGATATCCCACCTATGAATTCCCGAAATAACTGATCATGCAATCTGGTACACGGATACAAGGAGTAATATCACACAACTCCTATACTAACCCGTCACCTGTATCACATCCGTCAACACACAACCAGCATGTCGGACCTTCATCTACAACAGACCCTCGTGATCACAATGATACTAAGTATGGCAGTACTCCCGAACAATCTGCACCAGTACTGGGGACATCGGGGTTATCTCGCCACTACCAGTATTGAAGCAATTATGAACATCCTTCGCTCTTAGATACTTAGAAATCTGAATGATGGCGATGTGCGCAAGAATCCCCCGGAGCTCAACTCCCCGGAAGAAATCAAAGCAGACAAGAGGCACCAAGACGGGACTCCATCACATCGAAATCATATATATTTCATAAATACCCACGTGATCCTAATTTTTTTTGAGCGAGAAGAGGAGTAGAATTTAAGATTTCCTAAGTCGGGAACCTCACCACAGCATGGAAGAGGAGAAAAAAGAATCCTACTCTCCGATATAACTAAGACTCAAAACATTTTCTAGACTCGACTCGGCCAAGTACGACCACTCAAAGGCTCCTATGGTCGTAAGGCTCTGATTACCAACTTGTAACGACTAAGATGCGGTCCTTTCCGATCTGGGGATCGAGGCCCTGAATTGGAAAGGAGCGCATCTAAGCGTCTCGCAAACAAGGTATCATAGCACATACATAATAATAACAGATTGACAATCAGGTGTTCAATTGCCATCTCATTCATATATCAGAGTACATCACGCATACAATCAAAGTAGTTCCGCTACGGACTACAAAACAAGGAAAATGGCTATACTACCCTGCCTGCTGGCCCACGATCACGACCACGCCTCAATCTTCTGGATAGTTCACGTACAGGCGGTAGTTCTCCTCATCGTATTGCCACGCCAGCTGCGTGCCCTCAGAATCACTTGTCTCTCGGGGACCTGAACCTGTTGGTGTTGTGAAGGAATCTGTGAGCCACGAGGACTCAGCAATCTATGACCTCGGTGCCAAAACTAGTCAAGTTATTAGGTTGGATAGGGTAGAGTGTTTAAGGTTGCAGCATCCTAAGCTTGATATGGTGGCTAACTTACGTAGAACATGTATGAAGATGGTCTATACTAGCGGTCGAGAATACTTGATTACTAAGTGATCCTGAACACCTACCTACGTCATTCATAACCCCACCATGTTCCCGATCGAAGAGAGATCTTCGAGGGGATAGTCACGGTTACGCACACAGTTGGCAATTTTATTAGCTTGTGTTTAAGTTATGTATTACTGGATGTTAACAAAATATTCCAAGTTGCCACATAACCGCGGGCACGACTTTCCGAAAGATTAAACCCTGCAGGGGTGCTCCAACTAGTCCATCACAAACGTACACGGGCCGCAATGTAATCCTCTATCACGAATCTCGTGATCTCGTCGGATTCCTTAGAGGAAAACCTCAACTCTAGGGGAACCAAAGCTTCACCTGGATTCCTATACGCAAGATATATCGCTAAGGTAAGGCAAGACTAGCAGGACCTCCCGTCGTGTCGACGACCCTGATAAGAGCCGCGTATCTCAGTCTCAGAACACGACGGATGGAAAAGCCTACAGGAGCCAAACCTCAAGTTTCCCTGTGGTGGCCCCCGCAGTTTGTCCATTTTGGACCAACACTCATGAGGAGCACTGGCCCGGGTTGTTGATTAAAGATCCTCGGGGTGATCATTCCCAATGCATATTATTATTAAGTGATTAGCAAATTAACACCAATGTTGGGTTCTGCCGGACAAGTCTTAGCACTACGCGATTTATTGAGGGGGTCCCCATAACAACCCCGAACGTGTTAGGAGCGAACAATATGGAATCAAACACCGGTAGCCGGTAACTATGGCGGCAATAACGGAACAAAGCACCTGCATCTAGCAACGCTAACATTAGTAGCTGAGCAAGCCTACTTAGCCATTCAAGTTGCTAGGAAGGGACATGTGTTTGGTTTTCATGGCATTTCAGGAGGCAATATATTTCAGTGGTAGGCAGCGAGCATATGGCAAAGGAAACGTAATCTAGCATAACAAGTCTAGAGATGGAATCAAGGTCATATCATCTTGCGTGTGATATCCTCAGCTTGGAAAGGTTCTTTTTCGTCCTGCACGTACTCTCCTGAATCCACATACTCGTTCTCCGATCCTGGTGCTACCCAACATAAGAATAACATCCAATCAACAACAGCACCTCAAGATGCAACAAGACATGATGCATGAGATGAATATGAACATGCATCACTATTTCTATCACTCGCACAAGCATAAAGAGTGAATACATGTTCCTGAACAGAACTGCATCCTAAGGTATTTTTACATGCATGAGAATGACATGATCAGGTGTGTCTCAAGAAACCGATGCAAAAGCATATAAAGAACATTACAATCGGAGCTACGGATCAACGGGAATCAACGAAACAAGATATGAAGCCCTACGTGTCAAAATCATCACCACACACTCAGTTGGCACAACTCTGGTATTTCCAGGCAGCCAAGACATAAAACTAACCAACATGAATGGAGTGGAGCAAAGAATAACACCATAACATCAACTAAGCATTCACAAACATAAAAATGGCAAAACTACACAATCTGCCATAAACTGCATCATAGCACTTTGTGAGCTACATGCAAAGCACCTACAACCATCCAAATATGACAACTAATACATGTGGCTGTAGAAATCTAAGAATACTACAAGCACAAGCAAGAATCACACAAAAAGGAATTAAACACAGAAAGTTACAAGGCTGCAAACTTGCCCAAAAATATCAGTTTTCAGGGACTTAGTGAAAATTCCAGATTCTCACTTTCTGTCTATGCTCTGAAGCATTTTTACAGCAGCCAAAACAATGTCTACAGGACTCCAAATGGCATGAAATGTTACAGGGAGCTAGACAAACATATCAGCTCCAACTTTCCAGTTGAAAGCTAAGGCTAAATCACAACACATTGACCTGCACAACCTCATTAACAGGAGAAGAAAATATAAACAGATTCTCAGACTTAGTGAAAATCTTAGATTTCCACTAATATGGAATTTACATCCACATGCCCAATTTGTCTAGGCACAACTTGCACACAAGATACACTAATAGAGAAATTACACCAACATGATATAGAGATGAACACCTACTACTACCACACAAGAAATCATGCCCTTGGGCTCATCCTATACCATGGAAACAAGGAGCAAACTTGGAACAAATCTGAATATGTCATCTCCGGAAAGTGTCCCAATGGCAAAAATAACTTCACCACTGTATTCCTTGGGAGATTCTACCCCAAAATCATATATAATATGTAGGCACTTACTTGGAACAAGTGACCACAAACTAGGAAGGAAGAATCTACAAGAAATCATACATGGTGAATAGTGCAACATTTCATGTGCTATTCACTAGATCAACTCCTACCTAGCTACTAGTTCATGTGCCCAATGACAATAGTGACATGAGGGTTTTTACCCCATGTATGTGTCATGCACATCAACACCACAAGCTCATCTACCAAGTTGATCACACTCGCACAAGACACCATGCCCTTTCACATATGGTCATGTGGAGGTGCATAAATGTTTGCAAAGGTGGGGCTGATCCACACCCCTACTACCAAGCTCTTTTTCAACGCACAAAATGCAAGGCATCTAAGTAAGGAAAATGATCATGGAGCATCAACACATATATCTATACATCTATAAATGCCACATGAGCCAAACTCATGTGTGTGTGGTACTCAAATACACACACCACAATAACACATGCACAAATACACAACTACCTACTCTACACAAGTATGTCTAGTCACCTACACCTACATCATATGATAACACCCACATATACACACACAACCATGTATGCATATATCCACACATGCACAAAGCACATCTACCAAGTATATGCACAACACACACACATACACTCTGCCACCACCACTACTAGCAGGAAAAAGATATAACCAGGTTTACTTTTAATGCCTATTGGTTAGTCACAAGAAGTAGTAAGATATAAACAAGGAATAAATAAAGAAGAAGGGAAAAAAATAAGTTGACAGGCCTGGGATTCGAACCCAGGGCCTCTGCCTCACTCCTACACAGCCCAACCACCACACTACTACCACTGTGTTCGACAGAGTGAGGGGATCTAGCAGGGTAACTTGTCCCTGGTGCTACTGTGCCGAAGCAAATACACAAATAAAAAGGATGCCGAGGGGGGACTCGAACCCACGCCCTCCTGACAGGCAACAACACTGACTACCACTGGGCTACGAAGCGGCTACTGATAGAAGGAGGGGATCTAACTAGACATACAAGCAAAACACCTGGTACTCTGCTCTGTATGCCGGCGACAGGGAGGACGTCGTAGTAGAACTGCTGCTGGTGCTGCCCACAAAGGGTTACACTACCTATCCAACGAAGCACTACGAGGGGGAAGGAACCCCTGCTACACCACACACACAAGCACGAGCCCATCCTACCTACTGCATCACAACATCAAGGCCCTCCTGCCGAACTACTACAGATAGAGAGGCACGGCGAGCGCCACGGCGGATCTAACCCGAACCAAGGGAAGACGAAAGGGGGCGATGCTCCTCACCTTGGGGAAGGAAGGAGAGGAACCATCGGAGGAGACGGCGATGGAGAGGAAGAAGATCGGCGACGAAGAAGCGCCTGGATGCAGAACCGAAGCAGAACGAAGGGGCTCCGGGTCCGCGGCGAAGACGAGCTCCTAGTCGACGGTGAGGACGCTCCTCGACCTCACCAAGGACAAAAATGGGGCGCGGACACCATCCCCGTGCCAATGTACATGTCCGCCGGCACTGGACGATGAAGAGGACGACGATCGACGACGGGGAACTTCTCTGTCCTAACTGCAGAGCTTACCAGGTGGGGGAAAAGAGAGAAGGAGGGCGATGGCGGCGCACTGGAGGTAGGAGAGGGAAACCTAGGGAAGGAGGAGGGGTCCGTGCGACTTATATCGCCTCGGGGGAGACGCTAGAGCCACAGTACCGAGGCCATGGAGAATCGGTGGAGGAGGGGGAGTTGTACAGTAGTTGACGTCACGAGGAGGAAGAGAGGGTCGCGCGGTGGGCTACTGCACAGGAGAGGAGGAGAAGATGGGCCACCAGAGCGGGAGGAAGCCCACTTAGGCGCCAGATGGAGAGAAAAACAACCCCTGGACTTTTACCTATTTACTTAAACACAGAGAAAAGAAAAGGTCTACAGGGCTAACTATAGCAGGTAAAATTCAAGCAAAAATGGCCCTGGACCTGAAAATAAATAAGCTACTTGAATAAAATACTAAAGGAATTTTTGGGGCCATCTAAAATAAATACAAAACAGTATTATAGTTGTTGTTTTGTGTTTATTTTGCACCTTTAGAACACTATTCAAAACCCCATATTTAGCACCCCAATATACCCACATTATTTCCTAAACAAAAGACATTTTAAAATCAGGTTAGGCTCAAGTGGAATTTTGAGCTTGGGAATAAAAGAGAGAAAGGGGTTTGCAACCCAAAGGGGTTTGAAGGAAAGAACCACCACACCACTACTACACACCCCATCACCTCATGAGGATCACCACATAAAATCACAATGTATTCAAACACAACTTCACAAGTGAACACATGCAATCACAAGGTATGGCATGGCAAGACAATATGACAAGCAAAACAAGGAAGAACATAAGTGCCACATGAAATCATAGAACCAACATGACACTCTCATAACATGACAATGTGGACCCACAAAGATAGGTTCCAAATATGGCAATTACACACTTGGGGCATTACAGTATGTTAGTATTACTCTTGTTTTTTTCCACTTCATGACCTTCATGAAGTTTCAAATAGCCATACAAAAGTATCCGAAGTCTCATCTTGCAACAGAGCCCAACCAAAAACAATTGTTGTGCCATGGCCATTAATTCCCACTATAGGCGCAAAAGGCATGTTATATTTGTTTGTGATGTAAGTGGTGTCAAATGAAATCATTTCACCAAACAGTCTGTAGTTCAACCAGACACGACAATATGTCAAGAATAAACTGAGAACTATGTCCTCTTTATCTCTTTGCATCCTGTATCACAAACCAGGATTATCAATCTGTAGTTTCTCAATGTACTGCTATGTCCATTCAATATCTATTTTCTCCTTTTTACGAACTCATTCTCCCTTTTTCAAATTATCTACTTTCTTCACATCAGAGTTAATGTTTCCCAACTTCCCACCACAAATACTCATGATTCTTCTGGGTTTCATTTTGTGTTCTTGTAGCAACTTTGGCAACATTATTTCAGCCTCATTCATATTTATGTGGCTCAAGAATTTGTTTGCAAGTGATGGATACCTGACTAGATTGATAAATAGATGCAATATGCCACTTGTCATCCACCAACTTGAGTGTTATATTCATTGGACAGTTTGTCCCATCAATAATGCTTCTTTTCCTCTTCCTCAAAGTAGTGTTGGCAGTTGGTCTTTTTCTATTCTGTTACACTTGAAATATAACTTCCTATTCCTATAATTCCTTCCTTTTATCAATGCAAAATCATTCAACTAAGCATAAATATTTGCAAACTGGAAAGCATCATCCAGTGGTGAGAACACCATACCAACTTGTGGTGTACTAGCATTGTGTGCTTCTTCTGGTGTAGGGAATGCATACTCTTCATTCCCAGCACAAGCAACTATATCTTCCTCAGAATCTCCGTTGTCACAATTGCCTTCATTATCATATTCAGAATTCTCAGCCAAAGGAAGTACGTGCAAAGGGAAAAACACAATTATTCGACATCAGAATAACAATATTCAGAAAATAATGTTAATATGTAGAAGGCCTATTTTTATTATTTTTTCCTCAAAATCCATAATCTTAGCTTATTGCAAATTTTCTGCACTTCTTTTATTGTTGTCAAAGGTTCAATGCACATGTGCTCGCCAACACTATCTTGTAAAAATTTATATGGAAACTTCATCACTGTATTTGAAAAAATGTTCAATTACATGCAAGTTTTTCCTTTTTTCACACTGGCCTGCTTGCTCAAACTTAGCACTAGTGCCCATAAAAAAAATCAAAATAAACTTTCAATATTTTCACTCATTTTTTGTGCACCCAAATTATATGCTACAATCATAACCACGCTACCCAATTTGTAACCCCTTAGAGTCTATTCATTGTCTATTGACTTCCTAAATGTACAATCATGATGTTTGGTGCATGTTCTTCTAATTCTTCATCAATACCCCCAAACAGATTAAATCCCATTTTAGTTTCTTGAGTCTCAATCAGTTCCTATCCACCATTTTGGTGTTTTAAACTTTGTTATTTCATATCACACTTTGTAATAAGAAGGCAGTGCACATAATGAAACCTAGAAGAAATGCATTTGAAATCAGAACCAACCTCATTTTCTTTCCTCAAACTTTGGTACTAAAAAAACTGATCAAATTCTTCCACCAAATCATCATCCTAACACAAAAAGTGAAAGTAGTTTAAATGATTTTCATCCTCAGTGAAATCTCGCGTGAATCCGATGACTGGATGAAGGTAAGGGACTTACAACACTTGCAAATTTGGCAGAAAATTTGCCTAATGTAGGTTTGAGCAGGTTATTTTCATTTTTATTCTATGTTTTATTCACATCTTTTCCATTGGATGAAGTTATTTTATCACTTTGTTTCTGCATCTAATAGAAAATATTACACAAATAGTCTTCTACATGGTTTGTAATAAGTAACTTTAAATCAACAGAGTCAAGTTTTTCTTTATAAACAAGATTTGTAGACGCTAACCTTCCTAGTAACCTATTTCTTCTTACTAATTACTAGCTGGTTAGCAGATTGCACGAAACTGCTTTCACCATCCATCTTGATATACCTTAGGCTTCAACCATAATTCAGAAATTCCAGTTATGAAAAAGCAAAACTAACACCAAATAATGATAGGCGTTGTACATATCTTTCGATTCAGAGATCAACTAATCACAATACTTTGTAGGAAGAATTATCATAACTGAAACTAGATAATCCGAGAAGGTTCAATGCAACATGAGTATGAGTAGTTAAATTCAAGAAACTATGGATTTTCTTAAACAAGTTACTTAGTTAGTGTACATATCCAACACTATGTTCTTGTTCTCAGATCAACAACAAATAATACATCTCTCACTTCCAATATTGTTCGCAAATCAACCAACAGTGTCAATTTTACGTCCAATCTACCTCTTCGTGCCCTTTTTCCCCAACCAAAATTCGTTGTGTGCATAAGGAAAGTCGCCGGTGGGAGATGTTCAATCAACGAGAAAGGAAGAAGATCAAGAAGAGAGGGAGAGGTATTCTAATACCCCTGCGCTCCAGCGCCAACGTCACCGTCAGAAGGTGCCGTGGGGGCGCCATCGCTACACTACCACCCCGTTTCCGGTGGATGGGTGGAAGAAACCGATCCACGTACGCCCAGGTCTTATCTGGTGGGGAAAGTGGTTTTTTCCTTTTCTTTTTTTCCTTATATTTTTTTGGCTAAATAACATACAAGTGTGATCGTCCACTGATAAAACTTTCCCCACATAAGGAGATAGACATTTTGCTTCTCTGTTCTCTACCACCTACGCTCGTTGTCGGGGCTCCCCAGATCAGCTCTTCACCGGAAAAATTTCGGTGTCACTGTTTCGTCTCCAATCAAAAGGTTCGTCGTCGCCTTCTCTTTCTCCCTCACCTAACTTCTCTCTTCTTACCTGCGTTTGTACTGGCCTTGCCTCCCTTTGTTCGTCGTCTTCATCTCATAGTGCAGAATATGCGAACAGGGGAGAAGGGAGGGGTAGGAAGGAAACATGAACTGCCCAACCAAAGAAGAAGGGAGGGTAGGTAGGGGGTGCAAACATACAAACCGGGGAGAAGGGAGGGGTAGGAAGATTATTCTGGGTGTAAACCTCGGCACCAACTTGAGCTTTCAAGTTTACGTGTTGGTTGCAAAATAGATGTTCACGAATTTTTTTTTTCAAGTTTATGAATCAATTTGACTAGGTAGTTCTTGGTATGAGAATTCAGCTATACAAATTATTCTTGCAGGTTCTAACTTGAACAGTTCAAAAATAGCAGCAGTCTTCAAATACTGTTTGTTTTGGATGTACAATTGTAGCACCCATTACTCAGTGTCTCTGTGTGTTAAAGCCAATTGAACTGTGCGGTGGTATTCACGCAATTTCTTACTTAGTGCAACTTTCCACTACTTCCTGCAAGTACATGATTAGTTCATGGATGATAATTATGACTATTATTAGTTCGTGAAACAAGTGTTTTTAAAAAAAATGGATGAAGTGTTGTTTGTTAGCAGTACATTTTTGTTGTACTCTATGTTGCGACAACTGTAAAAATAAAAACATCAAATGTTATGAATGTGTGCACATCAGAATTTTGTGGAATATAACTATCAATTTTCATTCGATGGCGAACCAACTGCCCATTCTCATTTTTTACTTATATTCTCTTCACTTAATTACCACAAATAGTAATAAACATGCATTCATTGTAGATGGAACAAGGATGTACAAAGAAAAGGGAAGCACAAGAAATTGTAAATGAAGGGAAAAGAAGCAAGGTAATCAACTTAAGCTTTGAAGCATTTGTTTCTTCTCAAATAAAAAATTCTCTAACATTTCATTTTTCTTTCTTTATTTTTTCATTCAGTCAATTCAATTTCACATGTCGATCGAATCATTTCTGAAACTTGCATCTGAAATAACTTATAGTCAGGAGCAACGTGTAACTAGATTGGGTTTCCAATCATTCCTTGAAATGAGGAGCGTGTCCAATATTGACTGCATTTACTTCTATATTACAAACCATTTCAACACTAGTTCGTGCTCTATTAAATGCCAAATGGATTAAAATTCCCAATTACAACTTCAATTGTTCACAATTTTTTTGGCATACCAATTGGTGGAGTTCCAGTTAACACAAAACCATGAGAATCTACATGTGAGTTCATCAACAATGAGTTTGGGACAACTGCACCCACTATTGAGTACCTTTTCTCAATTATCAGTTATGACCTTCTGGAAGATAAATTTTTCTGAATCTTCATTCTTATTCTATGGTCTCTGTTTGTTTCTCCCAATTCAAGTGGAGTTGTTAGCAAGTTTGTGTACAATGCAGTAGTTGACATCGACAGAATTTCACAATATGATTGGTGCTTGCTTGCTCTAAGCTACATGGTTTATTCAATAAAGAAAGGAAGAATGAAGAACATAAGTAGCAAAAAGTTCATTCCCAGTGGAAGTAAATTACTATTGTTGGTAAGACTATTTCCCACGTCAAAACGACTTTAATTTTCATTTTTCTATATACCATACTAGAAAATTATTTGCCTAAATTTCACACTTTTCATTTTTTCCCATTCTCTCTGAATTTTTATTTTCAATTTCAGATTTCCTACTTTGAGTTCCATATTATAACTGAATTCAAGTTGCCAAGCACTGAACCAAGACTACCACTATGATCGGCAAACATGCTAAATTTATACATGGCACTCGATGCGCTCCATGGCAAAAATAATGAATATGGCACACCGCCGGTATGCCCTTGTTCGTCATAGATATCACTTTTTGCACATTATTAAATGTGAAATTAAATTTCTGACACTGCTTCAAAGCATAGTGAAACATTATGTTAATATTTAACATCCTCTTATTTTGTTCTTATCAAACAGAGGAAACACATCTCCTCTACTCCATTGAGTGATTCACTTTCCGTTGAACTACCTGAAGATATATCAAATTATATTGATTCGAAATTCACAGATATAAGTTTGACACAAGTAAGTTCTCTTGCTCCTTCTTGTGTTTTTGGAGTAACGAAAATCTGACTTTGTCACCTTTGAAGTCTGTTTAACAACATATACTCTCTCATTTTCGAGGACAAGATCATACTTGAAATGCAAGCTAAAACATTCTTCAGGAATATCATTCGGAACTCAACAACTACTTTGAAGAGCTATGTAGATGATACACATTCTTCATTTCTAAAGACATGGACATCTTCGAGCAGCCCGAATCTCCAACTTAAATGAGCTCTATGAGAAAATAAATTCAAAGTTCCTACCATTAAACAATTGTTGGCTATAGAATCACCATCAAATTTTCCAATGCTATTTGTCCCAACAATCGTTGATGAATATAAAGAAATGAACATAAATGAAATTCTCGAGCATTTGTCAAAGATTTTCCTCACTCTGTGAACATACCGAGCTCCAATTTCTCTCTCTCTTTTTATCTACCAACTTTCAAAGAGCTTTCGTGTCGAGAACTATTGGTGAGACACCATGTCCAAAAGCAACACCACCCATTGATGTTTCAGCTGTGTTATATCGTAATTTTTTCTTGTATATGTGTGCATTTAAGCATTTAGTTTCTTTCTAGACAAGTAGATCATCAAATAAATCATAACAAATCTGTTTTATTTCCCCAAAATAACTGTCTGAATCAACATCGGGAAACACAATAGTGAAAGAAACAAAATTCTGCTTACCACTATTCAGATTCTTATTACCAAGAGATCTTTTGAAAGGTTATTTCTCTTACCAACTTCCTTTTAACCAAAGTTTCTTCTCATAGGCATTAGATGAATTAACTTGTTAATTCGATTTTTCTTTGTCAACCAGATTTTAACCTTCATGAACTGGATAAAGGCTGGTTGGTTGATGATTTTTTTTGGGCATTTGACAATACTATCATCAAAATAGTGCATGGCAATTCAAATGCAGGGCGTGTTAACAGCAGTCAATACAGAGGCGCAAATGCTTCTTCTTTTTGTGCAACCACCAATTCAATTGGCAGAGTTCAAAATGTTCCTTCGAATTATGATAGAATTATATCGGAAGCAGCTAAAACATTTGCCTTTGGTTCCTCTACTTAGTTCAGCCTCCCAACAAGTGAATATAACACGCGTTGTAATAGTCATGTGAACCCCAATGTTCGTGCAACTAAGAACTCAACAATGATACTAGATTTGGTATCACCTAAAGTCTACCCAAAAAATATTGGCACACCGATTGAAGATCATTTGCTAGTCCAAGTACTAGAAAAACATGAAGGACTCTCCAGTAAGTTTTGAAGACCGCAATCTTCAACTTGGCATCAAGGTGCGAACAAATGTTTCAAATCTCGGAAACTAGTAATTCAAGAACAACAAATGTCAAGTAAGAACGCCATCCTTTCGAATGGAATATAGAATTATTTCTACCAATTAATGGTTGGTGTTCTTCCCAAGTTAACTCACATGTATGTAGAAACATCCTGTATTTTTTTTGATAATTTCTTAACATACACATGTTCTACTTTATTTTGAATTGAACATTAACATGTTTATGATATCCATTTGAATTGCTTTTTGATCGCTTTCTTCATGTGAACATTTTAGAGCTTGTTCGTATGAACAATTCGGTTTATACCATAGCAGCCTTCACCCAAAGAATATCGTTGATCAAATAACTTTGCACTTTTTTTGAGAATTTGAATGTCTATTTCCAATTAATATATCACCCCTTGCTATTCTGAAGGGTCATCTTTAAAAAAATGTTGATGCTCTTCTGCCATGAACAACTAAATGATATTTGAGATTGAAGGAGTTTGGGTGGACTAGAAGACTATAACTCTATCCTTCAAGACAGGTGGTTAGATCAACCCTCAGGTTGTTGGCTGTTTCACAAAACTAAAGAATAAGGATGAGCTGACTCGAGGAAGAAAAGGCCTCGTACCAAAGAATGAATTAGTCGAGCACATAGTTAGCATTGATGACATGGTCAGACTATATTTGAAATCTTGTTGTCGTTTTCAATTCATCGATATTTTCCTTTTTTAGCTACCAATCTTTTTATGGGAAAAAAGTATAGGAGAAGCTAATGAACCCAATGCTAAATCATTCATATCCTCGAAACAAACAAATCTGGAAAGTACCGTTGGCTTCATTTCATTGAATGTTTCCTTGGTAAGAAAAGTTATTTTTGTACAAAATGATCTTATATATTTTTCTTTTTTGAAAGAGGTTGTACTAATACTTTGTTCCTTCCTACAATTACATAGGTAAAATTGCTTGTCTCCAAGGCAAAACAATGGATTTTAATCATTGCTAACTTTAGAGCAATTTTTTTTATATTATGAACCCATACGACAATGGTGATTCATTCTCCCAACAATTATTGTTGTTGTCTACAACTTCAAGACTTTGTTCACTGCTACATATGTAATTTTCTTCTTCTTTTAACATAGGAAATTTTGAATCAAGATTTGTAGTAGCTCCCAAGGTGAATTTCAGGTGCGTCTTCTGTGGAACTCTCGCGTGTAGCCTTTTATAGTTGTTAAGATACTTTTTTCCGATGCAGGTAAAAACATATCGAAAGTATCCTAAATTCACAATAATTCCAATACTGATTCTGCCATTCTTTTTTTACACGTATGACTAAGGAATATTCCTTCTTGAGTATGTTAGCAAGTACAATGGTGTTAGATTGGAGTGTTTCTATAATGTAAGAGATATACTTGTATTTCCTTTTTTGTCATTTTTTGCAAAATATCAACTCTTAAAATGCACCATCTTTTCAAAATATTGAAGGATGATATACAAGCTCTATGTCAGAAGTTCCTTTTTGAGATCATAACTTGCAACGACAATGAAATTCAGCTACCATTAGTAACTTATTTTATGAAAAGTCATGTAAGTTCCCTAATAACTTCATTTCAACCTGTTCTTTCAAAACTGAATTAAATTTCCTACGAACCTTGATATTTTTTCAACATTTTTGTCTTCCTTGTGTCTTTCAACAGGGTTTCCCCATATTCAAGTGAATCTTTCAAGGACAATCATTTTTTGTTTTGGATATTAGGTAACTTGGTGATCAGTTTGTTCATATGAACATTTTAGAGTTCGTTCATATTTAGTAAGCATGCTCTACTATAACACATTTCACCGAAAGAATGTTTAACCCGAATAATACCATTATTGAGGAAAACAGATCCATCTCAATTTTTTATTCCATTATTGAGGGAACATTATTCACTCTAACATGTTTCACCCAAAGAATACCATTGATCAAATTTATTTGCATTTATTTTACAATTGAAATATCTACTGCCAAATAACATGTTTCACCTTGCTATTATGAAGGGTGTCATTGCTGTTAATACTGAACTTCAAGGATGACTCAACTGAAAGGAACACCTCCAAGGGAAAATGTTTCCTTCACTTTTCTTTTTTCATCTTGCAACTCGATTCATAGTTTCTTGCAATACCTTGAGCTGGAAAGAAGGTTCAGAAACATCATAAACAAGTTTGTCAAAAGCTGTAAGCTTACAACAATTTCAGAAGGAGTTGTAAACAAGATTTAGCGAGCAGATTCACTTTTTAGAATAAAATGTTTTTTTCACAACTGTTTTAGCAAAGTGAAGATCTTGTGTACATTAATTTGTACCAGTAGCAGTTTTAAATTTTCTTTAGATTTTTAGAACTAAAGAAGATACAACCAATAGTTTTAATTTTTCCTTAGGTTCTTACTGCTCGTTTCCGAAGAATAGTGAAACTCTTGGCAGCAATAGTTTTTCCAACAACTGAACTAGCAGGAACTAGCAGAACAAGCAGACCAGCAAAAATAGTAGAACGAGCAAAAACGCGGAGGAATAGTAGAACAACAGGAAACAAGCGGGAACAGTAGAAACACAGGAAACAACCCAAAAAGCATGCTAGTAGGAAGTTGTGTGTGAAGCCACAACTATTGGATGTAGAATGCGTCTAATAGGACCTCCCCTATCTGATGCCCGTTAGCGTGTGTGCTTTCGGTGAGGCAAGCCTCCAGTTCGGCCGGCCCATGTACGGCATTGGCGTTTTGCCGTCTGATTCTTTCACTGCTGCTTCCTTGTGTGTTCCTTCCAGGTTTTCTTTGTTTTTTTACTTCTAGAGATTTCACAGGTTTTGTCCGGGTTTTGGTTATTTTGTTCTTGTTTTTTTACTTTTTCTATTTTGATTCATTTTACTTTTATGTTTCTTTTTTATTTTCTGTGTCTTATTTTCTTCACTTTACTTCGTATTATATAGAAGTTCATCACGTATTACAAAAATCTTCATCGTATTAAAACAATGTTCATTTTATATTATGAAATAGTTTGCATTGCATTATAAAAATGTTCATCCTGTATTACAAAATGTTCATCATATATCATGAAATTGTTCAACGTATACTAGAAAATGTTCATTGTGTACTGAAAACTTGTTCATCATACATTAAAAAACTGTTCAACGCCTACTACAAAATGTTCATTGTGTATATGAAAATTGTTCAGTATATATCATAAAAATGTTCAATGTGTATATCAAAATTGTTCAACGTAAATCATAAAAATGTTCAACGTGTATTTCAAATGTTCACCGTATATCAAAAAAATATTGAATTCATATTTATAACTTGTTCAACGTATATTATAAAAATGTTCAATGTATTACCAAAAAGTGTCCATGGTATAAAAATACATTTGTATTATTAAAAATGGTCATCGTACATTTAGAGAATGTTTGACGAATTTTGACAAATTGTTTCAATATGTATTTTTCAGAAAAGTTCAAAAGTAGTTCGATACTTGAATAATCATGCCGGGAATATGTCAATAGAACTCATCAGCAGGACTGTCTAGTGGCACTCTTTCTGGAGAGCGAGGTCACGAGTTCGAGCTCGATATCAGGCCTGCATTTTTTCGCGATTTTTCGCAAGCGTCATATGCTCTCTACCTTAAAATGGTTGGCCCATTCGCCCGTGCCTTGAGCGAAGCAACGGCCATCTGACTCCCGCGGGCGTCAAACGGGAGCTCTCTTTCCCTAGCCTGTTTGGCATACTACTGGGGACGTGATAGGGGCCCAGAGATTCAGTTGTCGTGATGTTGTTGGGGCAACAAATCAACTACTCAACTCATTTCAAAAGATCACAGACACGTTGCTTGTTCTGTTTGTTTTATTATATTTTTGAAGGATCCAATATCATTGGCATTCATTAATAATAGCACGTAGCAACGAAAAACAACAAGGTGATGAAGGTCCTAGGATCAAAGATCCGAAGATCAAAGAAAAATTAAAAGGAACCACCCTAAAAAGCTATGACACACTCCATACAATCCATACTAGACAACACAACTCCGATTTCAACATTGCATTACAAATGTAAGTAGGCAAGATTGGCGTTAGAGAGGATCACTAAACGGACCACTATCATGCGTCATTGTATACCACCGGCCCCCATGGCGGTTTCAACTTCATGGCAAAAGCCAGTCCAGGCATTGCCACGGACACGCTGGAGAAGAAGAACCGACTACCACGACCAAGACCACACTATCGGAATCGGGGCTCCGCAAATCCAAGAAAAGATTCAAACACTCGGATGCACTCGCTCTCCAACCCTGTTCAACCTCTCAACCTCATGGAGGCCGTACGGTGGCACGAGCTAGGAAGATTAGGTGAGACACATGGTCGTTTACCCAGGTTCAGGCCACCTTGCGGTGCAAAACCCTACTCCTCCTTGTGGTGGGATTGCTGGTGGTGGAAGACAAGTACAAAGGCGGGTTCTTGCCCTGGCTTGGGTGTGAGGTTCGATCGCCTTCTATGGAGGCCGTGCCTCTCCTATATACTGGCCTTGATCCTCTTCCCCCGAAAACATTGGCGGCAAGGGTTGCCACAACGACCATTTTTGAAACGGGACAAGACTGTAGTCCGCCCTGACAAAGGTGGTCTTCTCCTGCAAAAGCTTCTCTTCATGACACGCTGGCAGGCTCGGCGATGACCTCTATCCCGTGGAGACTCCAACTTTAGTATACTTGCACCAAACGGGAAACCTTTGGGAGTCGCTTACGGAGCACGACAGCTGTCCCGGCTTACTTAACATGGAAGGGGAAACCCTCCTCGTACGCATTCACTGGCACTGCTCCCGCGCCTGGTGTGTGGTCTGCCTAATCCACGTGAAGGAGCTGCGTCGTGGGACCCGACCACGTGTCCCTCGGCGGGCTTGCTTCATGGGGTCATCAGGGAAAACCTCATGGCGGATACCCTCCTGAGGCCCTTGGTGAGGGTTCTCCTTGTCGGGCTTGTCGATGGGTCAAACCAGGCTTATCCCGCCACGTCGCGTCCGTGGCTGCAAGCCGACTAACCTGATTATTCCCAGGGGCCCGAGAGTAGCCCTTGGACCCACTTTGAGTACGACTCCTCCCAATGGGAGGGGCGAGGCAACATGTGCCCCAACCTCTTGTGGGCGAGGCTCGACGCATGGCACCCGACACGATGTGGGATCCTTCGTTCCCGCAATGCCTCATGAACTACTCCATGCGAGTTGTCATGCCGCATGTGTGAAGTGTCGGTCATCATTTCTCCTTCGACCGATGCTACCCATTCGCACCACCCGTCTTGTGCTCGATCGCCTCCGGGCCCGTGACACGCATGAGGCAGCTCATTGGTGGAATGAGGAGGCGTGGGACCTCACTGCCCATGGGCCAGGCCTGGCGCGCAGCGTCCAACGGGGCATTCATCGCCCTCGCCCTCATGCGCCGCCTCGGAAATGGTGGATGTGCTTATAAAAACCATCAAGCTCGAGGGGTGGATCCACCACTTCACTGTTCCTTGGACGCCTTCTTTAGTTGCTCCCCCTCTATTCTCGAGCGAACTCGGCCTTCGCTCTTTCCATGGCATCTAGCAGAGATACTACGAGCGCCGGAGCGCAGGCATGGCTCTCAGCACCGCCGTTGTCCCGCGGGGGGCCGGCGAGGTTCGGCCCCCATGGTCATGTTGGGGAACATTGCATGGGAAACTAAAATTTTCCTACGCACACAAAAGACCTATCACGGTGATGACCATCTACGAGAGGGGATATCGGATCCACATACCCTTATAGATTGCTAAGCAGGAAGCATTAAGAAATGCGGTTGAACGTCTTCGCGATCCAAATAACAGCCGTCCCACGATCCGTCCCGATCTAGCGTCGAACGGACGACACCTCCATGTTTAGCACACGTACAACTCGACGACGATCTCCACCTTCTTGATCTAGCAAGAGGGGGCGAAGAGGTAGATGATTTCTTCGATAGCGCGATGGTGTGACGATGATGGTGTTGGAGCTATTCCAGCAGGGCTTCGCCTAAGCACTGCTGAAACTAGACTAGAGGAGAAACAGATCTAGAAAGATTGCATCACGTCGCTGATTGTTGTGTGTCGAAACCCTCAAAAACCTCTAGTATATATAGGAGGAAAAGAGAGGAGCCAGCCTTGGCCCCTACTCCAAAGAGAAGGGGTCGGCCGAACCCTAAGGAAGATTCCACCATCCCACAAGGGAGGTGGACTACTTTGGGAGGACTCCTCCTTCCTTTCCTTTTAAAGGTCTTTTGCCTTTATCTCTACTCTTAACCGCGTGGGCCTTTGAGAGAGGCTTTGGCCATCCCACTAGGGGCTAGCCCACCTCCTCTCACAGCTCATAAGGCTCTTGGGTCGTCACACCCTCCCTGTGGTCCCCCGACACACTCTCGGCACTCCCGGTACACTACCGATGAGCCCGAAACTTTTCTGATGACCAAAACAGGACTTCCTATATACCAATCTTTAACTCCGGACCATTCTGGAGCTGCTCATGACGTCCAGGATCTCATCCAGTACTTCGAACAACCTTCGGTCACTAGCACCAATAAATCAACTATACTGAAAGATCACCGAACTTTATGTGTGCAGACCCTGCGGGTTCGAGAACTATGTAGACATGACCGAGACATTCTCCGGTCAATATCCAATAGGGGAACTAGATGTCCATATTGGATCCTACATATTCTAAGAAGATCTTATCGTTTGAACCTCAATGTCAAGGATTCACACAATCGCATATGTCATTCCCTTTGTGCTTCGGTATGTTACTTTCCCGAGATTCGATCGTGTGTATCGCCATACCTATTTCAATCTCGTTACCGGCAAGTATCTTTACCCATTCCGTAATACAAGATCCAATGGCTAAATCCTTAGTCACATTGCTTGCAAGGCTTGTTTGTGATGTTTTATTACCGAGTGGGCCCCGAGATACCTCACGGTCACACGGAGTGGCAAATCCTAGTCTTGATCAATGCCAACTCAACGAACACCTTCAGAGATACCTGTAGACCACCTTTATAGTGACCGAGTAATGTTGCGACGTTTGATACACACAAGACATTCCTCCGGTGTCAGTGAGTTACATGATCTCATGTCATAGGAATGTATAATTCACATGCAGAAGACAATAGCAACAAAATAACACGATCACATGCTATGTTTATAGTTTGGGTCTTGTCCATCACATGATTCTCCTAATGATGTGATCCCGTTATCAAGTGACAACATTTGTCTACGGCTAGGAAATCCTAACCATCTTTGATCAACGAGCTAGTCAACTAGAGGCTTACTAGGGACATTATTTTGTCTATGTATCCACACATGTATTTATGTTTACATTCAATACAATTATAGCACGGATAATAAACGATTATCTTGAAATAGGAAATATAATAATAACTATTTTATTATTGCCTTTAGGGCATATTTCCAAGAGTATCCCACTTGCACTAGAGTCAATAATCTAGTATCACATCTCTATGTGATTTACAATGTAACAAATTTAACACCCTTACAGTTCTGATGTTGGTCATGTTTAGCTCGTGGAAGAGGCTTAGTCAGCGGGTCTGATACATTCAGATCTGTGTGCACTTTGCAAATACTTATGTCTTCCTCCTTGATGTAATCGCGGATGGCATTGAAGCGTCGTTTTATATGTCTGGTCCTCTTGTGGAACCTTGGTTCCTTGGCTAGAGAAATGGCACTAGTGTTGTCACATAACAGGTTTATTGGATCCAGTGTGCTAACTCCAATATCTGTCATGAACTGCTTCATCGAGACACCCTCCTTAGCCGCCTGTGAGGCAGCTATGTACTCCGTTTCGCATGTAGAATCAGCTACGATGCTCTGCTTGGAACTGCACCAACATACTGCACCCTCATAAAAATAAACACGTATCTGGTTTATGACTTAAGAGTCATCCGGATTAGTGTCGAAGCTTGCATTGACGTAAACCTTTACAATGAGCTCTTCGACACCTCCATAAACGAAAAACATTTCCTTAGTCCTTTTCAGGTATTTCAGAATATTCTTTACCGCTACCCAGTGCTCCACCCATGGATCACTTTGAAACCTGCATGCCATACTTATGGCAAGGCTGACATCCGGTTTTGTGCACAACATTGCATACATGATAGGCCCTATGGCTGAAGCATAGGGGATGACACTCATCTTTTCGCTATCTTCTGCAGTTATTGGGCATTGAGTCTTACTCAACTTTATACCTTGTAACAGAGGCAAGAACCCCATCTTGGATTATTCCATTTTGAACTTCTTCAAAACTTTGTCAAGGTATGTGTTTTGTGAAAGTCCTATTAAGCGCCTTGATCTATCTCTATAGATCATTATGCCTAATAAGTAAGCAGCTTCTCCCAAGTCCTTCATTGGAAAACTTTTATTCAAGTAATCCTTCATGCTCCCCAAAACTTCTATATTGTTTCCAATCAGCAATATGTCATCCACATATAATATTAGAAATGTTATAGATCTCTCACTCACTTTGTTGTAAATACAAGCTTCTCCAAAAACTTGTATAAACCCAAACGCTTTGATCACCTCATCAAAACCGCACATCGCCACTCCGAGATGCTTGCACCAATCCATAAATGGATCGATGGGGCTTGCATAATTTATTACATTCTCTGGATCGAGAAAACCTTCGGGTTGCATCATATACAACTATTCCTTAAGAAACCCGCTAAGGAACAACGTTTTGACATCCATCTGCAAAATTTCATAATCAAAAAATGCAGCTATTGCTAACATGATTCAGACAGACTTAAGCATCGCTACGGGTGACAATGTCTCATCGTAGTCAACTCCTTGAACTTGTAAAAAAACCTTTGCCACAAGTCGAGCTTTATAAACAGTCACATTACCGTCCGCGTCCGTCTTTTTCTTAAAGATCCATTTTTTCTGAATAGCCTTTCGGCCTTCACATAATACATCCAAAGTCCATACTTTGTTTTTGTAGATAGATCCTATCTCAGATTTCATGGCTTCTAACCATCCATTGGAATCAGGGCCCATCATTGCTTCTCCATAATTCGCAGGCTCATAGTTGTCTAACAACATGATTGACAAGACATGATTCCCATACCACTTAGGAGCAGTATGTGCGCTTGTCGACCTGCGAGGTTCGATAGCAACTTGATCTGAAGCTTCGTGATCGCCATCATTGTCTTCCTCTTCAACCGGTGTTGCCTCGATAGAAATTTATTTCTGCCCTACGCCACCATCTTGTTGAAGCAGAGGTTCTACAACCTCATCAAGTTCTATCTTCCTCCCACTCAATTCTTTCGAGAGAAACTCTTTCTCAAGAAAAGCTCCATTCTTAGCGACAAACACTTTGCCCTCGGATTTGTGATAGAAGGTATACCCAACTATCTCTTTTGGGTAACCTATGAAGACACACTTTTCCGCTTTGGGTTCGAGCTTTTCAGGCTGAACCTTTTTGACATAAGCATCGCATCCCCAAACTTTAAGAAACGACAATTTTGGCTTCTTGCCATACCACAACTCATATGGTGTCGTCTTAACGGATTTTGATGGTGCCCTATTTAAAGTGAATGCAGCTGTCTCCAATGCATAGCCCCAAAATGACAACGACAAATCGGTAAGAGACATCATATAACGCACCATATCTAATAAAGTACGATTACGATGTTCGGACACACCATTGCGTTGTGGTGTTCCAGGCGGTGTCAACTGTGAAACAATTCCACATTGTCTTAAGTGAGCACCAAACTCGTAACTCACATACTCACCTCCTTGATCAGATCGTAGGAACTTGGTCTTCTTGTTATGATGATTGTCAACTTCACTCTGAAATTGCTTGAACTTTTCAAACATTTCAGACTTGTGCTTCATCAAGTATATATAGCCATACCTACGCAAATCGTTAGTGAAGGTGAGAAAATAACGATATCCACCGCGCGCCTCTATGTTCATTGGCCCGCACACATCAGTATGTATGATCTCGAACAAGTCACTTGCACGCTCCATTGTTACGGGGAACAGAGTCTTAGTCATCTTGCCCATGAGACATGGTTCACATGTGTCAAGTGATTCATAATCAATTGACTGCAAGAGTCCATTAGCATGGAGTTTCTTCATGCGTTTTACACCAATATGACCTAAGCGGCAGTGCCACAAGAAAGTGGCGCTATCATTATTAACTCTACATCTTTTGGTCTCAATGTTATGGATATGAGTGTCATCACTATCGAGATTCAATATGAACAAACCCCTCACATTGTGTGCATGACCATAAAAGATATTACTCATATAAATAGAACAACCATTATTCTCTGACTTCAATGAGTAACCGTCTCCCAATAAACAAGATCGAGATATAACGTTCATGCTCAACGCAGGCCCTAAGTAACAATTATTTAAGTTCATCACTAATCCAGATGGTAACTGAAGTGAGATTGTGCCGACGACGATCGCATCAACCTTGGAACAATTTGCCACGCGCATCGCCACTTCATCCTTCGCTAGCCTTTGTTTATTCTATAGTTCCTGTTTCGAGTTGCAAATGTGAGCAACAGAACCGGTATCAAATACCGAGGCACTACTAAGAGAGCTGGTGAGGTACACATCAATAACATGTGTATCAAATATACCTTGTTTGGTGTTGGCTGTCTTCTTATCGGCCAAATACTTGGGGCAGTTCCACTTCCAGTGACCAGTCCCCTTGCAATGGTAGCGCTCAGTTTCCATCTTGGGTCCAGCCTTGGGTTTCTTTGTCGGAGGGGCAACAACTTTGCCACTCTTCTTGGAGTTACCCTTCTCCCCCTTTCCGTTTTGTTGAAACTATTGGTCTTATTGACCATCAACACTTGATGCTCCTTCCGGATTTCCGACTCTGCGGCTTTTAGCATCGCAAAGAGCTCGGTGAGTGACGTATTCATCCCTTGCATGTTATAGTTCAACACAAAGCTTTTGTAGCTTGGCGGCAGTGACTAAAGAACTCTGTAAGTGATAGCCTCTGGCGGGAGAGCAATTCCCAACTCAGCCAGACGGTTAGAGTACCCACACATTTTGAGCACATGTTCATTGACAAACCCGTTATCCTCCATTTTGCAAGCATAGAACTTATCGGAGTTCTCATACCTCTCGATCCGGGCATTCTTCTCAAATATAAACTTCAACTCCAGGAACATCTCATACGCTCCATGACGTTCAAAACGTCTTTGAATTCCTGGTTCTAAGCCATACAAAATTGCACGTTGAACTAACGAGTGGTCATCCTTGAGCGTCTGCGAGACGTTCAAAAAATCAGGCAACGCGGGTTGGGGTGGTTAGTCACCAAGTGGTTCATCAAGGACATATGAGTTTTGGGCAGCCTGAAGGATAAGCCTCGGATTACGGGCCCAGTCAACAAAATGGCTTCCATCATCTTTCAACTTAGCTTTCTCTAGGAACGCATTAAAATTCAGGGTTGCTACTACGCGAGCCATTGATTTACAACATAAAATTTTGCAAAGATTACTTAGACTATCTTCAAGACATTTGAGTTTAGCTAATCATATTACTAATAAACTCCCACCCAAATAGACATCCCTCTAGTCATTCGGGTGGCTCATGATCCAAATCCACTAACTCAAGTACGATCATCACGTGAGTTGAGATTAGTTTCAATGGTGAACATCTCCATGTTGATCATATCAACTATATGATTCATGCTCGACCTTATAGTCTCTTGTTTTCTGAGGCCATGTCTGTACATGCTAGGCTTGTCAAGCTTAACCTGAGTGATCCGCGTGTGCAACTGTTTTGCATTCGTTGTATGTGAACGTTGAGTCTATCACACCCGATCATCACGTGGTGTCTCGAAACGACGAACTGTCGCAACGGTGCACAGTTGGGGAGAACACAATTTTATCTTGAAATTTTAGTGAGAGATCACCTTATAATGCCACCTCGTCCTAAGCAAAATGAGGTGCATAAAAGGATTAACATCACATGCAAATCATAAGTGACATGATATGGCCATGAACTTGTGCTTCTTGATCTCCATAACCAAAGCACCGGCAAGATCTCCATCATCACCAGCGCTATACCATGATCTCCATCATCGTGCTGCCATCGAGGTTGTCGTGCAATCTATGTTGTTACTACTAAAGCTAATGCCTAGCGATATAGCAAGAGCATCTACTAGCGCAAAATAAATTTAAAGACAACCCTATGGCTCCTGCCGGTTGCCATAGCATCGACATGCTAGTCGATCTTTAACTATCACAACATGATCATCTCATACATCCAATATATCATATCATGTCATTGACCATATCATATCACAAACATACCCTGCAAAAACAAGTTAGACGTCCTCTAATTTGTTCTTGCAAATTTTATGTGGTTGCTATGGGTATCTAGTATGATCGCATATTACATACACAAAGCTATAACAGTGATATGCATATTGCTATTTAACCTTCTCCAAGGACAACCTCGCTCAAATCCGATTCAACTAAAGTTGAAGAAACACACACCCGCCAGTCATCTTTATGCAACAAGTTGCATGCCCGTCAATGAAACTGGTCTCTCGTAAGCGTATGAGTAAAGTTGGTCTAGACCGCTTCAATCCAACAATACCACCGAATCAAGAAAAGACTAAGGAGGGCAGCAACTCGAACATCAGTGCCCACAAACTCTTTTGTGTTCTACTCCAGATGTCATCTACGCATGAACCTAGCTCATGATGCCACTGTTGGGGAACGTTGCATGGGAAACAAAAGAAATTCCTACGCACACAAAAGACCTATCATGGCGATGACCATCTATGAGAGGGGAAATCGTGTCCACATACCCTTGTAGATTGCTAAGCGTGAAGCGTTAAGAAATGTGTTTGATGTAGTGGAACATCTTCGCGATCCAAATCGCAGCCGTCCCACGATCCGTCCCGATCTAGCGCCGAACGAACGACATCTCCGCCTTCTTGATCCAGCAAGAGGGGAGATAGAGGTAGATGAGTTCTCCGGCAGCGCGACAGCATGACGACGATGGTGGTGGAGCTATTCCAGCAGGACTTCGCCTAAGCAATGCTAAAACTATACTAGAGGAGAAACATATCTAGAGAGAGGGCAACACGTGGCTGATAGTTGTGTGTCAGAACCCTAAAAAACCTCTAGTATATATAGGAGGAGAGGAGAGCAAGCAGCCTTGGCCCCTACTACAAAGAGAAGGGGTCGGCCGGACCCTAAGGAAGAGTCCACCTTCCCACAAGGGAGGTGGAGTTCTTTGGGAGGACTCCTCCTTCCTTTCCTTTTAAAGGGCTTTTCCCTTTTATCTCCACTCTTAGCCGCACGGGCCTTTGAGAGAGGCTTCGTCAAGCCCACCAGGGGCTGGTCCACCTCCTCTCACAGCCCCTAAGGCTCTTGGGTCATCACACCCCTCCTGGTGGTCCCGGTACACTATCGACGAGCCCCAAACTTTTCTGGTGACCAAAACAGGACTTCCTATATATCAGTCTTTACCTCTGGACCATTCCAGAGCTCCTCGTGATGTCCAGGATCTCATCCAGGACTACGAATAACCTTCGGTCACCAACACCTATACTCAACTATACCGAAACATCACCGAACTTTAAGTGTGCAGACCCTGCGGGTTCAGGAAGTATGTAGACATGACCGAGACACTCTCTGGTCAATCTCCAATAGCGGGACCAGGACGTCCGTATTGGATCCTACATATTCTAAGAAGATCTTATCGGTTGAACCTCTATGTCAAGAATTCACACAATCCCGTATGTCATCCCCTTTGTGCTTTGGTATGTTACTTGCCCGAGATTCGATCGTCGGTATCGCCATACCTATTTCAATCTCGTTACCGGGAATTTTCTTTACTCATTCTGTAATACACGATCCCATAGCTAACACTTTAGTCACATTGCTTGCAAGGCTTGTTTGTGATGTTGTATTACCGAGTGGGCCCCGAGATACCTCTCCGTCTCACGGATTGACAAATCCCAGTTTTGATCCATCCCAACTCAACGAACACCTTCGGAGATACCTGTAGAGCACCTTTATAGTCATCCAGTAACGTTACGAAGTTTGATACACACAAGGCATTCCTCAGGTGTCAGTGAGTTACATGATATCATGGTCATAGGAATGTATACTTGACATGCAGAAAACAATAGCAACAAAATAACACGATCACATGCTACATTTATAGTTTGGGTCTTGTCCATCACATCATCCTAATGATGTTATCCTGCTATCAAGTGACAACATTTGTCTATGGCTAGGAAACCTTAACCATCTTTGATCAATGAGCCAATCAACTAGAGGCTTACTAGGGACATTATTTTGTGTATGTATCCACACATTTATTTATGTTTCCATTCAATAAAATTATAGCACGGATAATAAACGATTATCTTGAAATAGGAAATATAATAATAACTATTTTATTATCGCCTCTAGGGCATATTTCCAACATGTGAGTCTCAGCGCGCGGGCGCTGGGTCACCAGCGATGAGTAAGTGCGCCGCCTTCATCGCGTGTCCTTGCATATCCTGCCTAATCTGACGATTTTGATTCCCGACTTCTTTAGGATGCCTGCGTCTAAGAGGCCCACAAGTGCCGCGCTGGGGGCACCCCTTGGTGCTCCTTCGGTCGGCGAAGATTCTTCTTCGGCGCTTGGCCTACCGGGGCTTGAGGGGCCCTCGATCCAAGCCGGGGCGGCGGCGGAACCCCGGGAGCGCGTGAACGTGGGTGTCGCGCTTGCCATTTAGGACCTCTGGTGCAGGGTGGACTTGACCCTCAGGGAGACCGTCGCCATCCAGCGGGAGGCGGTCGTGTCCCATTTGAGTGGGAGGCCACATAGATCGCCCATAACCAGGAGGCGGAGCGTGAACACCTCGAGTCCTTGGAGAGGTGCATCCTTGCCGGCGAGGCCACCCTTGTGGTGGTGCGCGAGGATTCTCTGGCCGACACAAATGCGAGGGTGGCCAGCGAGCGGGCGACAGTCATGTAGGAGTACCGCGGCGAGCTCGCCACACGGGAGGCCTTCCTCCAGCTTAAGTACGACGCGCTCCAAGAGGAGGCAAGCACACTCTGGGCCCACCTTCAAGGGGCCCAAGCTACACTGGAGACCACCCGTGGAAGTGAGAGGGAGGCCAAGGAGGAGCTGAAGTTGCTCCTGGCCCAGTTTGGTGAAGTCGATGATGATGCAGAGGCGGCCAAGGACGATGTGGTACACACGCGGCGCATGATGGCACACGTGCGCCGCATGGAGGAGCGGCGCGCCCGGCGGTCCCGGGAGTTAGCCCTGCGCACGGGCGCCGCACTTTACCGCTTCATCAGGGACGCCCCCGCACTGCCGCGAGCCTATGGAAATGGGGGCCACCCCGACTTTCTCCTCAAAGTGGTGGAGGCGGTGGAGTCGGGTGCTTCCAAGGTGGAGGAGGACGTCGAGTCCGGCACGCGCGACCTTCTGGGCAATGCGCTGACGTGCGTTTTCTCCAACTTGCGCCGCCACAATCCCACGTTCGATCTCTCCCACGCAATGGAGATAGTGCCCGCACAGCTCTGGGTCCCTATCAGGGACGAGGTATCCAAACACGTGGAGTCCTTGGTCGGGCAGTTCGCCGAGGTGGTGCCTCCCGAGGGGGCGGCAACGTCAGCGCTGCAGCCCTTGAGGATCGCGGCGAGGATGATGCCTCCTCCGCTTGAGCTTCCCAAGCCTTTATCTACCGCACCAAAGAACCCTTGGCCCCGTAAGGGCATTAGACATTTTGTAACCTACCTTTGTTCCAAGTAATGGTTGTCTGCTAAGCATCGGGCATCTTTGTTACTTCTGCAATGTTCTCCCCCCCTTTTTTGCGCGCCGTCTGTTTCCCGGCGAGCAAGAGCCCGTTGCACACATCTCCCGAGGCCTCACCCCTGGCTTGCTCCCGGGGCACGGACCGGCAACCCCCGGGTGCTGTCCAGCTTCGCGTATCCTCGGCTGCGATTGTTTGCACGAGTCTCATGAGGCTGGAACCTCGCGAGGGCCCCGCCCGAGCTGCCGGGAGGGGGTGCTTGAGAAACCCGGTTCCCTATTCCTTTGCTTTGTCTCCTCTTGCGGCCGCTGTGTCGTGGTGCCAGGGCCTAGCCTCCGAGCGCGAGGCGAGAGCCCCTGAAGTGCGACTCTTTGGGGCTCGCGCATGCATCGGCTGCTCGTGTGACCCGCCTCACAAGACTCCTCGCGGGAAGTAACGCGGAGAGAAAAAAATACCAACCCTAGACGACGCGTACCTGCCCGCTTGCATTTGAGTGTCCCCGCTTGCACATAGGCATGGTAAGAGAACAAAAACCAAGGGAGCTCCATAAAAACTAGAAAAACTGAGACATCCGCTAGAAAACCCAAACATAACTTGTTCGCGAGCCCAAAAAGATAGGCGTGACCATCGCACTCAACTCACGCTAGCCTGGTGAGCTCGATTGCAAGTCAAAAGCAGGGACAAATAAAAGCGGTCGCCATGCCTAGCATGGGCAAACCTAAAAATAAATGTGGACCCTAGGGTGTTTCCTTCGTCTTCTTCCCTAGCGTGGAGCATGATGACTTCCACTAGGATGTGGGAGGGGGCCCCTATTGCCGCCATGATGCGGCTCATCGTGGGGTTATGCACAAGAGACCCCTGGGCGTTTACACCCCCCTCGTTATTACGTGAGAGGGTCACGAGCTTCTTCCATAGCGCGGAGCATGAGGACTTCCACTAAGACGTGGGAAGGGGCCCTACTGCCGCCACAACGCGGATCATCATAGTGTTATGCACGAGAGACCCCCGGGCATTTACAACCCCCTCGTTATTACGTGAGAGGGTCACGAGTTGGCCTCTAGGTGCGTGGCTTGAAGCTCCCACCTCTTGTCCCCAAGCGAGTACCCCGGGGCCCGGGAACTCGCACGGTCTTCTCAAGCCCCCCACCTTCACTCCCCAAGCGTTTGGCGTCTAGCCTGAGGCTATGGGCGATTCTGATGGGCCCCCACCCTCCGTCTCTAGGCGTGCAACATCCAGTCTGGAGACATGGGCGCTCCTGGGGGGTTCTTCCCCAGGGGATTCTTCTCCAATGCTTCCTGTCGCTCGCCGAGGAAGCGCACACATCGGCTCACCGCTCCCTTGACTCTCGCGCAAGGACCTTCATGCTCCAGACGACCTGCAGAGTCCGACTGCAAGACGACAGCTCAACACTAAGCTTAAAATTTAAGGCAAACAACACCATTCCAAGTGAAATTCAATCAAGTTCGTTACATATTCAGGAAACAGTCGTTCGAGGCAGTACAAAATACCAGCGACCGTTTTATCCTGGTTGGTCCAAAAAATAACTCGACGACTGATTGTTATGGGCATGCCCATCCTCCTCGCGCCACGTATTGCGGTGGTCCACTCCACCGGAGGGCGGCAACCGGGTTCTGAGGCCGCTCACCCTTGAAGCCCCTCGAGCCCGAGGGATCCTGGCACCTCGCAACGCGCACACACCCCACGTCCCTTGCAGCCTGCTGAGATCCCAAACGATGAACTCCCACGACCTTGGTGCTCGACGCCACTTCCCTGGTCCATGGGGGCACGCGTCGGGGCGCGCCCTCGTAGCCCCCAGGTGCCCTCCCGTCGCTCCGGCCGTGCCCAGCGGTCCCAGGCTAGAGCCCCCGAGTCCGACTTGACAGTGGCGCCCGACGTACCCCTTACTATTGGAAATATGCCCTAGAGGCAATAATAAATTGTTTATTATTATATTTCCCTGTTCATGATAATCGATTATTATCGATGCTAGAATTGTATTGATTGGAAACTCCAATACATGTGTGGATACATAGACAACACAATGTCCCTAGTGAGCCTCCAGTTGACTAGCTCGTTGATTAAAGATGGTCAAAGTTTCCTGGCCATAGACAAGAGTTGTCGCTTGATAATGGGATCACATCATTAGAAGAATTATGTGATGGGAAAGACCCAAACTATAAACATAGCATATGATCGTGTCAGTTTGTTGCTACTGTTTTCTTCATGTGAATGTATTTGTTCCTATGACCATGAGATCATGCAACTCCCGAACACCAGAGGAATACCTTGTGTGTATCAAATGTCGCAACGTTACTGGGTTACTATAAAGGTGCTCTACAGGTATCTCTGAAGGTGTGTGTTGAATTGTCATGGATCAAAACTAGGATTTGTCACTCCGTGTGACGGAGAGGTATCTCGGGGCCCACTCGGTAATACAACATCACAATATGCCTTGCAAGCAATGTGACTAAGTATTTAGTCATGGGATCGTGTATTACGGAACGAGTAAACAGACTTGCCGGTAACGAGATTGAACTAGGTATAGAGATACCGACGATCGAATCTCGAGAAAGTAATATATCGAAGGACAAAGGGAACAACATACTTGATTAACTAAATCCTTGACATAGAGATTCAACCGATAGAGATCCACGTAGAATATGTAGAAGCCAATATGGTCATCCAGGTCCCGCTATTGGTTATTGACTAGAGAGTGTCTCAGGTCATGTCTACATAGTTCACGAACCCGTAGGGTGTGCACACTTAAGGTTCGGTGACATTTCGGTATAGTTGAGTTACAGGTGTTGGTGATCAAAGGTTGTTCTGAGTCTCGGATGAGATCATGTACGTCATGAGGAGCTCCGGAATGGTCCAGAGGTAAATACTGATATATATGAAGTCCTGTTTTGGTCATCGGAAAAGTTTCGGGCTCATCTCTAGTGCACCGGGAGTGCCAGGAGGGTGCCGGGGGACCACCGGGAGGGGTGTGACGACCCATGAGCGTAATGGGCTGTGAGAGGAGGTGGACCAGCCCCTGGTGGGCTGGCCGAAGCGTCTCTCAAAAGTCCATGCGGCTAGGAGTGGAGATAAAAGGCAAAAGTCCTTTAAAAGGAAAGGAAGGAGGAGTCCTCCCAAAGTAGTCCACCTCCCTTGTGGGAAGGTGGACTCTTCCTTTAGGGTTTGACCGACCCCTTCTCCTTGGAGTAGGGGACAACGCTGCTTCCTCTCCCCTCTTCCTATATATACTAGAGGTCCTGAGGGTTTTTGGACAACACAGAAATCAGCCACGGCTGCCTCTCTCTCTAGATCTGTTTCTCCTCTAGTCTAGTTCGGTAGTGCTTAGGCGAAGCCCTGGTGGATTAGTTCACCAGCACCACCACCACGGCGCCATGCTGAAGAACTCATCTACCTCTCCGCCCCTCTTGCTGGTTCAAGAAGGCAGAGATCGTCATTGAGCTATACGTGTGCTGAACGCGGAGGTGTCGTCCGTTTGGCACTAGATCGGGATGAATCCTGATGGGATTGCGGGACGAGCTGCGATTTGAATTGCGAAGAGGTTCCAATACATGAATCACATTATATACGCTTCCGCTTAGCGATGTGCAAGGGTATGTAGATTCACTCTCCCCTCTCGTAGATGATCATCACCATGGATAGGTATTGCGTGTGCGTATGATTTTTTTTGTTTCCCATGCTACGTTCCCCTACAGAGGCATCATGAGCTAGGTTCATGCATAGATGATATCTCAAGTAGAACACAAAAGAGTTTGTGGGCGTTGATGTTCAATTTGCTACCCTCCTTAGTCTTTTCTTGATTCAGCGGTATTGTTGGATTGAAGCGGCTCAGGCCAAGATTACTTGTACGCTTACGAGAGACCGGTTTCATCGACTAACACGCAACTTGTTGCATAAAAATGATTGGCGGGTTCCTGTTTCTTCAACTTTAGTTGAATCATATTTGACCGAGGCGGTCCATGGAGAAGGTTAAATAGCAATTTGCATATCACCGTTGTGGCTTTGTGTAAGTAAGATGCAATCATACTAGATACCCATAGCAGCCATGTAAAACTTGTAACAACAAATTAGAGGACGTCTAACTTGTTTTTGCAGGGTATGCATGTGATGTCATATGGCCAAAGACATGATATGATATGTTGGATGTATGAGATGATAATGTTGTAATAGTTAAATATCGACTTGCACGTCGATGTTGCTTTAGGTTTGTCTTTAATTATTTTGCGCTTGGTGATGCTTTGCTTTATCGCTAGTAGTAGCTTTAGTAGTAACAACATAGTTAGCGCGACAACCTCGATGGTAGCACAATGATGGAGATTATGATGTGGCGCTGGTGACAATGGAGATTATGCCAGTGCTTCGATGATGGAGATTAAGAAGCACAAGTTCATGGCCATATCATGTCACTTATGATTTGCATGTGATGTTAATCCATTTATGCACCTTGTTTTTCTTAGGACGAGGTAGCATTATAAGGTGATCCTTCACTAAAATTTCAAGATAAAATTGTGTTCTCCCCGAGTGTGCACCATTGCGACAGTTCGTCGTTTCGAGACACCACGTGATGATCGGGTGTGATAGACTCAACGTTCACATACAACGGGTGCAAAAAAGTTGCACACGCGGAAGACTCGGGTTAAACTTGACGAGCCTAGCATGTACACACATGGCCTCGGAACACAAGAGACCGAAAGGTCGAGCATGAATCATATAGTTGATATGATGAACATGGAGATGTTCATGATTGAATCTATAATCAACTCACGTGATGATCGGACTTGAGTTAGTGAATTTGTATCATGCGACACTCGAATGACTAGAGGGTTGTCAATTTGAGTGGGATTTTATTAGTATTATGATTATCTAAACTCAACTATCATGAAAATAGTCAAAAGTTCTTTGCAAATTATGTTGTAGCTTGCGATGTAGCTCTACTGGTTTTTGATATGTTCCTAGGGAATACTTAATTGAAAGATGATAGTAGCAATTATGCGGTCTGGGTCCATAAACTGAGGATTGTCCTCATTGCTGCACCGAAGGTTATGTCCTAATGCACCGCTCGGTGTGCTAAATCCCGAGCGTCGTCTATGGATGTTGCGAACATCTGACATACACGTTATTGATGACTACATGATAGTTTAGTGCATAATGCGTAAAACGGCTTAGAATTGAGGCACGGAAGAAGTTTCGAATGTTGCAGGACATATAAGATTTTCCAAGAGATAAAATTGGGTTTTCAGGCTTGTGCCCTTGTTGAGAGGTATGAGACCTCTGACAAGATTCTTTGTCTACAAAGTAAGGGATAAAAGCTCAATCGTTGAGCATGTACTCAGATTGTGTGAGTGCTACAATCGCTTGAATCGAGTGGGAGTTAATCTTCCAGATGGGATAGTGATGGTTCTCCAAAGTCACTGCCCCCAAGCTACTGGAGCTTCGTGATGAACTATAGCATATCGGGGATGAATATGATGATCCCTGAGTTATTCGCGATGTTTGACACCGCGAAGGTAGAAACCAAGTAGGAGCATCAAGTGTTGATGGTTAGTAAAACCCCTAGTTTCGAGAAGGGCAAGGGCAATAAGGGATACTTCATGAAAGGCAAACCAGTTGCCGCTCTAGTGAGGAAACCAAGGTTAAACCCAAACCCGAGACTAAGGGCTTCTATAATGAGGGGAACGGTCACTGGAGTCAAACTACCCTAGTTACTTGGTAGATGAGAATGCTCGCAAAGTCAACAAAAGTATATTGGATATACATGATATTGATGTGTACTTTACTAGTACTCCTAGTAGCACCGGGTATTAGATACCGGTTCTGTTGCTAAGTTTTAGTAACTCGAAATAAAATCTATGGAATAAACGGAGAATAGCTAAAGGCGAGGTGATGATGTGTGTTGGAAGTGTTTCCAAAGTTGATGTGATCACCATCGCACTCTCCCTCTACTTTCGACATTAGTGTTGAACCTAAATAAATGTTATTTGGTGTTTGCGTTGAGCATGAACATGATTAGATTGTGTTTATTGCAATACGATTATTCATTTAAAGAGAATAATGGTTATTCTATTAGCTTGAATAAATACCTTCAATGATTTATTGAATCTCGATCATAGTGATACACATGTTCATAATATTTGATGCCAAAAGATACTAAGTAGTAATGATAGTACCACTTACTTGCGGCACTGCCGGTTGAGTCATATTAGTGTAAAACACATGAAGAAGCTCCATACTGATGGATCTTTGGACTCACTCGTTTTTTCAATTGTTTGAGACATGCGAACCATCCCTATTGGCGTAAACGCATGAAGAAACTCCATGCAGATGGATCGTTTGGACTGACTTTATTTTGAATCACTTGAGACATGCAAATCATGGGCAAGATGACTGAAGGACTCGTTTTCCAATGAGATGGAACAAGAGAGTGACTTGCTGGAAGTAATACATTGTGATGTATGCAGTCCAATGAGTGTTGAGGCACACAGTGGATATCATTATGGTCTTACTTCACAGATGATTTGAGTAGATACTGGTATATTTACTTGATAAAACACAAGTGTGAATTATTGAAAGGTTCAACTAATTTCAGAGTGAAGTTGAAGATCGTGGTGACAAGAGGATAAAATATCTATGATATGATCGTGGAGATGAGTATCTGAGTTGCGAGTGTGGTACACATTTAAGTCAATGTGGAAATTGTTTTACAAGTAATGCCACCTAGAACACCATGGTGTGATGGTGTGTCCGAACGTCATAGCCACACCATATTGGATATGGTGCATACTATGATGTCTCTTATCGAATTACCACTATCGTTTTTGGGTTATGCATTAGAGACAACCACATTCACTTTAAATAGGGCACCACGTAATTCAATTGAGATGACACCGTATGAACTATGGTTTGGAGAAACCTAAGCAGTCATTTCTTGAAAGTTTGGGGCTGCGACGCTTATGTGAAAAAGTTTCAGCGTGATAAGCTCGAACCCAAATCGGATAAATGCATCTTCATAGGACACCCAAAATAGTTGGGTATACCTCCTCTCTCAGATCCCGAATGAAAGTGTTTGTTTCTATAAATGGGTCCTTTCTCGCGAAAAAGTTTCTCTCGAAATAATTGAGTGGGAGGATGGTGGAACTTAATGAGGTTATTGAACCGTCACTTCAACCAGTGTGTAGCACAACGCAATAAGTTGTTCCTGTGGCGCCTACACCAATTGAAGTGGAAGCTGATGATAGTGATCATGAAGCTTGAGGATCAAGTTACTACAAACCTCGTAGGTCGACAAGGTGACGTACTACTCCAGAGTGGTACGGTAAGCCTGTCTTGGAGGTCATCTTGTTGGACAACAATGAACCTACGAGCTATGGAGAAGCGATGGTGGGCCCATATTCTGACAAATGGATCGAGGCCATGAAATTAGAGAGAGGATCCATGTATGAAAACAAAGTGCGGACTTTGGAAGAACTACTTGATGGTTGTAAGACTATAAAGTACACATGGATCTTTAGAAGGAAGACAGACGATGATGGTGAAAAGTCACGATTAAGAAAGGTCGACTTGTCACAACGATGTTTCCAACAATTTCAAAGAGTTGACTATGATGAGACTTTCTCACTCGTAGCGATGCTAAAAGTCTGTTGGAATTATGTTAGCAGTTGCTGCATTATTTATGAAATATTGCAGATAGGATGTCACAACATTGTTTCCTTGACAGTTCCCTTGAGGAAAGGTTGTATGTGATACAACGAGAAGGTTTTGTCGATCCGAAGGATGCTAACAATAATGCAAGCTCCAGCGATCCTTCTATGGACTGGTGCAAGCATCTCGGAGTTGGAATATGCGCTTTGATGAGATGATCAAAATATTTTGGGCTTATACAAGGTTTATGAGAAACGTGTATCTCCAAGGAAGAGAGTGGGAGCACTATAAAATTTGTGATAAGTATATATGGTTGACATATTGTTTATCAGAAATAATGTAGAATTTCTGGAAAGCATAAAGGGTTGTTTTAAAGGAGCTTTTCAAAGGAAAACATGAATTAAGCTACTTGAACGTTGAGTAGCAAGATCTATGGAGATAGATCAAAGCACTTAATAGAACTTTCAACAAAATGCATGCCTTGACAAGGTTTTTGAGGGAGTTCAAAATAGATTAGCAAAGAAAGAGTTCTTGGTTGTGTTGTAAGGTGTGAATTTGAGTAAGACTCAAAGACCGACCATGGCAGAAGAAAGAGAAAGGACGAAGGTCGCCCTTGTGCCTTAATCGCAGGCTCTAAAGTATGACATGATGTGTACCGCACCTGATGTGTGCCTTGCCATGAGTCTGTGAAGGGGTACAAAGAGTGATCCAGAATTGAAGAACTGAACATCGGTCAAAGTTATCCTTAGTAACTAGTGGACTAAGGATTTTGTTTCCGATTAAGGAGGTGATTAAAGAGTTGGTCATAAAGGGTTACATCGATGCAAGCTTTGACACTAATCCGGATAACTCTGAATAGTAAACCGGATTCATATAGTGGACCAGTCATTTGGAATAGTCCCGAATGACGCGTAGTAGAAGTATATATAGGATGACATAGAGATTTGTAAAGATCAGATGGATCTAAAAGGTCCACCTGTTGACTAAAAACCTCTCTCACAAGGAAGACATGATCGAAGCCCAGAACAATATGGGTGTTAGATTCATTACAATCACATAGTGATGTGAACTAGATTATTGACTCTAGTGCAAGTGGGAGACTGTTGGAAATATGCCCTAGAGGCAATAATAACTCGGTTACTATTATATTTCCTTGTATATGATAATCGTTTATTATCCATGCTAGAATTGTATTGATTGGAAACTCAAATACATGTGTGGATACATAGACAACACACCGTCCCTAGTGAGCCTCTAGTTGACTAGCTTGTTGATAAAAGATGGTCAAGGTTTCCTGGCCATAGAGAAGTGTTGTCTCTTGATAATGGGATCACATCATTAGGAGAATGATGTGATGGACAAGAGCCAAACTATAAACGTAGCATATGATCATGTCAATTTTTTGCTACTATTTTCTGCATGCCAATGTATGTGTTCCTATGACCATGAGATCATGCAACTCCCAGACACCGGAGGAATACCTTGTGTGTATAAAACATCACAACGTTACTGTGTGACTAGAAAGGTGCTCTACAGGTATCTCCGAAGGTGTTTGTTGGGTTGGCATGGATCAAGACTGGGATTTGTCACTCCGCGTGACGGAGAGGTATCTCGGGGCCCACTCGGTAATACAACATCACAATAAGCCTTGCAAGCAATGTGACTAAGGAGTTAGTCACTGGATCTTGTATTATAGAACGAGTAATGAGACTTGCCGGTAACAAGATTGAACTAGGTATAGAGATACCGATGATCGACTCTCGGGCAAGTAACATACCGAAGGACAAATGGAACAACATACGGGATTAACTGAATCCTTCACATAGAGGTGCAACTGATAGAAATCTTAGTAGAATATGTATGAGTCAATATGGGCATCCAGGTCCTGCTATTGGTTATTGACCAGAGAGTGTCTCAGGTCATGTGTGCATAGTTTCGCTTAAGGTTCGGTGACATTTCAGTATAGTTTAGTTATAGGTGTTGGTGACCGAAGGTTATTCGATTCTCGGATTAGATCATGGACGTCACAAGGAGCTCCAAAATGGTCCAGAGGTAAAGACTGATATATAGGAAGTCCTGTTTTGGTCATCGGAAAAGTTTCGGGCTCATCGGTAGTGTACTGGGAGTGTCGGGAGGGTGCCGGGGGACCACCGGGAGGGGTGTGATGACCCAGGAGCCTTATGCACTGTGAGAGGAGGTGGACCAGCCCCTGGTGGTCTGGTCTAAGCCTGTCTCAAAATCCCATGTGGCTAGGAGTGGAGATAAAAGGCGAAAGTCCTTTAAAAGGAAAGGAAGGAGGAGTCCTCCAAAAGTATTCCACCTCCCTTGTGGGAAGGTGGACTCTTCCTTTAGGGTTCGGACGACCCCTTTTCCTTGGAGTAGGGGCCAAGGCTTCCTCCACTCCCCTCCTCCTATATATATTACAGGTACTGAGGGTTTTTGGACAACACAAAAATCAGCCACGGCTGCCTCTCTCCACCTCTAGATCCCTTTCTCCTCTAGTCTAGTTCGACAATGCTTAGGCGAAGCAGTGCTGGATTAGTTCACCGCAACCACCACCATGTCGCTGTGCTAGAGAACTCATTTACCTCTCCGCCCTCTCTTGCTGGTTCAAGAAGGCAGAGATCGTCATCGAGCTGTAAATGTGCTGAACGCGGAGGTGCCGTCCATTCGGCACTAGATCGGGATGAATCGTGATGGGATCGCGGGACGAATCATGATGAGATCGCGGGACGGCCTGCAATTTGAATCGCGAAGATGTTCCACTACATCAACCGCGTTATATACGCTTCCACTTAGCGATCTACAAGGGTATGTAGATTCACTCTCACCTCTTGTAGATGATCATCGCCATGGATTGGTATTGCTGGTGCGCAGGAATTTTTTATGTTTCCCAAGCTACGTTCTGCTACACTTACACCACAGGAAAGCGGGTGACGTATTGCGGTACTTAGGCCATGGTGCCAGCGCCTGGTGCGACACCCCCTCACCCGGGGGTCATGGGCGCGGTGGCATGACGGCGTCGTCTCGGTGGTGCCCGCCACAGGGGGGACCCGTGCCATGCATTGTCTCGGGGATGGCCCCTTGCACCATCACCGTGGGATCGACGGGTGTGGTATTCTATGTCTCCTCTGCGGTCGACGGGGACGACACGGTCTGGAAGTTAAGCGAAGCGCTTGCTGTTGAGGATCTTGACCGCCTGGCAGTCCTCCGTATTGTGCGTGTGCATGTTGTGGAGGGTGAAGAACTTGTCGCGGGCCTTATGAGGTGCACCGCTGCAGGGGGCTGGCTGGGGTTCGAGGCCGATCACCGGGACCCTAAGGAGTAGGAGCATGACATGAGGCGAGGCCTGCTCGGGCCTGTTGGGCTGCGGGCCGAGCGAGCCGCCACTTCTGGGCGGCTTGCTGGTCGAGCCCCCTGCCTTCGACAGTGGGGGTCACAGGGGAGCGTTGGGCGCCAAGGCCCTCCTAGCGACGGCGATGAGTTCAGTGACATGGTCCGCCCACGCGTCGTATCCGCCGTCCGTCAGGCTGTGGCAAAGTAGTTCGTTCGCCATGAGAAGTGCGTCCTGCATGTTCAGGTCCCCCATGTGAATGCAGGCCGTGGCAGAGGCCGCGGGAGACGCAGTAGAGCGACCTTCTTGATGCGTCGGTGGCCATAGAAAGCCTTGCTGCCCGTGCACGGTGGGAGCGAAGACGGTGGTAGCCACAATGCGGGGGGGGGGGGCAATAACGACCATTTGGCGCCGAGCTCCCGGGGCGCATGCGGTGAGCGTCAGCCATGGTGCCGGTGAATCTAGAGCCAAACCGGAGTGGAAGAGCGGTCGGGCACCCCTACCTGGCGGGCCAAATGTCGGAATCGGGCTTCCGAAAACCCATGGAAAGGTACAAACACTGGGGTGTGCTCGCTCTCCAACCGTGTTTAACCTCTTAACCTCACGGCGGACCTACGGTGGCACGAGCTAGGAATATTAGGTGAGACACACGACCGTTTACCCAAGTTTAGACCACCTTGCGGTGTGAAACCCTACTTCTACTTGTGGTGGGATTGCTTGAGGTGGAACACAAGTACATAGGCGGGTTCTTGCCCTAGCTTGTGGGTGAGGTTCGATCCCCTTCTATGGAGGCCGGGCCTCTCCTATATACTGGCCTTTGTCCTCTTCCCCCGAAAACATTTGTGGGAAGGGTTGCCACAACGGCCATTTTCAAAAGGGGACAGGACTGTAGTTCGCCCTGACAAAGGTGGTCTTCACGTGCAAAAGCTTCTCTTCATGACGCGCTGCTGGGCTCAGGGATGACCTCCGTCCTGTGGAGCCTCCGGCTTTAGTATCCTTGCACAAAACGGGAAGCCTTTGGGAGTCGCTTCTAGAGCACACAAGGTGTCTCGGCTTACTTAACAACGAAGGGGAAACACTCCCCATACGCAATCGCTGGCACCACTCCCATGCCGATTGCCAAGTCTGCCTCATCCACGTGAAGGAGCTGGTTCATGGGACCTGACCAAGTCGCCTTCGGTGGGATTGCTCCACCGGGGCCTCACGGGAAAACCTCATAGGGGATGTCCTCCCGAGACCCTTACTGACGATCTTCAAGCGCTCACCTCGGTAGTAGGAAGCACTAGAGGGATCAAAGTCTTCAATACAACACCCTAAAGAGGGTAACGACGTTGAACACGACGTCACCGCCCGACCCTATAGAAGGATCTGGGCTTTCACCCAAAGAAATTGATGCGGGAGCAGAGGCTGTGAAATTCCCGAGAATGCCTCCAAGGAGGATAAACGACGTGTCGGGGGAACATAGTAATTTCAAAATTTTCCTACGTCACACAAGGATCTATCTATGGAGAAACCAGCAATGAGCAAAGGGGTAGAACATATTCATACCCTTGAAGATTGCTAAGCAGAAGCATTGCTAGAACGCGGTTGAAGGAGTCGTACTCGTAGCGATTCAAATCGCGGTGCATTCCGATCTATGCGCCAAACAACGGCGCCTCCATGTTCAACACACGTGCAGCCGGGGGGCGTCTCCAATGCCTTCATCCAGCAAGGAGGGAGGAGAGGTTGAGGGAGATCTCCGGCAGCATGACGGCATGGTGACGGCGGAGCTGTGTGGTACTCCGACAGGGCTTCGCCAAGCACTATGGAGGACGAGGAGGAGGAGGAGTAGGGCTGTATCGAGAGAGAGAGAGAGATTTCGTCTCAATACAGCCCCAAACCCTCCACTATATATAGGAGGAGAGGGAGGAGGGTGCCCACCCGTAGGGTTTCCCACCCTAAGGGGTGCGTCAGCCCTAGATGGGTGTGGGGCGGCGGCCAAGGGTGGTGGAGGCGCCCTAGGCTGGGCCTTGAGGCCCAAGGCAGCCCCTCCACGCCTAGGGTTTGGACACTTAGCCCCTTCACTACTAGAAAAAGGTTGTTAGTGGCGCACCTATTTTGGCTATTAATGGCGCACTATAGGTGCGCGACTACTATCACGCCACTACTAATAAATAGTAATGGCGCACGCCTGGTGCACCATTGTTAATCTACATAACAGTGACGCACCACCTGGTGCGCCATTACTATCCCAGACACTAATGTCGCAGCTAAAATGCGCCATTACTAGGCCTAGAAGTGTGCCACTGTTGTTACTCCAAGGGGCCATGTGTATCTTGTGCTCTGGGTTACTAATGGCGCACTTTTGGAATTTTTTTGCTTTTCTGATATTTGCACAGGTTACAAAATACATTACAACACAGAATATAAACAACACAACATATAAACAGCAGATTTATCGAATACAATAGAAGATTAGTCTCCGAATTCAAAATACCGAACAAAGTTAGAACATTACAAGTCTCGAGACCAGGAGTAGCGAGTTTGTCTTCACATTACAAGTCGATATCTAAACTACCATCACATAGAAGAGGGTTGCGGTCACGATGAGCATCATCGCGATGAAACTGATCTTCATCCGGTTCCTCCTCCGCTCCCTCCTCTCTCCCGCTAGATAGCGCGCGTATCTAACTTCTGCCTCCGCCCTAATGGTGTACCCTTTGTAACTGTTACCGCTGAAACGGTGAACCTGTCTCCGACACTCCTCCCAGTCGTCGTGGACTCCGGGAACCTCACCCTTGTACACGACATACGACGACATCTCTATGCACTAGACAAACAAAACTTTAGTAGCAATTCACAGATAATATATAAGCAATATATAAGTATGAAACAAAAGGATCGGAAGAGAAAAGCAACACATTAATAGCACGATTCATGGTCCTACTAATAAATAGCATCGATTACATATAAGTTGAACGACTGTCCAAACTAAAGAGACATACAAGTTCATTAAAGTTTAATTACAACATGAGCTAATCGATATTTCAGAACTACATAGCATCAATACTTTCGACACGACTCAGGGACCGGAGCGTGGATGAAGCCGCCGTCTTTCGTGATGGTCATGAATGTGCGGTCGTTGTCAGCCTGCATTTGTAGCGTTGTTTCTATTTCACTGTTGGACGGTTGATAGTTGAGGTAGAACTGCCCCGAGGTACGAAGGACATCTTGATAGATGATTTCCGCAAACTCCGAATGGATGCGAAAGAATTCTTGTCTGATGTCCTCGTCCTGGATTGCCGACAAGCATGCGGCCCATTCTTCGGTATTATTTGGTTGCATAAGGTGATGATGGTTCTGTACGATCGCCCGCATGTGATGGAGGGTGTAGTAGGCATCCTTCTGACTTCCAGACGGCTACTTGACGCAGGGGATCGTCGTTACGTGGGTGAACACTTGCTTGCCATACCTACAAATTGGCCTCCTGAAGGTGCCTCCAGATTTGGCATAGCCGGGGAGAGCATCATCAAGAACTTTCTTGATATTTGTGTAGTCTTTCTTCGACTGACGGTCTGAGTCAAAATACATGGCCATGGAACATTTCGGGCTTAAGAAGATGAGTGTGCAATGTGTGTCACTGCACAAAACACGGAATGTTAGAAAAAAAGAACGATCGAGATCTAAGAAATCATATGTTATGGGGCGGTGAGGGCATGACTTACTCATAAAAGTAAGGCAGGAGGAAGTTATCCTTATCTGGGTTCGCCAGAATGACGCCTTCGAGGTATGAACTCATGACTTGCCGGTCCCCAGCACTACCCAAGATCTTGGCACGCATGTAGAAGGGGTCGACTATCACAATGTCCGGGGTCTTGTGTCTAATGATCCGCATCTCCATACTGAGCGAAAATAGCCGAATGAAGGTGTAGTACAGCAGATAAAGGTTAAACATAGAGAAGATTTCATCAAACCAAAGGACGACCATACGACTAATGGTGCTATCGACAAGGCCCTTGCCCTCTGGCACCTTGGCCACGAAAACCGGGTATACCACATCATTCTCGGAGAGACACCGCTTCTCCATAGAAAGAACACCATCATGCAGACTCCACATAGCACCGGTTGCAGCATTGAGAAGATTAGTCGGTAGCATTGTCCTACCCGCCACATGCACCCTCCTCGAGATATCCTTAGGTATTGGTGGCCCATCCTGAGCACGGATCGTACTCGGTGCCAGCTGGCTTGCACCCTTGTTATTTTTTCTTTTCCATCCCTTCTGCTTCTTCTGCTATAATGCCATCACAGTAACTAAGCCTCGGTCGATGACTTCATCTCCTTGCCTTTGACTGGGCATCCCTGACGCCCTACATGTTTTTGCAGGGTGCCGCCAACGTTCCATGCACTCTCCTGCACTTCGTGGACGGCGAATTGATCGATGTCGCCAAGGCCAAAATCGTTGAACCGGGCAACCGCGTGTTCCACGGTAATCCAATGCCACCCACCGTGTATAGGGTTCAACCGGTTCAGGTGTTGCAGGGCTGAGACGACTTGTTACCACCGTATCGACCCCCTGGGGCCGACGAAGATGATGTGATGACCCTCAGCGCCTGCTTAAACTGGTCCATGCTTTGGCCGAAGAGCTAGATTTGTTTGGGGGCGGGGGACACGACCCGACAGACAACACCGCCAGTTGTGTCGGCGCCAAGCCATGGCAAGACCGCCGCAACGCTACTGCTATCAGCTGATCCGGAGATGCATATGGCACAGGATTCGGACGACGACGACGGTACATTTTCCAACGTCGATAAGTACATCAATGAACATGGGTACGGTGACGAATTCTTGGGGCTTCCTTCTCAAGAACCCAACCCTGCAAAAGACGATCGCGATCTAGCTGGTACTGTGGAGAAACCCAATTGCAACAGGCGTTGTCTGTTCAGTTCTCAGGAGACGCCTCCAGCTGCCGCCTTCACCGAGACACAAATAGCTGAGGTGCAAAATATTATCAGCCCCAACACACTCAAGAAGGTGGTCTCTGAGCAGAACTCGATCCAACGTACACACGAGCAGGTGATCCCGCACCTGTCTGGAATCCGGGTCCATAAGGCTCTTCAGCTTGAATCTTCGACACGGACATCTTATCTCCGTCTCGTTCTTTTGAAGCATCTCGGCCTTCGCGGAGCTAAAAAACCTATTCACGATGCCTTCGGTCTTTGTGCGGACCATGGTCGCCTGCGGGATAGAGAAAAATGATATTTCAGAACCAAAAACAAATTTGGCATGACTTTTCCTAAAAATAGGACCAAAAAGAATGCATAGTGCCAAATTCTCGCTGAAACAGAAATGAATCAACATTCCGGCAAAATATTGGCAACTATCGCATTTCAAATACCGGTACCTGCAAACACAAACATATGCAACACCACAAACATATGTAGATCTAGGCCATAAAAAGTGTGTACGTTGGAGGGAGAAAAAAGTAGATCTAGAACATAAAGAAAGTTTTCCCCTTACTTACCTATCAAAAAAGGAAATTTAACCACTTAATTTAGGTGAATCTATGGTGCAAATGAGGTGAGGAGGAGGAGGCAGCCGATACCAAGCTTGGTAGAGGTGGAGAGAATGAAGTGGGGAAAGTGAGTGTGGTAGGTGGCTGTCAAAAATATGTAGCTGCTCGCAGGTTACCAACGGTGCACCTCCTAGGAATGCGCCATTGGTAACCAGGGTTACTAATGGCGCACCTGGTGTGTGGTTCGCCATTACTAGTTTTGAAAAATAGTTGAATTTTTTTTGTTAGTAGAGGCGCACCATGGGTGTGGTGCGCCATTACTAGTTAAAACTAGTAATGGCGCACTTTCCCCTGGCGCGCCACTTCTAAGTCTGGGAAGGGTGTGGGGCCAGGACAAAACTAGTAATGGCGCACCACACACCAGGTGCGCCATTAGTAATATGGCCGTTAATGGTGCACCTATATCTGGTGCGCCACTGCTATATAGCAGTGGCGCACCTCATACATGGTGCGCCATTAATGTCCATATTAGTTATAACCATTTTTCCAGTAGTGCTTGCTGCGCCTTGGTCCCTTAGTGGTGGCGCACCAGCCCACCTAGGGGCTGGTTCCCATCCACTTTTGGCCCATGTAGCACTTTCGGGCTGGTGACCCTTCCCGGTGGACCCCCGGAACCCTTCCGGTGGTCCCTGTACATTACCGGTGACGCCCGAAACTCTTCCGGCGATCAAATCCTCACTTCCTATATATGAATCTTTAACTCCGGACCATTCCGGAACTCCTCGTGATGTACGGGATCTCATCCGGGACTCCGAATAATGTTCGGTAACCACGTACACTATTCCCATATAACCCCAGCGCCATCTAACCATAAGTGTGTAGACCCTACGAGTTCGGGAACCTTGCAGACATGACCGATACACCTCTCCGGTCAATAACCAACAGTGGGGTCTAGATATCCATGTTGGTTCCCACATGTTCTGCGATGATCTCATCGGATGAACCACGATGTCGGGGATTCAATCAATCCCGTATACAATTCCCTTTGTCTACTGGTATGATACGTGCCCGAGATTCGATCGTCGGTATCCCTATACCTTGTTCAATCTCGTTACCGACAAGTCTCTTTACTCATTCTGTAACACATCATCCCGCGGCTAACTCCTTAGTCACACTGAGCTCAATATGATGATGGATTACCGAGTGTGCCCAGAGATACCTCTCCGTCACACGGAGTGACAAATCCCAGTTTCGATTCGTACAACCCAACAAACACATTCGAAGATACCTGTAGTGAACCTTTATAATCACCCAATTATGTTGTGATGTTTGATACACCCAAAGCACTCCTACGGTATCTGGGAGTTGCACAATCTCATGGTCTAAGGAAATGATACTTGACATTAGAAAAGCTTTAGCACACGAACAACACGATCTAGTGCTATGCTTAGGATTGGGTCTTGTCCATCACATCATTCTCCAATGATTTGATCCCGTTATTAACGACATTCAATGTCCATGATCAGGAAACCATGATCATCTATTGATCAATGAGCTAGCCATCTAGAGGCTCACTAGGGACTTGTGATGATCTATATATTCACGCATGTATTATGTTTTCCGGTTAATACAATTATAGCATGAATAATAGACAATTATCATGAACTAGGAAATATAATAATAACCAATATATTATTGCCTCTAGGGCATATTTCCAACAGTCTCCCACTTGCTCTAGAGTCAGTAATCTATCTCACATCACTATGTTATTGCAATGAATCCAACACCCATACAGTTTTGGGGTTCGATCATGTCTTGCTTGTGCGAGAGCTTTTAGTCAACGGGCTCAACCTTTCAGATCCGTGTGTGCTTTACAAATATATATCTCTTCCTATAGATACTGCTACCATGCACCATTTGGAACTATTCCAAATGACTGCTCCACTATATGAATCCGGTTTACTACTCAAAATTATCCGGATTAGTGTTAAAGCTTGCATCGACGTAACCCTTTATGACGAACTCTTTAATCACCTCCACAATCGAGAAAAATTTCATAGTCCGCTAGTTACTAAGGATAACTTTGACCGATGTCCAGTGATCCATTCCTGGATTACTCTTGTACCCCTTGACGGACTCATGGCAAGGCACACTTCAGGTGCGGTGCACAACATAGCATACTTATAGAGCCTACGGGTGAAGCGTAGGGGGGGACCTTCGTTCTTTCTCTTTCTTCTGCCGTGGTTGGGCTTTTGAGTCTTACTCAATTTCACACCTTACAACATAGTCAAGAACTCCTTTGCCGATCTATTTTGAACTCCTTCAAAAACATTAACCTATCTCCATAGATCTTGATGTTCAACGTTCAAGTAGCTTAATCCAGGTTTTCCTTTGAAAAACTCCTTTCAAACAACCCTTCATGCTTTCTAGAAATTCTACATCATTTCCGATCAGCAATATGTCAACCACATATATTTATCAAAAAATCTATAGTGCTCCCACTCACTTCTTTGGAAATATAAGTTTCTCATAAACCTTATAAACCCAAAACTTTGATCATCTCATCAAAGCGCATATTCCAACTCCGAGACGCTTCCTGCAGTCCTTAGAAGGATAGATGGATCTTTGCATACTTGTTAGCATCATTCAGAATTGACAAAAATCTTTTGGTTGCATCAGATACAATCTTTCCTCAAGAAAACCATTGAGGAAACAATATTTGACATCCTATATACAAGATTTCATAAATGATGCAGCAACTCCTATCATAATTCCAACAGACTTTCAGCGTCGCTACGAGTGAGAAAGTCTCATCGCAGTCAACTCTTTGAACTTTGTTGGAAACATCTTTGCGACGAGTCGAGCTTTCTTAATGGTGACTTTTCACCATCATTGTGTGTCTTCCTTTTAACGATCAATCAGTAGTTAACAGTCTTACAACCATCAAGTAGTTCTTCCAAATTCTACACTTTGTTTTTTAACATGGATCCTCTCTTGGATTTCATGGCCTCCAGCCATTTGTCAGAATCCGGGCCCACCAATGCCTCTCCATAGTTTGTAGGTTCATTGTTGCCTAGCAACATGACATCCAAGACAGGATTACCGTACCACTCTGGAGTAGTACGCGTCCTTGTCGACCTACGAGGTTTGGTAGTGACTTGATCCGAAGCTTCATGATCACTATCATCAGCTTCCACTTCAATTGTTGTAGGCGCCACATGAACAACTTCCTATGCCTTTCTACACTCACTGGTTGAAGTGATGGTTCAATAACCTCATCAAGTTTCCATCATACTCCCACTCAATTCTTTCGAGAGAAACCTTTCCTCCAGAAAGGACCCGTTTCTAGAAACAAACACTTCGCTTCTGGATCTGAGATATGAGCTATACCCAACTATTTTGGGTGTCCTATGAAGATGCATTTATCTGGTTTTGGGTTCGAGCTTATCAGACTGAAACTCTTCCATAGAAGCATCGCATCCCCAAACTTTTCAGAAACGAGAGCTTAGGTTTCTCTAAACCATAGTTCATACGATGCTATCTCAACGGAATTATGTGGTGCCCTTTTAAAGTGAATGCGGTTGTCTCTAATGCCTAAAACCCATAAACGATAGTGGTAATCTGATAAGAGACATCATAGTATGCACTATATCTAATAGGGCACGACTATGACATACGAACACACCATTAGACTATGGTGTTCCAGGTGGCATGAGTTGTGAAACAATTTTCACGTGAAACAATTTCACATTGTTTTAAATGTTTACCAAACTCATAACTCAGACATATATGTTTACCTCCATGATTACATCGTAGACATATTATCCTCTTGTCACGATGATCTTTAACTTCACTCTGAAATTACTTGAACCTTTCAATAATTCATACTTGTGTTTCATCAAGTAAATATACTAGTATCTATTCAAATCATCTGTGAAGTAAGAACATAATGATATCCACTGCGTGCCTCAGTACTCATTGGATTTCATACATAAAAATGTATTACTTCAAACAAGTCACTTTCCTGTTCCATCTCACTGTAAAACAAGGTCTTCGGTCATCTTGCCCATGTGGTATGATTTGCATGTTCTCAAGTGATCAAAAATCAATTGATTCCAAACGATCCATCTGCATGAAGTTTCTTCATGCATTTATACCAATAGACATGGTTCGCATGTCTCAAACTTCTAAAAAATGAGGAGTCCAGAGATCCATCAGCATGGAGCTTCTTCATGCGTCTTATACCAATATGACTCAAATGGCCATGCCACAAGTAAGTGGTACAATCATTACTATTTTGTGTCTTTTGGCAAAAATATTATGAACATGTGTATCACTACGATCGAGATTCAATAAACCATTCATTTTAGGTGCAAGACCACTGAAGGTATTATTCAAGTAAACAGAATAACCATTATTGTCTTTAAATGAATAGTCGTATTGCGATAAACATAACCCAATCATGTCTATGCTCAACGCAAACACCAAATAACAATTATTTAGGTTTAACACTAATCTCAATGGTAGAGGGAGCGTGTGATGTTTGATCACATCAACGTTGGAAACACTGCCAACACACATCGTCACCTCGCCTTTAGCTAGTCTACGTTCATTCTGTAGCTTTTAATTCGGGTTATAACACTTAGCAACTGAAACAGTATCTAATACCCTGGTGCTACTAGGAGTACTAGTAAAGTACACATCAATATCATGTATATCCAATATACTTTTGTTGACTTTGCTAGCCCTCTCATCTACCAAGTATCTAGGGTAGTTCAGTGACTGTTCCCTCATTATAGGAGCACATAGTCTCGGGTTTGGGTTCAACCTTGGGTCTCTTCACTAGAGCAGCAACTGGTTTGCTGTTTCATGAAGGATCCCTTCTTGCCCTTTGTCCTTCTTTGAAACTAGTGGTTTTACTAACCATCAACAATTGATGCTCCTTTTCGATTTCTACTTTCGCGGTGTCAAACATCGTGAATAGTTCAAGGATCATCATATCTATCCCTGATATGTTATAGTTTATCAAGAAGCTCTAGTAGCTTGGTGGCAGTGACTTTAGAGAACCATCACTTTATCATCTGGAAGATCAACTCCCACGCGATTCAAGCGATTGTAGCATTCAGAGAATCTAAGCACATCCTCAACGATTGAGCTTTTCTCCCTTACTTAGTTGACAAAGAATCTTGTCGGAGGTCGCATACCTCTCAAAAAGGGCACGATCATGTAATCCCAATTTCATCTCTTGGAACATCTCGTATGACCCGCGACGTTCGAATAGTCTTTAGCGCCTCAATTCGAAGCCGTTTAAGCATTGTGCACTCAACTATCATGTAGTTATAAAAAACGTGTATGTCAGATGTTCGCAACATCCACATATCACGCTTGGGGTTCAGCACACCGAGCGGTGCATTAAGGACATAAGCCTTCTGCTCAGGAATGAGAACAATCCTCAGTTAACGGACCGAGTCCGCACGATTGCTACTTCTATCTTTCAACTAAGTTTTCTCTAGGAATATATCAAAAACCCGTAGAGCTTTAGTGCAAGTTATAAAATAATTTGCAAAGACCTTTTGACTATGTTTATGATAATTAAGTTCATCTAATCAAATTATTTAATGAACTCCAACTCAGATCGACATCCCTCTAGTCATCCAAGTGATACATGATCCACGTCGACTAGCCCATGTCCGAACATCACGTGAGACGGACTAGTCATCAATGGTGAGCATCTCATGCTGATCGTATCAACCATACGACTCATGTTTGACCTTTCGTTCTCCCGTATATGAGGCCATGTCTGTACATGCTAGGCTCGTCGAGTCAACTTAAGTGTTCTGCGCGTGTAAACTAGCTTACACCCGTTGTATGCGAATGTTAGAATCTATCACACCCGATCATCATGTGGTTCTTCAAGGCAACGATCCTTCGCAACGGTGCACACTTAGGGGAATACATATCTCGAAATTTTAATGAGGGATCATCTTATCTTTGCTACCGTCCTTCTAAGCAATAAGATGACAAACATGATAAACATCACATGCAATCATATAGTGACATGATATGGCCAATATCATCTTGCTCCTTTCAGCTCCATCTTCGGGGCACCATGATCATCGTTGTCACTGTAATGACACCATGATCTCCATCATCATGATCTCCATCATTGTGTCTCCATGAAGTCGTCATGCCGACTCTTACTTCTACTACTATAGCTAATGTTTAGAAATAAAGTAAAGTAATCACATGTCGTTGCATCTCATACAATAAATTAAGACAACTCCTATGGCTCCTGTTGGTTGTCATACTCATCGACATGCAAGTCGTGTATCCTTTTACAAGAACATGATCAATCTCATACATCACATATGTAACATCACATCCTTTTGGCCATATCACATCACATAGCATACCCTACAAAAACAGGTTAGACATCCTCTAATTGTTGTTGCAAGTTTTATGTGGCTGATTAGGGTTTCTAGCAAGAACGCTAATTACCTATGTGACAGCCACAACGTTGATATGCCAATGCTATTTACCCTTCATAAGGACCCTCTTCATCGAATCCGATCCGACTAAGGTGGGAGAGCCAGACACCCGCTAGCCACCTTATGCATCAAGTGCATGTTGATCGGTGGAACGAGTCTCACGTAAGAGTACATGTAAAGTCGGTCCGGGCCCCTTCATCTCACGATGCGGCCGAATGAACATAAGACTAGTAACGACAAGCAATTGACAAATCATCGCCCACAACTTTTGTGTTTTACCCGTGCATAGAATCTACACATAGAACCTTGGCTCGGATGCCACTGTTGGGGAACGTAGTAATTTGAAAATTTTCCCACGTCACACAAGGATCAATTTATGGATAAACCAGCAACGAGCAAAGGTCTAGAGCATTTTCATACCTTTGAAGATTGCTAAGTGGAAGCTGACGTGGGGATAACCCCGGGGTAGGTTCATCGAGCCTACTCCTTTGCATTCTAGATTGAAGGAAAACTACAACTTGTTCCATACGACCAAATCCCCCTGGCCAGCTAGGAAGCCCCTGCCGGCTAGGGGCGAGGCGTCCAATCCCTCATCACCGTCTAGGAAACTCCTACCGGCTAGGGGCGAGCCGGCTACCTCCTTGTGGCCGTCTGGGAAGCGTCTGCCGGCTAGAGGCGAGACGGCCGTTCCTTGGCCGGCTAGCGAGGCCGCTAGCCGGCCAGGTAGCTCAAGTCACATCAGATCATAGTCCATGACGAGACCCTACGATTAAAGGTGAATACGCGTCAGCAAGGGTACAAGGTTGGAGAGCACGACAGACACAGTGTCAGCGGCCATGCGGCTGACCTACTCCGGCTGGGCGTCAGCGGTCAACCCTGCACATTACCAGCCCGTCGTCACCCACTCCATTACCAAGATGGGCGTGACAATAGTGGAGACTGCCGTACTGGCAACCCATGATGAATGTCGCAAGACGACGCTGGATGTGCTACACGTGTCATGCGTCGGCCTTACACGAGAGCTTCATTGGCTGGCCGGCGGGTCCCTCAACCAGAGGGGACCTCGTAGACGGCGGGCCCCTCCAGCGACAAGACAAGACCACTGTGGACCCTCTGGCTAGCCGGCGAGGCTGCCAGGCGGGTCCCTCCTTTGTACTTTTATCCTTATTATAGGTCGGTGGGTTCGTCTATAAAACCCCCCGATCCCCCTCCATGCAGATGGTCGGTCAATTGCTCAAATACACACCCATACATGAGAGGTAGTCGCGAGCCGGCATCTCCTTCTTCGTCCTCTGATACGTCTCCATCGTATCTACTTTTCCAAACTCTTTTGCCCTTGTTTTGGACTCTAATTTGCATGATTTGAATGGAACTAACCTAGACTGAAGCTGTTTTCAGCAGAATTGCCTTGGTGTTGTTTTTGTGAAGAAATGAAAGTTCTCAGAACGTCCTGAAAATTTCCAGAGAATATTTCTGGAAAATATGAAAAATACCTGTGCAAAGATCCACCGGAGGGGATGGGCCAGTGGGCCACAAGCCCTGTAGCCGCCACCCCCAGGTGGCGGCTAGCAAGCTTGTGGGGCCCACGTGGCTCTGCCACCCCCAAACTCAGCTCTATAAATTCACTTTCGTCCCATAAAAAATCAAGAGAGAAGATTTCGTCGCGTTTGCGATACGGAGGCGCCGCCACATCCTGTTCTTAATCTGGAGGGCGGATCTGGAGTCCGTTTTGGGCTCCGGAGAGGGGAAATCGTCGCCATCGTCATCATCAACCTTCTTCCCTCTCCAATTCCATGAAGCTCTTCATCGTTCGTGAGTAATCTATGCATAGGCTCGCTGGACGGTGATGAGCAGGATGAGATCTATCATGTAATCGAGTTAGTTTTGACGGTGATTTATCCCTAGTATCCACTATGTTCTGAGATTGATGTTGCTACTGCTTTGCCATGCTTAATGCTTGTCACTAGGGCCCGAGTGCCATGATTTCAGATCTGAAATTATTATGTTGTCACCAATATATGTGTGTTTTAGATCCGATCTTGCAAGTTATGTGTTATGACCCGGTAACCCCGGAGTGACAATAACCGGAACCACTCCCGGTGATGACCATAGTTTGAGGAGTTCATGTGTTCACCAAGTGCTAATGCGTTCGTCCAGTTCTTTATTACAAGGAGAACCTTAAGATCCCGTAGTTTCCTTTTGGACCCCACTGCCACGGGAGGGATGGACAATAGATGTCATGCAAGTTCTTTTCCCTAAGCACGTATGACAACACACAGAATGCATGCCTACATCACATTAACGAACGGGAGCTAGCCACATATCTCTCCGTGTTATAACTGTTGCATGATGAATATCATCCAAACAAATCACCGACCCATTGCCTACGAGTTTGTCCCACTGCTGCTGTTACTACTGTTGCTACTTGCTACTACTATTACTTGCTACTTTTGCTACTTGCTACTGTTGTTACTTGCTACTATTGCTACTTGGTACTGCTGTCACTACTGCTGTTCCTTGCCACTGCTGCTACTCATTACACTGCTGCTACCTGCTACAATTCTGGTTCGCTCAGCGTTGGCGGGAAAAGACAATTTCCGTCAACGGGCAACTTCTGGCGCCATTGATACGACAGTTATGAATAGTCTGCCGTCAACAGATCGTTTCTGACACCGTTGCTATCATTCTACTTTGGTGTTCATACTTTGCTTGCAGATATTAATCTTTCAGGTGTGGTTGAATCTGACACATTCAGCTGCTAATACTTGAGAGTATCCTCTCACTTCCTATTGGTGAATCAACAAATTTGGGTTGAATACTCTACCCTCGAAAACTGCCTTGATCCCACGCGCTGGTGGGTCATTGCAAGACAATTTCTAATTGTTGAGCAATCGAGAATAGCATTCGTCTAGCCATTGCCAAAGAGTGCCATCAGCATTTTTCTGGCGCCGTTGTCGGGGAGGCGATTGCTATACTCTCTGAGTTACTTGGGATTTATATCCGCTGATCACTATGAAGAATCTGAAGGTTCCTAAAACCAAAGTCTTGCCCTCAACTACGAGGGGAGGTAAGGAATTTCCATCTAGCTCTGCACTTGATTCACCTTCAGTTATGAGTAAGTTTGCGACACCACCTCCTGCTAGAAATCTTGATATGTCGCCTGTGCTTGATGATGCTTATGATGCTGCTATGCCTGATACTGCTTTGCCTGATGATGCTAGAGATGCTATGCCTCATACTGCTAGAGATGCTATGCCTGATACTGCTAGAGATGCTATGCCTCATACTGCTTTGCCTGATAATGCTAGAGATGCTATTTTGCCTGGTGATGCTATGCTTGATACTGCTAGAGACACTACTTTGCCTGATGTTCCACTAGGGGTGTTCCTTGATGCTCATATTGCTAGAGTTACTACCATTGCTCGTGATGCTTCTGAAACTGTCGATACTATTGAGATAGAACTTGCTTTTGCTCCTGCTAGATCTAGCTCTCCTAGATATGAATTGCCTGATATACCTGAGGGTTACGTTATGGAGGGAGAGATAGCTGAGGATTTTCTTGCGTGTGAGGATGCCTATGACGGTGAGAAATTACTTCTCAAGTGGAAGGAAAAATCTTTGAAAGCTAGGATGAAATACGACCCGAAGTTTGCCACTTCCCCTATCTTTATCACCGATAAGGATTATGAAATCTCTGTCGATCCTGAGATAATCTCTCTAGTCGAATATGATCCTTTCCACGGTTGTGAGTCTGAGACGGTCGTAGACCATCTTACCAAACTACACGATATAGCCACCCTTTTCACTAGTGAGGAGAAGATCCGTCACTACTACATCCTTAAGCTGTTTCCTTTCTCTTTAAAGGATGACGCTAAAGCCTGGTTCACCTCTCTTTCTCCTGGATGTGTGAGTAGTCCCGAGGATATGGTCTATTACTTCTGTGAGAAATATTTCGCTGCCCATAAGAAGCAAGCTGCCTTGCAGGAAATATACAACTTTGCTCAACTCAAAGAAGAAAGTCTCCCACAAGCTTGGGGGAGGCTCGTCCAGCTACTAAATGCTTTGCCTGATCACCCTATTAAGAAGAACGAGATATTTTATATCTTCTATAACAGACTTACCGATGCCTCTAGGGACCACCTAGATAGTTGTGTCGGTTGTGTTTTTAGGGAACGAACTATCGAACAAGCTGAGATCCTTCTGAATAACATCTTGATCAACGATAATGCTTGGACTATTCCTGAACCACCTCCTAAGCCAACTCCTAAGAAAAGAGGTATTCTATTCCTAAGTCCCGAAGATATGCAAGAAGCCAAGAAATCTATGCAAGAGAAAGGCATTAGATCTGAAGATCTCAAAAATCTACCAACTATCGAAGAGATCCATGGTCTCGATAACCCGATACAAGTAGTAGAACTGAATTCTCTACGTAGGTTTGATGAGAGTGATATTCCTTTTGACAAACCTGCTAGCCTATGCTTTGATGAATTTGACAACTTTGTTGCCAAACAACAGAGTTTCAATGATTATGTTAGCAGACATTTGGAACAAAATACTCGTATGCTTAGCCATTGAAGTGCTTGTGTAGACAGAAATGTCAATGATCTAAAGCTTGTGAGTAAACATGCCTCTATGATTATTACTCAGGTAGAACAAGTACTTCAAGCTCAGAATGACTTGCTCAATGAATTAAATGACAACTCTGTCATAGTCATTACTAGAGGAGGCAAAATGACTCAGGAACCTTTGTATCCGGAAGGTCATCCTAAGAGAATTGATCAAGATTCTCAAGGAATTAATGATGATACACCCAGTCATCCTAAGGAGAAGAAGAAGCATGATAGAAACCAACATGCTAGTTCACCAAATACTATCACACCTGAAGAACCTAATGATATTTCTGCATCTGATGCAGAAACCCAATATGGTGATGAACATGAACCTCGTGACAATATGGACAGTGATGTTCATAATAATGCTCAATCTAGCAATGATGAGAATGTGGAGATTGAACCTACGGTTAATCCTGATAACCCGCAACCTAAGAGATATGATAAGAATGACTTCACTGCTAGGAAGCATGGTAAAGAAAGGGAGCCATGGGTTCAGAGATCTATGCCCTTTCCTCCTAAGCCATCCAAGAGAAAGGATGATGAGGATTTTGAGCGCTTCGTTAAGATGACAAGACCCATCTTTCTGCAGATGCGGTTAACTGATATGCTCAAAATGTCTCCGTATGCCAAGTACATGAAAGATATCGTGACTAATAAACGGAAGATACCAGATCTTGAGATCTCCACCATGCTTGCCAATTACACTTTCAAAGGTGGAACTCCTAAGAAACTTGGTGCTCCCGGAGTGCCCACTATACCTTGTTCATTAAAGGAAACTACGTAAGAACTGCCTTATGTGACCTTGGAGCCGGCGTTAGTGTTATGCCACTCTCTCTTTATCGTAGACTTGAATTGGATAAGTTGACACCCACTGAAATTTCTCTGCAAATGGCCGACAAATCAACTGCTTTCCCTATCGACATTTGCGAGGATGTGCCTGTTGTGGTTGCTAACACCACTATCTTAACAGACTTTGTTATCTTGGATATTCTCGAGGACGATGCCATGGCTGTCATCCTCGGAAGACCCTTTTTAAGCACTGCAGGGGCTGTTATAGATTGCAACAGAGGCAATGTCACTTTCCAAGTCAACAGTAACGAGCACACATTGCACTTTCTGAAGAAACGATATCAAGTACATTGCATCAATGCTATCGAAAAGACTTCATCGATTCTTATTGGGAGCTTTGAATGCCCTATTCCTCGTGTCAAGATGAAGTATGAATTTCTTGTTGGGGAGATTCATATCCCCATTGAGGTGACTTAGTGGCTATTCGAAAATTCTCCGTTCTCTCTTGCGATTCGTGAAGGTTTTGTCATGAGGACTTGATCAACCCCATTGACGGATTTCTTTCGATGACCATGAAATGGATTAATCAAAAATTCACATACCTCTATTTTGAGCTTCCATTTTCTGTTCCTTAGAAGAAAAATGATAGATTTAGTTTAGTTTTCCGTGTTTTCTGTTCTAGCGTCCGGTGGAAAAGTACCCCGAAAATAGAAGTTCTCCGAACGCTGTGAAAATCTAGTATGATTTTTTCGGGAATATTTGCAAAATACTGGGCCTGAGAGCTGGCCTGGGGGCCAGACCAGTGGGCCACAAGCCCCGCAGCCGCCGCCCCCCTGGTGGCGGCTAGCAAGCTTGTGGGGCCCACAGGGACCCCCTCCACTCATTCCATCTCCAATCCTCTTCTTCCACCTCCAGAAAAAAATGTTTCGCAGCTCAAACCCGTGTTCTTGCTCATTTGGCTGTGATTTTCGATCTCCTTGCTCAAAGCACCATTCTCCGAACCGTTTTGGGGAAATTACTCCTTGGTAAGTGACTCCTCCATTGGTCCAATTAATTTTTGCTCTAGTGCTTTATCCTTCGCGTATTCTTGCTACCTTGGTGACCCTGTTCTTGAGCTAGAAATGTTGATTTAGCTGGTCCCAAGTAGTTTTAGCGCGTGATACGGTCTCTAGGCACTAGTAGGACTAGTTGCTACGAGTTGGGTTAATCTTTATTCACCTTTCTTTCGAAGTCTCTAAAAATTTCAGATTTTTTCGGAGCTAGAAAAAGGAAAAGATGAGGAGGTTCTTGAGAGGCTCTTCAAGCCGTAACCCCAAGGATGAAGAGAAGAACCACCCCAAGTACGTAGTCCCTCGAGTCACAGAAGTTCGAGCGTGCGAGTGGCCAAGTGATGAATTTTTGCGCGCCGCTGGGCTTTATGAAGACTTTTATTACTTGGTGGAGAATGCAGGTCTTACCGCCTTCATTGAAGATAAGTGTCCGCAATACCTCCTCCTCACTAATATCTTTGTACAAAGCTTCAACTTTTATCCGAGGAAGAATCCTCCCATGGTTGAGTTCATGATATACGATGTCCCCCAGTGCATGACGCTACAGTATTTTTGCAATGTATGCAAATTACCTTATGTTGGGGATATCTGTGACCCTCGTCCATGGGACTTGGAGGATTTCATTGGTACTATTGTTGTTGGAGAGGAGAGAGGAGTGTCTCACGGTAGAATTGCTAGCATACATTTTCCTGTGCTTCGGTACTTCTTACTATTTGTGGGAAAATGTTTGATTGGCCGTGGGGAGGCTGGATCACTTAGTTCTCCCGACCTTGCGGTTTTGTGCGAAGGCCTTTATAACGATCAGACTTATAGCCTAGGTGCTATAGTAGCCCAGCGGTTGAACACCAACCGTTCCAAGGGTGTCGTCTATGGAGGTATCTATGCTACCCGTCTTGCCAGACACTTTGAGATACCCATTAGACTGGGAGAGGAAGGAGAGATTCTTCTCCGTGAGAAATATCTGGATTTTGACAGCATGGTTCGCCATGATTTTCTGGATAGAGATGCTAGTAGACGGATGGTTTATAACCTGGTATTTAGTCCGGGTACTCGAGAGACTATTACTTTGCCTGCTCCTTCTTTGTTCGATCTTCATGCAGGCAGGTACACTATTATGCCCTCGGACATCTACGCATATTGGGGCTTGGCCCAACCACAGGTGTCTGTGCCCGAGCCGCCAGTCGAGTACGAGACGCCAGTTTATCAGTGGGAGCCACACGAGCTCACACAACAGTGGCATCCAGAGTCTGCTCCGGAGTATCCCGGAGCTGGTTATTTCCCACCTTGGGAGTAGACCAAGCTAGGCCAAAAGCCTAAGCTTGGGGGAGTACGTGTTCTCACCGACCTTACATTCATGCTTATGCTTTCGCTTTGTTAGCCGGTGTTTACACTTTGCCACTGTATTATCCATGCTAGTTTATTTTCGTTTTCTTGTTTTGTGTCCTTTTGAGAAAATACAAAAAGATTTTTCTTTCTTCTTTTACTTGTTGGGAGCTTTCCCGTGTAAATAGTTTTCTTTTTCTTTGGGTCAAGGTAGAAGATATTGGTTACAATGTTTAGTGGTTCTTGCATGCATACCTGTTTAGCTTTCAAAGAGCCATATTACTTTGTCTTCTCCTTTGTGTTTTCCTGCAGATTCAGCTTAGTCCAATGCACAAGCGCTCTTATTATTGTTCACATCGTTCGATCGTGCAAATGAAAGGCAATAATGATGATACATGATGAAGTGACTGAGACTGGAAAAGCTGGTATGAACTCTATCTATTTTGTTTTTGTAAATATGACTAGCTTGTCATGCCTGATTCAGCTTTGCTGTAAGAGAACCATGTTTGCAATGACAACTTAGAGATCAAGGTTTCTGATGCCATGCTTAATTAGCTAGGAGCTTATAATGTTTTGTCTTGAATGCCAATATAGATTTTGAGATGACTATGATGTAGTATGATAGGATGGTATTCTCCTTTGAATGATTCAAGTGGCTTGACTTGGCGCATGTTCATGCATGTAGTTGAAACAAAATCAATATAGCCTCTATGATGTTCGTGTTCATGGTGATTTATATCTTGTTCAAGCTTGCATTCAATGTTAGTCAAACTCATTGCATCTTGATGACTGTTGTCACTCTCTAGTTGGTCGCTTCCCAGTCTTTTGCTAGCCTTCACTTGTACTAAGTGGAATACTGCTTGTGCATCCACTTCCATAAACCAAAAAGTTTTTTCATGAGAGTCCACCATACCTACCTATTTGCGGTATCTACCTGCCGTTCCAAGTAAATTTGCATGTGCCACTCTCTAAACCTTCAAGAAATAATCTGTTTTGCATGCCCGAACCGCTCATGTGGTGATAGGGGGCTATTGGTATCTTCCATGCTAGGAGTGTTATCCTCGACATGTGTTTATTCACTGTCATTCACGAGAAAGGGGCCGGTAATTGGAATGCCTAGTTCCACGCTTAAATCGAAAACATAACTGTAAAACAAGACTCCCCCCGGATTGATGTTAGTATTGACGGTACCCGAGGATTCAGCTAGCCGTGGAATGTGATTATTGGTGGTGGGGGGGTTAAAACTTTACTTTTCTGTTTGGGAACCGCCTATAGCATGAGTAGCATGGAAGATATTGAGAACTCTTGATCATTGCATTGATAATGAAAGCATGCCACCCAAAATTATTATCTCTGTTTTCAAAGCTTGAGCTCTGGCACCTCTGCAAATCAATGTTTCCCTCTGCGAAGGGCCTGTCTATTTATTTTCCTGTTGAGTCATCCTATTCTTTTATAAGCACCAATTAGAGAGCACCTCTGTCATTTTTATTCTTTTCTTTTAATTGATATTGAGTATGACTATGACTGGATCTTCGTTGCTATGAATTACAATGTTTAGTCAGCCCTTGATCTTTGAAAGTGCTCTGCATTTATGTTTTGCGGTCTCAGAAAGAGCTAGCGAGATACCACCTATTCATATTGCTTCATGCTTGTTTTGATTGAAGTGTTGGTATTTGAAACTCATTATTATTTGCTCGTTAGCTGATTATGCCATTGATATTAGTTTACCGTGAGACCTTTGAGTCACTTGCATATGTGGTTAACTTGTGATCTTGCCGAAATTCTGGTTATGAGTTAAACATAGTTGCAACAACAAGATCAAACAGAGTTTGTCAAAGTTTTTCTTTCTCTCTCAGTTTGTCAACTAAGTTGCTTGAGGACAAGCAAGGTTTTAAGCTTGGGGGAGTTGATACGTCTCCATCGTATCTACTTTTCCAAACTCTATTGCCCTTGTTTTGGACTCTAATTTCCATTATTTGAATGGAACTAACCTGGACTGACGCTGTTTTCTGCAGAATTGCCTTGGTGTTGTTTTTGTGCAGAAATGAAAGTTCTCAGAACGTCCTGAAAATTTACAGACAATATTTATGGATAATATGAATAATACGTGCGCAAAGATTCACCGGAGGGGCCCACACGGCTCTGCCGCCCCCAAACTCAGCTCTATAAATTCACTTTCGTCCCAGAAATAAATCAAGAGAGAAGATTTCGTCGCGTTTGCGATACGGAGGCGCCGCCACATCCTGTTCTTCATCTGGAGAGCAGATGTGGAGTCCGTTTTGGGCTCCGGAGAGGGGAAATCGTCGCCATCGTCATCATCAACCTTCTTCCCTCTCCAATTCCATGAAGCTCTTCATCGTTCGTGAGTAATCTATTCGTAGGCTCGCTGGGCGGTGATGAGTAGGATGTGATCTATCATGTAATCGAGTTAGTTTTGACGGGGATTGATCCCTAGTATCCACCATGTTCTGAGATTGATGTTGCTACTACTATGCCATGCTTAATGCTTGTCACTAGGGCCCGAGTGCCATGATTTCAGATCTGAAATTATTATGTTGTCACCAATATATGTGTGTTTTAGATCTGATCTTGCAAGTTGTACTTACCTACTATGTGTTATGACCCGACAACCCCAGAGTGACAATAATCGGAACCACTCCCGGTGATGACCATAGTTTGAGGAGTTTATGTGTTCACCAAGTGCTAATGCGTTGGTCCGGTTTTTTATTAAAAGGAGAACCTTAATATCCCGTAGTTTCCTTTTGGACCCCACTACCACGGGAGGGATGGACAATAGATGTCATGCAAGTTATTTTCGCTAAGCACGTATGACGACGCACGGAATGCATGCCTACATCACATTGACGAACGGGAGCTAGCCACATATCTCTCCGTGTTATAACTGTTGCATGATGAATATCATCCAAACAAATCACCGAACCATTGCCTACGAGTTTGTCCCACTGCTGCTGTTACTACTGTTCCTACTTGCTACTGTTGTTACTTGCTACCGTTGCTACTTGCTAGTGCTGTTACTTGCTACTATAGCTACTTGCTACTGCTATCACGACTGCCGTTCCTTGCCACTGCTGCTACTTGTTACACTGCTACTACCTGCTTCAATTCTGGTTTGCTCAGCATTGACGGGAAAAGACAATTTCCGTCAACGGGCAACTTCTCGCGCCATTGATACGACAGTTAGGAATAGTCTGCCGTCAATAGATCATTTCTGACACCGTTGCTATCATACTACTTTGTTGTTGATACTTTGCTTGCAGATATTAATCTTTCAGGTGTGGTTGAATCTGACACATTCAGCTGCTAATACTTGAGAGTATCCTCTCACTTCCTATTGGCGAATCAACAAATTTGGGTTGAATACTCTACCCTCGAAAACTGCCTCGATCCCACGCGCTGGTGGGTCATTGCAAGACAATTTCTAATTGTTGAGCAATCAAGAATAGCATTCGTCTAGCCATTGCCAGAGAGTGCCATCATCCTCCGTCGAACAGCTCAAACAGCACACTGTAACCTCTCATAATAGATGAAAATAAGCTTGGACACCAAATTTGGGATTTGGTGGAGAAGGTTTCCAATATAGAGTGGAAAAACACATGAAATGGGCAGAAATGACCTTCTGCTTACAAAACTATTCAAATAAATTCCCACAAATCCAATATTTGGTGTGGGGCATTATTTGAGCATTAAAGCATGCCAAAAAAGTTTGGGATCAATTGGAGAAACTTTATAATGTAAAGTTGTCCAAAGTCAGAAATCAACAGAGAGGGTTTTGAGGGCCTTGGGACAAGTTCATCTATTCTCCTTGATGCACCACTTGGTGTGGATGCATTATTGGACTATCAGTACATGCCCACCAAATTTGAGGACAATTAGAGACACTTGGCAATGTAGAGTTGATCAAATTTGGATCTGGACACATAGGGTTTTAGAATAATTAAGGAAATCAAATCAACTTGGATTGAGATGAAACTTGGCAAGATCATCACATATGTCATATGTGACATGCTAGAATTTTACAAGAATTTATTGAGAATATTTTTATCGAAATATTACAAAAGCTTGAAATAGGCACGAAGGGTTTTGAAGGGCTTTTCCCAATATTTTGAACATGGCCATGTGTTGAAATTCATATATATGGAATATATATGTCCACTCAGTTTCCCTAAATTTCCTCAAATAATTTTAAAGCAATAAAAATAACTTTCCTTCATAAGAGACCATTTCTAGCCTCACAGGAAGGCATTTAAATAAAATAGTAAAATAATTTTTATAATAATAATATAGTGGTTTTGGGAACTAATTTTGATAATGGTTTTTAAATAAAACATTTTCCAAAAAATAACTTCCCTAATTTTAGGGCTTGTAGTACAAATCCCAACTCACGGGATTTGAAAGCTTAAATCAAAGAAATGCTTATTGGTGAAAATATTATTTGGTAAAAATAGTTTTTGTTCCTACAGACATGGCATGATCAGTAGGCAAGGGTTTGAGTCAAGCAGCCAAGTTTGGAGAGTAGCAGGAGAATTGGATTCAAACACAAGCAATAGGCAAGCAAGCAAACATCACATCAAGCATCACAAGCATTCACAAAAATTTTAATCGGTCCTAATTTTGAGATAAGTTAATTCAGCCATGACAGTTAAACACAGGGAGTTATAGACCTTACGCACTTAAGAAAATCTAGTCCCCGAGATTTCTAGGCTAGGTGTTGGAGAGATAGAAAATATTGGGTCGGAGGTAGTCTTCGTGTCGCCATGTTGCTTTTGTGGGTCTTGAGGTGCTTGATGATACAGCTTTGAATGCTCAGCACATCCTTGTCTGATCGTGAGCGGGTTTTGGTAATAAGTTAGGCTTGACTGAGGGTCAAGGGCTTGGTGCGCCAAGTTTCGCAAGGGTCTGACTTGAAGGTGCATTCCGAAGTCGGAATACGTGGCAAGGTAGCGTGTCTGGGTTGCTGGTCCTGGGGCTGCTCATGCCGATTAAAGACATTTAGATGTCTCGTGTTAGAAAATATGGGTCAAGGTCTTCGCGTCGCTCCCTGCTGATGGAGAAGTCCTTGACTCCCTTAAGACAGGCGAGCTACGGTCGCAGGTGGTCTTCATCCTCGAGGGTGTTGAAGTGGTCTTCGAAGGCTTCTCGTGAAACGGTCTGGGTAGGGCCTCGCTCATGGGTCTAAGCTCGGAGACTCAGTATTTAGGATAGGTTCCACCATCTCGGAAGGTTCTCGAGGGGTTCTGGATGAGCTAGCTACCCAAGAGTATAGACCAGTCATCCAGTACCTAAGGTCTGGGGATCGGCAGGAGGGTGAATCACCTTTAGCAGGTTTCACCATGATCCAATTAGGACTCTCATCAATGGTTTGGACCAAGAAGAAGCTCTCTGATTTCTCTCCATGTACAAAGGTTTCATCGGCTTGAATCGTCGAGGCTTCTTGACATTGTTGATGTAGTAGGCGCAGGATCGGTGGTTGATTTCTACCGCTTCTTCATTGTCGTGGTTTCCCAACCATGGTGGTTCTCCGTTTTGTCTTGGGTAGGATAGACTTCCGCTACCTTGACGTTGCTTCTAGAAACCCATCCTCTTGAGATAACACCTTATTCTCGAGAGTGTCGGTGCTCTAAAGATTGGGGTCCCTATTGCCCTAGACTTGTGCACGGGCGTAATGAGCCCGTGACAGCAGTGTATGGCGAGACCCAGATAAGATGCACCCCAAAGATTACCAAGTCCCCGACAAGACTGCCTTGCCGGAAGATATCCAAGGCCACGCCCATTTAGTACGCGTGATGAATAGACCAAGCACAAAACCTTGGCAAGCCTCCCTCGCCGGGAAGACAACCGAAGCCCCCGGCAAGATTCCTTTCTGGGACGATGACCCAAGGCCCCGACAAGTTCCCTTGCCGGGATGACGACGCTAGGAACTGGAGGCAACCGCCCTTGCCACAGTGCCACCGCCCCCAAGTTCCAGCGCATTCCGCATGCGCCAACGCGGCGTCCAGGTGTCGAAACACCTGGACACATTGTCTTCACCAGCACGTTGCTGACAAGGACAAGACATGCATTTAATGCACCTAACAACGGTAGATGGATAAGCACCGCTCTAGGTTCATTGTGACTTCTCGTGAACCTACCACCAAGCACTGTAGGTGACCCCTTTGCCTATAAAATTAGGCCCTTAGCTCATTCACAGGGGGTTAGACTCTTTGGATATTGGCCTAGAAGACGGTTATCATTAGTCAGTGTAACAAACAAAAAAACACATAATACGATCAGACGAGCAGGTCGTTGGGTTTTACGCGTAAGCGGCCCGAACCTGGGTTAAAAAGGCTTCCAGGGTGTTGATCGTTAGTTCTGCTCTTGACGTTGTCTTTCCCCGCCCTATGATCACAAGGGTATCATGTTAATTCCCATAGGTGTCGACCTAGCATCGCCGACATCTTTGGCGCGCCAGGTAGGGGATAGGGAAAGGTTGCGTTAACTTGACCTAACCATCAGCGCACGACCTCTTCTTCGTCGCCATGGCCCCCAAGAGGAGGGGCGCTCCAGCGACCAATGCTCCCGTACCCAGTCATCCGGTCCCGGCGTGGGCAGGAGAAGGTCCGGGCGCAGGACAAGAAGGCGGAGGCCCCAAGCTTCCACAACATTCTGGAGAACAAACGCAGGTGAGTGGGGCCGCCCGCGGCTGCGGCGATCATCCTCACCCTGGTGCGCCGAAGGACACGGCCCCGCGACCGACCGATGGTGCGGCCACGTCCAAAGACGCAACGACGCCTTTCAAGGTGCCCACGCGAGCTAACGCGTCGCAACCTTCTCAGGCCACGCAGGACGGATCGCCCGAGGAGGCCGGCGATTCGCCCGCACCTAAGGGGACCCCTGGACCCCGTTCCGAGTAGGCGTACTCGCTCTGCTACGGCACAGGCTGGCGAGCCACCGCGTGACCAACACGGAGCTCCTTCTACCAAGGTTAGAAGTACCAGCCCCCTGAGGTCTTCACATATCTCGCCGCCGCCCGCACCGGTGGAAACACTGGAGCGGGCCTTGTTGCTCCTAGATTTCCCTCCACCGGTGGACGAGCAAAGGGAGTGGAGGGCCATCATCCAGAGCCTCCTCGTAGTCACCGATGGAGACCAGCCGCAGCAGGCGGGGACGTTGAAACAACACTCCAGCAAGCATGCTCGGGACCGTGTTGAGGAGACAGGGGCTCCCACGGCCACCGTGCACTCTGCTCAACGGCGGCGGGAATGGGTCACCGTCTCTAACGACTCGACCGGGTCTTTCGACCCCGGCCACCGCTGTGATCAGCGGGACATTCTCCGCGAGCGACGCGGGGAAGACGCCCGCACCCTCATCGAGCGACGGCACGAGACGGGCTGTCAATTAGATATGAACGCTCGGACCGCCGCTGGCACGCAGACTTCGGAGTACCCTAGCGACCTACCCTACGAGGTGGGATGTCCAGCGTTTACCCGCGAATTACGACACGTCCAGTGGCCCAGCTCCCGTACTTTAAAGCCGGAGATCCCGAAAAAGTACTATGGCAGGACCCACCCATCGGAGTTCCTTAGCATCTACACCATCGCGGTGCAGGCTGCCAGGGGACGAGACGAGAAGATATTGGGAAACTACTTCCTGTTGGTGCTCAAGCCCAATGTCAGGTTGTGGTTGATGCACCTCCCCAAGAACTCCATTTCCTCCTGGAAGGAATTGTGCCAGGACTTTGTTCGCGCCTTAACTGGTGGCCACCGAGCTCCTGGTCAGGAAAGCGACTTGCACACCATCCCCCGGAAGGAGGGTGAACCCCTGCCAAGTACATCCAGCGGTTTAGCCGCATTCAACACAACATCTCGGACATCCACCCAGCTGTCGTCATCAGTGCGTTCCACCAGAACGTGTGCAATCAAAAGGTGCACGAGAGCTCGCGATGAACAAAGTCCGCGATGTCGCCGAGCTTTACGCTCTGGCGGCTAGATACGCATGTGCGGAAGAAGGAAGGAGGCTTCCCGGCGAGAACGCCGGTGTAGAAGCTGACTCTGAAGAAGAAGACGCCGACGCCCCCACCAAGAGGGGAAAGCAGGGTAACAAGAAGCGGAACGGCAAAACCGTGTTTGGCGTCGAGGCGACCGGTGATGCGGACTCCGCCAAGAAGGCGAAAGCCGAGACCTCCGGCAAGGACGCTGCCGGGTGTGGCTCCTGCCAGGCTTTGGTGGACGCCGACAAACCGGATGGGTCCGGCGCCTAGTACTACAAGATCCACCGCATCAAAGGCCAAGACCTCCAACACTGTCGGCAGGTTGAAGAGCTTGCCATGAAGCAGAGAGCCGAATACCAAAGGTGCGACAAGGAGAAGGCCCAGCAAGGCAACGAGGGGTCAGGCGGGAAGAAGGGCGCCCAAGGGGGCCGCCCAGGCAAGTTCAAGGGAAAGAAAGCAAGGCCCGCACAACCGCGGGAAAAGGTCGATGTGGAAGATGATGAAGACTGCCCCGATGACGACTCTAGTGACCACGAACTCCAGAGGGAAACAGACATAATGTGCCTTGAAGGAGGTGCCTCACTGCATTCTTCTCACCGCCAGCTCAAGAACTGGGCGCGTGAAGTAATTGCGGCAGAGCCCTCCATCGGCGCCTGCAAGCCCCTGAGATGGTCGCAAACACCAATCATTTTCAACTCTGAGGACCACCCAGACCGCTTCACCACGGTCGGGTGCTTGATGTTTTTGGTATCACTGAAGATCCGCAACCTGAGAGTGACGAAAATGTTGGTAGACGGAGGGGCTGGCCAGAATCTCATTTCCCCCGATGTGATCCAAAAGCTGCAGATCCCCGAAGTAGACCTTGAGGACACACGCACGTTCCAAGGGATCAACCCCGGGAAGATCCAGCCCAAGGGAAAGATCACCTTGCCAGTAACTTTCGGCAGCGACCAGAACTACCGGACGGAAAAGGTCGTCTTCGACGTTGCCGACAACCCGTTCGCGTACAATGGGATCCTGGGGTGCCCTGTGTTGGCCAAATTCATGGCAGCCTCGCACTACGCCTACGGTACCCTAAAGATGCCTGGCCCGGTCAGTGTCATCATCGTCTGCGCCGACAAGAAGGGCGCGCTCCGATGCTTGGACCGCCTCTACCGAGAGGCCGTGGCGGCACCAGTCGTCAGGGCCCCTTCCGCCACCGCGAAGGTCCCAGGAGAAAAGGAGGCTAGCGAGATAGCCTCCTACGTCGACCCCAGAAAGCGCACCTTGTTACAGTGTTGTGCTGCCGGCAAGGACGTGCCTGTGAGCTCCACCACGCGAAGCAAAAGGTCCAGGGCAAATCCACCTTAGACCAAGAAGGTGCCAGCTAAAGAAGACGGTTCGGGTGTAACTTTCACCATCAGTTTCACCCTCAACAACAAATAGGAAAGCGCGCTCATCGCCTTCCTATGGGAAAACCTTGATGTGTTTGCGTAGAAACCATCAGACATTCCTGGCGTTCCCAGGAAGGTGATCAAGCAGCACCTTGTCGTTTTTCCACATGCGCGACTGGTCAAGCAGAACATGAGGAAGCAGGCCCTGGAGTGGCAAGAGTTTATTCTCGGGGAGATCAAGAAGCTAGAAGCAGTCAGCCTAGTCAGAGGAGTCATCCATCCCACATGGTTGGCCAATCCAGTCGTTGTGCACAAGGCGAGCGGGAAGTGGCGGTTGTACAATGATTTCACTGATGTCAATAAGGCATGTCCCAGGGATCCCTTTCCCCAACCGCGCATCGACCAGATTGTCCAATCCACTGTCGGGTGTGACCTGATGTCCTTCCTCGACGCCTACTCCGGTTATCACCAGATCTATATGGCCGAGGAAGATGAAGAAAAGACCGGGTTCATCACCCCGTGTGGCACGTACTGCTTTGTGCGGATGCCTTTTGGGTTGAAGAACGCCGGCTCAACTTTCGCAAGGGTGATCCAAGTCGGTTTTGAACCCCAACTCCATAGAAATCTAGAAGCTTATATGGATGACATAGTTGTCAAAACGAAGGACAGATTGACCCTTGTGCAAGACCTCGAAGAAACGTTTGCCAATTTGTGCAAAATCAACCTCAAGCTTAACCCCGAGAAATGCGTCTTCGGTGTCCCGTCTGGCAAGCTTCTTGGGTTCTTCATGTCTTAGCGAGGGATCGAATCCAATCCCGACAAGATCAAGGCCATCGAACCGATTGAGGCACCAAAGCGCGTCAAGGATGTGCGACGCCTAGTCGGGTGTGTAGCTGCCCTGAGCCGATTCATATCCAAATCCGTTGAGCGCACCCTACCCTTCTTCAAAATCCTGAAGAAGACGGGGCCGATAAAGTGGACTCCTGAGGCAGATGTGGCTCTACAAGATTTGAAGAAATACCTCTCCTCCACACCTGTTGTGGTCGCCCTAGGCCACAAGAGCCGCTGCTCTTGTATCTGGCGGCGACCAACCAGGTGGTCAGTGCTCCCTTGCTGGCACAGAGGGAAGAAGGCGATGAAGCCCCGGCAAAGGCGACATCACTCAACGGGGATGCGCACGGTGACGAACAAGGGCCCCCTACGGAATCAGGGGGGCAACCAAGGGAAGTCCACACTAACCGGCGAGCCTGAACAAAGGAAGAAGTTGGTGCAACGACCAGTCTATTTGGTCAGCTCCCTCCTACAAGGGGCCAGGACGAGATATTCGGGAGTGCAGAAGTTGCTTTTTGGCCTCCTCATGGCCTCAAGAATGTTGTGCCACTACTTCCAAGCATATGATATCACTTTCGTCAATCGCTTCCCGCTGCAATGGTTTCTGCGAAACCTCGACGTAACCGGCAGGATAGTGGAGTGGGCTTTGGAATTGTCCAGCTTTGGCCTCAAGTTTGAGAGCACCTCGACCATACAGAGCATGGACCTGGCGGAGTTCATTGCAAAATGGACCCCGACACCGGACGAAGAAATACCAGAATCAACCGTCCCGGGCAAGGAATCAGATCGAGAATGGGTCATGTACTTCGATGGAGGTTTCTCCCTCCAGGGCACCGGGGCTGGCGTGCTGCTAGTCGCGCCTATCGGGGAGCATCCAAGTATGTGATCCAGATGTATTTCCCCCACGAGAAGTCAACCAACAACACCGCAGAGTATGAGGGGCTTCTTGTCGGGCAAAGAATCGCGACAAATCTTGGAATCCGGAAGCTCATCATTAGAGGTGGCTCCCAGCTGGTCATTCGACGGGTCAATAAAGACTATCAGAGCCCGTTGATGTAAGCCTACGTGGAGGAGGTGAGAAAGTTGGGGGACGCTTTGACAATCTACAGATGGAGCATGTACCTCGTGCCGAAAACACCATCGCAAATGACCTGTCAAAGCACGCAACACTTAAACTTCCTGTGGAACCAGGGACTTTCGTGCTACAACTGACTCAACCCTCTCTGGCACCATCGACCAAGCCAGACAAAAGGAAGAAGATTAACTCCGGCAAGTACTTCCCGGTAGACCAGCCAAGGAGTCCCGACAAGAACCTTGCCGAGGAAGAAGTTGTCGGCCCAGAAGCAGAGCCTGCCGGGGGGCGGGGGATCCCACCCCGGCAGAAGACATGTCATTGCTCCTTGCCGTCGAGCCACACGCTCCGGCATGGGCGCAACACATAGTCTGATATCTCCAAACTGGGGTATTGCCCGAAGAACCAGAAGAAGCGGAAAAAGTAGCCTGCCAATCAAGCATGTACCAATTCGTGGATGATGCCCTCTACAAGAGAAGATTGAACGGCGTGAAGCTATAGTGCATCCCCCAGGAGGAAGGACTGGAGCTGTTGGCCGAAATACATGGAGGAATATGTGGACCCCACATAGGGTCGAGGGCCCTTGCCGGCAAGGCGTTCCGGCAAGGTTTCTTCTAGGCCACAACCCTCCAGGATGCAACTGCACTATAACCAAGTGTGAACCGTGCCAGTTCCATTCAAGAAAGCTTCATCAGCCAGCGCAAGCTCTCCAAACAATCCCCCTCTAGTGGCCATTCTCGGTCTGGGGGCTCGATATCCTCGGGCCCTTCCCCCGTGCTGCCGGGAGCTTTGAGTACTTGTATGTCGCAATCGACAAGTTCACAAAGTGGCCACAAGTGGAGCCAGCGAGAAGGGTAACAGCGCAATCAGCCGTCAAGTTCTTCAAGGGGATAGTCTATCATTTCGGCGTCCGGAACAGGGTCATCACCGAAAATGGCACCCAGTTCAGGAGCCGCATCTTCATGCAGTAAGCCTAGGACCTCGGCAGAAAAATATGCTTCGCTTCCGTCGCTCACCCAAGGAGCAACGGTCAAGCCGAAATAGCAAATGCGGAGGTACTGAGCGGGCTCAAGACCAGAACTTTCGACAAGCTATGCGAGCATGGAAAGCACTGTATCGATGCACTGCCGGCGGTTCTGTGGTCGATTAGAACGACGCCAAATCGAGCCACCGTCCAAACACCCTTCTCCTTGGTCTAAGGGGCAGAAGAAGTTCTTCCCACGGAACTCACTTATGGGTCACCTCGGGTGCTCACTTATGATGAGCTGGAGGAAGAGCAATTGCGTCCAGATGACGCAATGCTCCTCGAGGAGACCCAGGTTCAGGCAACTGTGCGAGCCTCTTGCTACCAGCAAGCCTTGCGCCGCTATCATAGCCGCAAGGTATGAGCCAAAAGTTTTGAGGAAGGCAACCTTGTTCTTAGGCACGTTCAGTCGGCCCAGAATACCAACAAGTTGATGCTGAAGTGGGAAGGCCCATATCGGGTAGTGCGAGTCACCAGGCCGAGTGTTGTCCGCCTGGAGACCGAAGATGGCTTATCGGTGAGCAACTCCTGGAACATAGAGCATCTTCAAAAGTTCTACCCGTAGGGAGAGGTTGCCGGGCTGACCAGCGACCACCTTTTGTACAAGTCTTGCCGAAGTTGCATGTAATACTTTGTACAAAGCCAGCAAAGACCCTAAGCACAGTCAAATAAAGCATAGCGTTCCACATCATTATATAGATCCTCATGATAGAAAACATGCATGCATCTATTACTTTGTGAAACACATAAGCTAACAAGGGGACCATAGCCCCGGTGTTAGAGCATATTTCTCCATATGTGGTTTTGGTAATTGATGAAAATTCCTATGGACTAATGGTTGCCTTAAGTTATATTTATAGGATTTTTCCATAGATACTTCTTGAAGTCCATATGTTGGGTTCAAGGAGTTTATATGATGACCAATATGGTATTCAAGGTATTATCCAAAGAATGGTCATAGAGACACAAGGTTGATCAAGATCGTCAGACAAAGAGTAAATCAAGATGATAACCACACAAAGCGTACAAGATGTACCGAGAGGGATCAAGTGATGCCATGGTATGGTAAGCATTGTCCATTATGTGTTTTGTGTACTAACCCATGGTCTTCGTGAGAGTTCTATGTGGGGGTTAGGTGTCTTTCCATGGGCGTGCGTCAAAAGGAAGATCTCATACAACCCATGAAGGATGACGTGAAGTGGTGATCGTCATCAAGATTGCGGTGTGCAAGTTTAAGTGGATCAACACGAATATATCATGCTTGAAGCTTGTCGTCCATTGTGGTGACAATGGACTTGTGAAGATATGTTGAAGAGTGGCTCACCCATAGTGAGTATGGGGGAGCAATCAACTAGTCTTCATCAAACCAACGCAATCAAGAAAGGTGGTCCATCTAGAGGAAGCCAAGAACATCGTCATCTATCTCAAGAGGACGAGGTGCAAGGTATAGGTTTTCCCTTGATAGGTTTTCTGTTTTAGGATAGATTGTCGTAATGTCAAGGGGGGTGTAATGCCCCAAGTGTAGGTCTTTCCCTTCTTGTAACCTTCCATGTGGGACCACCTTGACTTTGTCATGAGAGTTTCTATGCATGTATGATTTCATGTGTCACCTTCTATTTTGCATTTGCATGCATGCATCCATGCCTTATCATTCCTTGCCATACCTTATGATTGCATGTCATGATCATGTTGGCATATGTTCTTACTAGGAGTTAGTATTGTGGTGTTATGATTGCATGTGATCTTGCTAGGGTTATGTTGTGGTAATGCACTATCTTGTGTGATGCTTGTGATGTTGGTGTGTTATGGGTAGGAGTGAGTGCTAAGTATGTTCAAAGCTCTTTGCTATTTTAAATCCTTTTCCCTCCTATTATCTCATGTCAAAAATTCCTTCTTCCCAAAAGTTATTCAAAAATGTCTGGTGGTTAGAGTAAATTGTGGTTATGAGGAGGTGTAATTTTGCTGATTTGTTCTTTGATTTTAAAAGTGCAAATAAACCCAAAACAGTAAATTAATTACTGTTTTACATTTATTTCAAATGGCTCCAAATATTGCTTTCCTATTTTATTCTAATGGGCCATAATTCCTTATGACCAGGAGGTTTTTCCTTTTGATTTTTATCCCAGTAGTTTATCTTGTGTATTATTTTTCCTCCCTGTGTGTTTTAATCTAAATAGAAAACCCCTCCCCAGCGTTTTCTTTTTCCCTAGCGCAACATGGGCCTCCTCCCTTCGGTGGCCCATGCTCCCCCTGTCCAGCTGCAGCCCAGTCGAGACCTCCCCTCCTTTCCTTTTTCCCTGACGCCGTCTCTCCATCCCCCGCGCGTCTCCTCTCTGTCAGGCCGAGAGAGGGAGAAAAGTTGACGCCGTGAGGTCGCACGGACGTCGAGGTCCCCCTTTTAAGTGCGTTGGCGTTCGTGCCCTCTCCCCCTCATCTAGAGTTCCTCCTCCCCTCCCATCTCGCGCCACCACCATCGCGTTCCCCATCTCTCCCCCTCTCTTCTGTCAGGTAAGACTATGGTAGAAGTAGCGAGTAGACAGAAGGCCATCGCCGGCGACCGTCGCGACCCCGCCTCCGTTCGCCGCCGTCGCCATGTACGGGCGCTCGGGGTGGATCCCTGCGATCCATTCCCGGCGCTAGAAGCCCCGGAGAATGGCCACACCGACAACCCCGAGCCCGTCAAGGACGTGCCCGCGGTGTCTTCTTCCTCCCTTTCGGGTCTGCAGCGCAAGAACGTCTTCGTCGACGGCCTTCTTCCCCTCCGGCGCTCCTCCTTCCCGATCAGCGCCCCCTCTTCTTCCCTAGGTGAGGACGTCTCCCCCCCTTCTTCTTCCTCCCTGGTTCGCCTAGATCCGAGATGGGGTCTTTGTGATCTTCGGTGTGCTGTTCGTTAGAACCAGTAGGTTGTGTGCGTGCATCTCCTCGGTCAGGGTGGTGTAGAGAGGTAGTTGTGGCAGGGGAGCTCTTCCCTCGGTTCACAACGTCTTGAGCCAGAGATCGTCTTCGGTAGCGCAGCGCAGCACAGCAACGCCGGCAAGAGTAGCCGTCAGATTCTCTGTCGTCGGGCTTCTGTCCGTCAGGAACCAAGGCAACAGTGTAGCGGGTGTTTCTTTTTTGTTCAGAGCACTGGTAGGCTCGTAGCAATAGGGGTGGATCTCCCCCCTCGTGCCAGCAGCGTCGTGGCCAGGAGGCCTCCCCGTCGTCGTTGGCGTGTTCAATTGGTCTGCCTGCTGTGTCTTCGGCGAGTAGGATCGATCAGAGGGCAGATCCGTTCGAGAGTATCCCTTCTTTTCTTTTCTCACGCGTACCTGTTCAGACTTCGTTCCGTAGTGTAGCGGTAGCGAGTGGTTGCGCCTGTTCTGGGTTCGATCCCCCCTCGGCCTCTTTTTGTTTTTGCCAATTCTGTGCACAGTGACCAGTGAAGCAGTTCACATTGTTTCCTTCCTCTATCATGTGGACTCCCAGGAGCCTTTGTTGCTTTTGCTAGAACCAGAGGTTCTGGGTTCGACTCCCAGGAGCCTTTGTTTCTCTTTTGCTGTCTTTTCTTTTTGTGCCTATTTAATTTCTGTTTTCCTAACTCTTATACAAAGTGGCTTTTTGTTGCTGTTAATTCTGTTGGTTAACTATCTCTTAGGATTAGTGGTGTTTAATTTCTGTTTTTGCTAGTATAGTTAGGTTATATTTATTTGTGTGTGTGTTTTGCACACTAGTGTGTGTTAGTTGATGTATTGCTAGCCTTGTGAACCTATGATGATTGCATCTCGTGGTGTGATGTTACACTTGGTAGGAGTTTGTGCATGTGATGTGGTTTCTTGTGAGTGTTGTTCTTAAGGTGTGAAAGTAGCACTAGTTAATCATGTATAGCCCCATCTTTTGAGTTTTAGTGTGGGCTAAATTGATCTTTTAGTTTTAATTGTTTGCATAGATTTAGTGGGGTGTGGATGCCTCTCCCTCACCACATGTATTTGATGTGATGTGGTGCACTAGGTGGCTATCTATGATAGCATGTGAAGGTGGTGATGGACTAGTTAAGCTAGGATAGATTGTTGTGGGGGTTGCTCCTTGAGGATGACATGATTCCTAGAGTGATCCTAGTGATGCATGTGAGAGTGAGTACCATCACATGCCCATACGTGAGGGTGTGCAAACTCTCTTGTTAGCATAGGACCTATATTTAGTTGGGCTTGATGCTAGTGGTATTGTGATATATCAGTGGGTGTTGTTGATGTGCATGACACAAACATGGGGTTCAAACCCCCATGCCACTTTGTCATTGTGCACATGAAACTCACCCTATGTAGATGCCATCTTAGAGGAATACCTTATGGAGCTGCATTTACATTTTGTTAAAAGTTTAGTCCTTGAATCCATGGTATAGGAGGAGCCCAAGGGCATGGATTTTTGTGTGTTAATAGTAGGGGTTTGTGCTCAACACCATAGTGGTGTCAACTACCTCTTGGTGACATGTGTGTGCAAACTATTCCTAGACAAAGTGGGCATGTGGCTGGAAAATTCCAGATTTTTGAACTCTGAAAATTTCACTAAGTCTGGGATGTTGGAAACATTTTCTTCACCTGTAGATGCGGATGTCCCGGTCATTCTGTTGCGAACTGGCATTGGTTCATTGCTAGTATTTTGCACCTGGTATGTTTGTGAAGATTAATGTCAATTTTCAAGTCATTTGGAGTCCAGTAGCTTGTATTTTTATTGCTGTCAAAAAGCTTCAGAACAGAAACAGAAACTCAGGTGCAGGAATTTTCACCAAGTCCCTGAGATCTGAGGGTTTTGGGAAAGTTTGTGGCCTTGTATCTTCTAGAGTTTAATTCCTTTTGCTGTGATTCTTGCTGGGGCTTTTAGTGTTCTTGGTTGGCAACAACCACATATATTATTTGTCATGTTTGAAGAGCTGTAGCTATGTTGCATGTTGCTCCCAAAAAGCTAAGATGCAGAAACTGGCAGATTATGTAGTTTTGCCATTTTGTTCAAAGTTTGCGCTTAATTGATGTTGTGGTGTTCTACCTTGTTCCACTTCATTCATGTTGGGTTGTTACATGTCTTGGCTACCAGGGAATACCAGATTTGTGCCAAATGTGTGTGTGGTGGTGAATCTTTCACGTAGAGCTTCATATCTTGTTTCGTTGATTCCCGTTGATCCATAGCTCCGTTTGCAATGTACTTTATATGGTTTTGTACCGTTTTTACGAGATGCATCTGTTCATGTCATTCCCACGCATGTCCAAATAGTTTAGTGCAAAGTTCTGTCCAGAAACTTGCTGTAGTTTATTTTGCTTGTGCTAGTGATAGAAATAGTGGTGCATGCTCAACTTTCATCTCATGCATCATGTGATTGTTGCATTTTGTGGTGATTCTGTTCATTGGCTGTTATTCTTATGTTGGGTAGCACCGGGAGCGGAGAACGATTACGTGGAGTCAGGAGAGTACGTGCAGGACGATCCAGAACCATTCCAAGCTGAGGATATCACAGGCAAGATGATATGACCTTGATTCCATCTCTAGACTTGTTATATTAGTTTCGATTCCATGTCATATTGCTCGCTCCCTACCACTGAAAATAAATTGCCTCCTCATATGCCATGAGCCTAAACACCGTACTCTTTCCTAGCTAACTTGTATGGCTAGGTAGGCTTGCTCAACTACTAATGTTACCATTGTTAGTTGCAGGTGTTTGAAACTCATGTTATGACATGAGCTTGATATCATTATACTAAATTCTGCTAGTTAATTAATGTATCTATATACTTGGTAAATGACGGGAGGCCTAGCCTTTTGCCGGGTGTCTTGTTCCGTTATTGCCGCCTTAGTTACCAGTTACCGGTGTTTGATTCCATAATGATCGCTCCTAACACGTTCGGGGTTGTTATGGGGACCCCCTTGATAAATCGCGTAGTGCTAAGGCTTGTCCGGCAGGACCCAATTTTGGTTTTAATCTGCTAATCACATAATAATCTGCATAGGGAATAGCTACCCCGAGGAATTTAATCAACAACCTGGGCCAGTGCTCCTCATGAGTGTTGGCCCCACCTGAGCGATGTCCGGGGCCCCACTGGTCACTCAAAGGTTTAGCCATCCCGACGTCTAGCTCATCTGTCGTGTCCTGAGACTGAGATACGCGGCTCTTATCAGGGTCGTCGACACGACGGGAGGTCCTGCTGGTCTTGTCTTACCTTAGCGGTATATCTTGCGTATAGGAATCCCAGTGAAGCTTTGGTTTTCCCCAGAGTTGAGGTTTTCCTCTAAGGAATCCGACGAGATCACGAGATTCGTGGTAGAGGATGCCTTTGCGGCCTGTGTTCGTTTGTGATGGACTAGTTGGAGCACCCCTGCAGTGTTTAATCTTTCGGAAGCCGTGCCCGCGGTTATGTGGCAATTTGGAATATTTTGTTAACATCCGGTATTGGAGAACTTAAACATAAAATAATAAAAATGCCAACCGTGTGCGTAACCGTGACTGTCCCTTCGAAGATCTCTCTTCGATTGGGAACACGGTGGGGTTATGAATGCCGTAGGTAGGGGTTCAGGATCACTTTCTGATCAAGTATTCCCGATCGTTAGCATAGACCACTTTCACTTCCCCTTTGCGTAAGTTAGCCACTTATTCTATCATAGGATGCAGCAGCCTGAAACACTTCATCCCTTCCTTACCCAAATAATGTGACTAGTTTTGGCACCAAGGTCCTAGATTGCTGAGTCCCCGTGGCTCACGGATTCCTCCGAAACTCCCAGCAGGTACAGGTACCCCAGAGACAGATGATCCCGACGGCACCCAACTGGCGTGGCAGTACGACGAGGAGACAGATCGCCTTTACGTGAACTATCCAGAGGACTGAGCCGTGGTCGTGATCGTGGGCCTGCAGCGGGTAGCATAGCATTTTCCTTGTTTTGTAGTCTGTACCGGAACTACCTTGTTTGTATCTGCGTTGTACTCTGTATTATTTAATAAGGAGACAGTTGAATCCCAGATTGTCTACTCTAATTGTTATTATGTGCTATGTTACTTGCTTGCGAAACGCTTAGATTCGCTTCTTTCCTAGTCGGGAGCCTCGACCCCCAGATCGGAAAGGACCGCATCTTGGTCGTTACAAGTTGGTAATCAGAGCCTTACGACCACAGGAGCCTTAGTGTGATCAGATTTGGCCGAGTCGAGTCTAGTAAATGTTTTGAGTCTTAGTTATATCGGAGAGTAGGTTTCATTTTTTTCTCCTCTCCTTTGCTCTGGTGAGGCTTCCGTCTTAGGAAATCTTGAACTCTACTCCTTTTCTCGCTCAAAATTTTTTTTAGGATCACGCGGGTATTTGTGAAATCTATATGATTTCGATGTGACGGAATCATGTCCTGGTGCCTCCTATCTGCTCTAAGTATCAGGGGAGTTGAGCTCGAGGGATTATCGCGCACATCGCCATCGTTCAGATTTCTGAGTATCTAAGAACGGGGGGTGTTCGTTATTGCTTCAATACGGGTAGTGGTGAGATAACCCCGACGTCCCTAGTACTGGTGTAGATTGTTCGGGGGTACTACCACACTTTGTATCGTTGTGATCACGAGGATCTGTTGTAGACGAAGATCCGAGATGCTGGTTGTGTGTTGAAGGATGTGATACAGGTGACGGGTTAGTTTAGGAGTTGTGTGAAATACTCCTTGTATCCATGTGCCTGATTGCATGACCAGTTGTTCCGGGAATTCATAGGTGGGATATCTAGTAGTATCTTATAGGACTATCTTCCTACACACGCTTGATTGAGGTTTGGGGAAATCTTGATCATATGTTTGTTCCGAGCAGTTCTAGCTCACACTTGTTTGCAGTGGCCCTTACCGGAATTTTCTCGTCTGTTACTTTGAGGATGCACTCTTGCTATGTGGTTCGAGTGCAATGCTAAATTCTATTCAGATATTCTGTCTTTTGATTCAGCAATATCTTCAATTATTCTGTGGACTAATATGCTGTCCGTCTTTAGGATGGCTCCACCAACTCGTCAGACCCCAGCGCGTGAGGATATTCCGCCTCCACCTCCTCCTCCGCCACCGCCGCCGCCTCCTCCTGCAGAGGCCTGGCAGGCGATAATGGCAGCTACCAATGCAAACACTCAGATGCTGTTGCAGTTGATCCATGAGAGAGCCAATCATCAGCAGGGCAATTTCCAGCAGGGTGGCAATCACTTCGCCAGTCTGAGTCAGTTCCTGTCAAACCAGCCTAAGACGTTCACTTCTTCCGACCAGCCGTTGGATGCGGAAGATTGGATCCGTGATATGAGCAAGCATTTTGAGTGTAGCAATGTGCGTCCCGAGGACTATGTCAAGTTTGCAACATTCCAGTTGAAGGGGCAGGCTTCTATTTGGTGGCAGCAGCTTAAGGACTCCAGAGGTGGCAAGGTGATGACTTGGGACGAGTTTTGTCGTGACTTCAGGTCCCACTACATCCCTTCCAGTTTTGTTGAGGAGATGCGTGAGAAGTTCAGGCGCTTGAAGCAGGGCAGCAATTCTGTGTACAAGTACAATGTCGAGTTCCACGAGCTGGCCCGTTACGCGCTGCAGGATGTTCCGGATCAGAAGAGCAAGATATACCAGTTCAGGGGTGGCTTGAAGGAGGATTTGCGGTTAGCACTCGCTTTGCATGATCCGGAGGAGTTTGACAAATTCTATAACTTAGCTCTTAGAGCAGAGGCAGCCTTGCTCAGGGTGGAGAACTCCAAGAAACGTTTCAGAGATTCCAGCTCTTCCTCGACTTAGGTGGTTCAGAAGCAACAGAGGTTTTGGGTTTCTCCTCCTCCTCCTCGGCACTTTCAGCAGCCGAAGCACTCAGGTGGACGTGCTTCTTCCCACCCACCCGACCCTGGCTTCCAACAGAGATATCAGCATCAGAAGCAAGGGCCTCCTCAGATTCAGTTCCGGCAGCCAGCAGATGTCACTTGTCACAAATGTGGGCAGAAGGGTCACTATGCCAACAAATGCACTTCTTAGCTCCGTCTGCCGCCTCCTCCTCCAGGCAAACCTCCTAGCAACGCTCTTGTGAAGTTCAACCCCAGATCAGCTCGAGTCAACATGGTGAATGCACCTGAGGCAGAAAATTCATCGGATGTGATCATGGGTAATCTCCTAGTCAATGATTTTCCTGCTAAAGTCTTGTTTGATTCTGGTGCTTCGCATTCATTCCTCTCCATTCCATTTGCATCCAAGCATAATGTTCCTGTTGAAGAGCTTCCTAGTCTGTTGTCAGTAGTTTCACCAGGCAAGTTCATGCATGCTAGTACCCGTGCTCCGGATGTTTCAATCAAGATGGACAATTATGCTTTTCTGGCCTCGCCGTATGTCTTGGGCAAGTCCGACATTGATTTGATCCTTGGTATGGACTGGTTCGCCATGAATAAGGCATCAATTGATTGTGCAGCTAAAGAAGTGAAACTGACCCACTCTTCGGAGGATGTGATTATATTCGCGGCGCGCGATGACACAATCCGCTTGTTCTCCTTGAATGAAAAGGGTGAGATCAATCCCATTGAGCAAGTTCCAGTAGTCTGCGAATATCAAGACGTGTCTCCTGAAGAGCTGCCAGGCATGCCTCCGCACCGTGAAGTGGAGTTCGTCATTGAGCTTGAGCCAGGCACAGAGCCAGTGTGCAAACAGCCGTACAAGCTGGGTCCAGAAGAGTTGAAGGAACTCAAGAGGCAACTCGATGAGCAGGAGCGTTTGGGTTTGATCAGACCATGTTCGTCTCCGTGGGGATGTGGTGTTCTGTTTGTCAAGAAGAAGGATGGTACGGAACGGCTGTGTTTCGATTACCGCCCATTGAACAAGAAGACAATCAAGAACAAATATCCACTTCCGAACATAAATGAGTTGTTCGAGCAGCTGAAAGGTGCTAAAGTATTCTCCAAGCTTGATCTCAGAATGGGCTATCATCAGATTCGCATTCGCGAGGAAGACATGCCGAAGACGGCATTCATGACCAGTTTTGGCTCGTATGAGTATACGGTCATGTCTTTTGGTCTGGCTAATGCTCCTCCGACTTTTTGCCCATTGATGAACTATATTTTCTCGCCATTCAAGAATGAGTTTGTCTTGCTCTATCTCGACGACATTCTGGTCTTTTCTGAGGATGAGGAAGAACATGAGAAACATCTCAGGTTGGTGCTTGATAAACTAAGAGAATACAAGTTGTATGCCAAGTTTTCCAAGTGCGAGTTCTGGCTGAAAGAAGTGGTTTATCTTGGGCATATTATCTATGCCGAGGGCATTAAGGTTGACCCGTCCAAGGTTCAAGCCATTATTGAATGGGAACCTCCGCAGAATGTGAAGCAGCTTCGAAGCTTTCTCGTCTTGCCGGATATTGCAGAAGATTCGTTGAGAACTTCTCCAAAATCGCGAAGCCACTCTCTAGTCTTCTTCAGAAGGGTGTCAAGTATGTGTTGTCTCCAGAGTGTCAACTGGCTTTCGATACACACAAAGATAAGCTTACCTCCACTCCGGTATTGGCTCCTCCGGATGATTCCAAGCCGTACCAGGTCTTCTGCGATGCTTCTCTCCAGGGTTTTGGTGCAGTCTTGCTGCAAGATAGGAAGGTGGTTGCTTATACCTCCATGCAGCTGAAGCCTGCGGAGAAGAAGTAGCCTGTGCACGATCTCGGGCTAGCAGCTATTGTGCACGCCTTGATGACTTGGAGACATCTCTTGTTGGAACGTAAGGTTGAAGTTTTCACCGATCACAAGAGCCTCAAGTATATCTTCACTCATCCTAACTTGAATCTTTGGCAAACACGTTGGGTGGAAATGCTCCAGGATTTTAATCTGAGTGTTGAGTACACGCCAGGCAAGGCAAATGTTGTGGCAGATGCATTGAGCAGGAAAGCATATTGCAACAGTCTGATTCTGCAACCTCTCCAGCCGGGTCTTTCTGAGTCTTTCAGGAAGCTCAATCTTCAGCTGGTTCCTCAGGTTTTTCTTGCGAACCTTCAGATCTCTCCTACCTTGGAAGATCAGGTCAGAGCAGCTCAGCTACTTGATACTATGGTGAAGAAGGTCAAGATTGGTGTGGGAAAGAGTCTTCCCAAGTATAAGTGTTTCACTGTTGATGCCAGGGACACTTTGTTTTTCGAGGACCGTCTTGTCGTCCCGAAAGGTGATCTCAGGAAGGTGATCATGGAAGAAGCTCATAATTCTGTGCTTTCTATTCATCCGGGAAGTTCCAAGATGTACCATGACTTGAAGCAGACTTTCTGGTGGACCCGTATGAAGCGTGAAATTGCACAATTCGTTAATGAGTGTGATGTATGTCGAAGGGTGAAAGCAGAACATCAAAGACAAGCGGGCCTCTTGCAGCCGTTGCCGATTCCCGAGTAGAAGTTCGATCACATTGAGATGGACTTCGTCACAGGGTTTCCGAAGTCCAAGAAGGGCAATGACGCTATCTTCGTCGTCATCGACAAATTGAGTAAAGTGGCGCATTTCCTTCCAGTCGAGGAGTCCATTTCAGTAGCTCAGCTGGCAGAGTTGTACACCTCGAGGATTGTCTCGTTGCACGGTGTACCTATGATGATCTCATCAGATCGCGGGAGTATCTTCACTCCCAAGTTCTGGGACTCTTTTCAGACTGCTATGGGCACGAAGATCCGCTTCAGCACAGCGTTCCATCCTCAGACTAGTGGTCAAGTGGAGAGAGTGAATCAAGTTCTTGAGGACATGCCGAGAGCCTGTGTTATCTCGTTTGGCATGAAGTGGGAGGATTGTCTGCCTTTCGCGGAGTTCTCGTATAACAACAGTTATCAAGCTAGTTCTGGCAAGGCTCCGTTTGAAATTCTCTATGGCAGGAAGTGCCATACTCCGCTCAGCTGGTCCCAGACAGGCGAGCGTCAGATCCTTGGCAATGATATGATAGAAGAAGCCGAGGAGATGTGTCGGATCATTCGCGACAACCTCAGAGCAGCTCAGTCCCGTTAGAAGAGCTATTACGATAGCAAGCACCGTGACATGTCGTATGAGCTTGATGATTTTGTCTATCTCAAGGTGTCGCCTATGAAGGGTATGCAGCGTTTTGGCATCAAAGGCAAGCTTGCGCCTCGTTTCGTTGGTCCGTTCAGAGTGGTTGGCAAGAGGGGCGACCTCGCGTACCAGCTGGAGCTTCCGTCAACCATTGCAAATGTCCATGATGTGTTCCATGTTTTTCAGCTTCGGAGGTGTTTCAAGAACCCCGAGCGCACTCTGCATCTTCAAGATATTGATCTTCAGCCTGACCTTTCTTATCGCGAGCATCCAGTTGCGGTTCTCGAGGCGACTGAGCGCAAGACCCGTAACAAGTCTGTCAAGTTTCTCAAAGTGCAGTGGTCACACCATTCCGATAAAGAGGCTACATGGGAACGCGAGGATCACCTCCGTTCCGAATTTCTCGATTTCTTTCAGTCCTAGATCTCGAGGTCGAGATCTTCTTTGTAGTGTGGGAGAGTTTGTAATGCCCCAAGTGTAGGTCTTTCCCTTCTTGTAACCTTTCATGTGGGACCACCTTGACTTTGTCATGAGAGTTTCTATGCATGTATGATTTCATGTGTCACCTTCTATTTTGCATTTGCATGCATGCATCCATGCCTTATCATTCCTTGCCATACCTTATGATTGCATGTCATGATCATGTTGGCATATGTTCTTACTAGGAGTTAGTATTGTGGTGTTATGATTGCATGTGATCTTGCTAGGGTTATGTTGTGGTAATGCACTATCTTGTGTGATGCTTGTGATGTTGGTGTGTGATGGGTAGGAGTGAGTGCTAAGTATGTTCAAAGCTCTTTGCTATTTTAAATCCTTTTCCCTCCTATTATCTCATGTCAAAATTTCCTTCTTCCCAAAAGTTATTCAAAAATGTCTGGTGGTTAGAGTAAATTGTGGTTATGAGGAGGTGTAATTTTGCTGATTTGTTCTTTGATTTTAAAGGTGCAAATAAACCCAAAACAGTAAATTAATTACTCTTCTGCATTTATTTCAAATGGCTCCAAATATTGCTTTCCTATTTTATTCTAATGGGCCATAATTCCTTATGACCAGGAGGTTTTTCCTTTTGATTTTTATCCCAGTAGTTTATCTTGTGTATTATTTTTCCTCCCTATGTGTTTTAATCTAAATAGAAAACCCCTCCCGAGCGTTTTCTTTTTCCCTGGCGCAACATGGGCCTCCTCCCTTCGGTGGCCCATGCTCCCCCTGTCCAGCTGCAGCCCAGGAGAGACCTCCCCTCCTTTCCTTTTTCCCTGACGTCGTCTCTCCATCCCCCGCGCGTGTCCTCTCTGTCAGGCCGAGAGAGGGAGAAAAGTTGACGCCGTGAGGTCTCACGGACGTCGAGGTCCCCCTTTTAAGTGCGTTGGGGTCCGTGCCCTCTCCCCCTCATCTAGGGTTCCTCCTCCCCTCCCATCTCGTGCCGCCACCATCTCGTTCCCCATCTCTGCCCCTCTCTTCTGTCAAGTAAGACTGTGGTACAAGTAGCCAGTAGACAGAAGGCCATCGCCGGCGACCGTCGCGCCCCCGCCTCCGTTCGCCGCTGTCGCCATGTCTGGGCGCTCGGGGTGGATCCCTACGATCCATTCCCGGCGCTAGAAGCCCTGAAGAACGGCCACACCGACGACCCCGAGCCCGTCAAGGACGTGCCCGCGGTGGCTTCTTCCTCCCCTTCGGGTCTGCAGCGCAAGAACGTCTTCGTCGACGGCCTTCTTCCCCTCCGACGCTCCTCCTTCCCGATCAGCGCCCCCTCTTCTTCCCTAGGTGAGGTCGTCTCCCCCCCCTTCTTCTTCCTCCCTGGTTCGCCTAGATCCTAGATGGGGTCTTTGTGATCCTCGGTGTGCTGTTCGTTAGAACCAGTAGGTTGTGTGCGTGCATCTCCTCGGTCAGGGTGGTGTAGAGAGGTAGTTGTGGCAGGGGAGCTCTTCCCTCGGTTCGCAACGTCGTGAGCAAGAGATCGTCTTCGGTAGCGCAGCGCAGCACAGCAACGCTGGCAAGAGTAGCCCGTCAGGTTCGTTGTCGTCGGGCTTCTGCCCGTCAGGAACCAAGGCAGCAGTGTAGCGGGTGTTTCTTTTTTTGTTCAGAGCACTAGTAGGCTCGTAGCAGTAGGGGTGGATCTCCCCCCTCATGCCAGCAGCGCCGTGGCCAGGAGGCCTCCCCGTCGTCGTTGGCATGTTCAATTGGTCTGCCTGCTGTGTCTCCGGCGAGTAGGATCAATCAGAGGGCAGATCCGTTCGAGAGTATCCCTTCTTTTCTTTTCTCGCGCGTACCTGTTCAGACATCGTTCCGTAGTGCAGCGGTGGCGAGTGGTTGCGCCTGATGAGAGGTTCTGGGTTCGATCCCCCCTCGGCCTCTTTTTGTTTTTGCCAATTCTGTGCACAGTGACCAGTGAAGCAGTGCACATTGTTTCCTTCCTCTATCCTGTCGACTAGATGACAGTGGTGTGGTGGTGTGTTGCTGTTGCTAGAACCAGAGGTTCTGGGTTTGACTCCCAGGAGCCTTTGTTTCTCTTTTGCTGTCTTTTCTTTTTGTGGCTATTTAATTTCTGTTTTCCTAACTCTTATACAAAGTGGCTTTTTGTTGCTGTTAATTCTGCTGGTTAACTATCTCTTAGGATTAGTGGTGTTTAATTTCTGTTTTTGCTAGTATAGTTAGGTTATATTTATTTGTGTGTGTGTTTTGCACACTAGTGTGTGTTAGTTGATGTATTGCTAGCCTTGTGAACCTATGATGATTGCATCTTGTGGTGTGATGTTACACTTGGTAGGAGTTTTTACATGTGATGTGGTTTTTTGTGAGTGTTGTTCTTAAGGTGTGAAAGTAGCACTAGTTAATCATGTATAGCCCCATCTTTTGAGTTTTAGTGTGGGATAAATTGATCTTCTAGTTTTAATTGTTTGCATAGATTTAGTGGGGTGTGGATGCCTCTCCCTCACCACATGTATTTGATGTGATGTGGTGCACTAGGTGGCTATCTATGATAGCATGTGAAGGTGGTGATGGACTAGTTAAGCTAGGATAGATTGTTGTGGGGGTTGCTCCTTGAGGATGACATGATTCCTAGAGTGATCCTAGTGATGCATGTGAGAGTGAGTACCATCACATGCCCATACGTGAGGGTGTACAAACTCTCTTGTTAGCATAGGACCTATATTTAGTTGGGCTTGATGCTAGTGGTATTGTGATATATGAGTGGGTGTTGTTGATGTGCATGACACAGACATGGGGTTCAAACCCCCATGTCACTTTTTCATTGTGCACATGAAACTCACCCTATGTAGATGCCATCTTAGAGGAATACCTTATGGAGCTGCATTTACATTTTGTTGAAAGTTTGGTCCTTGAATCCATGGTATAGGAGGAGCCCAAGGGCATGGATTTTTGTGTGTTAATAGTAGGGGTTTGTGATCAACACCATAGTGGTGTCAACTACCTCTTGGTGACATGTGTGTGCAAACTATGCCTAGACAAAGTGAGCATGTGGCTGGAAAATTCCAGATTTTTGACGCTGGAAACATTTTCTTCACCTGTAGATGAGGATGTGCCGGTCATTCTGTTAAGAACTGGCATTGGTTCAGTGCTAGTATTTTGAACCTGGTATGTTTTTGAAGCTTCCTGTGAATTGTCAAGTCATTTGGAGTCCAGTAGGTTGTATTTTGATTGCTGTAAAAAAGCTTCAGAACAGAAACAGAAACTTGCTGTATCTTCTAGAGTTTTGGGAATGTTTGTGGCCTTGTATCTTCTAGAGTTGAATTCCTTTTGCTGTGATTCTTGCTGGGGCTTGTAGTGTTCTTGGTTGGCAACAGCCACATATATTATTTGTCATGTTTGAAGACCTGTAGCTATGTTGCATGTTGCTCCCAAACAGCTAAGATGCAGAAGTTGGCAGATTATGTAGTTTTGCCATTTTGTTCAAAGTTTGCGCTTAATTGATGTTGTGGTGTTCTACCTTGTTCCATTTCATTGATGTTGGGTTGTTACATGTCTTGGCTACCTGGGAATACCAGATTTGTGCCAAATGTGTGTGTGGTGGTGAATCTTTCACGTAGAGCTTCATATCTTGTTTCGTTGATTCCCGTTGATCCGTAGCTCCGTTTGCAATGTACTTTATATGGTTTTGTACCGTTTTTACTAGCTGCATCTGTTCATGTAATTCCCATGCATGTCCAAATAGTTTAGTGCAAAGTTCTGTCCAGAAACTTGCTGTAGTTTAAACACCGTACTCTTTCCTAGCTAACTTGTATGGCTAGGTAGGCTTGCTCAGCTACTAATGTTAGCATTGTTAGTTGGAGGTGTTTTAAACTCATGTGATGACATGAGCTTGATATCATTATACTAAATTCTGCTAGTTAATTAATGTGTCTATATACTTGGTAAATGACGGGAGGCCTAGCCTTTTGTCGGGTGTCTTGTTCCGTTATTGCCGCCTTAGTTACCGGTTACCGGTGTTTGATTCCATAATGATCGCTCCTAACACGTTCGGGGTTGTTATGGGGACCCCCTTGATAAATCGCGTAGTGCTAAGGCTTGTCCGACAGGACCCAATTTTGGTTTTAATCTGCTAATCACATAATAATCTGCATTGGGAATAGCTACCCCGAGGAATTTAATCAACAACCCGGGCCAGTGCTCCTCATGAGTGTTGGCCCCACCTGAGCGATGTCCAGGGCCCCACTGGTCACCCAGAGGTTTAGCCATCCCGACGTCTATCTCATTTGTCGTGTCCTGAGACTGAGATACGCAGCTCTTATCAGGGTCGTAGACACGACCGGAGGTCCTGCTGGTCTTGTCTTACCTTAGCAGTATATCTTGCGTATAGGAATCCCAGTGAAGCTTTGGTTTTCCCCAGAGTTGAGGTTTTCCTCTAAGGAATCCAACGAGATCATGAGATTCGTGGTAGAGGATCCCTTTGCGGCCTGTGGAGCACCTCTGTGTTCGTTTGTGATAGACTAGTTGGAGCACCCCTGCACGGTTTAATCTTTCGGAAGCCGTGCCCGCGGTTATGTGGCAATTTGGAATATTTTGTTAACATCCGGTATTAGAGAACTTAAACATAAACTAATAAAAATGCCAACCGTGTGCGTAACTGTGACTGTCCCTTTGAAGATCTCTCTTCGATCGGGAACACGGTGGGGTTATGAATGCCGTAGGTAGGGGTTCAGGATCACTTTCTCATCAAGTATTCCCGATCGTTAGCATAGACCAATTTAACTTCCCCTTTGCGTAAGTTAGCCACTTATTCTATCATAGGATGCATCAGCCTGAAACACTTCATCCCTTCCTTACCCAAATAATGTGACTAGTTTTGGCACCAAGGTCATAGATTGCTGAGTCCCCGTGGCTCACGGATTCCTCCGAAACACCCAGCAGGTACAGGTACCGCAGAGACAGAGGATCCCGACGGCACCCAGCTGGCGTGGCAGTACGACGAGGAGACAGATCGCCTTTACGTGAACTATCCAGAGGACTGAGCCGTGGTCGTGATCGTGGGCCTGCAGCGGGTAGCATAGCAGTTTCCTTGTTTTGTAGTCCGTACCGGAACTACCTTGTTTGTATCTGCGTTGTACTCTATATTATTTAATAAGGAGACAGTTGAATCCCAGATTGTCTACTGTAATTGTTATTATGTGCTATGTTACTTGCTTGCGAAACGCTTAGATACGCTTCTTTCCTAGTCGGGGGCCTCGCCCCCCAGATCGGAAAGGACCGCATCTTGGTTGTTACAGGGGGCTCTCAAGTGAGTAGCTTGATCGTATCTTCCGTTGAGAGCTCAAACCATTTGCATCCTTGCATCATACCTCTTGGTTCTTGTTTGGTGTTTCTCTTTGGGACTTTTAGAGTTTATGTTCATCTTCATGAAAAGCTTGAGTTCATCGAAAACGGAGTTCATATACATCTTCTATGATGTTTCCGATGTTGGGAGTTTTTACCGGTCTTATTTGAGGAAGGGTTCTCACCATTTTCTTATGTGACTTTTCTCACTTGATTCTTATTTATATTTCTATCAAGATTGTTTTATCCCATGTCGTTAGCTTTCCAACAAACTTTGTTTCGTTGAATTCGGAGTCCGTATGCAAAAGTTAGAGCAGTTTCAATATCCAGCGGTAGTACCGCTCCTGGTGCGAGCGGTAGTACCGCTCCTGTAGTGGTAGTACCGCCCCCGGAGCGGTAGTAATTTTTGACTACCACTCCCTAGCGGTAGTACCGCTCCGTCGGACTGTTTTCCCATCCTTTTTCGCCTCAGCATGGTTGGTGAACCTACCGAGCGGTAGTACCGCTCACATGAGCGGTAGTACCGCTCTGTGCGGGCTGTGAAGCATAATGGGTAGATTTTTTCCCCACCTATAGAAGGGGATCTTCTTCCCCATGGAATCTTATCTCTTTAGCTCGTGTTCTTCCCCCATTGTTGACCTTCTTCGAGCCTACTAACTCTCAATCCCTCCAATGATTCTTGCTAGTTCTTGAGGGAAAAGAGAGAGGAGATCTAGATCCACATTTCCACCAATCACTCTCTCCTCTAAGTGAGGGGAACCCCTTGGGTCTAGATCTTGGAGTTCTTCGTGTTCTTCTTCATTCTTCCTCTCATTTTCCTCCCTAGCATTAGTTGCTTTGGTGGGATTTGGGAGAGAAGGACTTGGGCACTCCGTGTGCCATTGCCATTGCATTAGTTGCATCGTTTGAGTTCTCCACGGTGATACGTGGAAGTGAAGTTTGAGAGGCTTATTACCTTTGGTACTTAGTACCCTAGATATTGTTCTTCGTGGATGCTTTGGTGTCCTAGAAGCTTGGTGGTGAATCGGAGCTCAATCATTGTGGTGTAAAGCTCCAGGCAAGCGTCGGGGTCTCAAATTTGGTTGTGGAGATTGCCCCGAGCAATTTGTATGTGTATTGGTGACCGCCTCCAAGGTTTGCCATTTGTACGGGTTCGGTGACCGCCCTCAAGGGTCCCTTAGTGGAATCAGGTCATCTTGCATGGTGCAAGAGCTTGAGGATATTACGGTGGCCGTAGTGGCATCTTGGGAAGCATTGTGCCTCCACATCGCTCCAACGGAGATTAGCATCCGCAAGGGTGTGAACTTCGGGATACATCATCGTCTCCGCGTGCCTTGGTTATCTCTTACCAGAACCCTTTACTTATGCACTTTACTTTGTGATAGCCATATTGTTTATTGTCATATATCTTGCTATCACTTAGTTGTTTATCTTCTTAGCATAAGTTGTTGATGCACATAGTTGAGCCTAGTTGTTGTAGGTTTTCTGCTTGACAAATTAAACGTTAGTTTTATTCCGCATTTTTAAAAGCCTAAACCGTAATTATTTTAAAGCGCCTATTCACCCCCCTCTAGGCGACATCCACGTCCTTCCAATTGGTATTAGAGCTAGGTCTCTCTTTTTTAGGTTTAACCACCTAGAGAGTAAGTATGTCGACTAGGGGTTTAGGATTCACTGACACTCTTAGTTTCGATGGCACAAATTTTGATGTTTGGGTAATTCGCATGCTTAATCACTTTCGGGTCTTGGACCCATATTTAGAGCGAATTGTAGATATGGGTTTTTCTCCTCCAAAGGATTCTCAAAATATATCTTTAGAGGATAAGAAAAACTCTTATCTCAATGCTCAAGCTTCTAATGTGCTTTTTGATGCTTTGAGCAATGTAGTTATATTTCAACTCATGCCATTCCGGGATGCTCATGAGTTGTGGACAAAGCTTCAAGATAAATATGGTATGTCCAAGATTTGTGGGAATGATTGTTCTCCCTCCACCTCCGGTCATGTGGTCTTCTCAACTACATCTACTTCACCTACATGTGGATTGCCACAAGGTAATGATATGGTGAGTAGTGGTGATCATTGCAACGATGATAGTGGGTTTATTGTTGATGATCATTCATCACTATATTATTGCAATGCTTCATCTTTGGGCATTAACACTTCGAGCACTCTAAATGTTTTACATGCTTGTGTTGATTGTCCTTGCATATCATGTAAAAACTGCTTGACTAAATCTCATGATGATATGCTTCCTATATCTTGTTGCCATGATAAAAATGTATATATTTCCTCGAGTTGTTGTGCTAACAATGTAGATGAAATTCATCACTCCATGGAACAAGATGTGGCCTTGAATGATGCTTCAAGGGATCCTACATCATCATCTATTGTGACTCACTTTTGCCTTATGGCTAAGGCTTCAAAGGTATCTCCTACTTTGAATCCCAAAATATCTCATGATGATGATGTTGATGATAATGGGGATGAGAATAATTATGAAGAGAGTGATAATATTGCATCCTTAAAAATTAAGGGTGAAATGATTTTTAAATCTCTTTATAAGAATAAGCTTGCTTGTTCCAACTTCTTGGAAATCATGTCTATTGCCACTGAGGGCAAGAAATACACTGAGGAGTTGGAAGCTCATCTCGAGGAGCATGAGGCCACCATTGAGACAATGGAAGGTCATGAGCGTGAATACGCTAATGAGATCGCGGGGCTATCTCAAGCTCTTGAAAATGAACAAACCACCAAGGAATCTCTCGAGGAAACCTTTGCTATAGAATTATCTAGATTAAAGGAATCCCATGATAGAGCTCTCGAGGTGGCTAATGATTTAGGACTAAAAACGATAAGCTTGAAGTTGCACATGCTAAACTCGTTGAGGACTATGAGCACCTCGAAAATGGCTCACCGAGTCTCATGCTCAACTTGTAGTATCATATGCTAATGAGCTTGCCAAGTTGCCTTCCCCTCTTATTGTTAATAATGATGCTTGTGCTATGATGGCTGTTGTGTAGCCCTTGCAATGGCGCCAGAAATAGTTGTGTCGACGGCACCAGGAATCCTTCAGCTGCGGCTACGCCTTAAGGGACTTCCTAGGCAAGTATGCAAAGGATTTCCCCCGTGGCCTTGGAGCCTTGAGTTGGTGTTCCCTCAAAGCGGAAAGGGTGATGTAGCACAGCGACGGTAAGTATTTCCCTTAGTTTGAGAACCAAGGTATCAATCCGGCAGAAGAGTATCTGAAGATCCTGCACAAACACAAAAGCTTGCACCCAACGCTATGAAGGGGTTGTCAATCCCGTATAGATTGTTTGCCAAGTGAGAACTGAAAGCAACAAAGTAACAAAGAAAAGTAAAAGCGGAGATGTAAACGATGGATGTGAATAGACCCGGGGTCCGTAGTGTTTACTAGTGGCTTCTCTCATAAAAGCAAGTAGACGGTGGGTGAACAAATTACTGTCGAGCAATTGATAGAACTGCGCAGAGTCGTGACGATATCTATCCAATGATTATTTCTATAGGCATCACGTCCGAAACAAGTAGACCGATACTTTATGCATCTACTACTATTACTCCACACGTCGACCGCTATCCAACATGCATCTAGTGTATTAAGTCCATAAGAACAGAGTAACGCCTTAAGCAAGATGACACGATGTAGACGGATAATCTCAAACCAATGATAAAACCCCCATCTTTTTACCCTTGATGGCAACTGCTTGATGTGTGCCTTGCTGCCCCTACTGTCACTGGGAAAGGTCACCACATGACAGAACCCAAAACCAAGCACTTCTCCCATTGCAAGAATCATAGATCTAGTTGGCCAAATAAAACCCAAGACTCGGAGAGACTTACAAGGATATCAAATCATGCATAAAAGAAATCAGCAAAGACTCAAATATATATCATAGATAATCTGATCACAAGTCCACAATTCATCTGATCTCGACAAACACACCGCCAAAGAAGATTACATCGGATAGATCTCCATGAAGATCATGGAGAACTTTGTATTGAAGATCCAAGAGAGAGAAGAAGCCATCTAGCTACTAACTACGGACCCGTAGGTCTGAAGTGAACTACTCACGAGTCATTGGAGGGGCGATGATGTTGATGAAGAGCCCTCCACCTCCAAAGTCCCCTCCGACAGGTTGCCGGGAAGGGTCTCCAGATCAGATCTCGCGGAAACGGAAGCTTGCGGCGGTGGAAAAGTATTTTCGAGGCTTCCCTGATTTTTTGCGGAATATTTGGGAATATATAGGAGCAAGATCTTGGTAAGGGGGCGACGAGGGTGGCCACAAGCTTACCCACCGCCGCCTCCCACCTGGTGGCGTGGTGGGAGCTTGTGGGCTCCTTGGGGCCCACCTGGCTTGGCCCAAAGGCTCCCTGGTCTTCTTTCGTTCGGGGAAAAAATCATTTCGGGGTTTTATATTCCGTTTGGACTCCGTTCCAAAATCAGAACTGAAAAGAGTCAAAAACACGGAAAAACAGGAACTGGCACTTGGCACTGAATTAATAACTTAGTCCCCAAAAAAGATATCAGAAGATACATAAAACATACAAAGAAGGCAAGATAACAGCGTGAAACCATCAAAAATTATAGATACGTTTGAGACGTATCATGCTACTAATTCTACTTCTTGTGAAGCATCCATTTTCAAGGAGAATGTTGAGCTAAGGGCTCAACTCGAGTTGCTATCTAGCAATTATGGGAAATTGGAAGAAAGTCATGTAATGCTCACAAGCTCTCATGATGATCTTCTAGTATCCCATAATGTGCTAAAATTAGCTCATGAGGCTATTACTACCAAGGTAACATCGAGTGAGCCTCATGTGGACATTAGCACTACTTCTAGTCAAAAAGCTATATTGCCATGTGCTAGTCCTCGTAATTCATCTACTCACAATGTTGCTACATCTTGTGATGAATTACTTTCCATGCCTTGTTGCTCTAACAATGAATCTTATACTTCCTCTAGTACTTGTCTTGATACTAACCAGGTAGAGGAAATCAAAGAGCTCAAGGCCCAAGTCACTTCCTTGAAGAAAGACTTGGAAAGAGTCATGAAGGAATGTCGACACTCAACAATGCCTTGGTGGGAAAAAGTCCCCGAATGACAAATATGGACTTGGATTCAACTCCAACAAGAAGAATAAGTCCAAAAGCTTCAAGAAGAAGGGGCAAGAACAAGTCAAGAATTCGGCCAAGATTATTTGCTTCAAGTGCAAAATTGAAGGGCACCATGTTAGATCTTGCCCACTAAAGAAGAAGCCCCAAAGTCACAAGCAACAAGGGAAGAGGCCACAAGTGCACTCACATACTCAACTAAAAGTTGAATAAAGGCCCCTTCCTAAGAAGACACAAGCCAACACTCCTCATGTTGAGAAATTAATAGGTAAGAAATTAAAGGGTAGATGTTGCTACTTATGTCGTGAGAAGGGTCACTTCGCTTCTTCTTGCACGATAGGTAATTTATCCAACCCAATCATTATTGATGATATCTATTCACTTGGGAAGGATAAGGTTGGCAATGTGTTTGCCAAGTTTGTTGGTACTCAAAGTGCTGTCAAGAAAAGTACCATTTGGGTTGCCAAGCCTATTGTGACTAACCTCTTAGGACCCAACGTGGTTGGGGACCAACAAGCTCAAACTTAATCAATAGGTGTTTGTGGAGGACATTATAGACTTGGATACATAATGAAGAATTAAGGGGTCTTCATCATTCATATTTTCTCAAGCCATGTCATTTGGATTATCAAGTTTCTATCTTATATCCAATGTGCCTCCTTACGGTAACTTGTACTTAAACTATTTACATTGTTAGTTGCTTGCCCCTTTGCATGTTGTGGTTTTGTACCTTGCATGTGTTTGTACATGTTGTGCTTCCAACTTGCTTATGTTGAATAATCGAGTATGTGTATGTTGGTTTGAATATCATGTACATTTGATTCTTGTATTGAGCCTTTTTGCATCTTGTTTGTATATTTCTTGGCTCTTATGAGAGATTAACGGATTATCCCATTGTGGGGGAGTGATGTGCTTTGCACACCTCACAATCCTATAAATGTGTATACATGGGGAATACCACTTAGGATTGATATTTCAAGATTATCTAGTTTCTATGTGGTATGTCTTACTCATGAGAAGTTCAAATTCTATATGGTCCATTAATTATCTCGTGTTGGTTTTCATTTGCCACTTGTTAATATTGTTGGGTTATCACATTATGGGGGAGTAATATGCTATGTGCATATTACAAGCCTAGAGAATGTGTACATTTGAGGTATTGCCACTTAGTGTTGATATTGTAAATTATCTTGTTCCTAGGTGGCATGTTTGCTATACAAGTGTCATTTGCTTGCGTTTTATGGGTAAAGATAATCTTGGATATATTTGCGATCTACCAATGAGTATCATTTCCAAAATACTTCTTGTCATTGACAATTGGTATTCCCATCATGTGGTAGGAATTGCTAGTCGTCTTTACATTGGATTTTGTGTTTCATTTGTCTTCCTTGCCTCTTGTGGATCTATTTTAACATGTCTAGTGTTTTTATAGATATAGAGAAAGTGATGATCCCATCTTGTGCATTTTGTATTTAAATGCAAATTCTATATAATGCACATCCCTTGGGGGACCTATCCTATTTTCTTTAGAACACTCACTTTATTCGCCCATCATAAAATCTTTTGATCCCCATCAAGTGTGTGTTGATGGGAGGCAAGTCTTGCTCTTTATGATGCTTTGTGCCATCATGAAAATTCGTCGAGGGTTTGGTTTGTCGGAACCTAGCTCTCTTTTGGAAACTAGATACCTCGTGTTTGTTTTCCTTCAATTGGTATCTTGTTTCCTTTTATTTTGCATGTGTAAATGGATATCTCATTCCTTGAGGTATCTTTTAATTGATATCCTTCACGTGATAGTTTTTCGTTTGGTATCTTATTATCACTTGATACCTTGTCTTTTGGTGTATTATCAACTTTGTGTTGATTTGATTCTTGAAAGCCTTGAGCATGCATATTTACTATATATAGCTTCTTTTGCTTGCTTTCTTTCTTTGACCCAATATATAGGGGAAACTCCACCTTGTCATAAATTGGCTAAAGTGTGCATGAAATTCAAATTCATATATATGTCCACATATGTATGTGGAGTTTGTCCTATGTATTGTTGGTTTTCTAACTCTTTGGTCCCAATGAGCTTGAGCACCATTTTGTTTGTTTTGTTGTTCCAGGAACAATTCAAGATGCGCTAGATGCTCGGCTCACCAATAAGGAAGGTGTTTACACCTTGTGATTATTGGAGCCAAGTTAGGATTATTAACGAACAACTATCTACTACATCAATCCAATGTTGTCTCGGTAACAAGTATGTACTTCATGCATTCATTTCTTGCAAAGGCCCAAACATGTCTTTTCGTTTTCAGGTTGCATCATGGCATGAATCTCTTGATTCGTTCTTGTAGTACTTGTTTCCTTTCTCAAAGCATCCGAACGATGATGTCTTATTGCTAGTTTGGATGTCTTTGATGTTCATATGTTGTAAGTTCATATTGTACAATAAGAAAATATTAGGCCATGTGCTATGCTTCCAAGCAAAGATCTTATTGATATATTTATGAGTTCCTTTTGGATATCTTGTTTGTTCCTTCTTGTAAACATTTCATGTGTACATCCTTCTTTGTGGATATATATCACCATGATTGTCTTCTACTAAGAATCTTTTACACATGAGAGAAGTTACATCTCCAATTGATATCCTGTTTTCTTTCACGTCCACTGTTGCATTTCCTTTTTCAATTTTGGTGGCTTCCTGAAAGGATCTGTCTTGAGTGTGTATCTTATTTTCCTACATCTTGATGCACTCTTTGGCTGTGAAGATTATTTTTCCTCATGCTTGTCTTGATGAGGGTTTTTCCATTTCGATTGGTATCCCTCCTCTTGACAAGGTTCTTATTTCCTATCTTCACCATGGGTTGTGGCAAGCATTGGTTCTTATTTTGCTTATCAGTAAGCTTGTGAGCCCATTTTCTAGTGTGTGTGTGTGTGGGAGTGATATGTCTTGCACTTTGTTTCTCATTTCATCAAGACTATGTTGATGAGTAATGATCATCCTTATCTTAGTCTTCTAAAGTGCTTTGCCATGACTCACACACATTATTTTGGTTGAGCCTATTCTTAAGTTGCTTCATTTGCATGTTGCTCAACCATTTGTTTTGTGCAAGTGATATGCTTATTGTGTCATCTATATTCTTGCACTCATAGTGTGTTTTTATTAATTTTGGGGGAGCAACGATCCTATTTTCTGCACTTGTATCGAATACAAAAATCTCTTATTAGTGCACAAAACATGGGGAGCTTCTCTAGTTTTGATAAAAGACTCCGTTGCCTTTATCATAATATCTTTTGTTCATGTGGTTCGAAGGACCATATGATTGTTTGTTCCGTCTAGTATCTTTTGATTGCTTGCCTCTATTTTTGTATGTCCTTGTGGCATACGATCCTTTTATATGCAATCTTTGGGTCCTCGATATAGTCCGTTTTCCTCCAACTTCTTATCATTGTATATGTGTATTTCTCAGCATCCATTTGTTGAGAAGTACACACTTTTTCGAGGACCACCTACTATATTAGCTTTCTAAACTTTTTGTCCATTTTGGCAATCGATGCAAATGGAGGAAAGTATAGAGAGTTTAATTTTGTTATGCTTTTATTGCATAAGCATTTAAATCTTGTACGCATGCATTATTGCTTTGCATGTGTGTGCTTGGTTATTTTTATTTCCTTATATAAACTCTCTTTAAGTGGTTGTCATCAATTCCGAAAATGGGGGATATTGTTAGAGCATATTTCTCCATATGTGGTTTTGGTAATTGATGAAAATTCCTATGGACTAATGGTTGCCTTAAGTTATATTTATAGGATTTGTGCATAGACACTTCTTGAAGTCCATCTGTTGGGTTCAAGGAGTTTATATGATGACCAAGATGGTATTCAAGGTATTATCCAAAGAATGGTCATAGAGACACAAGGTTGATCAAGATCGTCAGACAAAGAGTAAATCAAGATGATAACAACACAAAGCGTACAAGATGTACCGAGAGGGATCAAGTGATCCCATGGTATGGTAAGAATTGTCCATTACATGTTTTGTATACTAACCCATGGTGTTCGTGAGAGTTCTATGTGGGGGTTAGGTGTGTTTCCATGGGCTTGCATCAAAAGGAAGATCTCATACAACCCATGAATGATGACGTCAAGTGGTGATCTTCATCAAGATTGCGGTGTGCAAGTTTAAGTGGATCAGCACGAATATATCATGCGTGAAGCTTGTCGTCCATTGTGATGACAATGGACTTGTGAAGATATGCTGAAGAGTGGCTCACCCATAGTGAGTATGGGGGAGCAATCAACTAGTCTTCATCAAGCCAACGCAATCAAGAAAGGTGCTCCATCTTGAGGAAGCCAAGATCATCGTCATCTATCTCAAGAGGACGAGGCACAAGGTATAGGTTTGCCCTTGATAGGTTTTCTGTTTTATGATAGATTGTCATACTGTCAAGGGGGGCTCTCAAGTGAGTAGCTTGATCGTACCTTCCGTTGAGAGCTCAAACCATTTGCATCCTTGCATCATACTTCTTGGTTCTTGTTTGGTGTTTCTCTTTGTGAGTTTTAGAGTTTATGTTCATCTTCATGACAAGCTCGAGTTCATCGAAAACGGAGTCCGTATGCATCTTCTATGATGTTTTCGCTGTTGGGAGTTTTTACCGGTCTTATTTGAAGAAGGGTTCTCACCATTTTCTTATAAGACATTTCTAACTTGATTCTTATTGATATTTCTATCAAGATTGTGTTATCCCATGTCGTTAGCTTTTCAACAATCTTGGTTTCCTTGAATTCAGAGTTCGTATGCGAAAGTTAGAGCAGTTTCAGTATCCAGCGGTAGTACCGCTCCTAGTGCTAGCGGTAGTACCGCTCCGTCGGACTGTTTTCCCATACTTTTTGGCCTTAGCATGGTTGGTGAACCTACCGAGCGTTAGTACCGCTCCCTTGAGCGGAAGTACCGCTCTGTGCGGGCTGTGAAGGATAACGGTTGGATTTTCCCCCACCTATGGAAGGGGCTCTTCTTCCCCATTGAATCTTATCTCTTCAGCTCGTGTTCTTCCCCCATTGTTGACCTTCTTCGAGCTTTCTAACTCTCAATCCCTCCAATGATTCTTGCTAGTTCTTGAGGGAAAAGAGAGAGGAGATCTAGATCCACATTTCCACCAATCACTTTCTTCTCTAAGTGAGGGGAACCCCTTGGGTCTAGATCTTGGAGTTCTTCGTGTTCTTCTTAGTTCTTCCTCTCATTTTCCTCCCTTGCCATTGCATTAGTTGCATCGTTTGAGTTCTCCACGGTAATACGTGGAAGTGAAGTTTGAGAAGCTTATTACCTTTGGTACTTAGTACCCTAGATATTGTTCTTCGTGGATGCTTTGGCGTCCTAGAAGCTTGGTGGTGTCTCGGAGCTCAATCATTGTGGTGTAAAGCTCCAGGCAAGCGTCGGGGTCTCCAATTAGGTTGTGGAGATTGCCCCGAGCAATTTGTACGGGTATCGGAGACCGCCCCCAAGGTTTGCCATTTGTACGGGTTCGGTGACCGCCCTCAAGGGTCCCTTAGTGGAATCACGACATCTTGCATTGTGCAAGAGAGTGAGGAGATTACGGTGGCCTTAGTGGCATCTTGGGAAGCATTGTGCCTCCACACCGCTCCAACGGAGATTAACATCTGGAAGGGTGTGAACTTCGGCATACATCATCGTCTCCGCATGCCTCGGTTATCTCTTACCCGAACCCTTTACTTATGCACTTTACTTTGTGATAGCCATTTTGCTTATTGTCATATATCTTGCTATCACTTAGTTGTTTATCTTCTTAGCATAAGTTGTTGGTGCACATAGGTGAGCCTAGTTGTTGTAGGTTTTGTGCTTGACAAATTAAATGTTAGTTTTATTTTGCATTTGTTCAAGCCTAAACCGTAATAATTTTAAAGCGCCTATTCACCCCGCTCTAGGCGACATCCACGCCCTTTCACCTAGCAGATATTGTCCTTCTATTATTTCCCTTGAAAGACAGGTATAACCCCTGCGCACAAGTTTTTCGGGGGAGGGAAGATAGTGGGGACACCCACAACAGTAGCAAGAGCCAAGACAATCCGCTCAAGGCCAAAGAAAAAGTAAACGCAGCCGGCATACGAGTTGCAAACACTTTGAGTAAGTCATTGGGTGAGTATATTCCTCTCCTCTCTAAAGACACCCTCTATTCTCTCATGTGGAAAAACTTGTGCACCGAGGATCACTGTCACAAGCCTTCCAGACGTCGCCTCGAAGCGCGCTCAACAACCGAGGTGGCCTTTCCGGCATACCTTTTTTGTAAGAAGCGTGCTCGGCGACCCACGGCACGGCCCGGAAGAGTGTCAGGAATCCTACCGATAGTGACGGCCCCCGACAAGGTATCATAGGAAAAAGAGAAGGAGGCAATAGAGGAAGACAAGTATCGCTCCTTCAAACGGAGCACTTAATATACTACAAATAACAATGATTATGTTTAAGACACAGATTGCAATAACAAGGAGCACGGGGGCTTGTCCCAGCGTGGACCTTGCATTCTCTTAACCTTGTCTACCCTATCGACAATAGACATGACCTTCTCCTCAAAGGGCTTGGGGTCCACGTCCTTCGGTAGGCGTACCATGGAGAGGTTCAAATCGGGGTTCCTGTACGCCAGCTTGGTGACCACCTTGAGGAGAACGTTCCGGCATAGGCGCCGGGCCTCGCTCTCCAGCCGCATCGCCTCGTCGGTCCGCAGACACTTTAGGGCGTCGGTCAGATTCTCGAAGAACAATACCAAATTGATGATCGGAGGAGCCCTTGGGGAAGGAGAATAGGCAGGGCCTTCGAGATCCATGGTGGCCAGCTGACCGGCGATGGCCGACGCAGCGTTAACAAGACACTCCGTCCACAACTTGACCATCTTCACGTACTTTCTATGGTCGGCGGAGGTGCCATCGGGATACTCCACCGCAGCCTGGAGCCTCCAGGTCAAGTCCTCCTCCCGGACTGCGCCCTCCTTGAGCGCGTCCTCCATAGGAGTCAATTTGTTTTTTAGGGCGCCCAGGGAGACATTGGCGCTATGAAGCTGGGCGGCCTTGTCAGTCACAGCGGCCTCAACATCCTTCAAGCTAGCGAGTGTCTTGTCCCTCAGGGTGGAAATCACCGATACCTTATCGCAGAGGCCATCGAGCTCTTCCTTGAGCTCTTTCACCATCCCGGTGAGCCCATCCTTGGCGACTTGGGCGGCAGACGCTCAATCGGTGACCTCCTGGAGCTTGCCGACGTACTATGAAGCTTGGGCGTCGAGGTCGCTCTTGAACTAGTCCGCCAGCTCCTGAGTACGATGCGCCACCAGTTTCTCGACCTCCTCGTCCTTGGCGCAGAGCCCCTCGCTGAGCGCACGCTCGCGGGCGGCGAGCTCCTTCTCATGATCTTCCAGGCCGATCCGGATGTTGGTGAGGCAGGCTTCCTCGGCTGAGGTTTGACGTCGAGACTCTTCCTCCTCCTTCCGGACTTCGTCCGACCGAAGGTTGAGCACTTGATCCTCGGCCTTCAGTTTCTCGCGCTCGGCCTGTAGCGCCTTGTAGGCCTCGTTGAAATGAGCCCGCGTTTTCATCAAAATGCTTCTCAAATGCGTCCTCCACCGCCTTGGTGACCACCTCCCGGGAGTCCAACTTCTCCCTCCTGACGCGGTACAAAGCTTGTAGTTGGCCGACATGGTCTCTCATGGAGAGCAAGAGCTGCTCCTCGCTGAGCTTTCCGCCGCCGGTCTCCAGCCCTACCGGGGCATCGGGGCCAATGCTGGCGGAAACCTCCGCATCAACGCTCTCCCCCTCCACCAAGATCCTCGATCGCTCCGCCCCCGGCGGGACGACGAACATCTCCTCGCCAACACGAAGATACGCGTTGCCCGGGATATCCTCGGGACTGGGGGCTGACCGTCGCCTACCTCCCCACTGGTGGGATGGGATTCCTCGCCCTCAGCGGTCTCCTCGCCCCCAGCAGGCGGAGAGTCATCAGCGTGCGCCTCCGGGCCCTCAACGGGCCCCTCTACACGCTCCTGGATATCCTGCTCCTGCTCCCGCTCCTCGTGGGTGGCCTCGCGCGCCGTGGCAACGGAAGCTTCAGCCGCCGCTTCGCGGGAGACCTCTGTAACCACGATGTCGACGTCCATCTCTTCTACGGGAGAAGGATATGTGGAAGGACGAGAAAAGGGATAATCGAGATCACACAAGTTAATCAGGAAGAAAAATCAAGACCCGACTTGTGGATGCTTTTGGATAGGCGCTCACCTTCCTCCTGCATGTGGATGGTAGTTGTCCCCTCCCCGACAACGGCCGTTAACGGGGGCTTGTCCTCAAGCTCCACCGGCTCCGACGACGCATGCTGGGGGCTTTGCCGGGGGCTGGCCGCGAGAGTCGCCGGTGGAGCTTCTGGAGCGTCCGCCAAGGGATCGTCGCTGGTTGGCCATGGCGCCTGTCGGGGGGCCTTAACCGACCGACGCATCAACATCCACCAAAGGGGCGCCCTCGATCGGGCGCTTAGGGCTTGCCGGGGGCACCCCACCAGCCGATGTATCCGCTCTCGCTGACGACTCATCGGTGGCCGTTAGGCTGCTCAAGGCCGAGCTGTTGCACATCGCAAAGACCCCTCGTGGCAGACGGATCTTCAGCTCGGAGCTAAACAACTTCTGGCAGAAGTACCCAAGCTCCATGGCCGTCAGATTATAGTCCACCCCTGGTCGTAGCTGCATGACATCTGCCGCATTTACAAAGGTCGAGGCCGGCCTCCCTACCCTCTACTGGAGGGGGCGATGCGCCTGCGAATGAAATCGGCGGCTACCATGTGCATCGTCAACCCCGCGAAACTGAGGCGCAGGATCATGGTGGTGGCGATGGTCAGCCTGTCGTCATCAGGGGACAAATCGCTCCAGCCCTCTCCCCGGGACCCAATTCTGGAGGTCATGGGCTCGTAGCAGGGCGGGCACCCCTCCTGATGAATCCAGCACCATTTCCCCCGCCACTCATCCCACTTCTCGCGAAGGGTACCTCCCAGGTATGCCTCCTTGCGCCCAGTCCATGGGACCCAGGCGATGGAGCCCGAAAGGGCCTCCCCACCCTGGATGCGAGGAGTGAAGTAGTGGGGGGAGAGAGCTGTGTTGGGGGTGATCCCGACGAAGTACTCGCAGAGGTGCGTGAAGATGGACATGCACGTCACCGCGTTCAGCGTAAAGTCGAGAAGGTGGAAGCCATAGGTGTGCATGAGGTCAAGGAAGAACTCTGAAAATGGCGGGCAAAGCCCGTAGAAGAAATAGTCGGTGAAGAAGGGGAACTGGTCCGGCCCCTCATTTCCCGTCCCGAGGAGCACGTCGGTGGCCGGATGCGCCTTCGTCTCGGCATCCCACTTGATCTGGTAGCGGCTCCTCAGTGTGGCCATATCCAGAACTTTGGGTAAGTAGGCGTACTTCTTCCGTAACCTCGCCAACTCCTTCTCCGAGGCAGCACCCTTTCCCCCGGAGGCCTTCAGCGGCATGACGACGGCGGAAGATGGATGCTGTCGCCTGAAGCGGAACCGCAGGGAGGAAGGGGAGGCGTGGAGAGGCTCTAGCAGAGGGCGGCGACGGTGGTGGCGTTTGAGGTTGGGAAAGAACCAGGAACAGTGTGCTAGAAGAGCTCGTGTTCCCTCCTTCTTATGAGGGCGCGGGCCGACCGTTTGCCTGCTCTACCAACTGTTCCCCACGCCCGCGGCCGCCTAGGCCACTGCGCGCACAACTCCCCACTCCGCACATTCAATGCGCGGCGTGGGGAAACGCAACTGCCAGCAGATCAAGCCATGAAGGCCCGTGCAACTTTTTGGGCCTGGCCCAACAACGCTCCGCACGCGTGTGTGGCCCAGGCTCAGGGGCTCCTATCGGTGCACTAAAGACTGGGGTCCCTAGTGCCCTAGACTTCTGCACAGGCGCAAAGAGCCCGTGAAGGCAGGGTATTGCGGGATCGGGATAAGATGCACCCTCAAGATTACCAAGGCCCCGACAAGTGTGCTTTGCTAGGAAGATATCCAAGGACACGCACGTTTAGTGGGCGTGATGAACACACCAAGCACAAAACCTCGGCAAGCCTCCCTCGCCGGGAAGACAACCGAAGCCGCCGGCAAGATTCCTTGCCAGTACGAAGACCCAAAGCCCCGGCGAGTTCCCTTGTCGGGATGACGAGGCTAGGGACTGGAGGGCGACCGCCCTTGCCATAGTGCAACCGCCCCCAAGTTCCAGCGCATTCCGCATATGCCAGCGCGGCGTCCAGGTGTCGAAACACCTGGACACATGTCTTCACCAGCACGTCGCTGACAAGGACAAGACGTGCATTTAATGCACCTGACAGCGGTAGATGGATAAGCACCGCTCTAGGTTCACTGTAACTTCTCGTGAACCTACCACCAAGCACTGTAGGTGACCCCTTTGCCTATAAAAGGAGGCCCTTAGCTCATTCACAAGGGGTTAGACTCTTTGTATATTGGCCAAGAAGAAGGTTATCATCAGTCACTGTAACGAACAACAAAATGCTTAATACGACCAGACGAGAAGGACGTATGGTTTTACGCATAAGCGGCCCGAACCTGGGTAAAAAAGGCTTGTTGGGTGTTGACCGTTAGTTCTGCTCTTGACGTTGTCTTTCCCCGCCCTACGATCACAAGGGTATCACATTGATTCCCATAGGTGTCGACCTAGCATCACCGACAAGAGGCATAGTGATCGGCGTCTCTGGGCTCGTCCAAACAGGACTAAGGTGTTCTTCCTCTTATTGGGTGAATAAGTATGTCATCCGTGAGGATAACAACATACTTCTTCAAGCATCCCATAAGTGCAGTTCTCATGAGACATGTGTGGAGAATGGAACCTAGCTATGGGCAGTCACTGGCCGAGAGGTTCGTGGTCCAACATGAGCTAGTCCTTCATGCCCATGTTCGTCATAGGCACGATGGGTGGTGGTTGGGCAGAGTACTCGCCATATTCCAACAACTTAGAGCCGTTGCCTATGGTCCTCATCCGATCACCTTATGGCTCTGTGAAGCTTTGGGTTTCAAGGAACTTAGGACGTGAGTGAACATCTATCATCTTATCTTATGCACATTCCTTAGATGCCAATAGTCTGACCTCCAACTCTAGACAAATCACCCTATGTCAGATACATGTCATGTAAGTCAACTCCATACTACTCATGCTAGTCACTCTAGGGTTGAGGGCAGGACTAAACCCAAACACCACAAGTATGATATAGCATACGTTGCACATGAATTCCTATGCAAGAACCTCGGGGAGCCATACAAGCTCCTATCTTGAATCAAGACACCACAAATCCAAATGTCCGGCTAAATCATCCAATGGACAGGGTACTGCATTTCTTTATTAAGCAAACACATAGTATACCAATCCAAGATCTTGTTTCCTTTCTACGAATCTCATCAAGTGGTCCATCAATCCGGTCGATCATTACTGGACCCATCACTCCTACAACTCCAATACTGATGGGGTTCTACACGAGCACTTAGAGCCCTCATGTTCCACATATTATCGTGAGGACTACGTCACATTAGATCCATCAACTTCCAATATCATGGCCAACTAATCTCCCAGGCCATGCTTATACACGTTCAAGAGTTATTTCTAGAACTCCAGTTACTTGTACTTGTTATCCACTGAGAAACATGGTATCATGATCAACATCGTCGGACTAAATCTGACTTACTCCAAACCATGTGGCCTCATACATCATTGATACTCCATTAACATTACCTACTTAACCCGAAACTCAAGTCGAGTAAGAACTTTTACTCGTTACTCCAAGTCTTATGGTAAAATCATCGAACCATGTCAACTACTTGATAAAGTCAATTATACCACCAAGAACTATTGCTCGTGATCATAATCGTCCTACTGAATCCAAACATACTCCATGAACATATAGGTCATGCTAGTATATCAACTTGTTCCACCAAGATCGCCTACCTTTATAAGGGTCTTATGATCCACCAAGATAATCTAGCTATATCCTCAAGACACCTATCAACCTTAGTCTAATATTCTTATATCCGAGAACGGCCCTTCTTATGGCATCAGGGTTATGGTGCTAGCTTAAGAATGAAGGATACTCATTCACCGTGACCACTTGTTCCATAAAGAACACGATGCTAAGCGGGGGGTTTATCGGGGCTCGACAGGGTTTCTGGCAGATCCGTGTATTAAAAACGTGACCAGAAATTTGAGCTGGAGAGCTTGCGATGGTTAGGTTGATCTAGGGAGGGTTCTCCAATCTTGAGGGAAAGCCTCACTTCTACACGTCACGTGTGGTGGAGCACGTCATAGTTAGTGTCTTCATGGTCAGTTGCTCGTTGAAGTGGATCTTCGGTGCATCTTGTCTTGTTGGTCTTCAGTTGTCGAGAAAGGTGGGAGAGAGAGAAAGTAGCATAGAAGGGAGTGCAGAAGAGGGTGGTATAGTGCAAGTGCAATCAAATAAGTGTAAAAAGTCAATTCAATCATCGAGGTAAGATAGGCGATATAATCGCGTACTCACTGCATGAGGCAAACACATGACATGGTCCCATCCGAACCTTTTCACGGATTCGACTTCTTATAAGGGATTTATGACTCATCCTACCCTAGGGTCCTCGGACTCGACAGTCATGCTTGCGGCATGCTCTGGAGAGGAGTCCCCTCCATCTTCTCGGTCTTCTTACGATGTTGCCATGCGTCTTGTTGTTTTTTGCCGAAATGACTCGGGTTGGGCTAAAAAGAATTACTGACGACTTCTCACATGGTGAGCTGTCGACGAGGGTAGTTCTTCATGGCTGTTGTTGACATGTTCTTCTATTGTCTTCACAATCTTGTCATTGTCTCCTTGACTTCCAATGCATCTGGAGTTCCAAGTGGACAACCGTTTTCCTGCTCACTAAGGTGAGGCGGACTAAATGGCGAGGTTCTCATCCACCGGTGGTGGTCGACACAACCTTGATATTGACAGGGTCACTCTATTAGCGATGCAGATCATGGCCTTGAATATATTACGTCCTGATCATCATAGGTGAAGGTGGCATCACCCGGAAACAGTGTCGAGGGTGTCACCATCTTCTGGGTCTCGATGTCCTCATTCCTCATGGAGGTACTTCTGTTGGTGTCGTATGGTCGTAGCGTTGCCATTCTTGTCTTCCGGGTATGTGGGTGATCGCTTGGAGAGGTTGCTTCCTTCGAAGTTGCCCATGAGGATTTTAAGTAATCCGGTGATCAGAGGGAATAGGGTGGTAGTGACCATTTGCAAGTTTTGAAAAACCGGATGAGAAGTGTTAGAGAATAAGGGTGGAAGGCTAAGGTAGAACCTTCACTTTCTTTGAAGATTTAGGATAGGTGAGAAATATACAGGTTTTGCAAGTACCTTTGAAGGGTCTGGAAAACAGCTTTGTCCTAACTAACGTCCGTGCTAACTAAGGGCTTCCTACAGTCAGGATGGCTCTGATAACACCTCTGTGGGGACCCCGACTTACGAGTCGAGATCGCCGAATGAACGCGCTTAGTGATCCCACAGATCAATGCTCACCGAACACACATAAACTGAATAACCAGAGTCTTACATCCGTTCATACTGTTTGACAATAAAAGACCATTGTGGTCAAGTCTTACATATATAGGGCCTTGAAGGCCAACACACCCAACTTGACCAATAGTGGAAATATTGGTCGAAAGCATGAACCCATGCCATCAGCGTTAACCTATAGGTATTCTGACTAGGAAGCTTCCTAGCTCGCATGAACGTCACCAAGTTACTCTTCACCAGATCCTAATCTCTCATACCTGGTCAATGAAATAACCAGTGGCAAGCCAATGAGTACTTTGAATGTACTCGCAAATAGCCCAAGATATGGATACGCAGTTGTAACGATAATAAAGTAATACGCAACCTTTGCGGAAAGCAGGTTTTGATTGTACATAAGCATGATCAAATACTTGCATGGACATGCAACATAACTGGATGGTATTCATAATAACATGTCACAGATATCAACATATCTGCTAGGGGTTGAACACCACAGGTACAGCCTATATGCCAAGTCACCGAACTTGTCATATCATCTTTCTCAGATAACAGCTTTAAACACGCACGCACACTCACACATGGTTTATGCAGAAATGACTGGACGTAGTTTAAGTAGGATTACCGAACTGTCCTTGACTGTGGACATGACTATTCGAATAGTGTTACACTCAGGAGAGGTTGTACATTGTACCCACGAGATCCGGGAAACTTTCGTGTCATCCAGGACTCATGGTATATAACATACCCGAGGTAAGTGCCCGATCATTGGGTTTCCCGTGACGATACGAGACGAAGAGTTCCACTTGATTGGTACCCATCACAAATCATGTACGTCTTACGAGCACCAACTCTAGACCGTATCATCCATATGGGGACCAACGGTGTGCCGGAACACGCAAAAACGACATAGTCGACATACCTGGTACGACCCCGTCACGATAGTGACCACACATCACGCCCGCCACTAGTAATGTGGCCTGTTTTCTAGCACCGACAAAGTAATCAACAAAGCCCCGTCCCCTAAAGGGGTATCATGGTCGTACATGTAAGGGTGGGACGGTCGACACATCATAAATCTAATCCCATTTCCAAAACCACTCACACAAAAAAATCCCGGTGCACCACTTCTTTCACAAGTGGTCACCTAACTCAACATTATCACCCTCGGGCATTAGTGGCACGTGATGGGGTTTTCGTAAAACCTTCGATATCAACTTTGTGTTACCATCATCATACACATGCTCTTTCTATGCATAGCAATACTGACTACTTGTCAACATATTATCAGCGTAACCTTCATAGATGGTAAGGTCATGCTCAATGCAAGTGCTCCGGAGGAACCATCGATAACACCATGCTGGGTGCACCAAATAACCTTCACTATACAATGCTTTATGTGCTGTGTGCTGGTTATATACTGGAATTCCTTCTTGATGCTACTGAAAATTATTATTAGGGAGGAACATCTGCTTGTAGGTGTTGGGGGATGTTGCACGGGAAACCAAAAATTTCCTACGCATAGGAAGACCTATCATGGTGATGATCATCTACGAGAGGGAGATCAGATCCACATACCCTTGTAGATTGCTAAGCGGAAGCGTATATAGCGCGATTGAAGTAGTGGAATGTCTTCGCAATCCAAATCGCGGCCCGTTCCGCGATCTCATCACGATCCGTCCCACGATCCCATCACGATCCATCCCGATCTAGTGCCGAACGGACGACACCTCCGCGTTCAGCACACGTACAACTCGATGACAATCCCCGCCTTCTTGAACCAGCAAGATGGGGAAGAGAGGTAGATGAGTTCTCTAGCACGGTGGCGTGGTGGTGGTGGTGGTGAACTAATCCAGCAGGGCTTCGGCTAAGTACTGTCGAACTAGACTAGAGGAGAAACAAATCTAGAGAGAGAGAGAGGCAACCGTGGTTGATTTCTGTGTGTCAAATAACCCTCAATACCTCTAGTATATATAGGAGGAGGGAGAGGGGAGGCTGCCTTGGCCCCTCCTCCAAGGAGGAGAGGATTGGCCGAAACTAATGGAGAGTCCTCCTCCCACAAGGGAGGTGGACTCCCTTCCAAGGACTCTTCCTCCTTTCCTTTTAAGCTTTCTTGCCTTTCCCCTCCACTCCTAGCTATATGGGCCTTTAGAGGAGGATTTTTCCAGCCCACCAAGGGCTGGTCCACCTCATCTCACAGCCCATGAAGCCCTTGGGTCGTCACACCCCTCCTGGTGGTCCCCTAGTACCCTCCCGACACTCCCGGTACACTACCGATGAGCCTGCAACTTTTCTAGTGACCAAAACACGACTTCCTATGTAACAATATTTACCTCTAGACCATTTCGGAGCTCCTCTTGATGTCCATGATCTCATCCGGCACTTCGAACAACCATCGGTCACCAACACCTATAACTCTATGTCAAGGATTCAATTAATCCTATATGCAGTTCCCTTTGTCCTTCGGTATGTTACTTGCCCGAGATTCGATCGTCGGTATCTCTATACCTAGTTCAGTCTCATTACCGGGAAGTCTCTTTATTCCTTCCGTAATACAAGATCCCGTGACTAACTCTTTAGTCACATTGATTGCAGGTCTTATTGTGATTTTGTATTACTGAGTGGGCCCCAAGATACCTCTCCGTCACACAGAGTGACAAATCCCAGTCTCGATTCACGCCAACCCAACAGACACCTTCGGAGATACCTGTAGAGCACCTTTATAGTCACCCAGTTACATTGCCACATTTGATACACACAAGGTATTCCTCCGGTGTCCGTGTAATGCCCGAGAGTGTAACTTGCCTTATTTGGAACCTTCTTGTATGTGGGTCCATCATGTCAGTGCAATGAGAGTTATTCCATGTGGTATTTCATGTGCATGCCTTGTTTCCTTTGCATTCATGCATCCATTCATCCATGCCTCTTTGTGTTTGTTGCCTTTGTGAATCCATGTATGTGGTATGCGATGTGATGGTATGTGATGTGATGATGTGTGGTGCATTTGAAAGTGTGGTGCAATTATGTTGGTTTGCAACTAGGTTTCAAAACTTCCTCCCTCTCTATTTATCCCAAGCTCAAGTTTAACTTGCTCCATCCCCGTTTCAAAAATGTTCATATTTTATAGTGGTTTATGGTGGATGTGGTGCTAGGTATTTGTGATTTAGACTTTGTTTGAGAAGGGGCAAATATTGACAAAACAGTGTAACTAATTCTGTTTTGTAAATATTTAAAGACTCCAAAAATTCCTTTTACATTTTATTTAAATGGGTCATAATTTCCTTATGACCAGGAGCATTTTATTTTATTTTTAGCTTCAACAGTGTTGCCTGTGCATTTGTTTTGCCTCTGTTTGTTTTGAAAATAGAAAACACCAGTGGGTTTTCTTTTTCTTTTCTAGCGCATACAAGTGGGCTCCCTCTCCTTGGCCGGCCCAACTCTCCTTCTCGCGCGCAGCCCACCTTCTTCCCTCTCCTGTAGACGGCGTCTCCTTCCTCCGCCAGTCTTCTGGATTTTTTCACTGTTCTAACCTTTTTTTGAAGTTGTGCATAAAATGAACTCGGTTTGAAAAGATTTCATGATCTAACCCTTTTTAGAAACGTCATAATCCGTGGCGTTGCTGCCCCACTATGAAATGCTAGTCTAATATGGCGTTTCCGACCACCATCGAAACACCGGTCTACTTGGGCGTTGCACATCATATGGCAACGCCAAGGTATTTGGCATTTCTAGCCAGGCTAGAAACGCCATGAGGGTTGGCGTTGGTGTGTAGGCAGGCATGTAGCAGCAACAACATCATGCGGGAGAGTAGGCTACTGCTGCTACGGCTGCGCTGCACATGCATGCAACCCAGCATCAGAGCGTCCCTCGCTTCGCCCTGCGGTAGACGAGGGCACGAGGTCAAGGGACCGGCGGACACATCCATGCGACGCGAGTGCAGAAAGACGGACGGACGGATGTTGTAGCGCATTAACTGAGCTGACTCGAGTTCTAAAACGTCGCGTTGCGGCACATGCATGCAGCCCGGCTCCGTCCGTGCATCTGTCCATATGCGTGCGTGTATGCATGCATGGCGTTGAGTCACTAGCAGAAGGCAAAGCTTTAATGCGCCCTCGTGTGCCATGCAGTAAAAGAGCGAGAGCCATGCATAGCTACACAGCCATGCACAACTACACAACCATGGGGAGAGTACACTACTACTGCTACGGCTGCGCTGCTGCATGTTGTTGCCGCTACTACCTACCTGCCTAAACACCAACGCTCGAGTCAGGGTGCTTGCGAAGAAAGGGCACAAACAGCAGACAAGGCAAATGCTCATTCTCGGAGACTGCCCCACCAGCTCCAGCCTGGCACCGAGCGCCCCAGCGCACCACGCTCTGCAACGCCAATATGCTGGGCGTTTCCAGGCTGCACAAACACGCCAAGGGCCATGGCATTTCTTGTGTGGCATGCAACATCCGCGTAGACTGGCATCTATATTTGGAACAAAAACACAACAGTAGACAGGCGTTTCTACATCCATCAGCAATGCCAGGGGGTGTGGCTTTTCTAAAAGGGTCACATCATGAAATACTTTCAGATCGAGTTCGTTCTGTGATTTTTTTACGTCACGTGGGTTAGAACAGTGAAAAAACCACTGTCTTCTTCAGAGATAGTGTGACAGACACGATGCCATCTCACGGGCGTCAAGGTCGCGCGTCCCTCGCCTCCTCCTCCTCCTATAAAGCCCCCTTGGCATCCGTGCAGGGCCTAGGGTTCCTCCCTAGCCGCCGCCACTTCTTTCCCCTTCCTCCTCCTTCTCCCCACATCGACAACAAGCGGAACGAGCCCCTCCTCCACCATGGCCGTACCTGGAGGAGCTCCTCGCTGACGTTGCCTTGCCCCTGCGTCCTCGCCAAGCCTTCGGCGAGCATGCGGGACGACAGGAGGTTTCGTTCCCGCGGCTAGGAGGTGCAGATCGGGTCTGCTTCCCCTACTTCGACGACCGGCTTCTTCCTCTCCGACGATCTCCTCTGCCACGGCTACTTCTTCTACTTCCTCTACTTCCTCTTCGGCAGGATTGGCGTCCTCGAACAGTGGGTGATCACGCACCTTCCTCCCCCTTCCTTGTCGGCATATCGTGTGTAGGAACCCGTAGCCGTGCTGCCGTTCTTCTCTCTATCGCCGGCGCCGCCGTGCTTGTTGCAGCAGTAGGTGTAGGCCTTCCCGTGGCGAGCTTAGTGTAGAAATGGAACAGTGGGAGCTCCTTCTCCCTTCCATCGAAGAGCCGTTGCTCAATTTGAAGTAGAACGCCGGCGGTGACCTCCCCTGTTCCGTCCACCATCGGGCAGAGGTAGAACCAGACGGGTTGCTCAAAAGAGTTTCCTCCTCTACTCTGTTAAGATTCGATGGCAGAGCGTAGTGGTAGGGGGTGTTTTGCATAGTAGAGGGTCATGGGTTCGAAACCCCGCGGCGCCACCCCTTTTTCTATTTGTTTCTTGGGCACAGTAGCAGCAGAGAGATGGCTTATCAAGTATCACCCATGTGTTCTGTCGAGTAGTAGGTGTTAGCCCAGTGGTTGCGTGGTGGTGTGTTAGACTAGTGGGTCTTGGGTTCGAATCCCAGGCCATCCCCTTTTTATTTTCTTGTTATTTGTTTTTATTTTGCTGTTTTGCCTTGATAGTTAGTTGTGATGCTTGGGCAGCAATGTTTTGTTGGCAAAACATTTATATTAGCATGTTGTCTCTAGTTATTTTGCTAGCATGTGTAGTGATTCATGTGTAGGGATTTTGAGATGCCAGTGTGTATGTGTGAGCAAGCTTCCATGTATGTGTGGGTGTTAGTATGTGTGTGGTGTACTAGGGTAGTGTGTGTATATGTGTGTGTGATACCCATGTTCATGAGGTTGAGCTCATACACTAGTTTGTACAAGTGTGTGTGTGTGGGTTCCCCCCCCCACATGCTTTGTGTGTAGGAGTAGTGATTCTTGTGTGTGTGTGTAGGTGATCATGTGGAGTGTGTATGTGTGTGCATGTGTGTGTGTGACACCCACATGCCAAGGCATGGTTTGCCTAAGAGAGCACTTGGTGCAAGCTTGAATGTGTAGGTGTAGGTTTGCATGATGTGACTCTAAGTAAGTGGGTATGTGTGGAACTAACATGTGTAGGTGCTTGATGTATGTGTGTGTGTGTATGGTGATGTGCTATGGCACACATACATGAGGCCTAAACCCTCATGTCACCATTGGTGTTGTGGAGATGTGCAAGTGCATGTGTAGGTGATGATGTAGTGAGAACACATGTGATGTAGCACTATTTGTATCTTTGTGATTCCATGTACTTTTTCATCTTAGCTTTGTGCCCATTTGATCTATGCAAGTACCTAGCTATTATATATGTTTTTGGGGTAGAATCATCCCAAGAATCCATTTGTGGAATCAGATTCCACTTTGGAACACTTTCTCGGAATGCAATTTTTCTGTTTTTTTCTATGTTTAGAGCTTGGTTCCATGTGATGTGATGAGCCCAATAAGATGATTCCTTGTTGCGGCAGTAGAGGGTGAACCCCTCTAGAACATGATGGTGTTGTTTCATGCTTAGGAGTTTACATGTGCATGTTCTGCCTAGTCAAAGCAGGCATGTGGCTGAAAATATCAGCTTAATGAAAATCTGTGATTTTCACTAAGTTTGAGAAACTGTTGTTATTTTCTTCCCTTGTAGTTGTGCTTGCAGAAGTTCATGTGTTCGGAATCAGCCCCTACAATCAACTGGAAAGTTCTAGCTTTTGTGTTTGTCTAGATCTCTGTCAATTTTCATTGCATTTGACTTCCCGTAGATATTGATTTTGGTGCTATCAAAATGCTTGAGAGCATAAATAGCTAGTGAGAATCTAAGAATTTCACTAAGTCCCTGAAAACTGATATTTTTGTCCAAGTTAGTAGATGTAGATATTTTTGTGTGTAACTCCTTTGTATTATCTTTTTTGTTCATGCCTGTGGAGCTTTTGAATAGCTTTTGCATGTTGCTCCCAAACTACTATGTTGCTGTTTAGGACAGAATGTATAGTTTTGTTGCTTTGATGTTTGTGAGTGCATAGTTGATGGTGTGGTGAGTTTCTTTGCACCACCCCATCTATACTTCTTTGTTTGGTGATGTGGTAACCTGGGAATACCAGAAGTATATCATTGGAGAGTGTTGGTGGTAGTTTTGACCCGTAGGATTTCATTTCTTGTTTCGTTGTTTTCGGTAGATCCGTAGCTCCGTTCGTAACGTTCTTTATATGTTTTTCCATCGTTTTCGCGTGATGCATCTGTTCATGTCATCTTCATGCGTGTCAAGATAGCTTAGACTGAAGTTCTGTCCAGAAGTTTGTAGTTTCTTCTCATGCATATGCAAGTGACTAGATTAGAGATGCATGTTCATTCTCATCTCATGCATCATGTGCATGTTGCATCATGTGGTGTTGTTGTTCATTGGATGGTATTTTTATGTTGGGTAGCACCGGCATCGGAGGGCGAGTACGTGGATCCGGGAGAGTACGTGCAGGACGAACAAGAGCAGTTCCAATTGAAGACATCATAGGCAAGATGACGTGACCCTGATACCATCTCTAGTCTTGTTGTGCCTAGATTCACGTTTCCTTCATCATATGCTCGCTGCCTACCACTGAAATAATTGCCTCCTGATATTGACATGAAACCCATACACTTTCCCCTCCTAGCATATACTGAATGGCTAAGTAGGCTTGCTCAGCTTCTAATGTTAGTGTTGCTAGTTGTAGGTGTAATTGTCTCATGTGATAACATGAGTTTGATATCATTATGTTAAATCTGTTATATAATTAATGCACCTTTATACTTGGCACACGCTGGGAGGCCTTGCCTTTTGCCGGGTGTTTTGTTCCGTTATTGCCGCCATAGTTTCCGGATACCGGTGTTTGATTCCATAACTGATCGCTCCTAACACGTTTGGGGTTGTTATGGGGACCCCCTTGATAAATCGTGTAGTGTTAAGACTTGTCCAGCAGGACCCAACCTTGGTTTTAATCTGCTAATCACTTAATAATAATCTACATAGGGAATAGCTACCCCGAGGAATTAATCAACAACCCGGGCCAGTGCTCCTCATGAGTGTTGGCCCAAACTAGAGTCGTGTGCGGGGCCAACCCGGGGCAACTCGGGAGATGTCTATCAAGCACTGTAGGCTATGGTCATCCGTTGTGTCCTGAGACTGTGATACGCGGCTCTTATCGGGGTCGTCGACACGACGGGAGGTCCTGCTAGTCTTGGCTAACCTTAGCGATATATATTGCGTATAGGAATCCCGGTGAAGCTTTGGTTCTCCCCAGAGTTGAGGTTTTCCTCTAAAGAATCCAACGAGATCACGAGATTCGTGATAGAGGATTACTTTGCGGCCCGTGACCGTTTGTGATGGACTAGTTGGAGCACCCGTGCACGGTTTAATCTTTCGGAAAGCCGTGCCCACAGTTATGTGGCAACTTGGAATATTTGTTAACATCCGGTTCTGGATAACTTGAACCTAATCTAATAAAATTGTCAACTGTGTGCGTAACCGTGATTGTCCCCTTCGAAGACCTCTCTTCGAACGGGAACACGGTGGGGTTATGTTTGAGGTAAGTAGGTGTTCAGGATCACTTAATGATCAGCTAGCCTTCTCCCGCTAGCATAGACCACATATATACCTTGTTCTACATAAGTTAGCCACCATAAATGCTTAGGATGTTGCAACCTAAAAAGTGAACCTTCTTTACCTAATAACTAGACTAGTTCTGGCACCGAGGTCATAGATTGTTGAGTCCCTGTGGCTCACAGATTACTTCAACACACCAGCAGGTACATGTACGCCCGACACAGGTGATCCCGATGGCACGCAGCTGGCGTGGCAGTATGATGAGGAGAATGACCGCCTATACGTGATCGTGGGCAAGCATGGAGGGTAGCATAGCCTTTTCTCATGTTATTTAGTTTGTAGCGGAACTATCTTGTCTGAATAAATGTGTGATGTAAACTCTGATATTATCTATGAGATGACAAACGATTCCCTATTTGTCATTCTTTTATTATGTATGTGCTATGTTATCGTGCTTGCGAAACTCTTAGATGCGCTTCTTTCCATTTTGGGGCCTCGTTCCATAAATTGGAAAGGACCGCATCTTAGTCATTACAAGTTGGTAATCAGAGCCTTACGACCATAGGAGCCTTTGGATGATCGTACTTGGCCGAGTCGATTCTAGTAAAATGTTCTGAGTCTTAGTTATATCCGAGAGTAGGATTCTTTTTTCTCCTCTTCCATGCTTTGGTGAGGTTCCCGACTTAGTAAATCTTAATTCTACTCCTCTTCTCGCTCAAAAAAATTTAGGATCACGCGGGTATTTTGAAATCTTTATAATATCGATGTGACGGAGTTCTGTCTTGGTGCCTCCTGTCTGCCTTGATTTCTTCTGGGAGTTGAGCTCCAGGGGATTCTTGCGCACATCGCCATCATTCAGATTTCTGAGTATCTTAGAACGATGGATGTTCGTAATTGCTTCAATACTAGTAGTGGCGAGATAACCCCGATGTCCCCAGTACTGGTGCAGATTGTTTGGGAGTACTGCCATACTTTGTATCATTGTGATCACGAGGTTCTCTAGTAGATGAAGGTCCGAGATTTTGGTTATGTGTTGACAGATGTGATACATTGGACGGGTTAGTATAGGAGTTGTGTGAATATTACTCCTTGTATCCGTGTACCAGATTGCATGACGAGATATTTCGGGAATTCATAGGTGGGATATCAAGTAGTGACTTATAGGACAATCTTCCTACAGATGCATGATGTGAGGTTGGGATTCGACATTCAGTGGGTATGTTTGTTCACAGTCATCTTACAGCGGTTCTCCTAGTGTCTTAAAGAGTCCTTGTAGCTTGCTACAACTTGGGGATACTTCGTAAGTCGTGCGCACGACCTTGCACAGGATGGCTACTGTAAATTCAGAATTTTGTCGACAGTCACTTTGAGGAAGCATTCTTACTATTTTGTTCGAGTGCAATTGCTAATATTCTTGTTCAGATATTCCTGCCTTTTCGATTCATCTATACCTTTAATTTATTCTGTCGGCTAATGTGTTGTCCGTCTTCAGGATGGCTCCACCAATTCGTCTGAATCGAGGTCGTGAGGATGTGCCGCCACCACCTCCTCCTCCGGAGAATCCTGTTCCGCTGCCGCCTCCTCCTCTAGAGGCTTGGCAAGCGGTGATTGCTACTACAAATGCAAACACTCAGATGCTGATACAGTTGTTGCAAGAGAGGACTAATCAGCAGCAAGGCAACTTCAATCATGGGGGCAATCAGTTTGCTAATCTGAGTCAGTTCCTGTCAAATCAGCCGAAGACCTTCATGTCGTGTGACGAGACGTTTGATGCTGAGGATTGGATCCGCGACATGAATAAGCACTTTGAATGTAGCAATGTCCGTCCAGAGGATTTCGTCAAGTTTGCAACATTCCAGCTGAAGGGGCAAGCATCTATCTGGTGGCAGCCGTTGAAGGATTCCAGGGGTTTTAGATTGATCACTTGGGATGAGTTCTGCCGGGACTTCAGGTCCCACTACATTCCGTCCAGCTTTGTGGAGGAGATGTGTGAGAAGTTCAGGCTCTTGAAGCAAGGTGGTAACTTCGTGTGCAAGTACAATGTCGAGTTCCACGAGCTGGCCCGATACGCCTTGCAGGATATCCCTGATCAGAAGAGCAAGATTTATCAGTTTAGAGGTGGCTTGCAAGAAGATTTGTAGTTAGATCTCGCTTTGCACGATAAGTTCTACAACTTAGCTCTTAGGGCTGAGGCAGCTTTGCTTAGGGTGGAGAATTCTAAGAAGCACTTTAGAGATTCCAGCTCGTCTTCCTCAACTCAGGTGGTTCAAAATTAAGAGATATATTGGGTGTCTCCTCCTCCTCCTCGGCACGCGTAGCAGTTCAAGCATTCAAGTAGCCGTGGTTCTTCCCACCCACCCAACCCAGCTTTTCAGTAGAGATTCCAGCAACAGAAGCAAGGGCCTCCTCAGACACAGTACCGTCAGCCAGCAGATGTTACTTGTCACAAGTGTGGGCAAAAGGGTCACTATGCCAACAAGTGCACTTCTCAGCTCCGTCTTCCGCCTCCTCCTCCAGGCAAACCTCCAAGCAATGCTATCGTGAAGTTCAACCCCAGGTCTGCTCGAGTCAACATGGTGAATGCGGCTGAGGCAATAAACTCGTCAGATGTGATTATGGGTAACCTCCTCGTCAATGATATTCCTGCTAAAGTGTTATTTGATTCTGGTGCATCGCATTGCTTCATGTCCCGTCCATTCTTTGCAAAGCATAAATTTGTTTGTCAACATTTGCTTAAGCCGGTCTCAGTAGTTTCTCCTGGGAGATTGATGAATTCCAATTGTTTGGTTCCGGATGTTTCTGTCAAGATGGGTAGTTATTCTTTTCTGGCGTCTCCTATTGTCTTGGGCAATTCCGACATTGATTTGATCCTTGGTATGGACTGGTTGGCCATGAACAAGGCATTGATTGATTGTGAAGCTTACTAACTCTTCGCAGGACGTGATTACCTTCGCGGCACGCGATGACACAGTCCGTCTGTTCTCTTTGAATGAAAAGGGTGAGATTAATCCTATTTCGCAAGTCCCAATGGTCTGCGAATATGAAGATGTGTTTCCAGAAGAACTGCCAGGAATGCCTCCGCACTGAGAAGTCGAATTTATTATTGAGCTTGAACCAGTTACTGAGCATGTGTGCAAACGGCCGTACAAATTGGGTCCAGAAGAGCTGAAGGAACTTAAGAGGCAACTCGATGAGCCGGAGCGTTTGGGTCTGATCAGACCGAGCTCGTCTCCTTGGGGCTCTGGAGTGTTGTTTGTCAATAAGAAGGATGGCACGAACCGATTGTGTGTTTATTACCGTCCATTGAACAAGAAGACAATCAGAAACAAGTATCCACTCCCTAACATAAATGAGTTGTTCGAGCAGTTGAAAGGGGCTAAGATCTTCTCCAAGGTCGATTTCAGAATGGGCTATCATCAAATTCGCATTCGCGAAGAGGATATTCCGAAGACTGCTTTCAGGACAAGTTTTGGCTCGTATGAGTATACGGTCATGTCTTTTGGTCTGGCAAATGCTCCACCGACATTTTGTCGAATGATGAACTACATATTCTCTCCGTTCAAGAATGAGTTCGTCTTGCTGTATCTCAACGATATTCTGGTCTTTTCAGAAACTGAGGAAGAACATGAAGAACATCTCAAGCTGGTGCTTGATAAGCTGAGAGAGCATAAATTCTTTGCCAAGTTTTCCAAATGTGAGTTCAGGTTGAAAGAAGTCATCTATCTTGGGAACATCATCTATGCCGAGGGTATCAAAGTTGATCCGTCGAAGGTGTAGGCCATTGTTGAGTGGGAGCCCCCGCAGAATGTGAAGCACCTTCGAAGCTTTCTTGGGCTTACAAGCTATTGTAGAAGGTTTGTTGAGAACTTGTCCAAGATTGCTAAGACTCTCTCAAGTCTTCTTCAGAAGGGTGTGAAGTATGCCTGGTCTCCAGAGTGTTAGTTGGCCTTCGACACACTCAAAGAGAAGCTCACCTCTACTCCAGTCTTGGTTCCTCCTGATGACGCCAAACCTTACCAAGTGTTCTGCGACGCCTCTCTTCAAGGTCTTGGTGCAGTTCTGATGCAAGAGAAGAAAGTGGTTGCTTATACCTCGAGGAAATTGAAGCAAGCTGAGAAGAATTATCCTGTGCATGATCTTGAGCTGGCAGCAGTGGTACATGCTCTGATGACTTGGAGACACCTCTTGTTGGAACGAAAGGTTGAAGTGTTCACCGATCACAAGAGTCTCAAGTACATCTTCACCCAGCCTAACCTGAATCTCCGAAAAACTCGTTGGGTGGAAGTGCTCCAAGATTTTAATCCGATCATTGAGTATACTCCAGGCAAAGCTAATGTCGTGGCAGATGCTTTGAGCAGGAAGGCTTACTGCAACAGTCTCATTATGAAGCCTCTCCAGTCGGATCTTTGTGAATCTTTCAGAAAGCTCAACCTTCAGTTAGTACCTCAGGGATTTCTTGCAAATCTTTAGATCTCTCCTACCTTGGAAGATCAGGTTCGAGCAGCACAACTTCTTGATGTAATGGTGAAGAAAGTTAAGATTGGCTTGGCAAAGGGAGTTCCCAAATATAAGTGCTTCAGTGTTGATGCCAGAACACGTTATTCTTTGAGGATCGTCTTGTCGTTCCGAAAGGTGATCTCAGAAATGTAATCATGGAAGAAGCTCATAACTCTCTCCTGTCAATACATCCAGGAAGCTCCAAGATGTATCAGGACTGGAAACAAACCTTCTGGTGGACTCGCATCAAGCGTGAGATTGGTCAGTTCGTAAATGAATGTGATGTATGTCGAAGGGTGAAAGCGGAGCATCAACGTCCAGTAGGTCTTTTGCATCCATTGCCCATTCCCGAGTGGAAGTTCGACCATATTGAGATGGATTTCATCATCGTGTTTCCGAAGTCCAAGAAGGGTAACGATGCCATCTTCGTCGTCATCGACAAGTTGAGTAAAGTGGCTCATTTTCTTCTAGTCAATGAATCCATCTCCGCAGCTCAGCTTGTAGAGCTGTACACTTCTAGGATAGTATCTTTGCACGGCGTGCCTTTGTTGATTTCTTCGGATCGCGGAAGTATCTTCACTTCCAAGTTCTGGGAGTCTTTTCCGTCTGCGATGTGCACAAAGATACGATTCAACACATCTTTTCATCCTCAGACTAGTGGGCAAGTGGAGACAGTCAATCAGGTCCTTGAGGATATGCTAAGAGCCTGTGTTATATCTTTTTGCATGAAGTGGGAAGACTGCCTGCCTTTCGCTGAGTTCTTGTATAACAACAGTTATCAAGCTAGTTGAGGCAAACCTCCGTTTGAGATTATCTATGGCAGGAAGTGTCGTACCCCACTCAACTGGTCCGAGACCGGCGAGCGTCAGATTCTTGGGAATGACTTGATAGAAGAAGCTGAAGACATGTGTCGAGTCATTCGGGATAATGTCACAGCAGCGCAGTCCCGTCAGAAGAGCTATTATGATAGCAAGCATCATGACATGTCTTATGAGATCAATGACTTCGTCTATCTCAAGGTGTCCCCTATGAAGCGTACACAACGTTTTGGCATCAAAGGCAAGCTTGCGCCTTGTTTCGTTGGTCCTTTCAGAGTTGTTGGCAAGAGAGGCGACCTTGCGTATCAGCTCAAGCTCCCTTCATACTTTGCAAATGTGCATGACGTGTTCCATGTCTCTTAGCTCCGGAGATGCTTCAAGACTACCGAGCGCACAGTTGATCTTCAAGACATCGATCTTTAACCCGACCTATCCTATCGTGAGCATCCACTTGCGGTTCTCGAGGCAACTGAGCGCAAGACCCGCAACAAGTCTGTCAAATTTCTCAAGGTGGAGTGGTCACATCATTACAATAAAGAGGCCACTCGGGAATGCGAGGATCACCTCTCTCTCTATTTATCCCAAGCTCAAGTTTAACTTGCTCCATCCCTGTTTCAAAAATGTTCATATTTTATAGTGGTTTATGGTGGATGTGGTGCTAGGTCTTTTGTGATTAAGACTTTGTTTGAGAAGGCGCAAATATTCACAAAACAGTGTAATTAATTCTGTTTTGTAAATATTTAAAAACTCGAAAAATTCGTTTTACATTTTATTTAAATGGGTCATAATTCCCATATGACCAAGAGAATTTCGTTTTATTTTTAGCTTCAAAAGTGTTGCATGTGCATTTGTTTTCCCTCTGTTTGTCTTGAAAATAGAAAACCCTAGTGGGTTTTCTTTTTCTTTTCTGGCGCATCCAAGTGGGCTCCCTCTCCCTTGCGGGCCAAACTCTCCTCCTCGCGCGCAGCCCACCTTCTTCCCTCTCCTGTAGACGGCGCCTCCTTCCTCCGTCAGCCTTGTTCGGAGATAGCGCGATAGACACGACGTCGTCTCACGGACGTCGAGGACGCGCGTCCCTTGCCTCGTCCTCCTCCTATAAAGCCCCCTTGGTGTCTGTGCAGGGCCTAGGGTTCCTCCCTTGCCGCCGCCCCTTCTTTCCACTTCCTCCTCCTTCTCCCCAGATCGACAGCAAGCGGAACAAGCCCCTCCTCCGCCATGGTCGTACCTTGAGGAGCACCTCGCCGACGTTGTCGTTCCCCTGCGTCCTCTCCAAGCCTTCGGTGAGCATGTGATACGATAGGAGGTTCCGTTCCCGTGGCTAGGAGGTGCAGATCAGGTCTGCTTCCCCTACTTCGACGACGGGCTTCTTCCTCTCCGACGATCTCCTCTGCCACGGCTACTTCCTCTACTTCCTCTCCGGAAGGCTTGGCGTCCTCGGCCAGTGGGTGAGCACGCACCTTCCTCCCCCTTCCCTGTCGGCAGATCGTGTGTAGGAACCCGTAGCCGCGTTGTTGTTCTTCTCTCTATCGCCGGCGCCGCCGTGCTTGTTGCAGCAGTAGGTGTAAGCCTTCCCATGGCGAGCTTAGTGTAGAAATGGAACCGTGGGAACTCCTTCTCCCTTCCATCGAAGAGCCGTTGCTCAATTTGAAGTAGAACGCCGGCGGTGACCTCCCCTGTTCCGGCCACCGTCGGGCAGAGGTAGAACCAGAGGGGTTGCTCAAAAGAGTTTCCTCCTCTACTCTGTTAAGATTCGATGGCACAACGTAATGGTAGGGGGTGTTTTACATAGTAGAGGGTCGTGGGTTCGAAACCCCGTGGCGCCACCCCTTTTGCTATTTGTTTCTTGGGCACAGTAGCAGCAGAGAGAAGACTTATCGTGTATCACCCCTCTATTCTGTCGAGTAGTAGGTTTTAGCCAAGTGGTTGTGTGGTGGTGTGTTAGACCAGTGGGTCTTGGGTTCGAATCACAGGCCATCACCTTTTTATTTTCTTGTTATTTTTTTGTCTTTTGCTGTTTTGCCTTGCTAGTTAGTTGTGATGCTTGGGCAGCAATATTTTGTTGCGAAAACATTTATACCAGCAGGTTGTTTGTAGTTATTTTGCTAGCATGTGTAGTGATGCATGTGTAGGGATTTTGAGATGCAAGTGTGTATGTGTGAGCAAGCTTCCATGTACTGTGTGGGTGTTAGTATGTGTGTGGTGCACTAGGGTAGTGTGAGTATATGTGTGTGTGATACTCATGTTCATGAGGTTGAGCTCATACACTAGTTTGTGCAAGTGTGTGAGTGTGTTTGTGTGTGGGTCCCCCCCCCACATACTTTGTGTGTATGAGTAGTGATTCTTGTGTGTGTGTAGGTGATCATGTGGAGTGTGTGTGTGTGCATGTGTGTGTGTGACACCCACATGCCAAGGCATGGTATGCCTTAGAGAGTACTTGGTGCAAGCTTGAATGTGTAGGTTTGCATGATGTGAGTGTAAGTAAGTGGGTGTGTGTGGAACTAGCATGTGTAGGTGCTTGATGTATGTGTGTGTGTATGGTGATGTGCTATGGCACACATACATGACGCCTGAACCCTCATGTCACCATTGGTGTTGTGGAGATGTGCAAGTGCATGTGTAGGTGATGATCTAGTGAGAACACATGTGACATAGCATTATTTGTATCTTTGTGATTCCATGTAGTTTTTCATCTTAGCTTTGTGCCCATTTGATCTATCAAGTACCTAGGTATTATATATGTTTTTGGGGTAGAATCATCCCAGGAATCCATTGGCGGAATCAGATTCCACGTTGGAACACTTTCTAGGAATGTCATTTTTCTGTTTTGTTCTATGTTTAGAGCTTCGTTCCATGTGATGTGACGCACCCAAGAGGATGATTCCTTGTTGTGGCAGTAGAGGGTGAACCCCTCTACAGCATGGTGTTGTTCTTTCATGCTTAGGAGTTTACATGTGCATGTTGTGCCTAGTCAAAGTAGGCATGTGGCTGAAAATATCAGCTTAGTGAAAATATGTGATTTTCACCAAGTCTGAGAAACTGTTGTTATTTTCTTCCCTTGTAGTTGTGCTTGCAGAAGTTCATGTGTTGGGAATCAGCCCCTGCAATCAACTGGAAAGTTGTATCTTTTTTGTTTGTCTAGTTCTCTGTCAATTTTCATTCCATTTGACTTCTTGTAGATAATGTTTTGGGTGCTGTCAAAATGCTTCAGAGCATAAACAACTAGTGAGAATCTGAGAATTTCATTAAGTCCCTGAAAACTGATATTTTTGTCCAAGTTAGCAGCTGTAGATCTTTATGTGTCTAACTCCTTTGTATTATATTTTTGCTCATGCTTGTTGAGATTTTGAATAGATTCTGCCACATATCTTATTTGGGACATTTGGGTGGCTGAGGGTGCTTTCCATGTTGCTCCCAAACTGCTATGTTGTCGTTTAGGACAAAATGTATAGTTTTGTTGTTTTGGTGTTTGTGAGTGCATAGTTGATGGTGTGGTGAGTTCCTTTGCACTACCCCATATATATACTTGTTTGTTTGGTGATGTGGTAACCTGGGAATACCAGAAGTATGCCATTGGAGAGTGCTTGTGGTAGTTTTGACCCGTAGGACTCCATTTCTTGTTTCGTTGTTTCCGGTTGATCCGTAGCTCCGTTCGTAACGTTCTTTATATGTTTTTTGCATCATTTTCGCGTGATGCATCTGTTCATGTCATCTTCATGCATGTCGAGATAGATTAGAGTGAACTTCGGTCCAGAAGTTTGTAGTTTCTTCTCATGCATATGCAAGTGACTAGATTAGAGATGCATGTTTATTCTCATCTCATGCATCATGTGTATGTTGCATCATGTTTCACGAGAGACACACCTTTGAAATACCCCTGAAGTGCTTCGCTTGTGCAACTCGCCGTTGTGTATGACCATGGATTTGCACCGACGGACGATTTGGCGAGCCAATAATTCATCTATGGGTAACTCACCTCGGGTGAGATACGCCATGTAGGGAGCCGCCCAATCCGGAGTACCACGAAGAGCCTCCACAAGTTGAGACTTGAGGTCCGGCACCGCCAAGTCTTCCTCTGAAGGCAGTCACATCGAAGGATTATGTAATATATCCAAAAAGACATTGGAAGGAACCGTCTTACGCTGTGAACCAAGACGAGAAAGAGCATCCACTGCTTCGTTAAGTCGTCGGTCGATGTGATCCACTTCATAGCCATGAAAATGACACGCTACATCTGACATAGCTCGCCTATAGGCCGCCATCAAGGGATCTCTTGAATCCCAGGTGCCAGAAACATACTGTGCCACCAAATCTGAGTCGCCCAAACATCTGACTCGCGTGAGGTTCATCTCTTTTGCGAGTCGCAATCCTGGAGAAAGGCTTCATACTCTGTTGCATTGTTGGTACATGGGAACATGAGCCGGAGGACATAGCAAAATTTGTCACCCTGAGGCGAAGTTATCACCACGCCAGCTCCCGATCCTTCCATCTGCTTGGATCCGTCGAAATAGATGGTCCAATAGGTATGATCGGGCCTATCCTCTGGGATTTGCAACTCGGTCCAATCATTGATGAAGTCCACTAGTGCTTGAGATTTCACGGCCGTACGGGGAGTATACCGTACGTGATGGGGCCCTAACTCAATGGCCCACTTAGCAATCCGTCCGGTTGCTTCTCGATTTTGTATGATGTCGCCAAGTGGGGCAGAACTGACAATCGTGATGGGATGTTCCTGGAACTAGTGCTTCAGCTTCCGACTTGCCATAAACACCCCAAAGACCAGCTTCTGCCAATGCGGGTAGCGTTGTTGGGAGAGGGTCAGGACCTCGCTGATAAAATACACTGGTTGTTGGACCGGATATTCCTTTCCTTCTTCCTTACGGTCGACAACCACTGCCACGCTTACTGCCTTGGAATTGGCCGCGATGTACAGGAGCATAGGCTCCTTGTTTGTCAGAGCCGCCAATACTAGTGGGTTAACTAATTGTCGCTTCAAGGCTTCAAAGGCTTCGCTGGCTTCGTCTGTCCATACGAATTGATCAATTTTCTTGAGAAGCTGATAGAGAGCGATGGCCTTCTCCCCGAGGCGACTTATAAAGCGGGTTAGAGCTGCGATACGACCCGCCATGTGCTGGACTTGGTTAATATTAGCCGGCTTCCCTAGCGAAGTAATTGCTTCAATTTTGTCTGGGTTAGCTTCAATGCCGCGTTCCGACACCAAAAAACACAGTAACTTTCCTGCAGGAACACCAAACACGCACTTGGTGGGATTAAGCCTCATCTTGTAGACGCGCAAGTTGTCAAAAGTCTCCTTGAGATCCTCCAAGAGCGACTCTTTCTTCTGAGATCTGACTTCGATGTCGTCCACATAAGCGTGGACATTACGACCGATCTGGTTATGTAAACAATTTTGGATGCAATGCTTATAAGTCGCCCCCGCACTCTTGAGCCCGAACGACATAGATATGTAACAGAATGCTCCGAAGGGGGTTATGAAGGATGTTTTCTCCTGGTCTGCCACCGCCATCTTGATCTGGTGGTACCTTGAATAAGCATCCAAGAAACATAAACGCTCGCAACCCGTCGTTGAATCAATGATTTGATCAATGCGTGGAAGGGCGACGGGATCCTTCGGACAGGCTCTATTGAGGTCGGTGTAGTAGATGCACATGCGGAAAGTGCCGTTCTTTTTTAGCACCAGTACCGGGTTAACCAACCATTCAGGATGGAAAACCTCGATGAACCCGGTAGCCAAAAGCCGGGCGACTTCCTCTCCAATCGCCTTACGACGCTCTTCATTAAACCTGCGAAGGTACTGCCGGACTGGCTTTACTTTGGGATCAGTATTAAGATTGTGCTCCGCAAATTCTCTCGGTACACGTGGCATGTTAGAAGGTTTCCATGCGAAGATGTCCCAATTCTCACGGATGAATTCGATGAGCGTGCTTTCCTATTTGGGATCCAGACCCGTCCCAATGGTGAACTGCTTTGTGGAGTCGCAAGGAGTGAAGTCTATGACCTTGGTATCGTCCGTCGGTTAAACTCAAGGGGCGGCTCAGAGTTGATTGTTGGCCTCTTGAGCTGCATCATGTCTGCCAGATCAACATTGGCTTGGTGAAACTTGAGCTCTTCAGCCGCGCAAGCCGACTGGGCATAAGCTGCGTCTCCCTCTTCTCATTCTTGGGTATCTTCCTGTCTTCGCTGATTGTAATAGGTCCCTTAGGACCAGGCATCTTGAGCATGAGATAAACATAACATGGGCGAGCCATGAATCAGGCATAAGCTGGCCTCCCAAACAATGCTTGGTATGGGCTCTTGATTTTGACCACCTCAAACATGAGAGACTCGCTCCTGTAATTGGACTATGTTCCAAAAGCCACGTTAAGTTTAATCCGCCCAATTGGATATGCCGACTTACCGGGGACGATGCCGTGGAAGACCGTGGACGATGGCATCAAATATTTCTCCAAGAGATTCATCCATCGGAAATATCGAAGTATAGGATGTTAATGCTACTGCCTCCATCCATGAGGACTTTGGAAAGGGTGTATCCTCCGACTTGGGGAGCCACGACCAAAGCCAAGTCGCCAGGGTTATCCACTCGGGGCGGGTGATCCTCCCAACTCGAGGTTATGGTTTGTTCAGACCAGTGAAGGTACCGGAGGGGCACCGGCTCGACCACACTGAAGGTTCTATGCTTCACCTTCTGATCCCGTTTGCAGGTGCTCGTGGTGAACACATGATACTGCCCGCTGTTCAGTTGCTTAGGATTATTCTGGAAACCGCCATGATCATCCTATCGCTGGAGATCCCCTTGCGGGCGTGGTTGCTGAAACACTCCTGGCGGGTTGTACTGCTGTTGGTTGGGAACTTTATACTGCCCACTATTGGGTTGCGACCCGCCCTGTGGACCCGGGTTAGGAAAGCTGCCGAACGGGTTTTGGCGCGACTCGGGCATGCCGAGCTACTCTTGTCGCTGGCCCTGATCGCCACCTTGGCCTTTTTTGAACGCCTCGGCCCGGAACTCCTGTATCACGTAGCAATCCTCCCAAGAATGAGTCGTCGGCCCCTCAGCCGTAGCATGTTGTGGAAAAGGGCCTTTGAGTATCTCATGATAATTGCGCGGCTTCTTCCCACTAAAACCCCGCTTCTTCTCGCGCTGGTTACCGTTGTCGGTATTGGTATTAGCAACGAAATCTATAGGACCCTCCTGTTGTCGCGTTTTGCCTTGCCCGCCATAATGGTGGTTTCCCCGGCCCAGAAACTGAGAATGGCCCTTCGACAACTCGCCCCTCCTGGCGGTGCTACTTTTGTCATCGTCCTCTCCAGGATACTTGGTGTCATCTTACTCGGCATATCTGGTGAGGGTATCCATCAACTCGCCCATGTCCTGGACTTTACGCTTAAGTCACCCTAGCTTCAGCGTGCACCAGCCATTAGTGGGCTCGTGAGGCCAGCCCAAGTGGGTTATGGCGCCACAAGGAAAAAAACCAAAAGAAAGAAAAAAGGGAAGAGGGAGGTGGGAAGGAAGGAGTGGACTTCTTCCCCCAAACCGAATTGCGGTGGCAGTCCACCTCCTCCTTTCGGCCGACGCCCTTGGGGCTCCCTTGAGCCCCAAGGCTAGCCCCTTCCCTCCTCCTATATATATTGGTGGTCTTAGGGCTTTTGAGACACAACTTTGCCACATGCAACTCAAACCTATACCACGTAGTTCTTCCTCTAGATTAGATTTCTGTGGAGCTCGGGTGGAGCCCTGCAGGAATAGATCATTACCAACACCGGCGCGCCATCACGCTGCCGGAGAACTCATCTACTTACCCGTCTCTCTTGTTGGATCAAGAAGGAGGATATTGTCATTGAGTTGTACATGTGCTGAACGCGGAGGTGTCGTCCTTCGGTACTAGATTGGGACGGATCGTGGGACGAGGGTGATTTGAATCACGAAGCTGTACCACTACATCAACCGCGTTTCTTAACGCTTCCCCCTTAGCGATCTACATGCGTATGTGGATCAGATGTCCCTCTCGTCGATGAACATCACCATGATAGGTCTTCGTGTGCGTAGGAAATTTTTTGTTTCCCATGCAACGTTCCCCAACAGTCACACCCCTCCCGGTGGTCCCCCGATACCCTCTTGCCACTCCTGGTACACTACCGATGAGCTTGAAACATTTGTGGTGACCAAAACATGACTTCCTATATGTCAATCTTCACCTCAACACCATTCTGGAGCTCCTCGTGACATCCAGGATCTCATCCGGGACTCCTAAAAACCTTCGACCACCAACACCTATAAATCGACTATACTGAAACATCACTGATACTTAAGTCTGCAAACCCTGCGGGTTCGAGAACTACGAAAACATGACCTGAGACACTCCCCGCTCAACAACCAATAGCAGGACCTAGATGTCCATATTGGCTCCTACATATTCTATGAAGATCTCTATCAGTCGAACCTCTATATCAAGGATTCAGTTAATCCTGTATGCAGTTCCCTTTGTCCTTCGGTATGTTACTTCCCGAGATTCGATCGTCGGTATCTCTATACATAGTTCAATCTCGTTACCCTCAAGTCTCTTTACTCGTTCCATAATACAACATATCGAGACTAACTCTTTAGTCACATTACTTGCAAGGCTTATTGTTATTTTGTATTACCGAGTGGGCCCCGAGATACCTGTCTGTCATACGGAGTGACAAATCACAGTCTCGATTCATGCCAACCCAACGGACACCTTCGGAGATGCCTGTATAGCACCTTTATAGTCATCCAGTTACATTGCGACGTTGATACACACAAGGTATTCCTCCGGTGTCCGGGAGTTGCATGATCTCATGGTCATAGGAACAAATACATTGACATGCAGAAAACAGTAGCAATAAACTGACACGATCATATGCTACGTTCATAGTTTGGGTCTTGTCCATCACATCATTCTCCTAATGATGTGATCCCGTTATCAAGTTTCAACACTTGTCTATGGATAGGAAACCTTGACCATCTTTGATCAACGAGCTAGTCAACTAGAGGCTCACTAGGGACAGTGTGTTGTCTATGTATCCACACATGTATTTGAGTTTCCAATCAATACAATTCTAGATTGGATAATAAACGATTATTTTGAACAAGGAAATATAATAATAACCAATTTATTATTTCCTCTAGGGCATATTTCCAACAGTACGAACTGCAATAATATCAAGTTTCCTCCATATGTGTTCAAAGTTTTGAAGTTGTGCTTATTTTGCCTTCCTATGCTAGTTGATTCTTGCTCACATAAACTGTTTGATCACAAAATCCCTTTGCATAGTAAGTAGGTCACACTTAAATGTGCTTGTCACGTGATTAATGATGCCCTTTTGCATGTTATAATTATTATTCCTTTGTGAGCATCATTGAAATCATCATGCCTAGCTAAAAGGCTTTAAAGAAAAGCGCTTGTTGGGAGACAACCCAACACTTTTACTTTCTGTTTTTTGTTGTTCACATTATTAATCTACTGTATTAATCATGTTTTATGCCTTCTATTTCAATAAAATGTCAAGTAAATACTTTGGGATAGTGTAGATGATAGTTGACTTGATTCTATGCAAAAACAGAAACATTTGCTCTCAGTCCTGGAAATTTTTAAATTCACTAGAATGTGATTTTGAACTGAATTGTTTACACATGATTGATATATAAATTTCCTCGATTATCCTAATTTTTCAGAATTTTTAGAGATAGGTAAGTATGGTTACACTATAGATCTTCACACATTCTTCTGTTTTTGACAGATTATGTTTTGCACGCATAGTTGGCTTGTTTTAGTGTTCCCATAGATTATATTAGTGATATAAATTATGGGAATATTAGAATATAGTAGGTATCATGTGGGAAAAATTATGAATCTTTTCTTGAAAGTACCTAAGTGAATGATCATTATCTATTATACTAACCCATCTCACAAAGTTCTGTTAAGTTTTGTGTGATTGAAGTTTTCAAGTTTTGGGTGAGACACCGATATGGGGAGAATAAGGAGTGACAAGAACCTAAGCTTGGTAATTACCAAGGTACCCCAAGGTAATATCCAAGGAAGACTCAAGCACCTAAGCTTGGGGATGCCCCGGAAGGCATCCCCTCTTTCGTCTTCGACTTTATCGGTATATCTAACTTGGAGCTATATTTTTATTCGTCACATAATATGAGCTTTGCTTGGAGCGTCATTTTATTTTGTTGTTCTCTGTTAGATGCTATTTATAATCTTGTTTTCCAATTAAAATTTCCAAGAATTGCATTTAGAATGCTTGAATTGCATGTGTGATGTGTGTTGTACAAAAACAGAAACTTTTGCTATAGTATTTGAATTATGGTATTTTACTGGAACGTGGAAAGTTTCTGAAATTTTAACATAATACTTTCATACAAATTATTTATCTTGTACTAAAGTTTCATAATTGTGTGATTTACAGAAGTACACTTGTTCAATAAATTGCTAGAGTCTATTTTGTTTGGACAGATTGTTGTAATAGTTTTGTTATCTACTTGTCCTATATTTTCCATAGCCTATATTGGTAGATATAAATTGTGGAAATGATAGTAAACAGTAGATGATGTTTGAAAATTATTATGGAACCTGTCATGGCAGTACCTAAAGAGTTGATTTATTATTATGTGCACTAACCTATCTCACGAGTTCTTTTCAAGTTTTGTGTGGATGAAGTTTTTGAGAATAGGTGAAACCGGGATATGAGAGGATTGAACAAGATACATAACCTCAAGCTTGGGGATGCCCAAGGCACCACAAGTAAATATTTCAAGAACTCTCAAGCATCTAAGCTTGGGGATGCTAAACATCCCACCTCTCTTCGTCAACTATCGGTTAGCCCATGTTGAGCCTAAATTCTTATTCGTTCACATGATGCGTCCTATTCTTTGAGTTCTATGTTTCTTTTTCTTGTTGTTTAAATAAAATACTCAGATTTTAAAATCTTTATTAATAGAGAGGGAGAGAAAGTACTCCCATAGCTACTTAATGGTTTGACTACTCATTGATCTTCACTTATATGTTTTGGATTAGTTTTGTCATTTACTTCTATGCTTCACTTATATCCTATGAGTAAATGGTTGAATGAATTTAATATCATAAATGTCAGATTATATATGTTTTATATACTTATCCCATGGGGAGTAATGACTTCATATATAAGAAGTATAGGTGGTAAAATTTATTGAATGTTAGCAAACACCGCATTGGTCACCTGAACAATTCATGAAAGAATTTTGATGGAAGAGAGATTTCACATATAAATATACTATCTTGGGAGTCTTCTATGATTGTGAATACCCGTTAGTTATTTTCAAACTTGAGAAAATTAGTTGAAGTTGGACAAGGAAGGCAATGTAATGAGTTATGCTTGGGTATATTTGTATAGAAGTTATATTGTTATGGATCCTCCAACATGTGGTGCTTGCTTCCACCTCATACAAGCCAAAACATCTGCACCAAGTAGAAATACTACTTGTGCATCCAAGCACCCTTAAACCTAAAGTTATTCCATATGAGTCCACCATACCTACCTATATGTGGTATTTACCTGTCGTTCAAAGTAAATTTGCATGTGCCAAACTCTAAACCTTCGAATAATATTCTGTTTTGTATACCCGAATCACTCGTATAGTCACTAGGGGCTGTCACTATCTTCCATGCCAGGAGGGTTATTCGCAGGATATGTGTTGATTCACTAACATTCACGAGAAAGTGGCTAGTATTAGGGATGTCCAGATCCATGCTCAAAAATCAAATCAAAATATAATGAAACAAAACTCCCCCAGGATTGTTTTTTGTATGCACGGTACCCGTGGATTCGGCTCGCCATGAAGTGTGATTGATTGGTGGAGGGGGAGTGTCGTGGTTTTGTCATGGCAGATGTTCTTGTGAAAGGACATAGTAAAGGAGCCATCGCACCTTGGTGGCGACTCAAAGGGGGTGAGTGGAAGTGAGACCCAGATTTACCCAGGTTTCGCCCCTCGTGTGGAGGTAAAAGCCTACGTCCTGCTTTGTGTATATTGATGGTGGATTGATTACAAGGAGGGCGTGACTCGCCTGACCTAGCTCTCGATGATTTCTAACTTAATCTATCTGCCCCAGAGACTCGCCTTTATATATAGGTCGAGGCCCTAGGGTTTTACAAAAGACCTGGCCACGTGACAAACCGTGGCCTTCCATATCTCCAAGTCGCCATGTTTGCCAAGTCAGGAAACCTCCTTGGCGACTTATCTTCTTCATCAATCCTGAACCACTATCTTGCTCACGGGCCTTGGCAGCCTTCTGACGAAGATCTCTCAACACGCCTCAGGCCTGGGCCAAGGCTTACACTGGTGATACGTCTCAAACATATGTATAATGTTTGATGGTTTCATGTTGTTATCTTGTCAACTTTGGATGTTTTATGTACCTTTTATATATTTTTTGGGACTAACTTATGAATTCAGTGCCAAGTGCCAGTTCCTGTTTTTTCTGTGTTTTTGACTCGTTTCAGATCTGATTTTGTAACGGAGTCCAAACGGAATAAAATCCCCGAAATAAAATTTTCCAGAACGGAAGAAGATCAGGGGACTTGAGGGACAAGACATGAAAGCCACAAGGGGCCCATAAGCCCTGTAGCCGCCACCAGGGGGCGGTGGCTACCAGGCTTCTGGCCTCCAGCAGCCCCCCTGACCTAGCTCCTTCGCCTATATATTCCCTAAAATACAGAAAAAATAGGGGAATCCACGAAAACACTTTTCCGCCGCCGCAAGCTTCCGTTTCCACGAGATCTCATCTGGAGACCCTTCCCGGTGCCCTGCCGGAGGGGACTTTGGAGTTGGAGACCTTCTACACCAACATCATCGCCCCTCCAATGGCTCGTGAGTAGTTCACTTCAGACCTACTGGTCCGTAGTTAGTAGCCAGATGGCTTCTTCTCTCTCTTGGATCTTCAATTCAAAGTTTTCCATGATCTTCATGGAGATCTATCCGATGTAATCCTCTTTGGCGGTGTGTTTGCCGAGATCCGATGAATTGTGTATTTGTGATCATATTATCTATGATATATATTTGAGTCTTTGCTGATTTATTATATGCATGATTTGATATCCCTGTAAGTCTCTCCGAGTCTTGGGTTTTGTTTGGCCAACTAGATCTATGATTCTTGCAATGGGAGAAGTGCTTGGTTTTGGGTTCATACCGTGTGGTGACTTTTCCCAGTGACAGAAGGGGCAGCAAGGCACGCATCATGTTGTTGCCATAAAGGTTAACAAGATGGGCTTTTATCGTAGATATGAGATTGTCCATCTACATCATGTCATCTTGCTTAAGGCGTTACTCTGTTCTCATGAACTTAATACACTAGATGCATGCTGGATAGCGGTCGACATGTGGAGTAATAGTAGTAGATGCAGAAAGTATCGGTCTACTTGTTTTGGACGTGATGCCTATAGATATAATCATTGCCTTAGATAACGTCATGACTTTGCGCGGTTCTATCAATTGCTCGACAGTAATTCGTTCACCCACCGTCTACTTGCTTTCATGAGATAAGACACTAGTGAACACTACGGCCCCCGGGTCTATTCACACCTATTGTTTCCACTTTCGCTTTTACTTTGCTTTGTTTCTTTTTGCTTTCAGTTCTCACTTGGCAAACAATCTAAAAGGGATTGACAACCCCTTCATAGCGTTGGGTGCAAGCTCTTTGTGTTTGTGTAGGTACTTGTGACAATCCTTCACTGGATCGATACCTTGGTTCTCAAGACTAAGGGAAATACTTACCGCCGTTGTGCTACATCACCCTTTCCACTTCGAGGGAACACCAACGCAAGGCTCCAAGGCCACGGGGGTAATCCTTTGCATATTTGCCAAGGAAGTCCCTAAAGGCGTAGCCGTAGTAGAAGGATTCCTGGTGCCGTTGCTGAGGAGTATCAAGACAAGAATAGTCTCCCGTCAGCACGCTTGTTTCTTGCGTCGTTGGAAGGTATTTTGTTGCAGTAGCAGAAGTATTTCTGGCGCAGTTTCCGGGGAAGGAGAGATCTATCCAAGTATGTCTCACAAACTCATCTCTTTCATTTACCTTTTTTGCGAGTTGCCTCTCGTTTTCCTCTCACCCACTTCACATTTGTCGTTTTCATTTGCCTTTCTCCTTTGAGGTTTTCTTTTGCCTTTTGCCTTTTTGCCATTTTTTCCTTTGCCGGTTTTCTTGCTTGCTTGTGTGCTTGTTTGTTTGTTGAAGTCATCATGGATGAAAACACCAAACTTTGCGACTTCTCGAGTACCAATAATAATGATTTTATTAGTACTCCAATTGCTCCCGCCACTAGTGCGGAACCGCATGAAATCAACGCAGCTTTGCTGAATCTTGTTATGAAAGAGCAATTCTCTGGCCTTCCTAGTGAAGATGCCGCATCCCATCTCAATACCTTCATTGAGCTTTGCGATATGCAAAAGAAAAGACATGTGGATAATGACGTGATTATGTTGAAGCTTTTTCCTTTCTCGTTGCGAGATCGCGCAAAAACTTGGTTTTCTTCTTTGCCTAAAAATAGTATCGATTCTTGGGATAAGTGCAAAGATGCTTACATATCCAAGTATTTTCTGCCGGCTATGATTATCTCCTTACATAACGATATCATGGATTTCAAGCAACTTGATCATGAACACGTTGCACAATCTTGGGAGAGGATGAAATTAATGATTAGAAATTGTCCCGCTCATGGCTTGAGTTTGTGGATGATCATACAAATCTTTTACGCTGGCTTGAATTTTGCCTCTCGCAATATCTTGGACACCGCCTCAGGTGGAACATTCATGGAAATCACGTTAGGAGACACTACAAAACTCCTAGACAATATCATGACCAACTACTCTCAGTGGCACAGTGAAAGGTCACCTGCTAGCAAAAAGGTACACACTATAGAACAAATTAACTCGCTCAGTGCTAAGATAGACGAGTTGATGAATTTGGTTGCTAGTAGAAATGCTCCTTTAGATCCTAATGGCATGCCACTATCTTCCTTGATTGAGAGTAGCAACGCTAGTTTAGACGTTTATTTTGTTGGTAGGAACAATTTTGGCAACAACAATGCTTTTAGAGGAAACTATGTTCCTAGGCCTTTTCCTAGTAACTCCTCTAACAATTATGGCAATTCCTACAACAAGACTTATGGAAATCACAACAAATTACCCTCTGATTCAGAGAGTAATATCAAAGATTCATCAACTCTCAAAAGATTTTCAATGCGTCCATAGAGGAAAAACTACTTAAAATTGACGATTTGGCTAAGAGCGTTGATAGGATGTCTTGTGATATTGATGCTTTGAAAGTTAGATGTGCTCCTCCCAAGGTCAACTTGGATGAAACTTTAAAAGCTATGCATGTCTCCATGAATGAGAGCAAAGAAAGAACCGCCCAAATTCGCGCTGGGCATGAATGGTTTAAAAGGGTGCATTGTAGTGATGCAAATCACGAAGATCTTAAAGTTCTTGGTGTGACTCCTCTTGAATCTTTGTTTTCGCGTGTCAAACCTATTGCTGAAGGGGCTGGATATGAATCCACTTAGGTTGAAAAACGCCCCAATGATTCGGAGTCCACCTATCTTGATGATAAAGGTGTGGAGAGTGGAGTAGAAGAAATCAAAATTTTGGGTAGTAATGAAACTCCCACTTTGGATTTCAAGGAATTCAATTATGATAGTTGCTCCTTGTTTGAATGCATTTCTTTGATGCAATCCATTGCAAACTCTCCACATGCTTATAGCCAAAGCAAAGCCTTTACCGCGCATATCGTAGATGCTATGATGAAATCTCTTGAACAGAAGCTCGAACTAGAAGTCTCTATACCTAGAAACTTCATGATGAGTGGGAACCTACTATCAAAATCATGATAAAAAACTATGAGTGCAATGCTTTGTGTGATTTGGGTTCTAGTGTTTCCGCGAATCCAAAGTCTGTATGTGATATTCTTGGTTTTCATAGGATTGAAGTGTGTTCTCTTAATTTGCATCTTGTGTATTCTACTATGAAGAAACCCATGGGAAGGATCGATGATGTTCTTATTGTTGCAAATAAGAACTATGTACCCGTGGATTTCATTGTACTTGACATAGATTGCAATCCTTCATGTCCCATTATTCTTGGTAGACCTTTCCTAAGGACTATTGGTGCTATCATCGATATGAAGGAAGGGAATATTAGATTTCAATTTCCTCTAAAGAAGGGCATGGAGCACTTTCCTAGAAAGAAAATATGATTGCCTTATGAATCTATGATGAGGGCTACTTATGGTTTGAGCACCAAAGATGACTATACGTGATTTCATCACCTTTTGCCTAGCTAAGGGCATTAAAAAATAGCGCTTGTTGGGAGGCAACCCAACGAATTTATCCTTTTTCTTTCTGTTTTGTGTTTTCCACACTTTCATAATTCTGTTATGATTGTACTTTTTGTGTTTCTTTTGCATTTGTGCCAAGTAAAACTGTTATGATTAGTCTTGGGGATGATCATTTGGTCATGCTGGAAAAAAAAGAAACTTTCTACTCACGAAAAGAATTTTCCTTTTTTTCCGTAAGAGATTTTGAGTTGATTCGTTTTGCTTCTGATTGCTACGCAAATTCTTTAGACTGTCGTAATTGTTCAGAATTTTTGAAGTACCAGAAGTATACGAAGTATACAGATTGCTACAGACTGGTCTGCTGTTAAGAGATTATGTTTTTGTTGTGTTGGTTGCTTATTGTGATGAAACTATGGATAGTATCGGGGGGTATTAGCCATGGAAGATTGAAAATACAGTAACCCAACATCAACATAAGTAGAATTTAAGTTTGCTATAGTACCTAAGGAAGTGGTGGTTTGCTTTCTTATACTAATGTTATCACGAGTTTCTGTTTAAGTCTCGTGTTGTGAAGTTTTCAAGTTTTGGGTGAAGTTCTTATGGACAAAGAGATAGAGCGGCAAGAGATCAAGCTTGGGGATGCCCAAGGCACCCCAAGATGATTCAAGGATGCCGTAAAACCCTAAGCTTGGGGATGCCCCGGGAAGGCATCCCCTCTTTCGTCTTCAACCCATCGGTAATGTTACTTGGGGCTATATTTTTATTCACCACATGTTATGTGTTTTGCTTGGAGCGTCTTGTATCGTAGGAGTCTTTTATTTTTGTTGTGTCACAACCATCCTTGCTGCATACCTAGATAGAGAGACATGCACTCACCGTGATTTTGTCGACGTTCACTTATATCCTTTGGTAGACAATTCAGCTCATATGTGCTTCACTTATATCTTTTGAGCTAGTTGATTTTGCTCTATGTGCTTCACTTTTTTATTTTAGAGCACGACGGTGCGTGGCTTGGTAGTTGATCTATGCTTTGTAAGTAGTCTCAAAAGGGGTAGTTATCCGAAGGGATATGAGAACTTCCACCTTCATGTGCATTGAATAGTTAGAGAAGTTTGATTCATCTCAATTAGTTTTGAGTTGTGGTTGTGGTAATATTGAAGTTATGCTAGTAAGGTGTTGTGGATCTAGAAATACTTGTGTTGAAGTTAGTGATTCCCGTAGCATGCACGTATGGTGAACAGCTATGTGATGAAGTCTGAGCATGATTAGTCTATTGATTGTCATCGTTTGTGTGGCGGTCGGGATCGCGCGCTGGTTTATACCTACCAACCCTTCCCCTAGGAGTATGCGTTGAATGCTTTGTTTCGATTACTACTAAAACTTTCGCAACAAGTATATGAGTTCTTCATGACTAATGTTGAGTCCATGGTTTAGATGCACTTTCACCTTCCACCATCACTATCTTCTTAGTGTCGTGCAACTTTCGCCGGTGCACAAAACCCACCATTACCCTCCCTCAAAACAGCCACCATACCTACCTACTATGGATTTTTCAAAGTCATTCCGAGATATATTGCCATGCAACTACCACCATGACATGTGCCACCACTTCTACGTTGCCATTGCATGTTCGTAAGATAGCTAGCATGATGTTTCCTTTAATGTCTATGCCATGCTAGATCATTGTCACGGTACGCTACCGAAGGCATTCCATATAGTCATAATTGTTCTAAGTTTTGAGTTGAAAGTGTGATGATCATCATTGATGGAGCATTATCCCATGTGAGGAAATAAAAGAGGCCAATGAAGCCCATATACAAAAAGAGGCCAATGAAGCCCATATACAAAAAGAGGCCAAAGATGCCCACCAATATATATATATATATATATATATATATAAAGATATATATATATAAAGAGGCCAAAGATCCCACCAAAAAAATGAGAGAAAAAAAGAGAAGGGACAATGCTACTATCCTTCCACACTTGTGCTTATTAAGAAACATGATCTTCATGATTGAGAGTCTCTCGTTTTGTCACCACCATATAGCTAGTGGGAAACTTTCATTATATAACTTGGCTTGTATATTCCAATGATATGCTTCCTCAAATTTGCCTTAGGTCTTCGTGAGCAAGCAAGTTGGATGCACACCCACTAGTTTTATTTAAGAGCTTTCACATACTCTTAGCTCTAGTGCATCATTTGTATGGCAATCCCTACTCATTCACATTGATATCTATTGATGAGCATCTCCACAGCTCATTGATATGCCTAGTTAATGTCACCATCTTCTCCTTGTTTGTCTTGCAACCTCCACCACACTTCACACCACTTATAGTGTTAAAACCATGGCTCACGCTCATGTATTGCGTCAGAGTTGAAAAGGTTGGAGAAAGTAAAGGTGTGAAAACAATTACTTGGCCAATACCGGGGTTGTGCATGATTTAAATTTTTTGTGCAAGGATGATAGAGCATAGCCAGACTATATGCTTTTGTAGGGATAACTTTCTTTTGGCCTTGTTATTTTGAAAGTTCATAATTACCTTGCTAGTTTGCTTGAAGTATTATTGTTTCCACGTTAATAGCAAACTATTGTTTTGAATCTAATGGATCTGAACATTCACATCACATAAGAGGAGTTACAAAGGACATCTATGCTAGGTCGCATGAAAGCATCAAAAATTCATTCTTTATCGCTTCCCTACTTGAGGACAAGCAGGAGTTAAGCTTGGGGATGCTTGATACGTCTCAAACATATCAATAACTTTTGATGGTTTCATGCTGTTAGCTTGTCAACTTTGGATGTTTTATGTACCTTTTATATCTTTTTTTGGACTAACTTATTAATTCAGTGCCAAGTGCCAGCCCCTAGTCTCAAACATTTTCTAACTTATTAAGTTTGGATTTCACATATAAATATACTATCTTGGGAGTCTTCTATGATTGTGAATACCTGTTAATTATTTTCAAACTTGAGAAAATTAGTTGAAGTTGGACAAGGAAGGCAATGTAATGAGTTATGCTTGGGTATATTTGTATAGAAGTTATATTGTTATGGATTCCCCAACATGTGGTGCTTGCTTCCACCTCATACAAGCCAAAACTTCTGCACCAAGTAGAAATACTACTTGTGCATCCAAGCACCCTTAAACCTAAAGTTATTCCATATGAGTCCACCATACCTACCTATATGTGGTATTTACCTGTCGTTCAAAGTAAATTTGCATGTGCCAAACTCTAAACCTTCGAATAATATTCTGTTTTGTATACCTGAATCACTCGTATAGTCACTAGGGGCTGTCACTATCTTCCATGCCAGGAGGGTTATTCCCATGATATGTGTTGATTCACTAACATTCACGAGAAAGTGGCTGGTATTTGGGATGTCCAGATCCATGCTCAAAAATCAAATCAAAATATAATGAAACAAAACTCCCCCAGGATTGTTGTTTGTATGCATGGTACCCGTGGATTCGGCTCGCCATGAAGTGTGATTGATTGGTGGAGGGGGAGTGTCGTGGTTTTGTCATGGCAGATGTCCTTGTGAAAGGACATAGTAAAGGAGCCATTGCACCTTGGTGGCGACTCAAAGGGGGTGAGTGGAAGTGAGACTCAGATTTACCCAGGTTTCGCCCCTCGTGTGGAGGTAAAAGCCTACGGCCTGCTTTGTGTATATTGATGGTGGATTGATTACAAGGAGGGCGTGACTCGCCTGACCTAGCTGTAGATGATTTCTAAGTTAATCTATCTGCCCCAGAGACTCGCCTTTATATATAGGTCGAGGCCCTAGGGTTTTACATAAGACTTGGCCACGTGACAAACCGTGGCCTTCCATATCTCCTAGTCGCCATGTTTGCCAAGTCAGGAAACCTCCTTGGTGACTTATCTTCTTCATCAATCCTGAACCGCTATCTGGCTCACGGGCCTTGGCAGCCTTCTGACGAAGATCTCTCAACACGCCTCAGGCCTGGGCCAAGGCTTACACTGGTGATACGTCTCAAACGTATCTATAATTTTTGATGGTTTCATGCTGTTATCTCTTTTGGGACTAACTTATTAATTCAGTGCCAAGTGCCAGTTCCTGTTTTTTCTGTGTTTTTGACTCGTTTCAGATCTGATTTTGGAACGGAGTCCAAACGGAATAAAACCCCCAAAATAATTTTTTCTAGAACGGAAGAAGATCAGGGGACTTGAGGGCCAAGGCAGGAGAGCCATAGGGGACCCTCAAGCCCTGTAGCCGCCACCAGGGGGGCGACGGCTACCAGGCTTGTGGCCTCCCTAGCGCCCCCCTGACCTAGCTCCTTCGCCTATATATTCCCTAAAATACAGAAAAAATAGGGGAATCCACGAAAACACTTTTCCGCCGCCGCAAGCTTCCGTTTCTGCGAGATCTCATATGGAGACCCTTCCCGGTGCCCTACCGGAGGGGACTTTGGAGTTGGAGGGCTTCTACATCAACATCATCGCCCCTCCAATGACTCGTGAGTAGTTCACTTCAGACCTATGGGTCCGTAGTTAGTAGCTAGATGGCTTCTTCTCTCTCTTGGATCTTCAATACAAAGTTTTCCATGATCTTCATGGAGATCTATCCGATGTAATCCTCTTTGGCGGTGTGTTTTCTCGAGATCCGATGAATTGTGGATTTGTGGTAAGATTATCTATGATATATATTTGAGTCTTTGCTGATTTCTTATATGCATGATTTGATATCCTTGGAAGTCTCTCCGAGTCTTGGGTTTTGTTTGGCCAACTAGATGTATGATTCTTGCAATGGGAGAAGTGCTTGGTTTTGGGTTCATACCGTGTGTTGACCTTTCCCAGTGATAGAAGGGGCAGCCAAGAACGCATCATGTTGTTGCCATCAAGGGTAACAAGATGGGCTTTTATCGTAGATATGAGATTGTCCATCTACATCATGTTATCTTGCTTAAGGCGTTACTTTGTTCTCATGAACTTAATACACTAGATGCATGCTGGATAGCGGTCGACGTGTGGAGTAATAGTAGTAGATGCCAAAAGTATCGGTCTACTTGTTTTGGACGTGATCCCTATAGATATAATCATTGCCTTAGATAACATCAAGACTTTGCGCGGTTCTATCAATTGCTCGACAGTAATTCGTTGACCCACCGTCTACTTGCTATCATGAGAGAAGCCACTAGTGAACACTACGCCCCCCGGGTCTATTCACGCCTATCGTTTCCACTTTCGCATTTACTTTGCTTTGTTTCTGTTTGCTTTCTGTTCTCACTTGGCAAACAATCTATAAGGGATTGACAACCCCTTCATAGCATTGGGTGCAAGCTCTTTGTGTTTGTGCAGGTACTTGTGACAATCCTTCACTGGATCGATACCTTAGTTATCAAAACTAAGGGAAATACTTACCGCTGTTGTGCTACATCACCCTTTATGCTTCGAGGGAACACCAACGCAAGGCTCCAAGGGCACGGGGGAATCCTTTGCATATTTGCCAAGGAAGTCCCTAAAGGCGTAGCCATAGCAGAAGGATTCCTGGTGCCGTTGCTTGGGAGTATCAAGACAAGAATAGTCTCCCGTCAGCACGCTTCTTTCTGGCGCCATTGGAAGGTCTCTTGTTGCAGTAGCAACTGGCCATGTGTGTGGGAGTAGTATGAGTCCCCGCGTGGGAGTAGTATGAGTCGCCGCTTTCCTAACCCGGCCCAATAGGGTGGGTCATACCACAGGTACTATTCCCAACATTAGGCCCTAGATTGACTTGAATTTATTCGTGCCAATAAACTTCAACGCTCATCCTGGGCGACTCGTACTACTCCCATCCTTTTGATAAGTGACAAGCCGCCATCTCTCACAATTCGTCTGAGCCGCGAGGTTATTTATTGATGACATCACCTTTCCTCCATTTCCGGGATTCGATGACATCATTCCCAACGGATCTTTTTTCGCCTCCATCATGTTATCCAGAAAATCTAGGCGCCATCACTGTTGGTTTTCAATTTGTTACCTCTATTCCCGCGCCTGCCATTTCGTCTTCGGCCCTAGGCCTTTAAATAACCGTGGGGGAAGGCAACGCCACTTACCCCCACTTCCTTATTCCATATGCATCGTCTTTCCAGCCGCCCCTCGACCACTTCGTCACTACTGAAGCTTTGCCGCAGATCGTCGCCGTCCGACCGCTTCCTGAACGAGTCGAAGGCGCGACCGTCGTCGCAGGACTTCCTGAATCCTTGCCTAGCATCTTCTTCTTCCTTTAGGTAAATCTCCCTTTCTTAGTAGAAGCAGATCCGAACCTTCGCATTTCTTAGGGCGTCATTAGAACTCCATGAATGCCTCATATCCTTGCTTCTCGTCCAACCTAGATGTGGTATCGTAGACCTATGAAATAACGATTGCGGTAGTTCTTGTTATGTCTCCTATCAATCCGTTGTTCCTCTGTTGCTCATAGATCCACACACCATTTTTCATAGTGTTCTTCCGTGTTCTGTAGTGTTCGATCCCTTAGCCAGCATTATTTTCTTCACTAGAAATGCTTGTAGATCCGTAATTTATCATTTGATGTTAGAAACATGTTTGTCTCCAATCAAGAATGTTCCTAAGAAAAAAAACCATTTTTAGAGCCACAACCCATCCCTTTCACCATGGCGAGTTAGAACATTCCCATAGATACACCTTTGATCATTTAGCTTGCGAATCGTAATATCCCTACAGAGAGGACATAGATCATTTAACTCGCGAGTTGCAAAATTCCTGCAGATATAGCATAGATCATTTAACTGGCGAGTTGCCACTCCGCGGTTTCTGATAACCCGCCCTTTTCCTTCCTTATGTAGTTATGGGCACTATCTCAAAATGCAATTGGATGCCAACCAAAGTCAATGAAGCTTATCTTGATAAGGTTGTTAAGGTGGGTTATCTTGACCCCAAAAAAGTTATTGGCTGTTGAACCTCCTTAGGCGAGGCAACTCCTGAATCCGCCGAGGGGGAAGTAGTCGTTTTTACCGATCACCTCGAACGAGGCTTCAAGCCTCCCGGCTCAAAGTTTTTCAAAGATGCTTTGAACTTTTTCAACCTTCATCCTCAAGACTTCGGGCCAAACTCCATCAGCAATCTTTGCCAATTACAAGTGTTTTGCGAAGCTTACCTGCAGATAGAACCCATAGTGTTACTGTTTAGGAAATTTTTCTATCTCAACCGCCAGACCGAGTTCGCTAGCTGGTTGTGCTTAGAACTTGGGGGAGTTAACATTCAATGACATCGTGAATGTAGGTTCTCATCTGTTGTTCTGCCCAACCATCCCAAAGGTTGGGCAGAGTCTTGGTTCTATTGCCGCGACACATCTCCACCTGACGAGAACCCACTTTCGGGTTTCACAGAAGAACGTTTGCCAATGGATTTCAAGTTGCCAGAAAAACTAAATGAAGAAGAAGAATCAAAATTTATCCCTACTTTCTCCAAGCTAAGGGCTTTGACCAACAATGGGCTTACCGTGATTGATCTAATCTGTTGTTCGGTGGAGTGGAGGATTGTGCCTTTGAGTCGCCGAGATGGCCTGATGTGCGAGTATGATGGCAGCTTGAACCACCCCCAGTGCTTCTTCAACACGAGACTTACTGAAGAAGACATTGTTGAAATTATCAAGAAGTTAAGTAGCGAGCCCATAGAGAATTGTGCCAAGATTGGGCTCAATACCTTTTGCGTCTCCAATCCGGCTCCAGCGGTAACAATCCAAGTCGCCTCCTTTTATTCTTTCAATATGGTCACCCATGTTCCTCATCCAAACTATCATTACATCAATCATAGGGGCTCATCATTATGGTCTCGAAGGCCCAAAGTGATTGTCCAGAAGATAACCAAGCCGCCCCCTAAGAAGAAGAAGAACAAGGGTAAAGCCGCCGCCAAGGAGTCATCTGTCGTTGGCGAGTCTCGGGCCGCCGAAGAACAATCAGAGGTAAAAATTACCTTTTCCTTATTACTGTTTCTTGTCTTATACTTATGTTCCATTACTTTTGTTCGTAGGATGATAACTATGAGAGCCAGGATGACGCTGTCGAGGTAATTTCTATTTCTTCCGACTCAACTTCTTCTCCCCCAAGCCGGCCAGGCGGATCTGTGCAAAAGTTCCTATGTATTACCCGGATGCTCATCTGGACCCCAATTTCGTTTTGAAGAAGGCGAGTTACACACCTAAACGCCATATCCAAAGCCATTCCGGAGACTTTGTTTCTGGGTTACCCGAAAGAACAACTGGTCGAAAACGGCAAAGTGAGGTATGTTCCCGCGAGTATCTTTTCCTTCTTGTGTAAGATTTTCTCTCCATTTGTTCAATCCTTGAATTCTTGTTCGTCAGGTTTCACGTCCTTCATCCGGCGACTCAGTAATGTCGACTGTCCCCCTGATGATCCCTATTCTGGGGCAAGTTTCTTTACTAGCTTTTTTCCTTCGTAATACTGATGCATGTCTTAACTTTGGTGCCTTTACATCTTAGAGCACAAGCAAAGAAAAGGAAAATTGGTGACTCATCTTCTGCTCCTAAGGCAACTGAAGTGTTTGGTATGAGTGCCTTTGTCCCAGAAATTGATGACGAACCAGCGGAAACTTATGATGACCTTTTGGACGATTTTCCTAATGTCCGGATTGATCCTTCAAGCCCTCTAAAGGAACTAACTGAAAATGTCAACCCGCGAAGGTCTTCCATGGCGCCTGAAGACCCAGATACAGTAATTGTTACTCGTACTGGTTGCTCTAAGCCTGCAACTGCGGTGTTAACCAGGCATATGCCAAAATATGCCCCAACATCAGGGAAGGATATCACCAAGCTGAAGTTTCCCCATTATGAAAAAATGGAGTTTGAAGAATTATACTCCAGTTTTGTGAGCCGCTTGGAAGCTAGCCGAGAGATGGAGAAAAGCCTAGCCAACTTGATGCGAGTCAAACATGAGGTATGACATTTTTATCTTTGTGAATATATCCTCCCATTAGCCCTCGAAAAGGGCGGGTCATCCATGATGAATCGTACTTTTTGCGTCATTTCAGCAATGTGTAGCCCCCAAGGGCCGGGTCATCTTGAAAGATGAGCCAGTCTTGAATATAAAATATCTTCAACCTGTAGCCCCCAAGGGCCGGTTCATCTTTTGAAAGATGAGCCGGGTCTTGAATATAAAATTTCTTCAACCTGTAGCCCCCAAGGGTCGGGTCATCTTTTGAAAGATGAGCCGGGTTTTGAATATAAATTTTCTTAAACCTATAGCCCCCAAGGGCCGGGTCATCTTTTGAAAGATGAACCGGGTCTTGGATATAAAATTTCTTCAACCTATAGCCCCCAAGGGCCGGGTCATCTTTTGAAAGATGAGCCGGGTCTTGAATATAAAATTTCTTCAACCTATAGCCCCCAAGGGCAGGGTCATCTTTTGAAAGATGAGCCGGGTCTTGAATGAAGGTATGACTTGAAAAGAATCATACATTAGCCCCAAAGTGTTAGGGATGTTGTCAATAGTTTTGAAACTTGCTTCCCCAAATTTTGTTTGTAGGAATCCTTGACTCGGGCCGACTCAACCTTTGTCGGTTTAAAAGAAAACATAGCCGAATAGCAGGATGCTCGAGCTAAGTTTGAAGAGAAATATCGCCTGGCCCTTGCTGACATAAAGATGAAAGCTGAACACCAGAAATTCGAAAAGAAAGCCCACGCTGAGCAAGCCGCCATCTTGAAGCGGGCGGAACAAGCCGAAGAGAACCTAGAAGCCACTCTTGAAGAACTCTCCGGCTTAAAACATCACATATCGAATATGACCAAAGCTATCTTTGGTAAGGATCAATTCCCTTCATCTGAAAAGGGCTGCAAAGCATATTGCAAAAGCTAATTATCTCATTCCATCCTTCGTAGGTCCGCGAGTCACCACCCTGCAGAACGACTGTATTCTGAAGCTGAACACAATTTATACGTTCACAGAGAAGTTGTACACGGGCGGCATGATGACCATGAAGGCCGTGATGGGCAACAAAGAGCCTATGAAATCCATCAAGCATATGTTGGGTTGCGTGTGCAGATTACCGCCTAAGGTAGAAGAACTAAAAAGATTAGCCGCCCGTAAAGGAGCACTGACCACCTTAAGCCGGTGTCTGGCCTATGCTCCCGAACTTAAGCCGGAGGAAGTAGCTGCCGGCTTTCCAGAGCTAAAATATGATGTGTCGGAGTTCACTAAGGAAGACTACCATCGTTGTGTGAAAGAGTCCTGCTCCGCGGTGACTCAGCTAGCAGCCAGCCTGGACTTAGGCAAATACCAGGCGACTTATGATGAAAGCAACAAAAAGGTGACTCCTCCTTCATATGAAGTCACCATCCTGACTCCACGATGTTGTAAGAATCCCTTTGACTTTGATGTCAATTTGTCTGCCATCTTGAGCGATGAAGATGAATTCGTCCCTTTGACCAATTGCAATTGGAAACTGGGCGACATATAGATCGAAGACGGCGAAAGCTCGAAGCAGGGTGACCCGAAGGCGGCTTGAACTGACTTAACATGAAGTCGATTCTCCAAGAATATTTTTATCTCTTTCTGACCGGGAGATGATTCCCGGGTGGCCTAGTGAGCCATCTAATAGTCTTAGGTATCATGAAAATAGTATCACAACCGTACCTTATGTTGGATGTTTTGGAAGTTTCAACCTTCATTAATATAAATCGCCTTTTCCAAACCTGTGTCATATTTTGACGAAAAAGTTCTTCAACCTGTTTATCAGGGAAAACACAATAAGCCGATTCAATGAGTCACAGGAAGTAATAAGGCAGCCCAGTGGGTCGCGGTGAGTTATAAACAAGGAGCCGGCTCACTGAGTCGTGGCGGGTTATAAACAAGGAGCCCGCTCAGTGAGTCGCGGCGGGTTATAGAACTTTTTATGAAACCTTGTGGCAATTCCACAAAGATAGTCATAAAATTTGTCAGCTCGATGAGTTGCGACAGGATAGGACGAGTTTGCAAAACTCTAGTGCTACCCAAAGAAGGCTTTTGAAACAGCCCAAATTATTTAGACCGGCTGATCAGGCGCGAGTCAGGCTTCAGTGAAGCAGGTTCAGTGAACCAATGGTTTGTCTATTTTCCATGCGCTGGCTCTTGTCAATACCTTTCATGTTTTAAACAAGGCAAGTTCAGGGTCCATAAGTGGATTGACTTACCAAGAGTACATGGGACCATAGGGCGATTTGTCCTGACGTGATGTTCCATGGGATGGGCGTACTGGGCCGGCTCGACGATGTCGGTGAAGGTGTCCGGCTCAAGTACGGGCACCCCAAAGTTGCGGATGAAGACGTGGATCTTGCCGAAGGGGACCCTGTATCTAGATTCGATTGAATCGGCTTTAGGCCCCCACTGCGAGTTGTCGATGTAGTTTTTTCCGCGGCGGCTTTTCGTCATGATGCCAACCGCGTAGCCTCTTGACCCTGGAAGGGCTCTCTTTGAGAACTCAACTCCACCGTGCGCTAGCCCCACGGTGGGCGCCAACTATCGTGATTTTTTCACGGAAGATGTCCTCGTGAAAGGACATAGTGAAGGAGCCATCGCACCTTGGTGGCGACTCAAAGGGGGTGAGCCGAAGCGAGACTCAGATTTACTCAGGTTCGGCCCCTCGTGTGGAGGTAAAAGCCTACGTCCTGCTTTGTGTATATTGATGGTGGATTCGATTACAAGGAGGGTGTGACTCGCGTGACCTAGCTCTCGATGATTTCTAACTTAATCTATCTTCCCCAGAGACTCGCCTTTATATACAGGTCGAGGCCCTAGGGTTTTACAAAAGTCCTGGCGACGTTACAAATTGTGGCCTTCCATATCTCTAAGTCGCCGTGTTTGCCAAGTCAGGAAACCTCCTTGGCGACTTATGTTCTTCATCAATCCTGAACCGCCATCTGGCTCATGGGCCCTGGCAGCCTTCTGACGAAGATCTCTCAACACGCCTCATGCCTGGGCCAAGGCTTACACTAGCCATGTATGTATGAGTCGCCGCTTTCCTGACCCGGTCCAATAGGGCGGGTCATTCCACAGGAAATATCCCCAACATGGTGTAAAAAAAATTACCATTCTGTTTGGGAACCGCATATCATGTCTCTAGCATGGAAGATACCGAGATCTCTCGGTTGTTATGTTGACAATGAAATCATACCGCTCAAAATTGTTATTCATCTCTGTTTTAAAAGCTTGAGCTGTGGCACTTGTGCAAATCAATGCTTCCCTCTGCGAAGGGCCTATCTTTTACTTTCTAGTACTTACCTTTATACAAGAGTCATGGTGATCTTCACCACTTACTGTATTTCTCCTTTTTCTCTTTCCAAGCATGATGTGGTGGGGAAAGATCCATGCATATATGGACATTCAAATATATTTGATCATGAATTATTATTGTTGACAATTATCTATATGATAAATAAGTTGGGAGGCAAAACTTTAAGCCCCTATCTTTCTCTATGTTCAGCGGATGCCATTTTCTCTAAAAATATGCTTTGAGTGTTTGCAATCATGGAAGACTATATGATAGTTTAGTATGTGGAATTTGCTAAATCAAAAGCTCTTACATAGACCCTTGCTGAAAATAAGACGAATTGCAATTGTTTGGTGACTGAAAGCATAGTTTGTTAGTTTTCAAGAAACTTTATGGTCTATAGTTTAACATGTGAATAGCTTGTCACTTCATCATGAGAAGTTTTATGAGATGAGATACTATTTATGGTTTATATTGATGCTAGAAAAAGTGATTGGAAGTATCATTGATCAAACTTGTGCACTTTCTAGTATTCACACTACATAAATTATTTATTTTATCATTTACCTACTTGAGGACGAGCAGGAATTAAGTTTGGGGATGCTGATACGTCTCCAACGTATCTATAATTTATGAAGTATTCATCCCATGTTTACAATAATTTTACATGATTTGGTTATGATTTTATTAGAACTAATCCAGACTGACGCTGTTTTTAGCAGAACTACTGTGGTGTTGTTTTTGTGCATCAATTAAAGTTCTCGGAATGGGCTGAAACATTCACAGAGAATATTTTTGTAAAATATAATGGAGAGGAGTCCCGAGGTAGTCACAAGCCTAGGGGGGCGCCCCGCATAGGCCCCGCACTCCCGGCTTGTGGGTCCCTCGGGAGTCCCCTTGACATGAGTCCGACGCCAAAAATTCCTATAAATCCCAAAAACCCCAGAAAGAAACCCAGATCGGGAGTTCCACCGCTGCAAGCCTCCAGAGCCACGAAAATCCAATCGGGAGCCAGTACTGGCACACTGCCAGAGGGCGAAACCATCACCGGAGGCCATCTTCTTCATCCCGACGGTCTCCATGATGAGGAGAGTGTAGTTCAGCCTCGGGGCTGAGGGTATGTACTAGTAGTTATGTGTTTGATCTCTCTCTCTCTCTCGTGTTCTTGAGATGGCACGATCTTGATGTACCGTGAGCTTTATTCATATAGATGAATCTAATGTAGTTTTCCCCTCTCTATCTTCTTGTGATGAATTGAGTTTTCCCTTTGAAGTTTTCTTATCAGATTGAGTCTTTAAGGATTTGAGAACACTTGATGTATGTCTTGCGATGGGATATCCATGGTAAAAATGGGATGTTTTATTGATCCACTTGATGTATGTTTTGATGATCAACTTGCAGATTTCGTGACCTTGGGAATCTATGCATAGGGGTTGGCACACGTTTTCGTCTTGATTTCCCGGTAGAAACTTTGGGACACTCTATGAAGTTCTTTGTGTTGGACTAAACACGATGAATCTTAAATTGTGTGATGCATATCGTATAATCAAGCCCATGGGTACTTGTGGTGACATTGGAGTATCTAGGTGACATTAGGGTTTTGTTGATGTGTGTCTTAAGGTGTTATTTTAGTACGAATTCTAGGGTTATTCGTGACACTTATAGGGATAGCTCATAAGATTTATCAAAAAAGATAACTTTGAGGTGGTTTCATACCCTACAATAATGTCTTCGTTAGTTCTCCGCTATTTGTGACTTTGGAGTGAACTCTTTGTCGCACGAGAGGTATTTACATATGATTCAACTTTGTTAGTATTGTTGAGTGAACTTGCACTAGCGAAAGTATGAACCCTAGGCCTTGTTTCTAAGCATTGCAATATCGTTTGTGCTCACTTTTATCATTTGTTACCTTGCTTTTTTATATTATCAGATTACAAAAACCTATATCTACTATCCGTATTACACTTGTATCACCATCTCTTTGCTGAACTAGTGCACCTACACAATTTACCATTGTATTGGGAGTGTTGGGGACACAATAGACTCTTTGTTATTTGATTGCAGGGTTGGTTGAGAAAGACCATCTTCATCCTATGCCTCCCACGGATTGATAAACCTTAGGTCATCCACTTGAGGGAAACTTGCTACTGTTCTACCGAACTCTGCGCTTGGAGGCCCAACACGAGTCTACAAGAATAAGGTTGTGTAGTAGACATCACTTACCGTGTCTACAACAACTTCACTCGGAAAGTTGAAGAGACGGTACATGTGAAGTTTGATGAAACTAAGGGTTCGCAAGTCGAACAATTAACAAATGATGTAGGAGATAAGGAACCTTCGGAAGCTATCAAAGACTTGTCCATTGGCAAGATTCGTCCCATAGAGGTGAAGGAAAGCACTTCATCAATTCAAGTGGAAGCTCCTGCTTTATGTCAAGGCGAACCACAAAACGACATGGAAGCATCCACAAGCGGTACACGACATGATGAACAAGAGGAAGAAGAACATCGTGATGATCCACCTCAACCTTCCTCACCACCACCTCAAGGAGATGAGAAAGTCAATGACAACATGCAAGATGATGATGAAGAAGAAGAAGCTCCACCATCCAACAAGAAGAACCTGTCAAGAGATAGAGCAAGAGTGGATAGAGATCATCCGTTTAATCAAATCTACGGTGACATAAAAATTGGGAGAATCACTCGCTCTAAATCTCGTTTAGCTAACTTTGTGAGCGTTATTCTTTCATCTCTAGCATTGAACATTTGAAGGTTGAAGAAGCCCTTAAATATCCGGATTGGGTGAATGCCATGCACGAAGAGCTACACAACTTCGAGAGGAACCAAGTATGGACACTTCTTGAAAAGCCTAAAGGCGAGCAAAACATCATTGGTACAAGATGGGTGTTTCGGAACAAGTAAGATGAAGACGGACAAGTTGTGCGCAACAAGGCACGTCTCGTAGCCCAAGGATACACACAAGTCGAAGGTATGGACTACAGTGAGACTTATGCTCCTTTTGCTAGACTTGAAGCCATTCACACTGTTCTAGCTTATGCCAATCACCATGATATAATTTTTTCCAAATGGATATCAAAAGTTCTTTTCTCAATGGAGAAATTGAGGAGGAAGTTTATGTTAAACAACCTCCTCGATTTGTGAATCCTAAGAAACCTGATCATGTTTACAACCGTCATAAAGCATTATATGGACTAAAACAAGCCCCTAGAGCTTGGTACAATTGCCTAACGAAGTTTCTCATTCAAAAGGGTTTTGAGATTGGTAAAATTGATGCAACCTTATTCATTAAAAGAGTTAATGGAGAAATATTTGTCTGCCAAATATATGTGGATGATATTATCTTTGGTTCTACTAACCCATATTTTAGTGAAAAGTTTGGAAAGTTGATGTCACAGAAGTATGAGATGTCCATGATGAGTGAACTGAAGTTCTTCCTTGGATTGCAAATCAAGCAATCGAGAGAAGGTACATTTATCTCTCAAACCAAGTACACCAAGTACTTAATCAAAAAGTTCAACATGCAGGAATGCAAAGGTATGAGAACCCCCATGCCTACTATTGACCTCACTAAGGAGGACAAACCAGTTGATCAAAAGGTTTATTGATCAATGACTGGTTCGTTGCTATATTTATGTGCCTCCCGTATTGACATCATGTTGAGCGTTTACATGTATGCCCGATACCAAGAAGCACCAAAAGAGTGTCACCTATTGGCTGTAAACAGGATAGTGAGATAGCTTATACATACACCAAAATTTGGTATATGGTATTCCAAGGGATGTTCTGTTAATCTTGTTGGCTATTATGACTCGGACTATGTCGGGGACAAGGTTGATAGAAAATCTACCTTGGGTACATGTCAATTTCTTGGGAGATCTCTTGTGTCTTTGTCATCCAAGAAACAAAACTAAGTATCCTTGTCTACTGCCGAAGCTGAATACATTGCAGCTGGATCATGTTGTGCACAATTACTTTGGATGACATAAATGCTTAAGGATTATGGCATTCATGTTAGAAAAGTTCCTTTATTGTGTGACAATGAAAGTGATATTAGGATGTGATATTAGGATTGCCTGTAATCATGTGCAATATTCTAGAACAAAACACATCAAAGTGCAACATCATTTCATTCGTGATCATGTTGGTAAAGGAGCTATAGATCTCAAGCATGTTCATACTGACAAACAGTTAGCTGATATCTTTACCAAACCACTTGATGAGAAAGTATTCTAACATTTGAGGAGTTAGTTGAACATCATGGATGCTTCAAACCTAAACTAGACTCATCCGGGTGCATGCAAGGGCATGAGCTTGATTGCCCATTCAATGATGCCATTGATATGACTATCATATATCTTCGAAACTATGCCACCTTGTATTGCATCTAACCTTTTTTAGGTAATTGGAAGAAACACACTCCACAAGATTGCAATCAACTCACATCAAAAGCAATCCTAACATGGCCAAGTATGAACAACCTTTATCTTTGGAGATGGAGGAAGAAGACAACAAAAACACATCCTTGACAATTATATGATATTCAATCTCACTCTTGTCAATTGGATACATTATGTTTTCCTTGCATGACTAATCATTGTAGGTGAAAAGTTAACCAAAACGACATGGATTGTTCCCAACTCAAGATGATGTTCATCAACATTGAGCATCCACGGCAAGTTCACCTTCATGCCATGTCATCAACATCATTTGAATGTATGTACTCATATCCTTCATAAATCTCTACACCAATTCACGGGGTAAAGCAACTCAAGTGATATGAAGACATTGATATGTTTAATCGAAAATTGGTAACCCCATTTCGCGCTTAACCATGAGTATGACCTATGATCAAGCATCCTGGCTTGACTCCTCAAGTCAAATACTATAATATTGGTGACGTAGTCACTGCCCTACATCTAAATGAAGATTATTGTATGAATCACATTTGACTTTTCATATTCTTTTGGAACCATCCAATTCTCATCTCAATGTATGTACATATTTCAAAAAGCAAATAAATAAATAAACAATTTTGCTGCCACCTTATGTTTCTCTTTTATTTTTTTATCTTTCAATAGGTATCTTTTACAATTGGCATCATGAAACAATTCTTCCGGTTTTTATCTGCCTTTTAGGTTAAGGAGTTGATTTTCATTGCAACTGGGTCTCACCGATCTGGGTACCTTGGTCCAACCGATTTCTCTCAAAGGCCTGATTCTCATTCTCGGTTCTACCGAACCACTTTGCCTCGGTGACTCCAATATTATAACAGCCTTAGTTGCTCTAATATTTTCTTTTGTATTTTTGCCTTTAGGGGGAGAAATTCTGTCAATGACCCATGTTACATTGCCCCCTAACATCTTATTGAAATTTTTCTAAGAAAAAATCTGTTTTAGCTTTATTTTTCTAGGGGAGAAAAATTCTCTTGGGGGAGAAAATTATCAGTGATCCCATACAATATAAGAGGGAGAATCATCTAGGATCCCTAACATAGGGGGAGATAGTTCAAGGAACTCTTATCCATGTCAAAGGGGAGAACATTCGATGAACCCTACAGCCTATCCAAGGGGGAGAAAACACAAATTCAAGGAACCCTTATCAAAGAGAGAAGTATCCAGGATTCCTTTCTCTCAATGAGCCCTTACCCTTTGACATTTTTGGAAATTTATGCCAAAGGGGGAGAAACATTATTATCAAAGCTTTCATCCAATGAACCTATTTATAGGGGAGAAATATCACAAAGAGGCTTACACAAAATGGGGAGAAATATCAATCACAGAGATATTTGTTCCTCAAGGAAGATCTACCTAAAGGTAAATCTACCTGAAGGAGATATATCAAACATTACATATTAAGGAGGAGAGAGATATAATTGTTTTATTGGTTTGAACTTATCTTACCCTACCTACTCCCACTATCCACAATGTTATTATTCTGGGGGAGAGGAAATTATTACATATTCATCCTTAGGGGAGAAAGTTCTTATTTCCCTTGGAGGCATATCCTTTCATCAAATCCTATCTTCAATATATCTTAAATATCTTGGTACTTTTGAAGCTCTTTGCATCTTTACAACAAAGTACTCTTGTGTTATCTAACTTTTGTTTTCCCAAGTGTACTCCTATGTTAAGACGCTCAAGATCCTTAAGGTAAGTATATGCATCAAATCCTTGTTCATGATGACCTCTTGTTTCTTGCACATATTGTTTGCAAGAGGGAGTCTTGAACATGGAAACTCTTCATTCACATATGTTTGATGCATATCGCCACGATGTCTATCACTTGTCTGGTCCTTCTACCTTGTGTGTGTCCATGCATTCCAAAGTAACTATCCTTTAAAAGGAATTGCACACATTTAGGGGGGGTGTACTAGTCATGTTTCCTTCAAAGCTACCATATTTTAATGCCTATCCTTATTTGAAGCTTTGATTGTATGTTCTCATCAATTACCAAAAAGGGGGAGATTGAAAGCACAATATGCTCCCTTGGTGGTTTTAATAATTCATGACAACGTACATTGTCTCTTGGACTAACACTTTTACCTAGATATTTTAGGTTTAGTCAATGGAGAGCTTTGGCTAAAGGTTTATGTGGAGATGCCCCTTGATGCAAGAAACGAATAGGATTGGCTCAAGCTTCAATCTAGAAGACTCTTCATTTTATATTTGTGAGAAATCACTTTTGAGTCCATAGGAAAGCAAATACTATTAAATGGAGGTGTGGTAGTAAAATGAACCAATTTCTCAAAGTGCTCAAAGTTAGCCACCAAAATACTCAGTCATTTTTCCCACATAACCAATCTGTCCAATTCCACGTACTCAAATTCAGTGAGAGAAACTTTCATACTTAGGACCCGCCGAGTTTGACAAAAACCCTAACCATTCCCACCACATCGGTGCAACCGAACCCATACCGGTGCTACCGAGTTCAGGATGACCAACATTCTGTTGCCTCGGTACACAAAATCAGAATTTCCGAATTTGAGTATTGTCCCACCGAGTTTTTCCATCTGATCGTTAGCCACCTTTTCGGTGCCACGGGTTGTGTATATCGGTCCCACCGAGATTCAAAAGTTCTGCCTTTTGTGCTAACTGGTACCACCGAGTTTGTAACTTTGGTGTCACAAAGTTTGCCACTTTAGGTGTAACTGTTGGATTTTGTGTGTTGTCTATATATACCCCTTCACCCACCTCTCACTCATGGTATAAGCACTTAGAACACGCACTTCATTGCCAGATTCATTTTATGAGAACGCACCACCTACTCATGTGTTTTTTGACCAGCTACTCTAGGGAATCACCCCACATTCTTTTCTATTAATTCTATAAAAAGAGTTTGTATGTACAAGGGAGGGAAAGAATATACAAAAAATAGAAGTGAGGGGAGGCGGGTATATGAGATACAAACCTCAAGGAGGTAAAAATGCTATCCATCTAAGGAGATCATCCCTAAAACTAGGTTTAATCCTGTGAGCTAGGAGAGAAATATCATGAATAAAGCTAGACCTCCATTTTCTGATCCTGGGTTGTTGATGATTGAAAACTTTGGCATTTCTCATAGTCCAGATGTTCCAGCAAGCAATGAAGACATATTCAGGGAAGACGGGATGATGAAAGTCTCTTCTTGCAGCTAAAGAAGTAGTCCACATGGAATTTCCCTACCATGATATTTGAAGATAATTCCAGATCCTGGTACTGAAAAGACTGTTGAAAAACAGATGATCTTTGTCCTCCTTGGTCCTGGCATGGCATAGAACACATAGATTTGAATCAGACACATTCTAGTGACGCCTCTCCAGCATAGCTTGAGTGTTGAGTCTGTCCATGATGAGCAACCAGGCAAACATCTTAATTTTAATAGTGCAGCAGCTCTTCCAGATCCAGCTCAGCAAGGGGTTTGGTGTGATGGGTTGGTGGTTATGGAGATAATACTTCTTGGCAGTGTAAGCTTTAGAATCTTTACTCCAGAGCCAGAGATCATCAGCATTTTTGTTTATAGCAATGTCCTGAAGTAGAGTGTTGACAGTATCTAGTTCTCGATAGGCTTGTTCAGAGAGAGGTAAGTGGAACATGGAAAGCATACTGTTCTCTTGGAAAGCATGGATAACTTCCTGAGCAGTTCAAAAAAGAATCAATAACAAAAGAGAACAGTCTCTGGAACCTAGAAGCCAGAGGTTCGATAGAATCTCCAACAACCAGGAATCAGACCAAAACAAGAATGTATCACCTCTATTGGGTTTAACATATGTCACAGTTCTGAAATTATCCAGACGCTTGCAGATGTCTTTCCACCAAAAGGAACCACAAAGTGAGGTACCTTGCGGAACTGTGTTATGGTAGTATGTGTTCCAAATTAGCTTGACCCAGGGTATATCAGCTTTGTTCAGGAATTTGTCTACATGTTTGAGTAGCAGGGCCTCATTCTGGACAGCAAGATTCATGATCCCCAACCCACCCTTCATCTTAGGTCTGCATACAAGGTCCCAGGCAGCAAGAGAGGGGGCATGATCTTGACAATTCTTACTCCATAAACATTGTCGTTGGATCCATTCTAGCTGCTTAAGGATCCCTCGAGGAACATCTAAGCTGCAGAGAAAGAAGATAGGGACCGAAGACAGAGTTGAGTTCAAATATTGTAAACGGCCCCCTGAGCCAGGAAGGATGAACTAGCACTGAGTCTTCTTTCCATATAATTCACTAAGGGCATGCGACCAATTATCCTTGGTTTGGTTGTTCCTACAAGTAAACCAAGATAGGTGAATGGCAAGGAACCCACCTTGCAACCAATAGCATCAGCTAACCTTTGGAGTTGTCCTTGATCTATGTTGATGGGGAGAAGAGCAGACTTGTGATAATTCACCTAAAGACCAGTGGGTTGGGAGAACAGAAGTAGCGTTTTTTTTAATTCAAGCAACTGAGATTCTTCTGCAGGTGGAATGATGAGAGTATCATCAACATATTGTACTATGGGGAAGTCTCTGTCATGACAGGGAATTTGGCAATCGAATGAGGCCATCCTCCAAGAGCTTATTGACCAAAGTTTGAAGGAAATCTGCCGCAATTGCAAACATAAGAGGGGACATGGGGTCTCCCTGTCTGACCCCTTTCTTACACATGAACTTCCTTCCAGGAACTCCATTTAGAAGTACAGAGGAGCCAGAAGTGAGCAGCTGTTGCACCCATAGGAGCCATCTATCATTAAAACCCTCATATCTGAGAATCTGAAAAATGAACTCATGTTCCACAGAATCAAAAGCCTTTTCAAAATCCAGTTTGAGCATGACAATAGGTTGCTTGGACTGATGACATTGGTGCAAATACTCCAGTGTCCAGGCCACACAATATTGGATGGTTCTGGATTTGATAAAGTCATACTGATTTTTGTGTATGCATTTCATAACTTGCAGTTGCAGTCTGTTGGCCACCATTTTAGACAAAAACTTAAGGACCATCCCTGTGAGAGAGATAGGCCTAAAATCACCAACCTGCTCAGGGGAGCTCTTCTTGGGTATCAAAGTTATATAGGATGAGTTCATGTTTTCAAGCTTGGCAATGCGAGCATGGAAATCAGCTGCAAGTTGATAAAATTCAGGGCAAATTAGAGACCAACATTTCTTGAAAAATAGGCCATTGAAGCCATCAGGACTAGGGGCCTTGTCAGTGGGCATTTCTTGCACTATCTGATCCATTTCTGACTTGGTAAAAGGTTCTGTTAGCACATCCAGCCCATCCACCTTCTGAATTAGGGACTGTAGGTGAAAAGCCATATTAATACCCTGAGAGGAGCCCATCCTATCCTTGAAAGAAGTCCAGAAACATCCAGCAATTTGCTCATGATCAGAGATGATAGAACAATCATTCAGCTTAAGAGATGAAATGAAATTTTTCCTATATCTTTCAGTTGCCATGCCATGGAAAAATTTAGTGTTCTCTTCTCCAACTTTGATGAAACGAATTGTAGCTCTTTTTTTCAAGTAAAGGAACTGCAGGTGCAAGAGATGATCCAAATGCAACTTTACAATCACCCTGAAATTAGGTTCAGGTCTGTATAGGGGTCTTAGCTCTTCCAGATCATCAAGGCAAAGCACAACCTGGTTGCACCTATCAATAAGAAGCTTGAGCTGAGAGAGGTTGGTTTGCCATTTCATTAGGGCTTGTCGTAGGAGCTTCAACTTGTCCATGATGATGCAGTGATATGTCCTTTCCTGGATGGAATTTTCCAAGAGTCCTTCACACAATCCATGAAACCATCCATCTCAACCCAATAGTTTTCAAATTGAAAGAGATTGCATTTTGGGATGGAAGTGTTAACTGTAACTACACAGGGGACATGGTCAGATGCAGTTTTAGCCAAAGGGAAGACTTGTGTCAGTGGATATGATGAGATCCAAGTAGCAGATGTAAAGAACCAATCCAATTGTTCTAGCAGAGGTGAATCTTGCATATTGGACCAAGTGAAAGATCTACCCTTAATAGGCAATTCAAGTAAACCTAGGTGACCAATGATCTCATTGAAGATGAACATGTCATTCACATCTGCCCAAGGTAGGTTTCTATTAGATGGTGATCTAATAAAATTAAAATCCCCAAGCACTAACCAATTGGCATCAACAGGGATGTTATGATTATATAACCAGTTGTCAAAAAGATCTCTAGCCTCACCCTGACAAGGGCCATAGACATTTACCAGGGTTCAAGATTCTGCATAATGATTGGACGTAAAGGAGATAATAAGGCCAAAAGGTTGGCACTCAACTAAGGTACCGGTAAGAACAGAGGAGTTCACAAAGTGATCAGCCCACCAGAGGCACCATGAGAGGGTGAGTATGCAAACTGGTCAAATTTTTTAGGACAAAAGCTTCTTGCTGATCGAAAGTCAATGTGTTGCATTTTGGTTTCCTGTAAACATATTACGGAGGCCAAGCTCTCATCGATTTTGTTACGAATAGCTCTCTGTCTATGATCAGAATTGAGGCCACGCACATTCCAGCAGAGAACACGCCAACTTCTCGTAGATCTACTATCCATGAGAATTAAGAGATATGGCAAAAATGGAGTTACATAATAACCCACACAACCAAGGTTCAGAACACTATAACAAAGGACAAGCAATAGTCTGCCAAACCGAACAACCAGCAAAACAGAGCAATAACAATATTGATTTAAACATCAGTAGATGGGGTCTCGGATGGAGCAGGATCATCCATCAGACGATTCACAGAAAGCTTCTCAGCAGCAATCCCAAGCTTCTGACCAGTTGCTTGTAGTACAGGGATTGGCGTTGCTGGTGGTACCTCCTCTTGAGCTAATTGTTCACCCACTTGGTCGTCCATAGGCTTGGCCTTGGGCTTCCTCTTCTTGGGAACATACATTGGGAGTTCCTGCATCACTCGTTTGAAGCCATCTCGCTTGATAGAACCCCTCGTGCAGCGGCGAACCGAGGAGTCGGCGATGGGTGCGGCCTGCTTACGAGGCCCTTTCTTCTTGACAGCAGGTGAATTAAAAGTGAACTCCTCTATTGTTGGAAGGGAGATGTCATGTGATACCTCAGTAGAAGGAGCAGGGGTGATCTCGATGGGCGCCAAGCTTGGTCCTGCAGCCTCGTCATCAAAAGCAGACGACCATGATCGCTTGGGGATCATGATCGGCAGCACTGGTGGCATCTGAATATGGCGAGGGACATGCATAGTACATGTCGCGCCCATAAGAGATTCAAATGGCGTGGCCCAGGAAATCACAGGTGGCAGCGGTGGACCATAAAAAACCCTTACCGCACCAACAACCAGGTTTGTTTGCTGCATCACAGGTCATTGGTATGGGACGATTTCCAGGGGGTTAAACAAAGGCGTCTCCTCGGCATGATCTCCTTCCACAGGCTCCTCGTCTTCAGCATTGTCGGCTGCCGCTGCATCACCACCATTGGGAGGGGCACGATCAGGAGCAGCCGCCTCGTCAGCAGTAGGGTGGACAACAGGCATGTCCACAACATCAGCGTCAGCAGCAGAAGGCTGAGGGTCTAGAACCACTAGCTCCTGAACAGAATCTGAGGAGGTTGGTTGATCAATGACCATCGATTCTTAGTATTGTGTAGGTGCATCAGGTTGTGCTTCCGGGGCTTCAGGTTCCCAACCCCATCCTCCTACCATCGGGGCTTGTGGCTCTCGTTGTGGGGGGTGGTGGCACCGTGTTCCATCCCAGAGTAGGGTATGGTGGCTGTGCAAATAACAGGTTATCATTGGCCAGTTGACCAGGAAGTGGGTGTGGGTTGCCATTGAGGGGCATGGGATCTACGTCGTTGGGCATCCGTTCACCAAAAGTTGCACCCAGGGTGTGCAATGGCGCAGACCATGAGACCTTGGCCCCTCCCCAGGCAGCATATTCAGAGAAGGTGACGCTCCTCGGCACCAGATTATCCTCAGAGAAAGATGCAAAGACAATGGATCGAACCAAATATGGGTCATTGCTGACCCAATGATGGAACTGCCCAAATGTGTTAACAGCACCCCGTAGATCATTGGTATTTCGGAAATCTAAAGGGACCCAAAGCAGCATCAAGCAGCCCTGACGAAAACCTGTTTGCCCACGACATCCTGCACCATCGCTATGTCGTATGAAACGAACAAAGGTGTCAGTCCCTAGTGCTTGGGGGACCATCTGAATTGTAGCGAAACTTTCCGCAGCATCTCGAAGCACAAACGGACCAACCCTCTCAATCCATGGTTGTGCTGAGCGAACATGAAAACCCCTATTGAGAAGTAGGGCGACAACTTCTTGTCGTACGTGGGCCACCAACTCGGCAGGAGGGGCTGGCATTCCTTCGGCGATGATGTACTGTTCGTGCCTGCGGGTGATGAGGATGGTCGGCATGATGAAGGTCCGTGGGAGGCGATCAGGGCCTCCGTCGATGATGTTATGACCCCGTGGGACGAAGCGCAGGGGATCAAGCTCGAAGTTGGCCATTGTAGTCGACGAAGCAGAAGGAGGCGACGTCAATGGCGGCGTCTCAGAGGGAGTCCGGGGAGACGATGGGCTTGACAAGACAGGGAGGAGGAACTGCTCAGTAGGCTTTGCGGTTTCCCCAAGAATAGCAGATGTTCTCGAGATATCTGCTACACGGGAGGTGGTGGGGCTCTTGCATTTCCAAGCAAGACAATTATCGCGCATAAAGGAAGTACAGTCAGATTTGGCATGGCCCACATTTCCACAGGCAGAGCAAATCAGCGTAGCGGTGCAGTTGGAGGCGAGATGCCCTTGAGACAAGAAAATCGTGCAAGAATAAATCTCTTTAACCATGCCATTAATCAACTCATCAAAGAGCTGGTGGGCCTCCTGCGAAGAGGGAATATCGGGCTGAGAACAAGATTCTAGCCCGGCAGTAGGTGTCATCGCCGAAGACCCATTAATGGGTTCAAAGAGAGGCCCACTGTCGGGGCTATCCAACAAAACAGATTCAAAATGTTTTGAAATCCCGCCTAGAGCGGTGGGATTAGTCGAATCTACGCCGGATGAGGAGGAGATCCCACTGATCTCACCTATTTCCATTAGGTTACCGGATGATCGTATCCCTCGAACAGCCGGTCGTCGGATCCCACGTACAGGTTCGCCGGAGCGTTGCAGGTGCACCGCCTCTAACGGTATCCGCACGTGCAGGAGCAACACATTGCAGCAGACTGCTTGGTCCGGATCACAAAGTTGCCGGCAGCGAGTGGAGTTGCCTAGGTGCAACACATGCACAACCCTAATGACCATGCCAAAGCGATCAATCGAATAAGTGTGCCGCACCTCCACTATATATAGGCATCCGGCATAGGCTCAACTCTTGGGCCTCACATGGACCCCAAAGCCCACGTGTTCCTTCGCTTAAGGACACGACCCTTTAGGTTCTTGTTCACTTGGTAGCGAGTTAGACCACATCTGACTTAGCTAGTCGGTAGCGGCCTCTAGCAAGAAGTGCCAACTCCAAGTGTCTCATGAAGCTGGTTAGGCGAATTTGTACTTCATACTTATGTTCCCTGTGCCACACGATATATGTTGTCGTGCTCGACGCGAAATTTTCATCCTTTTGTGCGCACGACCTCTTTCTTGTTCCGGTAAATCTGACCAACATTCACATTATCTCATAATGCTCATCACATGACCATGCTTATCCAGGCCAGATCATCAGAGGCGCCTAGAGTATATCTCTCCTAGTCGAAGGGGCAAATTCCTTCTCGCTTGACCACATCTCGCAGCATGGGGCGAGACAAGCCCGAAACCTACCTTTGTAAGTACCCAGTCACGGAGTAGAGTTTGGTCGGCTCAAAGAAAGTATGTCACCATCCCGAGTACATGCGCCAACTCAGGACCTAGGACATAGAACATATGTTATACTATAGACTCAAAGATCACCTATTGGTGCGTCTCATAGTTGGGTGTGTCCAACTCAGACCTTATCTCGACTCGGATCCGACTACGTTGAATCCGACCAGATCTTTATGAGTCCATATTATCCGACTAGAATCCAATGCTACATGGTTAGTGAGACCGGACCATCCACTCATGTTGAACTGCTCCAACACTTTGTCTATGCATGTTCCCTGGCTTGTACGTTCCCTGGCTTAAGCCAAGCAGCCTCCTCAATCTATCTCTATTGATCTTGATGCCTAAAAGGTACACTGCCCCTCCAAGGTCCTTCATTGAAAACTTTCCATTCAATGATTCCTTGATGAGTTCGCATCGAAACATCATTTCCAATCAGTAGTATGTCATCCATATACAAGATCAAAAATACTACTGAGCTCCCACTAGACTTCTTGTATAAACAATAGTCCTCTTCATTCTTTATGAAACCAAGGTCAACAATGACTTCATCAAAATGAATATTCCAACTCCGAGCTTCTTGCCTTAATCCATAAATGGCTCTCTTGAGCTTGCATATTTTACTACAATTAATTGGATCAGCTTAACCTTCGGGTTGTATCATGTATACATCTTCTTTTAAAATTCCATGAAGGAAAGCCGTTTTGACATCCATCTGCCATATCTCATAATCAAAATATGCAGCCATAGCTAGCATGATCCTCACTGACTTTAGCATCGCTACCGACGAGTACGTCTCATCGTAGTCAATTACGTGAACTTGTCCATAAACTTCAGCGGCAAGCCGAGCTCTGTGGATGTGAACATTTCCATCCACATCGGTTTTCTTCTTAAAGACCCATTTGCAACCAATGGCTACTACGCCAGGAAGCGGATCAACCAAGTCCCAGACTTGATTATCATCCATCTGCTTTAACTCGGATCTCACGGCCTCAAACCATACCTCGAAATCTGGGCTTACCATCGCTTCCGCTTATGTGGCCGGCTCATCGCTTTCTAGCAACAACACATCACGCACTTTGTGCAATCTACCCGACTTCCGTGGCTCCGGTGCCGACTCCACTACGGGTTCTCGGACTGACTCCGGTATGATCTCATCACCAGCTCACTCGTCCCCAAGTGGCTCTCAAATTTCTTTGAGTCACACCGTTCTCTCACTAGCCTCCTGACTGAGAAACTCTTTCTCTAGGAAAACCCCGTTTCGAGCAACAAACACTTTGTTATCTTCTCGGTTGTAGAAGTTGTATCCCAAGGTTTCCCTCGTACATCCCACGAATATGCATTTATCCGACTTAGGTGTAAGCTTGTCTGACATGAGTCGCTTGACAAATGCTTCACAACCCCAAATCTTTAGAAAAGACAAACTGGGACTCTTCCCAGTCCACATCTCATGTGGTGTCTTGTCTACGGATTTTGATGGTACCCTGTTAAGTGTGAAAGCTGCAATTTCTAGAGCATATCCCTAGAATGACACGTGTCAATCCGATTTGCTCATCATCGATCATATCATGTCCAACAAGGTTCGATTTCTCTGTTCTGACACGCCGTATCTTTGCGGTGTACCCGGAGGTGTGAGTTGGGGGTACTATACCTCGGCTTTTCAGATGATCATCAAACTCATGGCTCATGTACTCACCTCTACGATCTGATCATAGGATCTGTATCGTCTTGCCGAGCTGATTTTCATCCTCGTTATGAGAAATCTTTGAACTTTTCAAAAGTTTGTGACTTATGCCTCATCAAATAGATATATCCATATCTACTCAAGTCGTCGGTAAAAGTCACGAAGTAGTGATAGCCAGCTCTAGCTGTTGTGCTCATTGGGCCACACACATCACTGTTTATAAGCTCCAACACCTCGTACGCCCTCTCGAAACTCTTTGCAAAACGAAACTTAGTCATCTTGCCCAAGAAGCATGATTCGCACGTCTAGAATGACCCAAAGCCGGACAAAGTTAGGACTCCATCATCATGGAGCTTCTTCATGCGTTTCAGATTAATGTGTCCAAGCCGGCAATGCCAGAAGTATGTGGGATTTATCTCTTTAGGCTTATGCCTCTTTACATTCGCGTTATAGACTCGTTCTGTTTCTAGATTCAAAATAAATAACCCATCTACAATGGGTATATAGCCGTGGAACATTCGATTCAAATAAAATGAACAACCATTATCCTTTAAATTGAATTCATAACCCTGACTCATCAAGCGTGATGCAGAAATGATGTTCCGACTAAGTGTAGGTATGTATTAATTGTTATTCAATTCCTAAATAAATCCAGAAGTAAGCTGGAACTGCATCGTGTCAACCTCCAATGCAGCAACTCTTGCTTTTTTGCCGACCCTGATGTCAATCTCCCCTTGTGACACATCCTAGTTCTTACCATCCCCTGCATCGAGTTGCAAATATGAACAACCGATCCGGTATCAAATATCCAAGAGCTACTAGGTATGTCAACAAGGTAAATTTCTATAACTTATGTAACAAGTGTACCTTTGCCTGGAGAAGCATCTCTGACCTTCTTGCCATGCTCACCAAGCCACTTGCTACAGTTCCTCTTCTAGTGTCCAGCTTCCTTGTAATGATAGCAAATGGTCTTTGAGCTCAGTTCGGACTTCAGCTCGGCGGTCGTGACAACCTTCTCCGTGCCCTTTGCCTTACCATTTTTGTTAGACCAACTCTTCTTGAAATTTGCCGAGTTCTGCACCATCAACACTTGATGCGTGCTTTTCTTAATATCTTGCTCTGCCACATTCAGCATCCCATGCAATTCAGTGAGCTTATTATCCATGCCATGCATATAATAGTTCGAGATGAACGTCCCATAGCTAGCTGGAAGAGAACCGAGAACTTCATTAGTAGCCAACTCATCCGAGAGCAGGAAGCCCAAATGATCCAAATCTTGCACGTATCCGATCATCTTGATCACATGCTCGCTCAGTGGATCACCTTTCTTCAGCTTACAATCCATCAAGGATTGCCAGACCTTGAACCTTTCGGTCCTAGCCTGCACCTAAAACATGCTCTTGAGACTCTCGATCATATCAAAAGCCGCAATGTCTTTGAAATGCTGTTGCAAATCAGGCTCCATACAAGCTAGCATGAGGGAGCAGATCTCGTTCGATTCATCAATGAGTTTATGGTAGGCATTCTTGGTTGTGGCACTAGCATTATCGTAGGTACCTCTGGAAGTGGATCCTCTAGAACATGTTCCTTTTTATCATGCTTGAGAACAATTCTCAGATTTCTATACCGGGTGGTAAAGTTTGTTCCATTTAGTTTATACTTTTCCAGAGTTGATTTTAATGCATAGTATTGAGAAGGTGGTTCCGTTGATCTACAACAGAAAATATGCAATCACTAAGCTATGTGTTTATGTAGACTAATTCAAGCCTTAAATAGAACTATTGCCACTGAAGTCGGCATCCCTCCACAAACTCTGAGTGATTCATGATCCATCTAGCGCGAGCGACTAGTGACCTTTTGCATCACTGCTAGCCAACTTGCCGATTCGATAAGAATCACCTTGCTAATCGTATCTCTATACAACTCCTGTCGGTCGGGTAGGTATCTTATACCCTGGCTCCCAACCTTATTTGCCACAAGGCCCAAAACCGATTTTATAGCCTTGTCAAGTTAAGCTAATGTAGTGCATGTCCGTGTCTGTCCCGAACCCTCCAGTTCAAGGACACCTAGTAGCACCTCAATTGCATGAGCCCACCGCTAGACATACTTGACGTGCGAAGGTACAACATCCGGAATGGCGATGTGCTCCATATTATCGAGGGATCTTTCTACACCCTAACATGCATAGAAAACAAGAGGCAATATCAATCACATATAAACATAAATATGTGAAATAGTATGGCTCCTTCATGGATATCCTTCCAGGCCGGCTCCAACTCCAGTGGCTAGGGTGGAACTCCATCTTGTTCGTCATGCTGGGACACCAAAGCATCAAACTTGACCTATGTGCTCCAACTACTACAACTAGTAATGAATTTTTAGAGAATCACTAGTCGACACGGAGGACGTTATACAATAAAATGACAGAACTTTGGCTCCTGCCAGCTCATAATCATGACACGCAGGTCATGTTAAATTACACACATGCATAACATACATATGAGCCATACTATTCACATCAAACTTGCAAAACAAACATATGCATAGAATCGCATTCTACCGGTTTGTGTGATCGTGTATGAAATACACGTCGCTACACACACGGCGGTCACGCTAGCCGGTTAGTGTGCGGGGTTCGAAGGGGCAGCGTTCCTCGCGGGTGCAGGCATCACAAATCCTATCTGTACTCCGATCATGCTGATTTTTCTAATCTAACCGATCTAATCGATCATTGCGAACCGACTGGTAGGGGTAGGTTGTGTCACGACCTCATCCATTCCGATTGACAGAAAACATTGCCACAACGATCCCGATGTGCAGTTGATCTCATCAACCGTGCACATAGCTGATCTCAAGAACGATGACGGATCTCATCAGCCGCCTACACATATCAAATATGCATCCGATCTGAAACCAAACCACTAGCAAAGGTTGTGATACCACTGTTGGGTTGTACCGTAGGTGCATCGCATGCAAACTAAAATTTTCCTACGCGTAGAACATCCAAGAAAATGCTATGGAGATGGATCACAGAAACATAGTGTCGTGTAGTGGAAGTGGAGTTGGCACATCACGCCCACATGGTCCCTCTCCTCCTCGTACGATCTTCCTCAAACAGCTGGTCGCTGGATCAGCTCCCTCAAATAGCCGGTTGTCGGATCCCATGTACAGGTTCACCGAAGCGGTCCAGGTGCACCGCCTCTAACGGTATCCGCGCATGTAGGAGGAACACCGTTCGGCGGACTACTAGGTCTGGATCACAAAGTTGGCAGCGGTGAGTGGAGGTGGCTAGGTGCAACACATGTAGAACCATAATGACGGCGCCGAAGCGATCAATCGAATAAATTTGCCACACCTCCACTATATATAGGCGTCCGACGCAGGCTCAACTCTTGGGCCTCGCATGGACCCTAGATCCCACGTGTTCCTTCCCTTAAGCACGCGATCCTTTAGGTTCCTGTTCACTTGTTCACGAGTCAGACCACGTCTGACTCATCTAGTCGGTAGTAGCCTCTAGCAAGGCGTGCCGACTCCAAGTGTCCGATGAAGCTAGTTAGGCGAACGTGTACTTCATACTTCTGTTCCCTTTGCTACACGATATATGTTGTCGTGTTCAAGTTGACATGGTCATCCTTGTTGGCGCACGTCCTCTTTCTCGTTTTGGTGAATCTGACCAACATTCAGATTATCTCATAATCCTCATCGCATGGCCATGCTTATCCAGGTCAGATCACCCGAGGGGCGCAAAGTATATCTCTCCTAGTCAGAGGGGCAAATCCCATCTTTCTCGACCACGTCTCATAGCATGGGTCTAGAGAAGCCTAAAACCTACCTTTGTAACTACCCAGTCATTGAGTTGCATTTGGTCGGCCCAAAGCAAGTCTGTCACCATCCCGAGTACATGCGCCAGCTCAGGTCTTAGGACATAGAACATATGTTGTACTAGAGGCTCACAGATGCCTTATCGCTTCATAGTTGGGTCTGTCCAACTCAGACGTTATCTCGACTCGGATCCGACTACGTCGAATCCAACAAGATCCTTCTGAGTCCTTGTTATCTCGCTAGCATCCAATACTACATGGTTAGTGGGACCGGACCATCGATCATATCATATGCCAGTCTAGTTGGTTGCACATCCATACAACTCTTTCGACTAGTGAAAATTTAGGACAGTCATCATACAATGTATAGTCTCACAAACAAGTCACGTACTTCTTAATACACATCATTGATAATGTCCAAGGACTATCTTTATTCATAAACACATAGGAAATATCATAATGCATGATTTTCTATAGGGCATATCTCCAACAAAAATGCATGGTGTCGGATGGGAAATATTTCAAAGACATTTTCGAAAACCCCGCCGGGTGCCACTAATGCTCTAGGGAGATGGTGATGAGTTTAGGTGACCACTTGAGAAAGAAGTGGTGTACCCAAATAAGTTGTGCGTGTGTTTTTAAACAAACGGGGAGAATTCAGATTTGTCGACCGTCCCAATCTCACATGTACAAGCACGATATCTCTTGTGGGACGGGGCTTTCTTGATTATTGTGGTCAGTATTAGCACAGAGCCTGCATTACTGGTGACAGGAGTGACGTGGTCACTCCCGATATGGGATCGTGCCGGAAAGGACGACCCTGGGCTGTTTTCACACATCGGGCACACCGTTGCATGCCCTCGTGGATGAAACTTGTGATGTATATCACGAGGGATGGCATCAACGAGTGGACTCTTTGTTATTATCATCATGGGAAAGGCATTGTTCGGGTAGTTACCTCGGGTAAGAACAATCCCGCGAGTTGGCTTGACACGGAAGTTTCTCAAGTCTTGTCGGTAAAATGTGCAACCTCTCGAGAGTGTAAAATTTTTCGAATAGTCCTGTCCCTGATCAAGGACAGTTGGGTGGAGCTGCCTAAACTACGTGTGATGTTTTCACAAACTTGGTGTGCGTGTGTAGGAGAAAGGACATACTTGAGGCAATTTAGATGACTTGACATGATGAGTGAACACGAGTTGTTCAACCCCCCTGATTATATTGATATATGTAACTCGTTTGTATGGATATTGGTTACCCCATGATGCATGCCTTCATAAGATATTGATCATGCCATTGCACTTAAAAACTAGTTTTCTGTGACTTACGTGTTAGTGTTATATCATGCATTATTATTACCTCGTTTCCAAACATGAGTTGCTTGCGAGCACATTCAAAGTACTCATTGGCTTCCCACTAGTTATTTAATTGGCCAGGCATGGAAAAACAAGAGTTTGATGAAGAGTTTGTTGGAGAGTAATGTGCAAACCATGATGTAGGGTTAAGGCACATGGCATGGGTTCACACTCGTGCTTCTCTCTCCCTCCTCCCGCTTCTCTGTGTGGCTATCAGTCACATTGCCCACCCTCGTTTCTCTCTCCAGGAGCTCCTAGGGAACTCTATGGCGGCGTCCACCACCAAGCTCATGTCATTCCTAGCGCTGCCTGCCTAGATCTGGCCACGGGAGACCTCCCGTGCCCGTTACTGGCCCCGCCGACCCACGCCATGCCTTGTGCCTCGCTTGTGAGCCGGTGTACTTTGCATTGATCCGCCTAGCCGAGCCGTCGTTGACTCCATCCCGATTGCAGCTCTGTCGTCCCCTTGATCCGGCGACCCCGCACCCCACCGCTGTCCTGGAGTGTCATATCCTTCCCGTGAATCCCCGACGTGTCATATATTTCCGGCGAACCACCTCATCCCGTGCGAGGGGACGAACGCCCACGTCACCGCTCGATCCAGTGCTCGCCTATGTTGACCACGACCAGCGTGGGCCACCAATACCGCGAGCATGACCCAGCCCAGCCATGCGTCGACTTGCCTCGGCCCTACCTCGTCCCTAGCCGGCCCAACCACAGCAAGGTCCACCTCGCCCTAGGCCTAGTGGCCGCTAGGTGAGCGTACTAGTGCTATCCATTGCCCCGGGTGACTATCAGCTATATTGCACCCACAATTTCGCCATACCATGTACGGATTCAGACAAAAAAATATGTTTCCCTCTCATGTGAATTTGTCATTTATCAAGTGAATTACCATTTTACATAAACACCCTATTGATCATGCATTTAATATCTCCCGAACCATGCTTCATATGTAAAAACTTTATATATGAGAAATGCTTAAAATTTTATAGAGATTGATAATATGTCACTTTCATCCATGTTTAAAATGTTTAAACTTTCTGTTTGCAATAATTTGTATAGATTTCATGCTAAAATGATTTATTTCATATCTCATTAACTCTAGCACCAATTAAAATGATATATGCATGTAATTTGACTAAGAAAGTGTGTAGAATCACATGGTGACATTTACTTTATTGTTTAACAACTCGAAAATTGTATTCTAGGTAGAATAGTAGCAAATTTGAAAATTACATACGGTGATTTTCCGGAATTATTATTCGCTGTTCCAACTTCATTTAGTCTTGGGTAAATGTGTAGTCTTCATGCTTCACCTCTTGCCATGAGTAATAACATTTAAAATGATTGTTTAGTTAAACAACCTAAACTGCATTTCTCTTAATATGGATAATTATGATTGGTTATATGCATGTTCTCATTCTTCATTTAAATTGCTTAATTCCATCTCCACCTTATGCCCTGACTACCCGTGTTAAACAACATTTCATGTTGATGAGTACCTAAACGAGAGTGAGCTAAATGATTCGAATATTTAGTTTCGTCAATATGCAAGCCACTGCATATTGAACTCCACTTAATTTGTAGTGTTTGATTGTTGTATCTCACAACACCATGCCTATTTAAACCGGACATGCATCATATTTCTTTGCACATCATAGCATCAATATGTTGTGGTCTTTACCATGTCATTTGTTTGGTTCCAGATTGCTTATTCTCGATAGAGTTCCGAAACCGATTTGGAGTGTGAGGATTCGTTCGACTACGTTGGTTCGTATACTTCACGGATTCGTTCTTGTTCCAAGCGGGATCCCAGGGAAGATGACTATTTCTTTGGATATCAGTACCATCTGTTTGTCAAGCCTCCCAAAATGCCATTATAAGCCTCGAACCTCCATCTTTCCAGCAAACCATTGTTTGGCTATGTTACCGCTTCCTCAACCCTTCTTATAGCGTTGTTAGTTGTAGGTGTAGTTGTTTCCATGTGACAACATCGATATCTTGGCATATCACAATATTATTGCTATTTAATTTATTGCACATATATACTTGATAAAATGTGGAAGGTTTGGCTTTTTTGCTTGGTGTTTTTCCACCTTTTCCGCCCTAGCTACTTGTGTACAGGTGTTATGTTTAATACTGAGAGCTCCTAACATGCTTGGGGTTGTTATGGGGACCCCCTCGATTTTCATTTTGGGATAAAACTCTTCTGGCAAGGCCCCACGTTGGTACTATATTTGCACAACATCAAAATACTGAACACTTTAGTAACGCATATGGAGTTAGCACTACTCGTCAATTAATTCAACATAATACACGGGGATGATGCTAATGGTGCTGGTGCAAAATAGAACCTCTTGCGGGGCCACCCGGGGAAACTCTGCGGATTTCTATTAGGCCACTATATGTATTGCTCATCCGTTGTGTCCTCAGAACAAGATACACGGCTCTTATCGGGTTCGTCGACACGGCAGACGGCCTTGCTATATTTGTTTTACCTTTCTCGAACGTCTTGTGCACGGGATTCCCAGGATACTTTGCGCTATCTCGAGGTTGAAGTTTTCCACCAGGATACCGATGAGACTACGAGCTATTTCATGGTTGAGGTTTTCCATGCAACTTGTGTCTAGTTTGTTATGGATGAGTTGGATTATTCCCTACAAGGTTAATTCTTTCGGAAGTCGTGCCCTCGGTTATGTGACAACTTGGAATTTTTTTAACACCCTGTCATAGCAAACTTGAAGTGAACTCAATTAAAATACACCAACCCTGTCTGTAACCGTGAGTGTCTCTTCTTGTGAGGTTTGAATCAAGAAGGGAGCATGGTGGGTTAGGATTGACTCGTAAGTAGGTGTTCAGGACCACTTCTTGACCATTGCTAGCTCATGGGCGTTTATGCGTACAATAATCTTCTTAAACTTGTAGTCATAAGTTAGCCACTCACCACTTAACCATGCCTCACCCATTAAGGTTTGGTAGTGTTGATACCCTTGGAAATGAGAGTGCCGAGTCCATGTGGCTCAGAGATTACTACAACAATAGTTTCAGGTACAGGTAATGTGATTCTTTGACGTGAGAGAAATGCTTATTTGATTTGGAGTTCTTCTTCTTCTTCTTCTTCTTCATCGATCATAGGATGGGTTCCAGGACGGCAACCTAGGATTAGCAAGGATGGATGTTTCTTTTGTTATTTGATTTAGTCCATTGTCGGACCTTTCTCTTCTATATGGTGATTGAATGTATTGTTGTTTTGAGATGATCATGATTATCTTGTGGCGGGTGTAAGCCAATTCCATATACTCATCTGTTCTTTACATGTTGTCGGGAAACCGACACCTATGGGAAGCCCTAAGGGTCCCTTGATCGTTCGGTGGAGGGAGAGAGGTGGCCCCAAGAGCGGAACTAGCGATCATCACCGGCAAGGTTGTTTACCCAGGTTCGGGCCGCTTGGCGCGTTAAACCCTACTCATGCTTTGTTTGTATTGGAGGCTTACTGTAGGGTTATGTGCTATAGTAATTTAGCTGGTGATTAGAGAGTCTAACCCCAAAGGGTCCAACTCCAAAAGGTCCTCCCCTAGAAATGAGCCTCGGGCCTCCTTTTATAGGCAAAGGGGTCACCAACAGTGTGCTCACGCGCTGCATAGTGAACAGGGTTCACCTCTTATCTTTCTACTGTGGTGTCAGGTGCAGTAAATGCCTTGGCAGGCCCCTAACCAGCATCAAGGTGGATTCGACACGTACCTAGGTGTGTTGACACCTGGGCTTTGTGCTGGCGCATGAGGGATGCGCTCGAGGGGTGGTGGTCCGTGGCACTGTGGCAGGAGGGACACCTGGCGGGCGATATGGAGCCTGTTGGCCTGGCGTCCTTGCTTACGACCTCGCCCATCTTCCCGGCAAGGTTGGCTTGCCGGGGTCTTGGACATCTTGCTAGCAAGGAGGGCTTGTCGGGGCCTTGCGAGACTTCCCGACAAGGAGGGCTTGCTGGAGCCTTGCGAGTCTTCCCAGCAAGGAGGGCTTGTCGGGGCCTTGCGAGCCGTCCCGGGCAAGGAGGGCTTGCCACGGTCTTGTGAGTCCTTCCCCGGCGGAGGAGGGCTCGCCGTGGCCTTATATCCTGAGCTAGCTCTTCACACCTTTGGTTGGGCATGGTCTTGGCGAGCCTGGGGTTTACCTTCGCGACGGATGTCTTGGTGTGTTGCCGCCAAGTGTGTTACTGGGTGCCTGTGCACAAGTCTGGGGCACAAGAGACCCCAGTCTCTAGTGCACCAACAGGAGCCCCCGGGCCTGGGCCGCACACGCATGCGACGCGTAGTTGGGCGAGGCCCAAAGTGGTGCACGGGTTTCTGGTTGGTAGCTTGGGGCCATTGCAAGTGGCCCCTTCCCCCACATCGAGCATTGAGCACATGAGGTGGGTCAGGTGTGCACCAGTGGCCTCCCCACCTCCCGAAGCATTACTGCCACGCGTGAGGCGTGTGCGCAGTAATAGTTAGGCAAGTGGCGCTTGTGTTCTTAAAGGTCGCAGGTCGTGGCAGGTTCCGCCCCTGCAAGCATTGTTGCAGCAGGGCGGTTCCCTGTTCGCCCGTGATCAGGGGTGATTGGGCGAGAGGGATGGTGGTTTATGGAGTGAGGACAGCTAGCCCTCGCGCCTCGCCCTATAAATTAGGAGGTTTGCGAGGTGGTTTTTCTCATCCATCCAACTCCCCAAACACTCAACATCCCCAGCTTGTCTTTGTAGTATTTTCCTCAGGTCCAGGTGGCACTCGCCCCTAACCATGGCTAGGGTATGAGGGTAGCCACCATCGGCCGCCAGGGTGGAAAGAGGATCCCATTCGGATCAAGCCACAACTTCAGGGGCCGGAGCTGCGGAGGGCGGTCCGAGCGCCCGAGGGTGGCGGAGGGGCGAGGGGGTCGCGGTCGCCGCGGAGGCCGTGGCGGGGGAAGGCAGAGTGCTACTCCAGCACCCCCGCCTTCGCCCCCAGCGCGAGCTTCTCCTTCGTGGGGCGGGCACTCGGACGGGATGACGCTGGAGTTCGTTGTGGAGCTGCACAGTGTTCCTCGGGGCCATCTGCACCCCTCTTGCCCCTTTGCTAGGGAGATGGAGGCCGCCAAGCCTCCCGTCTTGTGGTTTCCGCGTACAGTTGCTCCCACGATGCTATGCAGCTGCACGTGGAGTACCCGAAATGCCTCTCCATGTTGCTCGGGCGGGGCTGGAAAGCCTTCGCCCACGCCCGCAGCCTCGAGGATGGGCATGTCGTCCGCTTCAAGCTAGCGGAGGATAACATGCTACCCGTCAAGTTTTATGGGCTCTCAGGTGTGCGTCTCTGCTGTTGCAAAGAGAGATGGAGCGGCGCTGAATGTCCCTCCTCGAGTGATAGCGACAAGGAGGACAGCGGTGGTGGTGGCGCTCTTGGCAGGACAGGATCTCGGGGCGTCAAGTGGGAGCACGACACCCCGAGCTCTATGTGACCGCCGGCCACGCTGCCGAGGCCCGCTCACGCCTCTCCCCCGCCCGGTGGGGTTACCTTGTCGGAGCCAGCATCGATGCCTCGTCTTTGAGGAGGCGTGATTGCGGGCTCCGGCTTCTTCATCCCTTCCGGTGGCCCTCTCCTCCGGCCCCTTTCTCCTCTGCGAAGTGGTGGTCTAGGAGGAGCCAGCCTGGGTTGCACTGGGGGCCTTGCCGCTTTTTGTCTTCTTGAACTTCTGTCCGGCAACCATGTGCCTCGCCAAAAGACAGTATCATAGGTTGTAGCAGCAAAAATCATGCATGTAATATGTCAAAGTTTGCTTCAAACAGATGAATGAAATGTTCTTTCCTTTGTGTCTGATCCTTCTTTTTGTATGATGCACCCTTTGCGGTTTTTGGAAGCTTGCCGGCATGACTGGTCTTGCCACTAGTGCTTTGAGGAACGGATCCTTAGCAGTTCGTCGGAGGGGTCGTTATCGGCAAGACTCCTTGCCGCACTTAGTGCAACCATTAGATCGTCGAGCGCAGCTCGAGGAGAAATAAGGCGTTGTGTAGCCCCTTGATCTATTGAACAAGTTCGAAATAGTGTGAAGGCGCTCTGTGGCCATTCAGGTCGTTGAACGAGTTCGAAACAGAGCCAAGGTGCACTGATCTGCGCACACGTTTCTCAAACAAAGATTGGGATTTCTAGAAAGGAAACAACCTATCTACTCGAAAATTTCATCTAGAATCTTTATCACTTATCTGTTGTACCGCGATACTTCTTCCCACGGCGTTCAGGTATTTTGCCGAGGCCTCAGATCCCCGGCAAGCAGGATGTTACACTCTCTCGGCAACTTCCCCACCCGCAAGGTTCTTGCCGATAGTCCTTGACTATCATATAGGAAAGGGGTTGCGGGAGTATAACTCCTTTTTCTCTTTTGCCACACCGTGCTGGCGGAGCCCCCGAGCGCATCTTCGGCGGCAACGCGACGCTTCCAAGTGGGCAAATCGTTTCTGCTGGAGTGTGTGCCAGGGCTTCGGGGCCTGTTGGCGCATCCTCGACGGCTATGCATCACTCCGCGGAGGTGCGTTAGCCGGATTATGCGCCGGAGGCTTCGCCGAAGCCCCCAAGCACACCCTCGACAACAATGCACTGCCCTGGAGCGGTACATCAACGTGATGCCATCGAGCTTGGGGTCTCTGCCTCCTTGGCCTTCGTTTGCACAGCGATGCACTCATGCAGGCATCAGGAGGCCATAGAGAAGTGGAGCGACCACCGGTGTATCCCGCTTACGGGAATCGCAGTGGTGCGCTCAACCTCCCAAGATGTGGTGCGGAACCTGCTCGAATCCGAGAAAAAGATCTCAGCAGCTCCCCCTACCTGGCGCGCCAATGATGTCGGGGAAATCAACGCGCCTGGGGGAAGCCCTAGGGGTCTCTTGGAGCTCGACCGAGGGAGAGTGGTGGTGCCAAGGGCGGAGCTCGCGATCTGGACCGGCGAGGTCCGTTTTTCAGGTTCGGGCCTCTTGGAACGTAAAACCCTACTCCTGCTTTGTTTGTATTGGGGCTTATTGTAGGGTTATTTCCTATAGTAATTTAGCTGGTGTTTAGAGAGTCAAACCCCAAAAGGTGCTCCCCTAGAAATGAGCCTCGGGCCTCCTTTTATTGGCAAAGGGGTCACCAACAGTGTGCTCACGGGCTGAATAGTGAACATGGTTCACCGCTTAACTTTCTACTATGGTGTCAGCGGCGGTAAATGCCTTGGCAGGCCCCGTGACCAGCATCAAGGTGGCTTCGACACGTACCCAGGTGTGTTGACACATGGGCTTTGTGCTGGCGCATGAGGGATGTGTTGGAGCGGTGGCGGTTGGTGGCACTATGGCACGAGGGACACCTCGCGGGCGAAGGGAGCCTACTGGCCTGGCGTCCTTGCCTACGGCTCGCCCATCTTCCCGGCAAGGATGGCTTGCCGGGGTCTTGGACATCTTCCCGGCAAGGAGGGCTTGCCGGGGCCTTGCGAGTCTTCCCGGCAAGGAGGACTTGCCAGGGTCTTGTGAGTCTTCACGGCGAGGAGGGCTCGCCGGTGCCTTGTAGCCTAGGCTGGCGCTTCACACCTTTGGTGCGGCGTGGTCTTGGCGAGCCTGGGGTTTACCTTCCTATCGGCTGTCTTGGTGTGTTGCCGCCAAGTGTGTTGCTCGTGCCCGTGCACAAGTCTGGGGCACACGAGACCCCAGTCTCTGGTGCACCGACACATGTACTTGTAACGATATCCATTCTTGCGAAACGACGACATGCACTTCAATCCCTATCGAGGCCCTCGAGCCAAAATAAGGATAGGACCGCATCTTGGGTGTTACAAATAACAAGTATATGATGTCTTGCAAGAGTGACAGAATCTTAAACCCCAGTTTATGCGTTGCTTCATGAGGAGCTGATTTGGATCCACACATCTAAAGTGATGGTTAGATTTATCTTAATTCTTCTTTCAGAGTTGCGCAAGCTTGCGACACGGGCTAATCATAAGTTGGTTGTTTCTTCAAGTAAGAACAACACCTTATCACCGGTCCACCCACATATCAAATTATCAAAGTAGGGAACGCGAATCAACTCAATATAATGAATATGACTAGACAGAAATTCCCATGTGTCCTCGGGAGCGCTTGCTTAATATAAGAGTACTTTCAGGCCTGTCCTTTGCTACAAAAAGGATTGAGTTACCTTGCTGCACCTTTGTTACTATTATTACTTGTCACTTGTTATGAATTATTTTGCGACAAAACTATCTATCAGTGTTACTTGCACCACTTGTAGAGAATACGTTGCTGAAATCCGCTTGTCATTTCCTTCTACTCCTCATTGGGTTCTGTCAGTGTTAAAAGCGGCAGATCTCGGGTATGGGTTCCCGAACTGTGGATGATTGATCAATGTGTTACAATAGACAAAGAATACGATGTTTAGTCTAGTTCGGTCCCTCTTGATAGAGGTAAACCCTACGCCATACTCTCATTTATATTGAGGATGGAGTATCGAGTACATAGTTGATCGACCTCAAGATCGTATGTTGTGGTCTAAACCCTGGGAATCATGATCTTAACCCGTCCTATGAACTAAATCCCTCTAGTTTATATAGATACCTGGGGTACTAGGGTTACACAATGTCAGTCACATCAAGGACAAAATATGCCGATTACCACGTGGTCGTGGGGTGCACGCCAAGTCTTCGGAAGAGTCCGTCTTTGATACAACATCGCCTTATCTGTCCAGATTCCAATAATAATAATTGGACGAACCAGGAGTCCGGTCCATAGAAATATGTAAGAAGGTCGAGGACCACTTAGTCCCGGACTCCCTCAGTAGCCCCGAACTGGCGTCCAATGATGTAGTCTTGACTTCCAGCTGCTTCGTGCGTCCAAAGTCTCCAGCTTGCGGGGCGAGTTCTCCCCTTTTTGTATTCAGCCGGTAATAGTTCGGCCACCGATGTCCTCCCCATTTCCAAACAATATGTATATTCATAAAGATAGAATTTATGCTCCCAGTCCAACCGTTCAATAGCGAACAACGTTCTTCGTGACAAACCTTTTTAACGAAAGGTCGCACCTAGTCAACACCAATGACCCATCATAGAAATGTGGTTCGAGGCAGATTTCGTTGGCATGTCCCATCAACACGGAGATTGTGTCCCTCTTTTCAAGGCATATGGTTTATGATTTGGGTTATCCAACGCACACATAACCACATGGTTTATCACGAAATGGCGAAGGTCATGAGGCACTAGAGGGGCTCTTGGTATTTCAATAGCTTATAAAAAGGAAATCGCCACCACAGCCTCCTTACGCTTTTGAGATCTCACGTCGCTATTGTCTTTCCCAATCCTGGGTGCTTCAGCTTCCAAGCTCCCTTTACCCCCAATCTCCTCGAACCCCTTCCCTAGTTTGTCCATGGCGACTTGGGCTTGAAAGGAAAGTGGGAGTTCTCATGTGTCACTGAAAAGGACATCTTGGTGTTGAAGATCTCCAACTATTTGTCAGCAAACATCGTCGATCGTGCTATGGAGAATGTCCGGGTTACCCCCAATATTCATTTTTGCATATTTCGGCCGTCATCATAGTTTGTGAGGCTTTTTTGTGGGTCCAACCCCACTTTGGATTATGGTTGAAAGTCCTCAATGTTAAGCTGAAGATAGTAAACGGCGAGGAGGCAGACTGCAGGGGAGCAATGGTAAGCAAGATCCCCCTGGTTCAATGGCCGGACAGTACATTCATAGACACTGTCAAGGCATGGCAAAAGGAGTGGTTCCACATCATCGATCCACGTGAAGCGGGGTGGGCTGCACCCCTAAATTCTGATCCGGTCCTCCTACCCGAATGGTGTCCAGGACGGAGAAGTCCATCGATTACGGGGAGGCTACGGAGGTGAAGGTGCAGAAAATATGCATCTTCGTCTTGCTGGAAAAGAAAATGGAGCTGACCAATGTAGTTCAGGTCATGCTACATTGCCGCCTCCTCCCCTATTAACATCGGGCTGCTCCTATGTGGTATTACAATCCGGGTAACACGGCCACATTGCAGAACTTCTTCCACATCACCCACGAGAAGTTGTGGAAGGTGTCGTTTAAGCCGCAAAAGACTTGGCCGACCGAGGAGGAGGACATTGGCATCGATGCTACTAACCTCCTCCTGGACCGATAAGATTCTATTATGTGTTTGTCTTTTTCCCTGTTTTAACAAGGCCCTCATCTCTCTTTTACTCCACATTCGTAGATTTGGTTGGAAATGTCCCAGCAGATCAACTGTTCGGCGCCCCTGCCCGAGGCCCGAGGACGGCTTTATTGATAGCCATGCTAGCTAAGAAGCCGTAGACTACACCGAAGGAGAAGGAAGAAAATAAGAAGGTGAAGAAGAAGATTCGGGAGGGTCTTCGGTCAAAAGGACCTCCACAAACCAGGTCCGAATATACACTTGTGCCCTCTCATCTAGAGGGATAATAGGAAGAAGGCGGGGAGGAGACTGGTTCCTCCCACACGAAAAAGGGCGACGTCTGAAGACTCCAACGGAGGTCCAGCTCCATCTACCCCAAAGAGGCAATGCAGGGCCAAGGTGGCCCTGTTCGATGATCTCCCAGACTTCGACAAGGACTCTTGGGACTTTGAAAGTGTTCCTCAAAGGACCCTCTTGGTGAATTCTTGAGTGCAAAGGTATGAATCCGAAAACCCGAACATCTATATATATTGAGATTCTATTATCGATGATAGGCTTTCTTTTCGTATTGTAGCCCGCCGCGTGATTTCCTAACCGATCAAATTTAGAGGGCGATCCCTTACCAGCCAACATGGCCGAGAGTGGGACCACCTCACATAACACACCTTCCCTAGTCTTCGAGGAGATTGGGGAGGTGATGTCTCAATAGAACCCCCTGGAATCGGAAGCAAGGGGCAAGGGTGATGACATCTTGGCCGAGGCTAACACCTCGACAACCAAACACCAGGAGGTTGAATACCTCCTGGCAAGCAAAGAGGGAGAGCCCGGATAATCCTGGTCTTCTCAAAAGACAATTTTGTAGACTTATCAACCTTGAGAACCATCCACACCAGGTTCTCCGAGAAGAGAAAGTTCAACGCCGCACCCGGAGCCATCGACAATAGAGCGTCCCCAAACCGGGAAGCCAACCATGATGTAAGATGGTCTAAATGACTCTTCCATACCCGAGGAACATCAAACTCTACTGAGTGTGGTTCAAAAAAGAATTCAATCCGTTGATAACGGGTTGAAAGGGGCTTTTGGCGGCCTATTGAGAGGTTTCAAGGTAATTTTACATTGTTTCTTTTTGTACAAAGAAGTTTTAATTTTATGGCTTTATACGCAATCACCTTATTCAGTAGCCCCCGAGATTTTTGTTAGTTTGAAAAACTCATGAGGGGGTCGTAGTAGTGAGGAAAACACACCTAAATAATTTGAAAAATGAGACGTAGTGTGACATCCCGAGACCGACGCTCTAGAAGATTCCCCTTTTATTCCGTTGCTGTCGTGTGATTAATTTAATTGTCGCATCATCATTCCATCATGCACATCATGTGCATTGCATCGGCACTCCGTTGCCGCCAGTTTCAAGACTTGCATCCGTTATTAGTTGCCGGTTCTCTCCATTCTCGTCATTGCCCATTTTGAGACCGACCACACTCGCACGCGCCCGCGACATCGTCAAAACCTTGTTTTTAAAAGTGTGTATAAAACTTTATTGGATTGGGATGAAACTTGGTGTGCGGCCTTATTTTAATATTAGTAGGGCACCTGCCAATTTTCGTCGCAATCGGAGTCCGTCTAGTACCCGAACGGTCGACCGTAGCGACACCGTCTTCGGTTATTCGTCGGATGTTTTTCGGTTTTATATATCGTTGTCGTGCCGCACCATGTCCCTCTCGTCTCAGCCTACACCCCTCTACACGGCCTAACCTAACCCTAGGACATTTCCGGAGCATCCGATCGAGATCGGAGGGTCCGAAAACGCCCCATTTGGCAAACGCTAGCTACCCCGGCTATAAAAGGAAGGGTCTCCCCTTCCATTTTAGTCTCTCCCTCCCTGCCTTGAAATCCGCACCGCCCCACCAAACCATAACCGCCACCTGGTCATCCCCTTTCTTCCAGCGCCACTGTCTCCCTCAGCCGCTGCCGAGGCCCGCTTGGGCCCGAGGTAGACCCGCCAAGCCCATCGCGGTGTCGCCCCTGCCTGCCCCGAGCGCCCGTGCCTCCCTGCTCCTGCATCGCCTCCTTGCTGCCTGCCGTCGCCGCCGGCGAGCCTCGCTCTGGTCTGATCCAGTCCGGATCCGACCATAACCTGCTCGCCGACCCCGTCCGTCCCATCCCCGCGCTCTCGGAGCGCTTCTCCTTCGCTGTCGTTCTGGATAGGGAGGATCCCCGATGGGCGCTCGCCCCATTGACTCGCTCTAGCGCAGCGCAGTGCTTGGGCCCAACTGGACCAACTGGAGACAGCCACGCCGGCCCAGCCAACTGCCTCCCTTGGCCTGCCAGCCTCCCTCTCCTTCAACCAGGCCAGGCCCGTGGTAACCCTCCTTAGCCCACTATTCCCCGCCTGTGGTGAGATTTCATATCTTCCGCGAGTGCCTGTTCAGCCCAACAGTACAAATTAGGCCCGATAGTAGTTATTTTAGGATTTTCCGGATTTATTAATTTCAGGGAAATGCCATAATTTGAAACCTCCGTAGATTTCAAACCATGCGTCGCATCAGAGTGAGTAAAATAGGAAACTTGATTATTTTTCCGTGTAGATTAATATTTTGCAACTTCCATGCATGTTTGGAGTGGTTTGACCCGCTGTTTGCCTAGATTTGCATGCTGTCCTAATAGGGAATTATTCCGTAGCTGTTTTTGTGTGTGTCCGGATTGTTCAATACCATGGATAAAAATTTTCAAGTTGTTCGGGACCCTTTGCCATGTATTTTAGAGTAGTTGTTTGCATTTTTCCATATAGGTTCCGTCGCTTGTTTGCTATGTCGTGTTTAGGACATATTCTCACATATATGTGTGGCGATCGTTTATTTTTTCGAACCCCACATATTATATATGTTTTCGGGGTAGAAAAATCCGTAAAATTTAACTGTGCATTTTGTGGGGTTTATTCCGTGCATGATATGAATGAGTTGTCAACTAGAGATATGCTCTTGGATATGTATGATAGCCCCTGGTAATTTTGGTTGCAATATAAATCCATGTTTAGGTGTTGTTTGATTGTTGTCAACATGCTAGAAAATAGTGCTGATTTGAAGATTCTGAAATATTCCTAAGTCTGTGTTATAGCTTGTTGTTGTCTTGCCATGAGTTTTGCTAATGATCTACAACTCCTTTGGGGTTGGTGCAATGGAGTTAGTTGTAGTCCTTAAGATTCTACGGCATGTTGTGAATTTTCATGCCATTCGGAACCCTGCAGCATGTAGTTTTGTTGTTGTCAATATGCATTCAAATCGAAAACTGCACTGTCAAAAACTGATATTTTCACTAAGTCTGAAACTGTGTGTGAGATGCCATTTTGTGAGTTCTTTTTCTAGTGATGCATGCTGCTATGCTAGATGTTATTAGTAGGGGCTTGAAGTGAATCTTGGCTACTACTATCTGATGCCTTGATTGAGCATGTTAGATTTATGTAGCTTGTTGTTTTGGGGTGTAGAAAATGCCATGTTGCTATTTTTGGCAGATTATGACTATTTCTTGTGTAGCTTGTATATGTGGAACCGTTGCTCCATTTTGATCGTGTTCTATATGAAAATTGCTTATAATCTCGTGTAGATTCATATTACCTTGCTGTTTGTATGTTTTGGAATGCTTGTGAGTGTCGTAGCACACATATTGCATTCATGCCATCATATCTCGCGATGATCATATCTTTTGAACCGTAGCTCCCTTGGAGATGTTCTCTATGTATAAATTGATTGGAACGACGCGTAGAATCACGTGATCCTCTTTATTTGGCTGTTTAACAAATATTAAAATGTGTTAGTTCAAATATGGACAAAATTATAGATTAACGTATGAGGTCAGTCCGGAGATGCTATAAGTCGTTTCCGACCTCATTTAAAATGCCTAGATAGGTAGTTTTAGTCCGCTTCACCTCCTGCCATGTTTAACAACATTTAATACTGCCACGTACCTAATCGTAAGAGAACTAAATAATCCATCTGTGGTGTTTCGTCAATATGCAACTTGTTGCATATTGAACTTCACTTAATGTGTAGTCTTTGATTGTTGTGAATTGCCATGCCATGTCTTGCATATATTCAACTGATCATGCATCATATGCAGATTGCATCTTGTCGTGCATGTGCCGTGGTGAATATCTGTGTTGATGCTTGTTTCCGGTTTGCTTCGTCTCGATAGAGTTTCGCATGCGTGTCGGGAAGTGAGGACCCGTTCGACTTCATCGGTTCGTCTGCTTCTCGGAGTCATTCTTCTTCCAAGCGAGTTCTCAGGCAAGATGACCATTTCCCCAGATACCATCACTATCATTGCCATGCTAGTTTTATCGTTTCTATCACTATGTCTCGCTGCCTACCGCCTGTTAAACATCGGCCTCTCAACGTTGCCATGAAAACCTTCAACCTATTCACAACCTAGCAGACCACTAATTGGCTATGTTACCACTTGATTAACCATGTGTTAGCGTTGCTAGCTGCAGGTGCAGTTGCTTCAATGTGTTAACATGGGTTCCTTGTTATATCACCATATTAATTGCTATTCAATTTAATGCACCTATATACTTGGAAAAAGGTGGAAGGCTCGGCCTTTCGAGCCTGGTGTTTTGTTCCACCTTTGCCCCCATAGTTTCGGCTACCGGTGTTATGGTCCATAAATGAGCGCTTCTAACAAGCTTGGGATTGTTATGGGGACCCCCTAGATTCTCGTTTTATGATAAAGCTTGTCTGGCAAGGCCCAACATTGGTACTATACTTTCCCAACATAATAATTCTGTTAATACTGAAAAGCATAGGGAGTTAGCGCTACCCGAGGAGTAATTCAACATAATACAGGGAGGGCCAGTGCTGATGGTGCTGGTCCAAAATAGAGCCATTTGTGGGGCCAACTCGGGGCAACTCGGGTGATGTCTATCAGGCCACCGTACGCTGTGCTTATCTGTCGTGTCCTGAGAACGAGATACGCGGCTCCTATCGGGTTCGTCGACATGCCGGGCGGCCTTGCTGGACTTGTTTTTACCTTTATCGAGCGTCTTGTGCGAGGGATTCCGAGGATGCTTTGAGCTAACTTGAGGTTGAGGTTTTCCAATAGGGATCCGAGGTGATCACGGGTTTCCCTGATCGATGTCATTCCGTCATAGCGTGTGGTAGTTTGTGATGGACTAGTTGGAGCACCCCTGCAGGGTTAAATCTTTCAGAAAGCCGTGCCCGCTGTTATGTGGGAACGTGGACACTTTGTTTAACATTGGTTCTAGATAACTTGAAGTTAACTTAATTAAAACTTGCCAACTGAGTGCGTAACCGTGACTGTCTCTTTCGTGAGCTCCTTCTCCAATCGAGGACACGATGGGGTTATGTTTGACGTAAGTAGGTGTTCAGGATCATTCATTTGATCACTAGTAGTTCACATCCGCTATGCGTAGATCACCCCCTCTTATTATTGTACTCGTAAGTTAGCCACCTCATATAAATGCTTAGTCGCTTGATGCAGCCTCACCACTTAACCATACTTCACCCATTAAGCTTTGCTAGTCTTGATACCTTTGGAAATGAGATTGCCGAGTCCCCTGTGGCTCACAGATTACTACAACACGAGTTGCAGGTACATGTAAGGTGATTTTATGACGTGAGCGCGATGCTTGTGCTTTTGGAGTTTCTTCTTCTTCTTCATCGATCTAGGATGTGTCCAGGCCGACAGCCTGGGATAGCAAGGATGGACGTCGTTTTATTTTCTTGTTTGTTTTCGTCCGTAGTCGGACCCTCCTCTTCTTCGTGATATTTATGTATTGTACTGATCTGACTCTAATGTAGCTTGTGGCCAGTGTAAGACAATTCCATATACTCTTCTTTTCAGTACATGTACTTGTGACGATATCCATTCTTGTGAAACGATGAGATGCACTTCTATCCCTATCGAGGCCCTCGTTCCAAAATAAGGATAGGATTGCATCTTGGGCGTTACACGTAGCCCCCTAGACGCTGGTAGGATGATACAAAGAACATAGTAGAGGATTCAAAAAATCTGATAACTTGGGAGTGTGACATGTATTTATGTAGGCCTCGTCTTCGGCAACAACACCCAACTCTGTGGAGTTAGCTAAAATGTATCGGAATCTTAAGAAGTCCGAGGAAGAGCTAGACCTTCTTAACAAGCGGTTTGATGACGCACAAGATAAGTCCGAACTAGACTATGAGCATTAATTTTCTCATCAAAGTGAAGTATTTTTATTTGTATCCTTAAGTGGGAACTGTTTGCATGACAACTTTAGGTGCTCCGTGGAGGTCGAGAAGCTCAAGGCCGAGCTGAACAAGGAAATGCAAGAGCCTGTAAAACAGAAGGAGATAGCCGAACATATGGCTACCAAACTGTTGATGGTGAGGTTTGCCAGTAACAAGCACAAGGCGAGGGTTACCGAACTGCAACAAGAGCTCAAGGATGCCATCAATAAATGTGAGGTCCTTGAGCAAAAAAAAAGGAAAACACTTGCGATCTTTCCTCTGCAACCGCAACGCGTCACGAGGCACGGAAGGAGACACATAACCATCAAAAGGAGCTCCACCAAATGAAGCAAATTGCGGATGTAAGAGATACTTACTGCAGTGTGTCTTTGGCGGAAAAAAGTTTGCATTTCTTACATGAATTAGGCATTCTCCATGCTTGTTTGTGGACCTCCCAAAGTGTGTGGCCGATGCTTCAAGGCATTATGCATCCCAGGAAGGGGATACCGAGCAAAGTCTGTTCTAGGCGCAATTCCAAGCCCCTAACCAACCTCTCCTTGTCTCCGAGTAGGTGAAACAACTAATGGATATACATCGAATGGAAGCTTCAACCATGAAGGCTTTATGCTTCAAGTTATGACCTATAGAGCCGCTGCTGAGCAACTACTTTGGTATGGTGTTGAAAGTGATTGCCACCACACCCCAGATTGATGTCCTGAAGCATTCCGTCCTGCAAGGAGGGACCTCATATGGCAATTGCGAGCACCATGATGCACTCGCTGAAGATGAAGCCTACCGCTATGGCCACCGCACCTTCGCCGCTTGGAAAGCAGCATAGGCACCCTGAGCTATATTTCCCCAACGTCATGGAGGGTGCTTGGGAAATAGAAGCCCAGTGCTCGAAGGATGTAATCATTTAATGAAAATACTATCATGTATGAATAATTGGACCTTTGTGCAATATAATCATTTCTTGCTTTGCATGGTATACCGTGTCTTACTTTATTTAATTTGACTGATGTGCGGTCGTTTTGACTTGAAAGTTTCTAGTTGTCGGCTTCAGCCCCCTGGTAGATGCCACCAGGGATGTTTTCGGCTTCCACACTCTTAACCTTAGCCAACGTCTTGGTGCCCGCAGGCAGTAGTGTAGAAGGAAACAAGACAATCGGCCTATGCGGCTCTATTGCTTTCACTTGACCATAGGAACTTGACCACGAGGACTAATTAAGAGCCTCCTTGTAGTTTGTGGTGTTTGTACATACTAAGGTTAAAAAACCATTATCACTTGGTTCATATAACTTCAAACCCTCCGCATATCAAAGTGAACCTCCATCGACTCTTAGTTTAATACTTGTCCGTGGATCGCATATCAGTTCTCCCTTATTATGAGAGTAAGTTTTCGTCTTTCTACACTGAGGTACCTGACTAGACGAGCTACAAGTATAATCACAATGGTTCTCACTTTACCCTTTTTGCTGAACAAGCAAAACGTAAAGGGGTAAGCACAGGAGCTGCGCAACACAACTATTGACCCAAGATAAAATTCAGAATCGATACATATAGTGTAATAAACAATACACCTAACACATATGATAAATGATGGTGTCAGAATGATGCTTAGGGTGAGCGTAATACCCAAGCCGCCGGTAGATTAGCTCATCGCATCAAAAGTACGCATTGAACTTGCTTGCTGTTGTGAAAGAGCCAACAAGAGGTAAAGAAGGTTGTACGATATAAATGATAACCATGGGATCATAAAGTATGTGCTTTATTTCCGATGAACTCATACAATAGGATTTTCTCAACCAACTATTACGTATACTATAAAAATGAATTTACAGAGGAAAGGTTTACACGTGGTTACTTGCGGATGGCTTGATGTCCTTCACATCGCCCTGCTGCACGTCTGCTCCTTTGCTTTCCAGGAAGTAGTCCTTTACGAGGGGGAATAATGCGCAAATGGACCCTTGATAGAGACGGTCTTGACAGGTCGCCAAGGTGTGTTTAGCTTGATGTTGAGTCAGTCCTTAATGATAGTTCAATTTGTCCGAGGATGTGTAATGACCATAGTTTGGTCTACACGGATACTTGGTCCCATGTATTCGGTCCGCACAACTGCCCATGGTATTTTAAGAGAGAAATTATGCCTGCAAGGCACGTACTTTAAGGCTAGCAAGACCATGCTGTGGGGAGCGTATCCTATTTATTTTGAGCATGAGAAAGATCTGGGAACTATTCTGGGACTCTGGCTTTTTTGTTTTCTCCTCGTTCCTTAACAGTGAGATGGGACTTTGGATTTGTTTTGCCAGCCTCTACTTCGGTTGCCAGAGCTGCAATATGTTCCTCGGTTTGGAGGGATAGCTCAGTTATACCATTGACGGTAATAACACCCTTGGGTCCTAACATTTTCAGCCTCAGATATGCATAACGAGGAACGACATTAAAGGGAGCAAATGTTGTACGACTGAGGAGTGCATGATAGACGTTGCGAAAATGGAATATTTTGAAGATCAAGTCTTCACTATGGAAGTTGTTGGGCAAATCAAACACTACTTCCAAAATTGTGGTATCGAGCAGTGGGCTCGACGCCAGGAATTATTCCTTTGAAGGTGGTGTTACTAGGTTTGAACCTTGACGGATCGATGCCCATTTTTCTCACCATGTCTACGTAAATCAGATTGAGGCTATTGCCTTTATCCATAAGGACTCTAGCGAGATGTTACCCATCGATAATAGGGTCTAGTACCACGAGTGCCAAACCATCATGCTAAATACTGGTCGGGTGATGTGTGCGGTCGAAAGTGATCGAACATGCCGACTATGAGTTGTACTTTAGAGTTACTAGCTCTATGGCGTATAAGTCCCGAAGTGCTCATTTGCTCTCCTTTCTTGGTATGTGTGTGACATAGATCGTGTTCACAGTTTTGACCTCGGGAGGGAATTGCTTTCGGCCTCCATTTTTTGACGCGCGAGGTTCTTCATCGTCCTCACTATGGGGACTCTTGCCCTGGTCCTCGGCTATATTTTTTCTCGCCTTTTTAATTACCCAACAGTTGCGGTTGGTGTGAGTAGCGGGCTTATTTGTATTGTCGTGGATTTTGCAAGGCATGTCTAGTATTTTTTTCCAGTGCAGTCGGTCCATCCCGATTCCCCTTAGAGTGTTTCTTTTGTGGCACGGACCTGTAGTTGCTAAATCCGGCATTGATTGTTGTGTCTTCAGTTCCACCGGCATTGTGCCAATGCTTATTCTTGTTGCGTCGTGGCTTCCCTTTTCAATCTTGAACTTCGGATGTTCCGAGGTTTGGGGAGGATTGTTGTGACGGCCTAGTCAGCTATCCCCTCCCGCACAAAAGAGGGTCATAAGGGATGTGAGGGCTGCCATTGTTCTTGACCTATCTTGCCCTAGCATCCAGGCTAGCCATTCATCCTAGATGTTGCTTCTGAAGGAGGCGAGTGCCTCGGTGTCCGGACAATCGATGATTTGATTTTTTTTATGTGAGGAATCGATTCCAAAACTGCCGGCATGACTCACCGGCTTGTTGGACAATGTGGCTCAGGTTATCGGTGCCCGGTGGCCGTACATAGGTGCCTTGAAAGTTAGCTCGGAAAGTGTCTTTGATCTCTTTCGAACTCCAATGGAGTTTTCTGGGAGGCTATTCAGCCAATGCCATGTTGGTCCCTTAAGATTTAATGGTAAATATTCTATGGCATGGAGGTCATCATCTCTGGCCATATGAATGTGGAAAATAAAATCTTCGATCCACAAAGTTGGGTCTATTGTCCCGTCGTGTTGTTCTAGAAGCGTGCCACCAAGAGGGGTTAGGGAAGTGGGTCTGAAGGGCAGGAGGCGACCTAATTGTGTATTTTTGTAGTCTGAGTATTAGTGTGTTTTTAGGGATAGTTGCCCCATCTTGTTCTGGAATGTGTGGGGCCTTAACACCCCGGCGCGGAGAGGAGTGGCTAGGAGATTAGTCAGCCCGCTCAATATATCAGTTGTATGCTTTCAAGTGTCAAAGTTGAGTGTTGTGGACGAGGATCTGGTCAAGCAATGTTGTGGAGTTGCGTTCAATTCCTTGTATACCAAGTTGCTGCAGGAACTAGGGGAGGCATTTGATACGTCTCCAACGTATCTACTTTTCCAAACTCTTTTGCCCTTGTTCTGGACTATAATTTGCATGATTTGAATGGAACTAACCTGGACTGAGGCTGTTTTCAGCAGAATTGCCTTGGTGTTATTTTTGTGTAGAAATCAAAGTTCTCCAAACGTCCTGAAAACTTACGAGAAATCAAAGTTCTCCAAACTCTTTTGCCCTTGTTTTGAAAAATATCAAAAATACCTGCGCCAAGTTCCACCTCAGGGGGTGGGCGAGTGGGCCACAAGCCCCTGCTCCGCCACCACCCCCTGGTGGCGGTGGGCAGGCTTGTGGGACCCACAGGCACCTGCCGCGCCCAATTCCAACTCTATAAGTTGTCTTTCGTCCCAGAAAAAATAGAAAGGAGAAGTTTTCGTCGCGTTTTCGATACGGAGGTGCCGCCACCTCCTGTTCTTCATCTGGAGGGCCGATCTGGATTCCGTCTTGGGCTCCGAAGAGGGGAAATCGTCGCCATCGTCATCATCAACCTTCTTCCCTCTCCAATTCCATGAAGCTCTTCGTCGTTCGTGAGTAATCTATTCTTAGGCTCGTTGTGCGGTGATGAGTAGGATGAGATCTATCATGTAATCGAGTTAGTTTTGATGGGGATTGATCCCTAGTATCCACTATGTTCTGAGATTTGACGTTGGTACTACTTCGCCATGCTTAATGCTTGTCACTAGGGCCCGAGTGCCATGATTTCAGATCTGAAATTATTATGTTGTCACCAATATATGAGTGTTTTAGATCCGATCTTGCAAATTGTAGTTACCTACTATGTGTTATGATCCGGCAACCCCGGAGTGACAATAACCGGAACCACTCCCGGTGATGATCATAGTTTGAGGAGTTCATGTGTTCACCAAGTGCTAATGTGTTGGTCCGGTTCTTTATTAAAAGGAGAGCCTTAATATCCTGTAGTTTCCTTTTGGACCCCGCTGCCACGGGAGGGATGGACAATAGATGTCATGCAAGTTCTTTTCCCTAAGCACGTATGACGACACACCGAATGCATGCCTACATCACATTGACGAACGTGAGCTAGCCAACTATCTCTCCGTGTTATAGCTGTCGCATGATGAATATCATCCAAACAAATCACCGACCCATTGCCTACGAGTTTGTCCTACTACTCCGTGAAAGTGCATGCTATGCCCCTAATCGACTTTTGGTGTTCATGACAACACATACATAGGAAACTAATCCTATTTGTTGAGTGTATCTCAGGATGGCAAGTACTTTAGTAGATTGAGAATTATGTGTCAAAGGTGGTCTGAGAAGATCGGGATTTATATTTCAAGAAGGCTCGGGATTAAGAAAACATGATGTAGACTATCCTTTTGAGTTTACTGATATTGAGTATAGGGATCCCGCACTATTAAGAGGGGATCACAGGTTTTGCGATGAACTTTCTCATACCACATGTTCACTATCATACCCAATACCACATATTCTCCACTATGTTCCTATCTCAAAACAGGTCTATTGCCTCGGACTTCCGGCTCCCTCCGGACGTCCGAGGGCCGGACGACCGGCAGGCCTCGGAAATCCGGAGCCCTGCACCAGAAGAACATGAGCTCTATAACTCGGATTTCCGGCTCCCTCCGGACGTCCGAGGGCCGGACGTCCGTCCCCTATCGGAAATCCGGAACCTCCCACCAAAAGAAGTTGAGTCGAATAACTCGGATGTCAGGTCCTCTCCGGACGTCCGGTCGCTGTTCAATTCATAGTATTTTCAGTCATATCTACAGGCCTCGGACGACCGACCCCTGTCGGACGTCCGACCCCTCGCGGACGCCCGGACTTCCGGAAACTGTCGGGTCCGGACCCTGTGTGACTTAAAGTGTCCCCAATGGCTGTTTTTCACTCCCCACTATATATACTCTTCTCCCACGTCCTGAGAGGGTGTTCAACACAGCGAGAATACATCCAAGAACACCTTTCTTCTCACTCACTCTTGTCTACACCAAATCTTAGATCCCAAGAGCATATGTGAGTCCCTTTGAGTGTTGTTCCAATCAAAATATAAATCGTCTCCCTCTCCTCCTTCCCACCAATGTGATTTGTGATTTGAGCAAGTTTTGAGCAATCCCCATGATCTTGTTACTCTTGGAGGTTGGAGACTCCTAGGCGGTAGGAGTCTTCGGAGAGGAATCAAACCGTTGTGATTTGCCCTGGAAAGTTTGTGAAGGTTTGGAAGCCACCTCAAGGCTTACCACTAGTGGTTGAGAAACGCCTTCGTGGAGTTATCTCAAAGGGAGAATAGGGTGAGCCTTCGTGCCATTGGTGTACCTTCGTGGTAATATCCGCCCCTCTAACGGTGATGTAGCTTCCCTCCAAGGAAGTGAACATCGGGATACATCCTTGTCTCTCTTGGAGTTTCGGTTATTCCTAACCCTAACTCTCTACTTGTGTTAATCCTTATTACGCACTTGTACTTGATTATTGTTTACCGCTTCTCTTACTTCACTCTAAATAGCTTGCCCTTTGTCATAGCAATTATTAGGGCTACACTCATATTCCGCACTTTTTCCTAAAATTGCTAAGTAATTATTAAAATTTGGTATTGTACCTATTCACCCCCCTCTAGGTCCATCTCGATCCTTTTCAATTGGTATCAGAGCCTTGTGCTCTATTCTTGTGGCTTAACCGCCCTAGAGGGAGATGGATGAGGTTCCAGCTACGGTAGCTCCAGTGCAGAGGGACGGGACTTCCACGGAAGTCAAGTCTTTCACCTCTGAGGACCTGGAATGGGCCCTTGCCAAGCAAAAATAGGAGCATGATGCTTCTCTTGAGGCCATGGTCCAAATGAGACTGGCATCACTAACCACAGGGACAACCACGTCCCCGAGGGCCTCAGGGCCACATGTGCACGGTACTTCATCTGGCCAACAACCTCCGGAAAGGAACCAAACCAGTGTTCCATGGCTTTATGCTAGATCTCAAATTGAGAAACCTAAGTACAATACTGAAGGAAAACCTCCCTTGCTTGATGACAATTCCGATTTTGCTTTGTGGAGAGTTGGTATGCAGGATCATCCTAGGTAAGCCAATGATGAGATGTTGGACATCCTCGAGCATGGGTACAATCCTGCAGATCCAAGGTGCCTCACTCCCAGAGAAACTTATGACAAGCATCTCAATGACACTGCGATCATGAGCATAAGAAAAGGAATGAATGACAAGCAACGGAGACCTTACGTTCACATCACAAGTGCCAAGGAACTATGGGATAGCATTATAAGGACCAAGACCAGTACCTCCACTCTTCGGCTTGCCCAATATGAAATTGCCAACGGGCAATTATAGAATTACTGTATGGAAAAGGGTGAATCTCCCAAGCAACTACTAGAATGGCTCATGACTCTCGCCGCAGACATTGAGTCATGTGACTGTGACAAGACGCAAGATGGTTTCCATCTGACCAAGAGATTTCTTGTGGACAAGTTACTTCACGCTCTTGCTCCGTATCACCATCAAATGGTATGGGACATGAGGCAGCACCATGGGTTCAAAGAAATGACTCCAGATGACATCATATCCACTTTCCAATTATTTGAAGAGTCAAAGGCAAATGCAACAAAGCACCTTGCCATGCATGGCACTTCGACATCAAAGATCAATCTTGCTTTGAAAGCCAAGCATGAATGTGACAAAGAAGAAAGTGAAGAAGAAGAAGGTGATGATGACTATGAAGACGGTGATGATGTTGACTCTGATGAAAGCCCATCTTATGAGGACATTGCTTTCTTTGTAAAGAAGTTCAGTGCAGGAAGTTCAAGGGAAGATTCCCAAAGAAGAAGGTAAGGAAATGCTATAACTGTGAGGAAACCAAGCACTTCTCCAATGACTGCCCTTATGAGAAGAGAGAAGACAAACCAAGGTTTCCAAAGACCTTTGTAAAGAAGAAGTTGCCAAACCCTATGAACTCCAAGTTCAAGAGGACAGATGGAAGAGCAATGGTTGCAAAAGAAAAATCAGATCCAGAAGATGTTGGTGGAGTTGCCGGAGTAGCTCAGGATACACAAAACACCTTGAGTCTAGTCAACAAAAGTGGTGATGTTGTTCACTACAACTATATGAAGGACTACAAGGGCAACGCTCACAAGTGTTTGATGGCAATGGGAGATGAGGAAGACCAAAGCTCCCATGATAAGGTTAAGGTAACTCCACGGTTAAACTCTTTCAGTCTACCTTCTTCTCCATCTGATGAGTATCTTGATGCGGAAGATCACTATGAGGATAATGACTTAGATCATCCCATGTTTGCTAAAATAAACAAATTTATGTGCTCCCTTAAAGGAAAGAAGCGCACTATGTTTCGCATACTTATGGAGACGGTGAGTAAGCACACCAATACCATGAAGGAACTCGAAACCCTCGTCACTGAGGAGAAGGAAAGAAATGAAATCCTTGAGCAGAAAGTCCTGTATGAGGAAGCACAAAATGATGCATTATGCTCAAAAGTAGGGGAAAACCTTGATAAACATGCTAATGATCTTGCCTCCTTGAAAAAGGCTGAATCTGTGTGCAAAGAATTACTAAATGATAAAAACCGACTTGTGAACTCTCATGCTTCCCTTTCTAAGGACTGTGAGCGTCTATCCTTGTCTCTCAAAGACAAGGAAGAGAAACTCACTGTTCTTACAAAGAGATTTGAGGCACTTAAGGTTACTTATCTTGACACTTTAGCTAAGGCCTACTACTCACCTATCATTAATGTTGATACCTGCACTACTAACTCTAGTAGTGAACTAACATCTATCGTTGAGGAAAACTGTTCGCTAAAGGCACAGTTAGACAGAGGTCTCATGACATGTGCACAAGGACAAAAGACTCTCAATGAGATCTTAAGTCGACACAATGGAGGCTTCGCCAAGGAAGGGCTTGGGTTCAACCCAAGCACTGCCAAGAAAAGTGCATCTCCTCTCAAGTGTACCACTCCGCTTAAAGAAATATTTGTACGAGAGGGACACAAGGAGAAAGGTAAGGTTGTGAGTGGATCGGCCACTAGGGGTTCGCCTACTCACAACAAGACAACCGAATTCATGCCTCCATCCTATGTACTACGCAAATCAAAGGAAGGAGAGGTTTATGCTAAATTCGTTGGTCCCCGTAATGCATTCCGATTCTATGCTATTTGGGTCCCTAAGACTCTTGTAACTAATGTGAAAGGCCCCATGACAAAATGGGTACCTCAAACCAAGTCTTAATTCGTTACAGGCTGTTTTCTCCGGAGGAGCCAAATGGGTGATCGACAGTGGATGCACCAATCATATGACCGGAGATAGTAACTTGCTCTATGACTTCATGCAAGCCATTCGACCATACATGAGCATCGTATTTGGTGGAGGGTCGAAAGGGCAGGTAATTGGGTTGGGCAAGGTGTCAATCACTAATGACATGTCTATTGCAAATGTCATGCTTGTCCAATCTCTTCAATATCATTTACTTTTAGTTCGCCAATTGGCTTCCATCGGTTATGACACATTATTTGGACTAATGGATGTGAAAGTCTTTAAGAGAGACACTCTCGAAGTGGCCTTTGTTGGAGAGTTGGATGGCAACCTTTACACGGTTGATTTCTCGAAAGAGAGAACCTTCCATACAACTTGTCTAATGGCCAAGGCCGACATGGGATGGCTGTGGCATCGCCGACTCGCCCATGTTGGCATGAAAAATCTTCAAAATCTCTTAAACGACAATCACATCCTGGGACTAACAAATGTATCTTTTAAGTGCATGCATAGCTGGGAAACAACATAAATCAAAACATCCACAGAAGAACATTGTATCCACTTCGAGGCCGTTAGAGCTCCTTCATGTGGATCTGTTTGGGCCTCCTTCATGGGAAAGTCTTGGAGGGAAAAAGTATGGACTAGTCATTGTTGATGATTACTCAAGATATACATGGGTGTTCTTTCTCAAGTCCAAGGACGAGACGAAGATCACCTTCATTGATTTTGCCAAACAAGCCCAGCGGAAGTTTGACAAGGACATCAAGGCAGTAAGAAGTGATAATGGCTCTGAGTTCAAGAACTACACCCTAGAAGAATTTCTTAGTGATGAGGGAATTGAACATCAGTACTCCGCACCTTACACCCCTCAGCAAAATGGTGTGGCAGAGAGGAAGAACCGGACACTTGTGGAAATGGCAAGGTCCATGTTAGACAAATACAAGTCACCACATAGTTTCTGGGCTGAGGCCGTCAACACAACATGTCATGCATCAAACCGGCTCTTCCTTCGATCAATATTGGAGAAGACTCCATATGAGCTCCTAACTGGGAAGAAGCCCAATGTTAAGTACTTTCGTGTGTTTGGATGCAAGTGTTTCATCCTCAACAAACGGGAACAATTAGGAAAATTTCAATCCAAAACAACTGAAGGGATTTTTGTTGGCTATGGGTCAAACTCTCACGCCTATAGAGTCTACAAAAAATCCACTAGATGTGTTATAGAAACCTGTGACGTGACGTTTGATGAATTTAACTGCTCCCATGGGGAGCAAGTTGATCTAAATGATGCAGGTGAAGAAGACTCCCCACAAGATATCTTAAACATGGGTGTAGGTGCACTTCTTCCCATGGAACAAAGACCCCATGATGATGATGACGATTATGAGAGTATTTCTCATCCTCAAGACAGTTCACTGCCCGTACCTCCACAAGATACTAGCACACACATCATGCCAGTTGTTGAGGATCAAGTGGGAGAACATGTCTCTCACTCTGATCACACTCAAGAACAAGTTGATCTTCAAGAGCTAGACCAAAGTATGGGTATGTTTGATGATGAATCTCAACAGGTGCACCGCGAAGAGGAATATCTTCCTCCGCACATAAATGATCCATATGTTGAGGATGTTGATGATGGAAACGAAGTCGAACCTCATGAAACCTTGACCTCCATCATGCCACGTGTGGCCGGTCGTGTTGATATTGATCAAATCCTCACCGGCGTGTCAGAAGGTAGAGTGACTCGTAAACAATTAACAAACTTTTGTGCTTACTTTTTGTTTGTCTCTAGTACCGTGCCACACAGGGTTCAGGATGCATTGTGTGACAATGACTGGCTCCTTTCTATGCAAGAGGAGTTAAACAGTTTTACACGCAACGAAGTATGGTCATTGGTAGAACGACCAACTGAGGAACATAATGTCATTGTAACTAAATGGATTTTCAAGAACAAGGAAGACGAGAATGGGACTGTCCTACGCAACAAGGCAAGGTTAGTAGCACAGGGGTACTCCCAAGTTGAAGGTTTGGACTTTGGTGAAAATTTCGCCCCTGTTGCTCGTCTTGAGTCCATTCGCATTTTACTGGCCTATGTTGCTTTCAATGGTTTTACTTTGCATCAAATGGATGTGAAAAGTGATTTTCTTAACGGTCCTCTACAAGAAGAGGTATATGTATCACAACCACCTGGGTTTCTTGACCCTCACCACAAAGACCATGTATATAAACTTCACAAGGCTCTGTATGGCCTCAAACAAGCACCCCGTGCTTGGTACGATCATCTTCAGAAGTTCCTACTCGATGATGGCTTTGTGGTGGGGGTGATCGATCCCACTCTTTTTACTAAGAGGGAAAATGGTGATTTGATCATATGCCAAATCTATGTAGATGACATCATTTTTGGTTCTCCTAACATCCATTTATGCAAGAAGTTTGTGGCTTCCATGACCAAGACCTTTGAGATGTCACTCAACACGGACTTGAAGTTCTTTCTTGGGTTTCAAATATAACTATTTCAAGAAGGGATTTTCTTGTCTCAAACTAAGTACCTCAAGGACATTCTTGAAAAATTTGATATCACAAATGCTAAACCAATGAAGACACCCATGGCCACAGATGTAGTTCTAAAGGATGACACAAACGGTATTCCTTTTGACCCATCTACTTACCGCTCCATGATTGGTTCACTACTTTATCTTTGCGCATCTAGATCGGACATCATGTTAAGTGTAGGCATATGTGCTAGATTTCAAGCTTCCCCTAGGGAAAGCCATCATACGGCGGTTAAGCATATTCTTAGATACGTTGTTCACACCCCAAAGTTAGGCTTATGGTACCCTAAGGATGCAAAGTTCGATCTTATTGGGTACTTCGATGCGGATTGGGCTGGTGACAAAGTGGGACGGAGATCCACATCCAGTGCATGTGAGTTTCTTGGACGCTACTTGGTAAGTTGGTCCTCGAAAAAGCAGAATTGTGTTTCTCTCTCCACGGCCGAGGCCGAATATATTGCAGCCGCAAGCTGTTCAACCCAACTGCTATGGATGAGGCAAACACTAAAGGATTATGGTATAACGTATCGACACGTTCCTCTTCTCTGTGATGATGAAAGTGCCATAAAGATCTCCGAGAACCCCATTGATCACCCTCGCACAAAACATATTGATATTAGGTATCATTTCCTGAGAGACCATGTGCAAAAGGGTGACATTGATATTACCCATGTGGGTACCGACATGCAACTAGCCGACATTTTCACCAAGCCACTTAGCGTAGCTAGGTTCTGTCAACTTAGGCATGAACTTGGTATCTTGGAGCTTGACAACATATCTTGAAACCTTGCAAACATACACACACTCACATTATGCTTGTGTCTTGATGTGGGCATGCATTTAGGGGGAGTGTGTCTTAATTTTCTGGTTTTTTTTGAGCTTACAAAGTACGCATAAATCAATTTCTGTCCACAAGTAGTATATGTAATGCTTGTAGGCAACTATGTTCGTACTTTTTGTGAGAAACCATGCAAATCATCATCTCATCATCAAAAAAATCCAGAATCAGCCTCTGCCTCCTCCTCTTTCTCGGAGTCCGACATGTCTCGGACGTCCGGCGGCAAATCTCCTTCCGGTCGTCCGACTAGTGTCGGTCGTCCGACGCCACAATCCTCTCCGGACGTCCGACGCCTGTCGGATGTCCGACGCATCGGGGCCTATAAGTCGCTGGGTGCGGGGCTGGGCTTTGCCCTAGCCCTCACGCGCCCTATTTTTCCCCTATAGACACCGCCGCCAGCTCCAGGAGCTCTCCCCAGCGCCGCCACACCCGAGATCGGCCCGATCTCCTCCGCGGATCCTTCTCCTCTTCCTCTTCTTCCTCCGTGGGATACGTCTACAGGTACTCCTTCGTTCCCCTCGTGAGGTTCCCTCTCAAAGGTCTCCCTCTCTCCCAAGTCTACATGTTCGTTCCTATGGTTTGACCATGTTCGTTCCTTATTTGGGATTTCCATCCGTGTAGGACATTGTGCACCATGCCCAAGACCAAGCTCCCCGCACGGAAGAATGTTGCTGGCTCATCCTCTCGCGCCCCTCCTTGCATGTGGTCGGACACGGATGGGCCACGTTGTCCTTTCAAACGGACCGCCCGGCGTTCTCCGGCCCGACGTTCTCCGTCTCCACAGCTCCCCTTGTCCTCTGAGGATCTTCCTGACCAGCCCGTCGATCGGAGGTCCAAGCCAAAGCCCGGGACTCACAGGGCATCCTACATGCCACCACCTCCTCCTGCTCAGCCCGCAGGTGAAGCTCGTCGCATCTCACTAGAACCCCCTGCTACTTTAGGTCATGCAATCACGAACTTCACCACACTTGGCGCGGCTTCATACCTCACTTTCCGCCGCGACATTGATCCATACGCTGTCGTACGTGACTCTACGAACTCACGTTTCCTCACAAACGTCCAGGCGGACTTTTTTACCACAGTCATAGTTCCAAAGGGTTTATCTGTTCATCTCTATATAGATCTTGAGCATATTCGCATGCACCCGGCGAAATACCCGGGTGCCATTGAGCTTAGTGAGGCATCGGTGCTTGCCGCCCCGTTTGCCTTTCATCGCAACTTTAATGCTGCTGCCATTCACCAGTTCTATGCCACATGCTACTTTGCTCCAAACCACACTGTCAGCTGGATCACCTCTGATGTTCGCTTCACAGCTTCTTATGATACATTTGTTGCCGCACTTGGTTTCCCCAACTCCGGCTTCCAAATACATAGGGATGATCCTAACCATGCGCCTAGTCCATTAACGCGTGTGGGTATCTTCTCAAACCACTAAGTGAGCTTGATGCGGATGAACGCATGAAGGATCTTAACCAGGTATCCATCTGGCGCTCACCTTACTTCATCATCTTTCAGTGTCTTATCCGCACCCTCTATCCCAAGATGGGTGATAAGGGCTCTTGAAGTGGCTACTGCATTGAAATCATGTCTCACTTATACGAGCACCCCAGGAGCAAAATTAATGTGCCTCACTTTCTATGGCATGAGATTCGGCTTGCTAGCTTGCAATACAAGCGGGCCTTTCCTCATGCCCCCTTCATCCAGGCTCTTATTAATCATATTCCTGATTTCTCCGTTGCTGTCACTCACACACATCGCAAGTGGGTCATTCCCGCTCACATGGCGTATAACTATGCTCCCAAGAAAGCCCCATCCTCCACATCCACTTGCCGCACTGCTGCCCGATCAGCCACCCCCTCATCTAGCTCCGCTCCTCTCAGTCGCATTGCCAAGTTCCTTGGCAAGGCACATTCTGCTATGATGAAGGCCTTCTCTTTCCAGTGTGGTCAAACCCGTGATGTGGTTTCTCGCTTAGTCTCCTCCAAGAATGCCCTGAAGGCTCGTCTGAGAGCCTCGGGCACTCTTGATGTGAGTGATGATGAGGCTCCTCCTGCTGCTCCTCCTTCTGATTTTGGCTTCCCATCTGGTCCTGAGTGGGCTGATTTCCTTGACGAGGCTGGTGGCAGTGGCTTGCCTGACGATGAGGATGATGCTGATGGTGATGCTCATGAGCTCTGAGCATGATTGATGTTGTTGGTGCCTCCCTTTTTGGTACTTGGTGCCAAAGGGGGAGTAATGTATCATAGCTTTTAGTCTTTGGAGATTTAATGTAATGGATAAACTCATGTATGGCTATTTATGAATGATTGTGATTGCTATGGATTTCTATGATATCATCATAGACTATTATGTTTTGCTCCACTACTTCTATGATGATCTATTGTCTTTCTCTGATGATTTATTATCCTTACATGATGATCCACTATATGTTTGATACACTACATTAAATGGGAGCTCCAATATTTTATCACGCACATACTAAGGGGGAGCTCCGCAAGAGCTCCAATATTTTATCATGCACATACTAAGGGGGAGCTCCGCACTAAATATCTCCTAGGCTATAATGTATGTTAAATCTTTTTGAGACCTATGTATATGTTGTCATCAACTACCAAAAAGGGGGAGATTGAAAGTGCAGGCTATGCCCCTAATCGGCTTTTGGTGTTAATGACAACACATACATAGGAAACTAATCCTATTTGTTGAGTGTATCTCAGGATGGCAAGTACTTTAGTAGATTGAGAATTATGTGTCAAAGGTGGTCTGAGAAGATCGGGATTTATATTTCAAGAAAGCTCGGGATTAAGAAAAGATGATGTAGACTATCCTTTTGAGTTTACTGATGTTGAGTATAGGGATCCCGCACTATTAAGAGGGGATCACAGGTTTTGCGATGAACTTGCTCATACCACATCTTCACTATCATACCCAATACCACATATTCTCCACTCTGTTCCTATCTCAAAACAGGTCTATTGCCTCAGACTTCCGGCTCCCTCCGGACGTCCGAGGGTCGGACGTCCGTCCCCTTTCGGAAATCCGGAACCTCCCACCAAAAGAAGTTGAGTCGAATAACTCGGATGTCCGGTCCTCTCCGGACGTCCGGTCGCTGTTCAATTCACAGTATTTTCAGTCATATCTACACGCCTCGGACGACCGACCCCTGTCGGACGTCCGACCCCTCGCGCACGCCCAGAATTCCGGAAACTGTCGGACGTCCGGACCCTGTGTGACTTAAAGTGTCCCCAACGACTGTTTTTCACTCCCCACTATATATACTCTTCTCCCATGTCGTGAGAGGGTGTTCAACACAGCAAGAATACATCCAAGAACACCTTTCTTCTCACTCACTCTTGTCTACACCAAGTCCTAGATCCCAAGAGCATTTGTGAGTCCCTTTGAGTGTTGTTCCAATCAAAATATAAATCGTCTCCCTCTCCTCCTTCCCACCAAAGTGATTTGTGATTTGAGCAAGTTTTGAGCAATCCCCGTGATCTTGTTACTCTTGGAGGTTGGAGACTCCTAGGCGGTAGGAGTCTTCAGAGAGGAATCAAACCGTTGTGATTTCCCCTCGAAAGTTTGTGAAGGTTTGGAAGCCACCTCAAGGCTTACCACTAGTGGTTGAGAAACGCCTTCGTGGAGTTATCTCAAAGGGAGAATAGGGTGAGCCTTCGTGCCATTGGTGTACCTTCGTGGTAATATCCGCCCCTCTAACGGTGACGTAGCTTCCCTCCAAGGAAGTGAACATTGGGATACATCCTTGTCTCTCTTGGAGTTTTGGTTATTCCTAACCCTAACTCTCTACTTGTGTTAATCCTTATTACGCACTTGTACTTGATTATTGTTTACCGCTTGTCTTAATTCACTCTAAATAGCTTACTTTTTGTCATAGCAATTATTAGGGCTACACTCATATTCCGCACTTTTCCTAAAATTGCTAAGTAATTATTAAAATTTGGTATTGTACCTATTCACCCCCCTCTAGGTCCATCTCGATCCTTTTCAACTTGTCTTGCTCTGCTGCTACTACTATTGCTACTGCTGTTACTTGTATTGCTCTGCTGCTGCTATTACTGTTGCTACTGCTGTTACTTGTTTTGCTCTGCTGCTGCTGCTACTACTATTACTACTACTGTCGCTTGCTACTGTTGCTACTTGCTACTGCTGTCACTACTGCTGTTCCTTGCCACTGCTACTGCTCGTTACACTGCTACAACCTGTTACACTGTCGTTTCGCCTGACCGTTGAAGGGAATTGACAACTTCCGTCAACGCGGCAACGGAAGCGCCATTGATACAATCGTTAGGAATAGGCTGCTGTCAACAGATCGTTTCTGACACCATTGTTATCATACTACTTTGTTGTTACTATTGTGCCTGCAGATACTAATCTTTCAGGTCTGGTTGAATCCGACAAATTCAGCTGCTAATACTCGAGAGTATTCTCTCACCTCCTTTCGGCGGTCTACAAATTGGGTCGAATACTCTACCCTCGAAAACTGCTGCGAACCCATGCGCTGGTGGGCCATCAACAACATTCTTCCAGTTTCATTGTCGGGGAGTGCTATCAACATTTTTCTGGTGCCGTTGCAGGAGAAGGTTAGTTCTTATAAGCATTCGTCGAGCTAACACTAGAGATTGCAGGATCAACACTTTTCTGGAGCCATTGCGAGGGAAGCACAGCTGACGTCAGCATTATCTTTTCTTCGAAAGCAGCAGAGATTCAGTTGACCTATACTCACTGCACCACTAGTCGGATTGAGTTGCGCTGCTTACACCGATGGGATGGAAAACGTTGGAGGTTGTTTGGTTTATATGGCCGCGAGAGAGATGATGAGAATATTGCCCTTCTAAATGACCTAGAAGTATCCATGGCTGGCACTGCCATGCCCACTATTTGTGTTGGCAATTTTAACATGATCAGTGCAACATGTGATAAGTCTAATAGTAGAATTAACCACTTCATGTTGAATGCCTTTCGCCGTTTCATGAGTGACATGTCACTCAAAGATATGTACCTACATGGAAGGACCTACACTTGGTCCAACGAGCAATAAGATGCCACACTGCTCAAGCTCGACTGGGTCCTGTACAATGAGGCATGGCATCACCACTATCCCCTGTTGTTTAGTTGTGATATTGAGATCAAATCCCACAGAAGATTCTGATACAAAAATCATTGGTGCAAAATGGAGGGGTTCGAGGAGGTGGTTGGGGCAGCCTGGGCCTCTCTGGGAGCTCATGCGACCCCTTTCTCATCCAGCAACAACGACTGCACAATACTGGCAAATCACTAAAAAGATGGCACTCTCAGCATTGCTCTCATGTGACGAAGACACTTGACATTGTCAATGAATTAATATTCACAATTGATAGGGCAAGGGATCTCAGTCAGTTAACACCACATGAACACCATTTCCAAACTTGTTGAAGGTCCGGTGCCTAGGGATTGCAGCGTTCGAAAGAGCAATGTGGAGGCAACGTTCTGGGGTGAATTGGATCGGGCTTGGTGACGCTGGTACAAAGTTCTTCCACATCAAAGCGTTAGCTAGAAGAACAAACAATTATATTCAGGTGGTTGAATACAATGAATGCATGATCACATGACACGAGGACAAACTGAAGATCGTGTGGGAGTTCTTCAACACCCTGATTGGAACTCCTGAAGAGCGAACTGCAGCCATCAATCTCCTAGCGCTCGGGTACACACCTATGCTGCAACACTTGGCCGACCTTGACGCCCTTATTACCGAAGAAGAGGTGTTGGCAACCATTAATGATATGGCCATGGAAAAGGCACCTGGACCCGATGGATTCACGATGTTGTTCTTCATAGCGTGTTGGTCTATCATCAAAGGAGATGCGATCGCTGCCATCAACAAGCTGTACAATCTCAACTCGAACAATTTCTAGCATCTAAACTCAACTTGCATGATCCTACTGCCCAAAATTGTAGGTGCCAAGAAGAGGACTAACTCCAGGCCAATTAGTTTGGTGCACGCCATTGCAAAACAAGACCAAACTGCTTGCACGGCGGCTGCAACCCAACATGGATAAGCTTGTCGCCCCATGCCAAAGTACCTTCCTCAAGCGGAGATCAATCCTCAACAATTTTGTGTTTGTTCGTGGTCAAATAAAGTGCCTAAAAATGTCCAAAACACCATAAGTACAAGTCAAAGTGGATATTGCAAAGTCCTTTGACAATATTTCTTGGGAATTCCTGCTACAACTTCTACAACAAAGAGGGTTTAATAGATGGTGGACTGGGTGGATTGCAGGGTTGTCGAGGACATCGTCTACGAAAGTATTGATCAATGGAGAGCTAACCGAGTTAATATCAAACGCGAAAGGTCTATACCAAGGAGACCCCATATCACCACGCCTCTTCGTCATTGCTATGGACACCGTGGCATCAATGGTGAACTATGAAACACAGACCATCGTCTTCAGCCCACTTGGCAAGGGCTGCTCTACACTAAGGGTTTCACTGTATCCTCACAACATCATCTTCTTCCTAAATGTCTAAGAAACTAAATTTTGAGCCATCATGGAACTTCTCCAACTTTTTGGTGAGTCAATGGGGCTGCGTGCCAACTAGATGAAGAGTGCGGCTATCCCAATAGGAGGTGTAGATACTCACACCATCACAACCTGGTGCATGACTCTGGCTGCCCGATGGATGCTTTCCCCTTAACTTACCTCGGGATGACGCTATCAAACTCCAAGCTGAGTCATGTCAATGAAAAACCAGCCATTGATAACCTGGCCAAAAGCATGGGAGGGTGGAAGGCCAAGCATATAGCATTGCCCACTCGTGTCGAGCTCATGCATGCACCCTATCGGCTATGATCATCTTTCAACTTATGGTACTGGATCCCCCAATGTGGACGCTTAAAAAGGTAAACAAGCTTCTCCATGGGTTCCTTTGAGCTCAGGAGGAGGAGGCCACAGCTAGTAAATGCCTGGTGAACTGGTGTGTTGACTCCTGCCCATGCGAGTTTGGTGGTCCTGGCATCCCGGACATTCAGAAGAAACGGAGAGCTATGCGCTGCTGATGACAATGGTATTACTAGATAGACCCCACTAGGCCATGGAATGATCTACCCTTGCCCATAGACCCTTCAACCGACAAGCTCTTTCGTGCATCAACGACAATCTTGCCGCAGACGTCATGCTTACATCTTTTTGGGACTCCTACTGGGCAAGCGTGCGGTGCCCCACGGATCGATGGCCAGAGCTGATGCACGACTGCACCAAGCACCACCTCTCTCTTCGAGAGGCCGCCACTGGAAATCTGTGGACGGGACCACTGAAGCCGAATCCTTCCTCTTTGGTGCTCAGACCATGTCATCTTGTATTGGACGACAGATGGTACTTACAATGCCCAATCGACATATCGATACCAATTCGAAGGGGTGCTACAGTCCAATGATAGTACACTAATTTGGTCTACCATGGCGGCGCCACGGGCGAAGACGTTCCTCTAGCTCGCCACCCATGGACGGTGCCTCATAGCAGACATTCTGGTTGTTCGTGGCATTGCGCACAGCCATGAGCTTTCAAGAGAATTAATTACACAAAACAATTTATGCTTGACTTTCTCATGATGATCATACATTAGTCGATTCTTGTGCTACCGGTTCCTATATGAAGGATACTATTGAATTCAAATGGGATCTTCTGGACAATATTAAACGCAACTATGAAGATTGGGAACTCGATGAAGGTAAAGAGTCAGGTATAAAGCGTAATTTTTCTCGCATTAAATCTTTTATGGAAACTACTTCTTTCCATGAGTTTAGCAATAAATATGGTCTTGATTCTTAGATAGTTGCTACTTTCTTTCAATATTTTTCTACCTATGTTGATCTTCCTGAAAGTGCATTATATCAACTAGAGGGAGGGTGAATAGGCCATTTTTACAATTTCATCATTGAGGAAAATCCTAGTGAGAAAAACCCCCAGTCATGAACTGAGTGCAGCGGAAATAGTTCTAAGTCAGAACTGCAAAGACGTCTACAACAAAGTACTCAACGTGAATTAAGAGAATTGGTTTACACAGGTGAAGAGTACATGATAAGAAGGTGAAGAATAACTCAGGTGAAGAATTTGAGGTGAGGAATTCAGAGAAAGTCTTCATTCAAATTCTTCAAACAGTACAGATGAAAGTCTTCAACATGCAATTGAGGAAATGAAAGGAGTTGAGGAAATAAAACCACTAGCTTGATGAAGACAATTGTTGATGACCCAGTTCCGATTGCTGTGACAGTTGTACGTTTGGTTTGGAGCAGCTTGGTATTGAAACCAAAGGACACACAGTCCCGGGACACACAGTCCCTACCGTATTCTCCTTAAGCTAAGGACACACAGTCCTTGCCCAACACTCGTGGTAAGTCTTCAGGGCAGACTTCCAAACCCTCACGAACTCAGTCACCCGGCGATCCAAAATTGACTGTTGGATGCTCTGGACCATGCCGCCTAGCCGTCTGGAGGATGCATGGTCCTCAAAGGTAACAAGCGCCGGTTCCAACCAGGAATAACTTTTTCAGTGACGCTAAATCACTTGGTTTTTGGTGTTGGTTTGTGTGTTTGGGGTATTTCCTCACTTGATGATTTTTGCTCAAAGGCTTTGAGGAATTTGGATTGCTCTAAATGACAAGTGTCAGTTTCTCTTAGAGCAGCCAACCAGCTAGTGGTTGTGGGGGTGGATATTTATAGCCTGGGAGCATCCCAACTTGATTAGACATAAATGCCCTTAATGATATGTCCATTGGGTGGATAAGATTTGGTATAGGTGGCGCGTGGCGTGACAACGGTCGGAACTTTCATCCGTGAAATTCCTCATGTCTCTCATGTTCATCACTTTGAGGATTTGGTAGGTGTAGGTTTGGGCTGCGCATCATGAGGAAATTATTTCCATTGTTCTACCTCCACCCCCTTTAACAGTACGGTGTTCGTATGACTCAAGAATGAAGAAAATGAAACAGAAAGAGTAAATCTTCAAGCTTCAAATTCTTCAGAGTAATTTCTTTGGGACACAGCGAATTCCTTATCTTCAATATCTTCGCGAGGAATATAAATTTCTTCACAATTTCTTCGCGATCAATGTCTTCAAGGAATGACCAAAGTCTTCACCCGAAGACATACATTTTTAGGGTTAGATATTCATCGAATCACTCAAACTCCACAACGACTTATAGAGCATGTGTACACTTACAAACATATCAGTATCTTAACCTATAGGTCCTCAAACCACCAAAATCACTAAGGGGCACTAGATAAACTTACAATCTCCCCCCTTTTGGTTGTTGATGATAAATAGATTAAGTTTTCAATGTAGATAATAATATGAAATGTAAGTACCGAGTTTGAGGAATTTGATTGCAAGATACAAAGAAACTCCCCCTGAAGATGTGCATGTTTGAAGAATTTGCATTGGACATCAAATGCACATTGATGATATAAATCATTGAGATCTCCCCTGTATCTTGTAATTCATGCATGCATTTGACATATAGAATGAGGAATTTGGAATGCATGATGAAAAATGGTGTGTGACAAATTTTAGCATGCATGCATTAATTAACTTGAGGAATAAGCATGCGAGAAAAAACGTTCAGAAGTGTCAGAACACCATTGGGCTTATGTTACAACTCATTACATCAAACACTTCAGAAGAAACGAGAGTTTGTAACTTAATAAATTTATAGGCCCATAAATTAAACCCGTTTGAAGACCAACTCTCAAAATTCTCCCCCTTTGTCATCAAGTGATGAAAAGGGACGAAACTGAGGACTAACGCCCATGAATAATTTCACTTCTGTGTTGGAGGAGAGTCGCCCGCGTTCTTCGTGCCTGTCTTTGTGGTTGGGCCGGTTACTGTATCACGATGTTCTTCATCTGAATCAGCAGTTCGGAATGAAGGATAAGAGTTGTCCACCAGGCCAGGAACTGGGTTCTTCTTGACTTTCTCCTTTGATGGCCACCACCAATCAAAGTCTCGAGTGAATTCCAGTTCTTTGAGTTCCCTAGGATTCTTGAGATGTGATAGTATGGCCCAGGTGCGATCAAATACCTCATAAAGATAATAATGATTTTTTTCATTGCATTTTTAGTATCATTGAGGGTTTTCACAATAGAGACAAACTAGCATTTCGCCCACTTATGGTTTTGATCAACTTTCTGATGAAGACTGAGGAGAAGCTCTTTGTTAGTCATCACCCGTGGGGCAACTGGACTTGGAGGTTTTTCTCTGCCATCGGATTCTTGTGTGGCAGTGTCATCATATGAGCAGTAGGATGTAGCCCTGTGAAATTGACCATCCAGTGGCTGATCTCCTTCATCAATCACTGACTTCCCTTTGCCCTCAACTGGTTCAAAATATTTCTTGATGACCTTGAGAGGAGGCAGATATCTGAGGTGATTCTGAATGTCAGCTTGATAGTTAATGGCGGATCTGGTTCTGATGAATCTCATGATCCAAGGCACATAAATCTTTAGCTCGAATGGCGACAAGGCATTGTTCGCCAATGTCCTCAAAAAGAATTCATGAACCTTCATTTTGATTCCATGAATGACGTTGAACAGGATGTTCTTCATGATTCCAACAATATCTTCTTCATTATCATGCCCTTTGAGGTGCGAAGGAGTAGGCCAATATTTTGTTGACAGTTCTGGGCACATAATTCAATTCCTTCACCAGGAATATAGTCCTTGGAGGTTGGCCCAGAGCTAATGGCTTCATGAGGGCCTCCATTAGCTGATTTGACAACTCTCTTTCATCATATAGGTTAACTGCTTCAATTGAAGGAATTGAAATTGGTAGATCTCAAAGCAATTCTGTGGCTAGAGCTCTTAAGTGAGTGTGCTGAGTCATTGAGTCCAAAACCAAAGAGTTGATGTTTTTGGGGTCACATGAGATATGCAATGTGGCATAGAACTGAAGAATGATATATGTATTCGTGTCACTGATATCTGTGCAGAATGGCAGTAGCCCTGCATCGTGAAGAACGGGGGTGAAGCAAGGAATTTCCTCCATATCACAATGAGGAATGTGCATGTGATCAAATATCTTCCTCTTCCCCACAAGCACATCCGCATAGTACTTAAGTTGGATCCTGGTCTAAAACTTCCTGTATCTGATGCGAAGCTTGTCGAATGGATTTTCTCTAGTGAAGAAATGATGTTCATCATAGAAATCTACTTCCAGAAACTTCGGCCTCTTTGAGTATGGCTGATGAAGCTTTGGTGGAAGACTTTCATGTCGAATTTCATCATCTAGAGGAATTTTGGCCACGACAAGTGCATTTTCAGGATTTGCAACAACTGGTTCATCAGTTGTATATTTATCCTGTGTTGAGGCATTTTCATGAGGGGCTTGTTCTTCAGGTTGAGGAATTTTCTATGCCACAGGAGCAGATGTAGTTTCTGGTATAGCAGTTTCCTTTTCAGTTTCATGAGCTGATGCAGTTGATTCTTGGTCTGGTGCTGATTTCACACGTGAGCTCTTTTCATCAGAGCCACTCAGAATCTCTGTGGCTGAAGCAGATGCAGTAGTTTGAGGAATTTGTGAAGCCATTGGTGAGTTTGGATGGTCCTTTTCCCAGTAAACATCATGGATTACAAGTCTGGTGAAGCCAATGTCCACACCAGCTTCCTTTTCTTCCTCAATCATTTCTCGGTTTTGAGGAGGCTTTGGACTTGAGGAAATTGATCAGCTTGAATTTCCTCATCTATTGGTGTAGATGCTGCAAACCAATTTTCATCCATTTCCCCATCCTCTTCAGGAATGATATGTTCTTCACCGAATGGTACAATCATATATGATGGTGCAATGCTGAGAGGAGTTACATTAACAGGAGCCAATGATAAAGTAGGCAGAGTCTTCAAGCGTTTTGCCTAGGAAGACTTTGGAGATGTTGATGCCTTTCTGTTCTTGGATTCCTTCTCAACAGCTTTTGTTTTCTTCATGTTTGAGGCAGACGGAAGTGTCACTTCTTCACTTTTGAAGACACTGGTGAAGGAGCATTTTCATCACGCATTGCATAAGCAGTTTTTGGCGTGGTAGATTCTTCGGCAGTAACATTCTGAGCAGATTCATCGGCAACAGGTTCTTCATTTTCATCAGCGAGTTGTACAGTGTAGCTGGTCTGAGGAACGTTTGGTTGCTTTGGGGCTGCAACCCTGTTGTTGTATTCATCAATGGCATCTGTTGTGGCCTTGATAAACCTCACTTTGACACCCTTTTGGTTTGTATGAAGACTTGTGTATTTGTCAGTGAGGGTTTTCACTTCATTTTGAGTAGACACAAGTTTCTCACGTGTCAGGTTAAGGATATTTTGTTTCAAGTACTTCTTCTTTTTAACCTTTGCAGCCCGAGCTTGCTTGGCTTCCTGATCCTTTCACTTTGCTTCATTAATGAATGAAGTAACCATGTGGCTGAGTCCAGGTGGAAGTTTCAAATCATCAATTGGTGTCTTTGGATCCTCATACCAAAGAGCGATGTAGTTCAGCACTACTTTTGGATCCAGTGCGAGGGGAATGGTGTTGACAGTAGCTTGTGCAACCCTTTCTTGATGATGGCTTGAAGAGTTTCATCATTATATTCCTCACTTCCCTCTGATGTAGAAGGGATATTGGCAACATTGCTTGGGCTCGTCATTGTTCCTCTTCTAGGAGTCATCTTTGTCGTCAGTATGCGAGGTGAAGATTTTTGGGATGACCCAGAGGCCGATGCTAATAGGGAATTTGGATTCCCTGATTGATGTTGCCTGGGCTACGACTGCACAGGATGTGAAGACTTTGCTGCTGTTGAGGACTTTGCAGTCGTTGTTGCTTCTTTTTGAGGGATTTTCTCTGTTGATAAAGTTGTTGAGGGTTTTGATTCGACACTTGATTTCTTCATGAGTGCCTTCTTGGAAGGTTGTTCTATAGAAGAAGCCTCTGCAACAAAGGAGGAGGCAGTAGCAACTACATCAGCAGAATCTTCACTAAACTTTGTTACAACAACGTATGCCTTTTTCTGCAGCTTGGACAAATACTTGCCTTTTTCCTCACGATATTCTTCAATTGTGTCTACACTGGAGGGAGTTGTAGTTTGTTGGTCTCCCTGAGACAATCTTTTGCAAGGAGGTTTGAGGGAAAACTTCTTGGCAGACTTTGGAGTGACATACATGTATTCCTTTCACTCCTTTGCCCATCTGCGTTCAATCCTTTCAAGCCTGATCTTGCGTTTTGCAGTGGTTTCTTTCCCATGAATTTCTTCATCTGGCGTGTAGTAATCAGCATATATTTCCTTTGGGATTTCAAAAGCAGTGTTCTGTTCTAGATTCTTGCCACCCTTCTGTTTTCTGCCTTCCTATATTTTCTCCAGCTGAGGTTTTTGCTGAGGAATTTGTGTTCTTGAGTAATATGATGACACACGTAATGTTTCTTCAAGAAATGCTACAAATGAGTCAAGTTGATGAGAACCTAGTGATTCATAAGCTGGCATTTGGTACCTGTGAACAGAGTATAGGTGTGAAGAGTTTGGAGAGGTCATATGCGTTCTGAGATTTGAGGAAATTGGAAAATGTCTTAAGTTGAGGAATTTGACCACTGTGTTGAGGAATTTGACTAAGCATTCTGAACTTGGGTTCCAGAGTTGTGCAGATTCGAAAATTTACACGATTGAGGAATCTCGTGAAGAATTTAGTGTCTTAGTGAAAATCATCAAGTGTTCTAGACATGGGTTTGCACAGCTGAAGGAGTTTCTTAGGAACAACTTATTTCATGGATCTAAAGAAAATAAATGGATCAACAGGGGCAGTAAAATAGGTTTTTAATTACCCTGAATGAAGAACACGATGAACCGGGGAAGTAAAAGCAGAAGCTCTTCTGTTCAGATCTTCACTGCCATAACTTGGAGACTGAAGACAGCTATGGCGGCGGTGGAGGAGATGATCTGCAGTCAGCGTGAGTCCGGCGACGGCGAGGTCGAGGTAGAGAAGTTGTTCCTCACCGGAGATGAGGACTACTAGCGGCAATGCTAGGTTTTGAGCTCGAGGGCAGAAGATGAGAGTGACAGAAGAGGTTTTCACTGGAGGAGTGAAGTGGCTATTTATAGCTCAGGTGAAAACGGTTTGGGGCGAAATCTTCGGACAAAACTACCCGTGCCCATTCATCTCCGCATGACACGTGCTACTGATGTAACAAGCAGCGGAGATCGTGGTTATCATATTGTGAGTAGTGGGTGCAGTTACAGTGGTAAAGGATTTTGTTTTTGAACAAGTGTGAAATAGAACACATATAAAGAATTGAGAAAATACTGGGTTGAGCTTAGCATAGAGGAGAGATGGGTCCGATCACATTCACTTAGAAGAAATACCAACTTGAACGCTTAGCAATAAGTGAATGTTGTTGAGGACATTGAAAGCTCATTATATAATATATATAGTCAATGACGATCATCACAGAAATTTTTGAAGAATTTGAAAAAAATTGAAGACTTTGAAAATTTGGAGGAATTTGTGAAAAGTCTGAGATTTGAAGAATTTCGACTTTGAAGAATTTCTATTTTGAAGAATTCCATGGTTTGGTGGTGGCGTTACCCACCGTATAAGAATGACGATTTCACGTGCCGCGTACAATTGTTATAGGGCCGTGAGAATCAAATTCTTCATTAATTTCTTCACACTTAGAGTGTTATTCTTCATTGATTGAAGAAAAAGGTTACTTCGTGTGTTGCGCATCTAAGTCATCAATTTTGCATAAATGTTAGGATGTGTGCATGTTTACAGGACATTCGAAGATTCTAGGATATTTAGCTCACACCACAACTTGCAAAACATTTTCTCATCTAGGGGCTTTGTGAAGATTTCTTCTAGCTAGCCATTAGTCTTCACATCGTCGATGATGATATTGCCCTTGAGTACATAATCACGAAGAAAATGATGACGAATCTGGATGTGCTTGGTCTTCGAGTGTTGTACTGGGTTGTAAGCGATCTTGATTGCACTCTTATTGTCGCAGTAGAGGGGCACATTCTTCATGTTGATGTCGTAGTCTCCGAGGTTTGCTTCATCTATAGCAGTTGAGCACACCAAGATCCACCAGCAATGTATTCAGCTTCAGTAGTGGAGAGTGCTATGCAGTTTTGCTTCTTTGGGGACAAGCAGACTAAGGATTGTCCGAGGAAATGACATGTGTGTGACGTTTACTTGTGATCCACACAGTCACCAACATAATCAGAATCAGTATATCCAATGAGGTGAAGATTTGAGCCCTTGGGGTACCATAATCCAATCGTTAGTGTGTGAGCTAGATATCGAAGAATATGTTTCACAGTCTTGTGTTGTGATTCCTTCGGTTTTGCTTGGAAACGTGCACACATGCAAAAACTAAGCATAATGTATGGGCTAGATGCAAATAGGTAAAATAAAGAGCGAGTCATACAGCGTTATACCTGCTGATCGAAATCTATACAATTTTTGGCAGTGTAGAGGTGGTCGTTGGTAGGCATAGGAATCTTGACGCCTTTGCATTCATGCATGCCCAATTTCCTTAGGCCATCCTTGAGGTATTTCTCTTGAAATATGAATATGCCATTGCATTGTTGACGAATTTGCAGACCTAAGAAGGATTTCTGCTCCCCCATCATCGACATTTGATATTCTTCACCCATCATGTAGGCAAATTCATCACTGTAACATTTTTCAGTACAACCAAAAATAATGTCGTCGACATATATTTGGCACACGAATAATTCATTGTCATAGGATTTTGTGAGGAGATTAGGATCAAGTGAACTTGGTTTGAATACTTTCTTCACGAGAAATTCCTTCAATGTATCGTACCACGCCCGAGGGGCTTGCTTGAGGCCATAGATTGCCTTTTTAAGTCTGAAGACTTTGTCAAGATGTTTCGGGTCTTCAAAACCTGGAGGCTGAGCAACATATACTTCTTCCTCCATCTTACCATTGAGGAATGCATTTGTCACATCCATTTTATATAGAGTAATATTGTTATGGTTAGCATAAGCAAGCTATATTTGAATAGCTTCAAGTCTAGCAACATGTGCAAAAGTTTCATAAAATTCAATTCCTTCAACCTCTGTGTAGCCTTGGGCTACAAGCCGTGCCTTGTTTCTCACAACCTGACCATCCTCATCTTGCTTGTTTTGGTAGATTCTGGTGTCGATGATATTGTGCTTGCAAGGATATGGTCTTTTGACGAGTTCCCATAAGTCATTTAGCTTGAACTAAAGAAGTTCATCTTGCATGGCTTGAATCCACTCAGGTTCCATGAAGGATAGACACAAAAGAGGAATGCCCACAAAAGTTAACTAAATGTGAAGATTTTGAGCGAGTGAGAGGACCTGGCAAATTGATGTCATCGATGATTTTGTCAATTTCCACTTCATTTGCAATCCTTGGATGAGCTGGTAGAAGACTTTGGTTGGAATGAAGAATTTAGTTTGTAGCATTTTCCTTAGGTGCACCTGCTTGAATTTCACCTTTGTTGGGGATGATTTCTTCAACAGGGTGTTGTTCCTCAGTAGGAATGATATCTTTAGTAGCCTTGTGCTTAATGGCTTCCTCAGGAGTCAATTTATCTCGCACAGGAGGCAGTTGCTCTATTTGTGAGCCATTAGTTTCATCGAACCGCACATCTACAGTTTCAACAACCTTGTTGGGATAGGTGTTGAAGACTCTGTAGGTGTGCGAATCCTTTCCGTAACCAAGCATAAAACCCTCATGTGCTTTAGGTGCAAAATTTCTGCTATGGTGAGTGTCAGATTTCGGGCTCGACAAAACCCTAAAGATTCGAACTCAGGGGCGTGTACGAAAATCTTTTGCGGACTCGCCTCATCTAACTCTCTACTCATTGGGGATGGCAAAGAACGCACTCGATGGTGAGGAAGACACCGAACACGACAGTTTACCTAGGTTCGGGCCGCTCAGAAGCGTAATACCCTACTCCTTCTTTGGTGGATTGCCTCTCGTGGAGGTTGGTGGATGAACTAGTACAATGTTCGAGGGACTCCGGAGGCTGGGTGGCCTTTGTGTGGTGCCAGTGGGCGAATGAATGAATCCCCCCTCTATGAAGTAACCTACTCTCTATATATATAGTGGTTGCTCCGGTCCTCTTCTCTTATCATTACAGCGGGAAGGGATCCCACAATAACCAATTTTGAATGGGAACCAGGGAACATGCCCCCCTGCCCAAAGGTAGTCTTCGCCAGCAAAGTGGTTTCTAGCGCTGTAGGGATGGGTCTAGGGATACGTCTGTCCTGCTGGCGGGCGGCGACGGCCTTGTTGCACCAGAAAGGAATCCTTTGGAAGATGCCTTGGGAACCCCGGTTTGTCCTTGCCCCCTTTGCACTAAAGGGGAAACTGCTCCGTCCTGCTGTGTACTGCTCGCGTGTCCTTCCTACGCGTCATCCTTTACTCTTGAGGCCGGGTCTCGCCTCGGAATATCCGCCGCTCCGGAGGGGTCCTGATGAGGCCCCCTGCGGGTCTTGATGTTGTTCCTCCTCGCGAGGCTTGGCCCCTCGCGAGGACCTTACCTTGTGTGGTGCCCCGCCCGATTGTGCTTGCTTGATGAAGTGGGCCTGCCCTGGGCCAGAGGCAGGCTAGTCTGGGTACCCCCATTCCCAGAACGTCGACAGTAGCCCCCGGGCCCAAGGCGTGCTCATGTCGTCCTTTAGGAGAAGCCTTAGGGGGCGGCCTGAGGCACCATATGCCTGAAATGCGTGTGGGCCAGGCCGGTGAGCTTCACACGACTGATGTCGAGTCTCCCTTGCCTTCCGTCTCCGCCCGAGCTATTAGGAACCTGTCTCATTGCGTCGGTCCGTTATTGCTTTCCTTTCTCCCGCACTCGCTCTTCCTCCTCGGTCTCCAACTCCATCCGGCGTCTCCCAGATCCAGCACCGCGCCGTTCCCTTGTTGGTTCAATGATCGCGTCCGCCGGCAAGCACAAACCAGAGACGCAAGGTCCTGCCCTGGCTCTTTCGCTCATGGAGTGTGCCCTCTCCAAGGATGTGGATCTTACCCCGTGCTAGCATGGACGGCGGCCGAGTCGAGCGAGTACGGGAGGACACTGATCTGGCCCGACGCCACAGCAAAGCGGCCCACATCGAAGGTGGTATACCCCTTCTTCCTCCATAGCATCTTCGCCAGGCTGGTGCCACCTTTCTCCTCGTTCTTCACCGCCATCCTGAACCACTATGGCATCCAGGCCCTTCACCTCCAGCCCAACTCCATCTTGCTCCTGTCCATCTTTGCTTTCTACTGCGAGGCCCTTGTAGGCGTGCGGCCTTAAGTAGCACTCTTCTGACATTTCTTCATCCTGCGTCGGCATGATGGCGCCAAGAGCGGCAATTTTCTCCTGAAGGCCGGGAAGAAGGTGGAAAACATCAGGCACCGTTGGGTTCTGATGAGCCTCAAGGACGCCAACCCTCGACTTGAGGTGCCAAAGGGGCTGCCAGAGAAGACTTCTGCGTGGAGCTCAGCGATGCTCTCCGACCCTCGGCCCATGCCCATCCTGGAGCGCTTCTCCCACGACATCAGCACCAAGAGGCTGACAAGTGGAATGATAGTGAAGGAATTCTTGGCGCAGCGCCTGGTGCCACTTCAGGCCCATTCCACGCCCCTGTCGAACAACCAGTTCGGTGACGACAAGCTCAAGCTCCGGTCCAAAGACCTTCTGATTAATTAGCAGAACACGGTCATGGCGACCCTACTGGGCGACGACCCTGGTGACCTGCCCGAGGCTCTGGGCCCATTGTACCGTCTCGACCACCAGGCCGACCTGATCGTCGCACTACTTGTCTTTGATGAGCGAGGGCTCTTCTCGGCGAAGGGCTCTCGTCCGGTAGAGGTGTCATCGGACGACACCTTCGGTGGGGAGGACTCACAGAAGACCTTCACCGACTGCCCGACAAGCACGCCTCTCCCGTCACGGGCCGTCCTTGTGCGCGATCTTGAAGATGATGATGTCACCGGCGAAGTCTCTTCGGTGATCTCCTCTCACATGACCAGGATCTTGAGGGGACCCGCGTCAGCCCCGCGCTACACGCGGTCCGCATGCGTGCTCTCCCCTCGGAAGCACGGGACTGAGTCGCCCTTGGCGCATCCTACCTCCGCCGGCGGGAAGTCTGAGGCGCCGAGCTCACCCCCTACATGGGGGGGCCTGTTGCCCCTGCCATCGAAGGGACGGAGAGGAAGAGGAGATGGGTCGACGTCGAAGAGTAGGTGACTCGTCTTGGCACGCCCCGTGCTACCATCGTCCGCGCATGGCTAATTCCCTTTTTGCCTGATGTCCAGGGGCGTTGCCTTGGTGGGGGCGAAGAAGAAGAAGGAATGCGTCAAGCCAAAGGCGACTCTTGACTCACCGCCGGCCGTCCCAAATGCATCGCTGCCTGTCGGTGAACAAGGGGAGGCTCGCGAGGCGACCTCTCCGGCCCTTGTCCCCAAGCCCCCGAGCCCCCGAAGTGTCCTGAGGCGGTCGTGGCGGTGCCGTTGCCCAAGGGGCGGGCTATTGAGGGCCCTGAGTCCACTGATCTTTGAGCAACCTTCGAAGCCCTGTGTCCCTCGTGACGCTGCGTCCCTGACGACACCGCCCGCGACAACACTAGAGGCTCCTCACGGGGAGATCAAGAGGACTCTGGTATATGTCCAGGGCATCCTGCACAAGGCCGTTGATGCCCTGGGAAAGGTTATGGTCGTGATGGCGGAGGGCGAGGAGGAGGCCAAGGTTGCCCGCGCTGCGCTTGACGAGGTGCTGGAAGAAGCCGAGTCCGCTCGCACCGCTCATGAGGAGGCGATGAAGGAAGCCGAATCCGCTCGGCCCGCGTGCAAGGAGGCGATGAAGGAAGCCGAATTCGCTCGGGCCGCGTGCGAGGAGGCGATGAAAGGAGCCGCGGCGGCTGCCAAACGCTGCTAAGAGGCAGAGGCTCGACTGATTGCTTTCCAAGAAGAACAAGCCAAGCTAGCCGAGCAGCTTTGCGTGTGCGGGGGGGGGGGGGGGGGTGGAGAACTCAAGGCCCGCAGGACCAAGCTCGCCACCCGGGAAGAAGAGTTGTCCCAGACAGAAACTCGCCTGGGTGCGAAGCACGCGCACTTGGACGAGCAAGAGAAGGAGATCGCCTCGAAGAAGACCCTTCTCGATTCCTAGGGGGAAGCCCTCGCCGCGGTTGAGAAGAAAAGGCCGCCGAGCTGGTCGGCTTTCCTGATGTTGAACTCAGGCTTCGCACGACACTCCACACCGTTTGCAGGGACGATTTTGACGAGCCTCTAGCCACCCCAGAGGGCGGCTTCGCCAAGCTCGCGGAGGAGCTCGCCGTGGCATTGGAGAACGTCGTCATCTAGGTGGACAAGATCTTGGACAGTGAGTGCCGCGACCTCTTTTCTGAGGCCGCAACACGCTTCTTCGGTTACCTTCATCTTCATGAGCAGGGGTTTGACTTCGACTCCGTGATCCTGCTGGTTCCTACTGAGGCCCGTGACAGCGCTGCAGAGGCAGTGAAGGGCCCCGTGGAGGCGTTGGTGAAGAGGTTCGCCCGCGTTGTAGTTCCCCCATCTCCGGTTGCCGCTGAAGCCGACGGCGGGAAAGCCGACGCCACTGACACCAACGACAAGCCCCCTAAAGATGGAGCGACCGGCGGCGGTGGTTCCTCCTGAATTCTTCCCCATGTTTTTCCCCTGCAATGCACATCGTGCCTCGTGGAGGCATCAAACTCATTTGCGTTTTCAAGAACTTGTTAAGGCTTGTAATAACTGGCTGACTGCTTGAATGTTTTCTTGTCCTCGTTTCTTTCATGTTTGCTGTGATACTCTGTGTCGGGAGGCCCCGGCCCGCGCATACTTCATCCGCCATTGAACCGCCCGGATTCCAAGACGGCTCAAGAGGTGAGGGGCTACGGGTCCAGTTAGGCTCTTGAGTCGCGATGCTCAGGAGTCCCCCTTGACGTGAGAGCAGCCCTCATGAGGGGAATGCAGCGAGGATTTTGAAAACTTCAGAACACCTTCAGCACTCTGCGTCTGCAGGGCCCGCCCCGCGCGTACCTTTCTCGCCATTGGACCGACCGGATAGCAAGACGACCCAAGGGGGCAGGGGCTACGAGCACAGTTAGGCCCCTGAGTCACGATGCTCAGGATTCCCCCTTGTTGCTGAAGGATCGACACCTATGGGGGCCTCAACGGTCCCCTTTTTGTTGGTTTGGCAGGGAGAGGGGTCGCGGCAAGAGCAAAACCAATAGTCAGGGCCCTGCAATATCTTTTTACCCAGGTTTGGGCCGCGTGGTGCGTAAAACCCTACTCCTTCATGTGTTTAGTTATTCGCTTTGGGTTACTGTAGATCCGTCTCTTTTTACAGCCTTTCGATTTGCCAATAAGCCAAAATCCAAAAGCCAAAAGCCAAAAGCCCCTACCACCGAGCCTTGGGCCTCCTTTTGTAGGCAAAGGGGTCACCATAGTGTCTTAATGGGTGAACGGTGGGTTCACGGGTGCAACATTGCCGACCGACAGTTACAGTGTTACTACCTTGTGAGAGGTGCAATAAATGCTTCGACAGAATTGCGTGACCTCGTTAGGGGGGTTGGCCACGTACTCACACGTGGCAACTCCGGGGCGTTGCGGTGGCGTGCAGTTGGATGCGTGGCGCATGCATCGTTAGTGGCAAGCTCGTCGGTGGAGGCGGTCGCAGGTCGCGAGGGCTCCTTGGCCCCGCACCTCTCCTTGGGTCTTTCTCTTTCTTCCCGGCAGGGTTAACTGGCCGGGGCTCTTCTTGTTCCTCTCGGCAGGGAGGTGATGGCCTGCCGAGGCCTTGTCAGCCTTCCTGGCAAGGGGGGCTCGTTGGGGCCTAGTCTTTCTTCCTTCGCGGGAGGGTCTCGCCATGGCATTATCTATCTCCCCGGCAGGGAACTCCTTCCGGGGTATCTTCTTCCTTCCCAACAAGCAAGTGCTTGCCGGGGCTTGCAATCTGCACTTGGTGGTCTCTCAGTCTCGCTTTCGCCCTAAGCCTCAGCGACGTGTCTTGCCGCTCCGGAGGGGCTGCCGGTGTTCGCGCGGAAGTCTGGGGCACTGGAGACCCCAGTCTTTAGTGCACCGACAGGAGCCCCCGGGAGTGGGCCACAAACACATGCAAGGCGTTGTTGGGCCAGGCCCAAAGCGTTGCCCGGACTCTCGGGCGCCGGGATTATCGGAATAGAGCCGTTACAGGCTTCTGTTCCCCATGTCGTGCATTGAACGCGTGAAGTGGGAGGGTGTGCGGCATGCGCGTGATGGCCTCTTTATTCCCTGAAAACGCCTCTGCCATGTGCAGGACATGCGCAGCGGCGGTCGGGCAAGTGGCGATCATGGCCTCAAAAGACACGGGCGTGGGTGGCCCCGCCCCTACATGCATTGGTGTAGTAGGGAGGTTCCCTGTTCTGCTCGTGACTTGAGGGCGATTGGGCGAGAGGGGCGGTGGCTTCTGGAGCGAGGAGGGTGGCCTCCGAGCTTTGCCCTATAAATTAGGGTGTTTGTGCGGAAGTTTTGCCCATGCAGCCCACTCTCGAAGCCTTCAGCGCCTGCTACTGCAACAAAAGACCTTCCAACGGCGCCAGAAATAAGTGTGTCGACGGCACAAGGAATTTTTCTGATACGGCTACGCCTTAAGGGACATCCTAGGCAATTATTCAAAGGATTTCCCCCGTGGTCTTGGAGCCTTGCGTTGGTGTTCCCTCGAAGCGGAAAGGGTGATGTAGCACAGCGGTGGTAAGTATTTACCTCAGTTTGAGAACCAAGGTATCCATCCAGTGAAGGAGTATCACAAGAGCTTGCGCAAACACAAAAAGCTTGCTCCCAACGCTATGAAGGGGTTGTCAATCCCTTATAGATTGTTCGCCAAGTGAGAACTGAAAGCAACAAAGTAACAAAGCAAAGTAAAAGCGAAAGTGGAAATGATAGGTGTGAATAGACCCGGGGGCCGTAGTGTTTACTAGTGGCTTCTCTCATGAAAGCAAGTAGACGGTGGGTGAACAAATTACTGTCGAGCAATTGATAGAACCGCGCAAAGTCGTGACGTGATCTATGGCAATGATTATATCTATAGGCATCACGTCCAAAACAAGTAGACCGATACTTTCTGCATCTCCTACTATTACTCCACACGTCTACCGCTATCCAGCATGCATCTAGTGTATTAAGTCAAAAAAATAGAGTAACGCCTTAAGAAAGATGACATGATGTAGATGGACAATCTCATATCTATGATAGAGCCCACCTTGTTACCCTTTATGGAAACAACACGATGTGTGCCTTGCTGCCCCTACTGTCACTAGGAAAGGTCACCACACGGTAAGAACCCCTGGTGGCGGTGGGCAGGCTTGTGGGACCCACAGGCACCTGCTGCCCCCAACTCCAGCTCTATAAGTTGTCTTTCGTCCCAGAAAAAATAAAAAAGAGAAGTTTTCGTCGCGTTTTCGATACGGAGGCGCCGCCACCTCCTGTTCTTCATCTGGAGGGCCGATCTGGAGTCCGTCCAATTCCATGAAGCTCTTCGTCGTTCGTGAGTAATCTATTCTTAGGCTCGCTGTGCGGTGATGAGTAGGATGAGATCTATCATGTAATCGAGTTAGTTTTGATGGGGATTGATCCCTAGTATCCACTATGTTCTGAGATTTGATGTTCGTACTACTTTGCCATGCTTAATGCATGTCACTAGGGCCCGAGTGCCATGATTTCAGATCTGAAATTATTATGTTGTCACCAATATATGAGTGTTTTAGATCCGATCTTGCAAATTGTAGTTACCTACTATGTGTTATGATCCGGCAACCCCGGAGTGACAATAACCGGAACCACTCCCGGTGATGATCACAGTTTGAGGAGTTCATGTGTTCACCAAGTGCTAATGTGTTGGTCCGGTTCTTTATTAAAAGGAGAGCCTTAATATCCCGTAGTTTCCTTTTGGACCCTGCTGCCACGGGAGGGATGGACAATAGATGTCATGCAAGTTCTTTTCCCTAAACACGTATGACGACACACCGAATGCATGCCTACATCACATTGACGAACGTGAGCTAGCCAACTATCTCTCCGAGTTATAGCTGTTGCATGATGAATATCATCCAAACAAATCACCGACCCATTGCCTACGAGTTTGTCCTACTACTGCTGTTACTTGTGAAAGTGCATGCTCTGCCCCTAATCGACTTTTGGTGTTCATGACAACACATACATAGGAAACTAATCCTATTTGTTGAGTGTATCTCAGGATGGCAAGTACTTTAGTAGATTGAGAATTATGTGTCAAAGGTGGTGTGAGAAGATCGGGATTTATATTTCAAGAAGGCTCGGGATTAAGAAAATATGATGTAGACTATCCTTTTGAGTTTACTGATATTGAGTATAGGGATCCCGCACTATTAAGAGGGGATCACAGGTTTTGCGATGAACTTGCTCATACCACATCTTCACTACCATACCCAATACCACATATTCTCCACTCTGTTCCTATCTCAAAACAGGTCTATTGCCTCGGACTTCCGGCTCCCTCGGGACGTCCGAGGGCCGGACGAACGGCAGGCCTCGAAAATCCGGAGCCCTGCACCAGAAGAACATGAGCTCTATAACTCGGATTTCCGGCTCCCTCCGGACGTCCGAGGGCCGGACGTCCGTCCCCTTTCGGAAATCCGGAACCTCCCACCAAAAGAAGTTGAGTCGAATAACTCGGATGTCCGGTCCTCTCCGGACGTCCGGTCGCTGTTCAATTCACAGTATTTTCAGTCATATCTACAGGCCTCGGACGACTGACCCCGGTCGGACGTCCGACCCCTCGCGGACGCCCGGACTTCCGGAAACTGTCGGACGTCCGGAACCTGTGTGACCTAAAGTGTCCCCAACGGCTGTTTTTCACTCCCCACTATATATACTCTTCTCCCACGTCGTGAGAGGGTGTTCAACACAGCGAGAATACATCCAAGAACACCTTTCTTCTCACTCACTCTTGTCTACACCAAATCCTAGATCCCAAGAGCATATATGAGTCGCTTTGAGTGTTGTTCCAATCAAAATATAAATCGTCTCCCTCTCCTCCTTCCCACCAATGTGATTTGTGATTTGAGCAAGTTTTGAGCAATCCCCATGATCTTGTTACTCTTGGAGGTTGGAGACTCCTAGGCGGTAGGAGTCTTCGGAGAGGAATCAAACCGTTGTGATTTACCCTGGAAAGTTTGTGAAGGTTTGGAAGCCACCTCAAGGCTTACCACTAGTGGTTGAGAAACGCCTTCGTGGAGTTATCTCAAAGGGAGAATAGGGTGAGCCTTCGTGCCATTGGTGTACCTTCGTGGTAATATCCGCCCCTCTAATGATGACGTAGCTTCCCTCCAAGGAAGTGAACATCGGGATACATCCTTGTCTCTCTTGGAGTTTCGGTTATTCCTAACCCTAACTCTCTACTTGTGTTAATCCTTATTACGCACTTGTACTTGATTATTGTTTACCGCTTCTCTTACTTCACTCTAATTAGCTTACTCTTTGTCATAGAAATTATTAGGGCTACACTCATATTCCGCACTTTTTCCTAAAATTGCTAAGTAATTATTAAACTTTCGTATTGTACCTATTCACCCCCCTCTAGGTCCATCTCGATCCTTTTCAATTGGTATCAGAGCCTCGTGCTCTATTCTTGTGGCTTAACCGCCCTAGAGGGAGATGGATGAGGTTCCAGCTACGGTAGCTCCAGTGCAGAGGGACGGGACTTCGACGGAAGTCAAGTCTTTCACCTCTGAGGACCTGGAATGGGCCCTTGCCAAGAAAAAATAGGATCATGATGCTTCTCTTGAGGCCATGGTCCAAATGAGACTGGCATCACTAACCACAGGGACAACCACGTCCCCGAGGGCCTCAGGGCCACATGTGCACGGTACTTCATCTCGCCAACAACCTCCGGAAAGGAACCAAACCAGTGTTCCATGGCTTTATGCTAGATCTCAAATTGAGAAACCTAAGTACAATACTGGAGGAAAACCTCCCTTGCTTGACGACAATTCCGATTTTGCTTTGTGGAGAGTTGGTATGCAGGATCATCCTAGGTAAGCCAATGATGAGATGTTGGACATCCTCGAGCATGGGTACAATCCTGCAGATCCAAGGTGCCTCACTCCCAGAGAAACTTATGACAAGCATCTCAATGACACTGCGATCATGAGCATAAGAAAAGGAATGAATGACAAGCAACGGAGACCTTACGTTCACATCACAAGTGCCAAGGAACTATGGGATAGCATTATAAGGACCAAGACCAGTACCTCCACTCTTCGGCTTGCCCAATATGAAATTCCCAACGGGCAATTATAGAATTTATGTATGGAAAAGGGTGAATCTCCCAAGCAACTACTAGAATGGCTCATGACTCTCGCCGCAGACATTGAGTCATGTGACTGTGACAAGACGCAAGATGGTTTCCATCTGACCAAGAGATTTCTTGTGGACAAGTTACTTCACGCTCTTGCTCCGTATCACCATCAAATGGTATGGGACATGAGGCAGCACCATGGGTTCAAAGAAATGACTCCAGATGACATCATATCCACTTTCCAATTATTTGAAGAGTCAAAGGCAAATGCAACAAAGCACCTTGCCATGCATGGCACTTCAACATCAAAGATCAATCTTGCTTTGAAAGCCAAGCATGAATGTGACAAAGAAGAAAGTGAAGAAGAAGAAGGTGATGATGACTGTGAAGATGGTGATGATGTTGACTCTGATGAAAGCCCATCTTATGAGGACATTGCTTTCTTTGTAAAGAAGTTCAGTGTAGGAAAGTTCAAGGGAAGATTCCCAAAGAAGAAGGTAAGGAAATGCTATAACTGTGAGGAAACCAACCACTTCTCCAATGACTGCCCTTATGAGAAGAGAGAAGACAAACCAAGGTTTCCAAAGACCTTTGTAAAGAAGAAGTTGCCAAACCCTATGAACTCCAAGTTCAAGAGGACAGATGGAAGAGCAATGGTTGCAAAAGAAGAATCAGATCCAGAAGATGTTGGTGGAGTTGCCGGAGTAGCTCAGGATACACAAAACACCTTGAGGCTAGTCAACAAAAGTGGTGATGTTGTTCACTACAACTATATGAAGGACTACAAGGGCAACGCTCACAAGTGTTTGATGGCAATGGGAGATGAGGAAGACCAAAGCTCCCATGATAAGGTTAAGGTAACTCCACGGTTAAACTCTTTCAGTCTACCTTCTTCTCCATCTGATGAGTATCTTGATGCGGAAGATCACTATGAGGATAATGACTTAGATCATCCCATGTTTGCTAAAATAAACAAATTTATGTGGTCCCTTAAAGGAAAGAAGCGCACTATGTTTCGCATACTTATGGAAATGGTGAGTAAGCACACTAATACCATGAAGGGACTCGAAACCCTCGTCACTGAGGAGAAGGAAAGAAATGAAATCCTTGAGCAGAAAGTCCTGTATGAGGAATCACAAAATGATGCATTATTCTCAAAAGTAGGGGAAAACCTTGATAAACATGCTAATGATCTTGCCTCCTTGGAAAAGGCTGAACCTGTGTGCAAAGAATTACTAAATGATAAAAACCGACTTGTGAACTCTCATGCTTCCCTTTCTAAGGACTGTGAGCGTCTATCCTTGTCTCTCAAAGACAAGGAAGAGAAACTCACTGTTCTTACAAAGAGATTTGAGGCACTTAAGGTTACTTATCTTGACACTTTAGCTAAGGTCTACTCCTCACCTATCATTAATGTTGATACCTGCACTACTAACTCTAGTAGTGAACTGACATCTATCGTTGAGGAAAACTGTTTGCTAAAGGCACAGTTAGACAGAGGTCTCATGACATGTGCACAAGGACAAAAGACTCTCAATGAGATCTTAAGTCGACACAATGGAGGCTTCACCAAGGAAGGGCTTGGGTTCAACCCAAGCACCGCCAAGAAAAGTGCATCTCCTCTCAAGTGTACCACTCCGCTTAAAGAATTATTTGTACGAGAGGGACACAAGGAGAAAGGTAAGGTTGTGAGTGGATCGGCCACTAGGGGTTCGCCTACTCACAACAAGACAACCGAATTCATGCCTCCATCCTATGTACTACGCAAGTCAAAGGAAGGAGAGGTTTATGCTAAATTCGTTGGTCCCCGTAATGCATTCCGATTCTATGCTATTTGGGTCCCTAAGACTCTTGTAACTAATGTGAAAGGCCCCATGACAAAATGGGTACCTCAAACCAAGTCTTAATTCGTTACAGGCTGTTTTCTCCGGAGGAGCCAAATGGGTGATCGACAGTGGATGCACCAATCATATGACCGGAGATGGTAACTTGCTCTATGACTTCATGCAAGCCATTCGACCATACATGAGCATTGTATTTGGTGGAGGGTCGAAAGGGCAGGTAATTGGGTTGGGCAAGGTGTCAATCACTAATGACATGTCTATTGCAAATGTCATGCTTGTCCAATCTCTTCAATATCATTTACTTTTAGTTCGCCAATTGGCTTCCGTCGGTTATGACACATTATTTGGACTAATGGATGTGAAAGTATTTAAGAGAGACACTCTCGAAGTGGCCTTTGTTGGAGAGTTGGATGGCAACCTTTACACGGTTGATTTCTCGAAAGAGAGAACCTTCCATACAACTTGTCTAATGGCCAAGGCCGACATGGGATGGCTGTGGCATCGCCGACTCGCCCATGTTGGCATGAAAAATCTTCAAAATCTCTTAAACGACAATCACATCCTGGGACTAACAAATGTATCTTTTAAGTGCATGCATAGCTGGGAAACAACATAAATCAAAACATCCACCGAAGAACATTGTATCCACTTCGAGTCCGTTAGAGCTCCTTCATGTGGATCTGTTTGGGCCTCCTTCATGGGAAAGTCTTGGAGGGAAAAAGTATGGACTAGTCATTGTTGATGATTACTCAAGATATACATGGGTGTTCTTTCTCAAGTCCAAGGACGAGACGAAGATCACCTTCATTGATTTTGCCAAACAAGCCCAGCGGAAGTTTGACAAGGACATCAAGGCAGTAAGAAGTGATAATGGCTCTGAGTTCAAGAACTACACCCTAGAAGAATTTCTTAGTGATGAGGGAATTGAACATCAGTACTCCGCACCTTACACCCCTCAGCAAAATGGTGTGGCAGAGAGGAAGAACCGGACACTTGTGGAAATGGCAAGGTCCATGTTAGACGAATACAAGTCACCACATAGTTTTTGGGCTGAGGCCGTCAACACAACATGTCATGCATCAAACCGGCTCTTCCTTCGATCAATATTGGAGAAGACTCCATATGATCTCCTAACTGGGAACAAGCCCAATGTTAAGTACTTTCGTGTGTTTGGATGCAAGTGTTTCATCCTCAACAAACGGGAACAATTAGGAAAATTTCAATCCAAAACAACTGAAGGGATTTTTGTTGCCTATGGGTCAAACTCTCACGCCTACAGAGTCTACAACAAATCCACTAGATGTGTTATAGAAACCTGTGACGTGACGTTTGATGAATTTAACTGCTCCCATGGGGAGCAAGTTGATCTAAATGATGCAGGTGAAGAAGACTCCCCACAAGATATCTTAAACATGGGTGTAGGTGCACTTCTTCCCATGGAACAAAGACCCCATGATGATGATGAAGATTATGAGAGTATTTCTCATCCTCAAGATAGTTCACTGCTCGTACCTCCACAAGATACTAGCACACACATCATGCCAGTTGTTGAGGATCAAGTGGGAGAACATATCTCTCACTCTGATCACACTCAAGAACAAGTTGATCTTCAAGAGCTAGACCAAAGTATGGGTATGTTTGATGATGAATCTCAACAGGTGCAACGCGAAGAGGAATATCTTCCTCCGCACATAAATGATCCATATGTTGAGGCTGTTGATGATGGAAACGAAGTCGAACCTCATGAAACCTTGACCTCCATCATGGCACGTGTGGCCGGTCGTGTTGATATTGATCAAATCCTCACCGGCGTGTCGGAAGGTAGAGTGACTCGTAAACAATTAACAAACTTTTGTGCTTACTTTTCGTTTGTCTCTAGTACCGTGCCACACAGGGTTCAGGATGCATTGTGTGACAATGACTGGCTCCTTGCTATGCAAGAGGAGTTAAACAGTTTTACCCGCAACGAAGTATGGTCATTGGTAGAACGACCAACTGAGGAACATAATGTCATTGTAACTAAATGGATTTTCAAGAACGAGGAAGATGAGAATGGGACTGTCCTATGCAACAAGGCAAGGTTAGTAGCACAGGGGTACTCCCAAGTTGAAGATTTGGACTTTGGTGAAAATTTCGCCCCTGTTGCTCGTCTTGAGTCCATTCGCATTTTACTAGCCTATGCTGCTTTCAATGGTTTTACTTTGCATCAAATGGATGTGAAAAGTGATTTTCTTAACGGTCCTCTACAAGAAGAGGTATATGTATCACAACCACCTGGGTTTCTTGACCCTCACCACAAAGACCATGTATATAAACTTCACAAGGCTCTGTATGGCCTCAAACAAGCACCCCGTGCTTGGTACGATCATCTTCAGAAGTTCCTACTCGATGATGGCTTTGTGGTGGGGGTGATCGATCCCACTCTTTTTACTAAGAGGGAAAATGGTGATTTGATCTTATGCCAAATCTATGTAGATGACATCATTTTTGGTTCTCCTAACATCCATTTATGCAAGAAGTTTGTGGCTTCCATGACCAAGACCTTTGAGATGTCACTCAACATGGACTTGAAGTTCTTTCTTGGGTTTCAAATATAACTATTTCAAGAAGGGATTTTCTTGTCTCAAACTAAGTACCTCAAGGACATTCTTGAAAAATTTGATATCACAAATTCTAAACCAATGAAGACACCCATGGCCATAGATGTAGTTCTAAATGAAGACACAAACGGTATTCCTTTTGACCCATCTACTTACCGCTCCATGATTGGTTCACTACTTTATCTTTGCGCATCTAGACCGGACATCATGTTAAGTGTAGGCATATGTGCTAGATTTCAAGCTTCCCCTAGGGAAAGCCATCATACGGCGGTTAAGCATATTCTTAGATACCTTGTTCACACCCCAAAGTTAGGCTTATGGTACCCTCAGGATGCAAAGTTCGATCTTATTGGGTACTCCGATGCGGATTGGGCTGGTGACAAAGTGGGACGGAGATCCACATCCAGTGCATGTGAGTTTCTTGGACGCTACTTGGTAAGTTGGTCCTCGAAAAAGCAGAATTGTGTTTCTCTCTCCACGGCCGAGGCCGAATATATTGCAGCCGCAAGCTGTTCAACCCAACTGCTATGGATGAGGCAAACACTAAAGGATTATGGTATAACGTATCGACACGTTCCTCTTCTCTGTGATGATGAAAGTGCCATAAAGATCTCCGAGAACCCCATTGATCACCCTCGCACAAAACATATTGATATTAGGTATCATTTCCTAAGAGACCATGTGCAAAAGGGTGACATTGATATTACCCATGTGGGTACCGACATGCAACTAGCCGACATTTTCACCAAGCCACTTAGCGTAGCTAGGTTCTGTCAACTTAGGCATGAACTTGGTATCTTGGAGCTTGACAACATGTCTTGAAACCTTGCAAACATACACACACTCACATTATGTTTGTGTCTTGATGTGGGCATGCATTTAAGGGGAGTGTGTCTTAATTTTATGTTTTTTTAGCTTACAAAGTACGCATAAATCAATTTCTGTCCACAAGTAGTATATGTAATGCTTGTAGGCAACTATGTTCGTACTTTTTGTGAGAAACCATGCAAATCATCATCTCATCATCAAAAAATTCCAGAATCAGCCTCTGCCTCCTCCTCTTTCTTGGAGTCCGACATGTCTCGGACGTCCGGCGGCAAATCTCCTTCCGGTCGTCCGACTAGTGTCGGTCGTCCGACGCCACAATCCTATCCGGACGTCCGACGCCTGTCGGATGTCCGACTCATCGGGGCCTATAAGTCGCTGGGTGCGGGGCTGGGCTTTGCCCTAGCCCTCACGCGCCCTATTTTTCCCCTATAGCCACCGCCGCCAGCTCCAGGAGCTCTCCCCAGCGCCGCCACACCCGAGATCGGCCCGATCTCCTCCGCGGATCCTTCTCCTCTTCCTCTTCTTCCTCCGTGGGATACGTCTACAGCTACTCCTTCGTTCCCCTCGTGAGGTTCCCTCTCAAAGGTCTCCCTCTCTCCCAAGTCTACATGTTCGTTCCTATGATTTGACCATGTTCGTTCCTTATTTGGGATTTCCATCCGTGTAGGACATTGTGCACCATGCCCAAGACCAAGCTCCTCGCACGGAAGAATGTTGCTGGCTCATCCTCTCGCGCCCCTCCTTGAACGTGGTCGAACACGGATGGGCCACGTTGTCCCTTCAAACGGACTGCCCGGCGTTCTCCGGCCCGACGTTCTCCGTCACCACAGCTCCCCTTGTCATCTGAGGATCTTCCTGACCAGCCCGTCGATCGGAGGTCCAAGCCAAAGCCCGGGACTCACAGGGCATCCTACGTGCCACCACCTCCTCCTGCTCAGCCCGCAGGTGAAGCTCGTCGCATCTCACTAGAACCCCCTGCTACTTTAGGTCGTGCAATCACGAACTTCACCACACTTGGCGCGGCTTCATACCTCACTTTCCGCCGCGACATTGATCCATACGCTGTCGTACGTGACTCTACGAACTCACGTTTCCGCACAAACGTCCAGGCGGACTTTTTTACCACAGTCATAGTTCCTAAGGGTTTATCTGTTCATCTCTATATAGATCTTGAGCATATTCGCATGCACCCGGCGAAATACCCGGGTGCCATTGAGCTTGCCTGACGATGAGGATGATGCTGATGGTGATGCTGATGAGCTCTGAGCATGATTGATGTTGTTGGTGCCTCCCTTTTTGGTACTTGGTGCCAAAGGGGGAGTAATGTATCATTGCTTTTAGTCTTTGGAGATTTAATGTAATGGATAAACTCATGTATGGCTATTTATGAATGATTGTGATTGCTATGGATTGCTATGATATCATCATAGACTATTATGTTTTGCTCCACTACTTCTATGATGATCTATTGTCTTTCTCTGATGATTTATTATCCTTACATGATGATCCATTATATGTTCGATACACTACATTAAATGGGTGCTCCAATATTTTATCATGCACATACTAAGGGGGAGCTCCACACTAAATATCTCCTAGGCTATAATGTATGTTAAATCTTTTTGAGACCTATGTATATGTTGTCATCAACTACCAAAAAGGGGGAGATTGAAAGTGCAGGCTATGCCCCTAATCGACTTTTGGTGTTAATGACAACACATACACAGGAAACTAATCCTATTTGTTGAGTGTATCTCAGGATGGCAAGTACTTTAGTAGATTGAGAATTATGTGTCAAAGGTGGTCTGAGAAGATCGGGATTTATATTTGAAGAAGGCTCGGGATTAAGAAAAGATGATGTAGACTATCCTTTTGAGTTTACTGATATTGAGTATAGGGATCCCGCACTATTAAGAGGGGATCACAGGTTTTGCGATGAACTTGCTCATACCACATCTTCACTATCATACCCAATACCACATATTCTCCACTCTGTTCCTATCTCAAAACAGGTCTATTGCCTCGGACTTCCGGCTCCCTCCGGACGTCCGAGGGCCGGACGTCCGTCCCCTTCCGGAAATCCGGAACCTCCCACCAAAAGAAGTTGAGTCGAATAACTCGGATGTCCGGTCCTCTCCGCACGTCCGGTCGCTTTTCAATTCACAGTATTGTCAGTCATATCTACAGGCCTCGGATGACCGACCCCTGTCGGACGTCCGACCCCTCGCGCACGCCCGGACTTCCGGAAACTGTCGGACGTCCGGACCCTGTGTGACTTAAAGTGTCCCCAACGGCTGTTTTTCACTCCCCACTATATATACTCTTCTCCCACGTCGTGAGAGGGTGTTCAACACAGCAAGAATGCATCCAAGAACACCTTTCTTCTCACTCACTCTTGTCTACACCAAATCCTAGATCCCAAGAGCATTTGTGAGTCCCTTTGAGTGTTGTTCCAATCAAAATATAAATCGTCTCCCTCTCCTCCTTCCCACCAAAGTGATTTGTGATTTGAGCAAGTTTTGAGCAATCCCCGTGATCTTGTTACTCTTGGAGGTTGGAGACTCCTAGGCGGTAGGAGTCTTCGGAGAGGAATCAAACCGTTGTGATTTCCCCTCGAAAGTTTGTGAAGGTTTGGAAGCCACCTCAAGGCTTACCACTAGTGCTTGAGAAACGCCTTCGTGGAGTTATCTCAAAGGGAGAATAGGGTGAGCCTTCGTGCCATTGGTGTACCTTCGTGGTAATATCCGCCCCTCTAACGATGACGTAGCTTCCCTCCAAGGAAGTGAACATTGGGATACATCCTTGTCTCTCTTGGAGTTTTGGTTATTCCTAACCCTAACTCTCTACTTGTGTTAATCCTGATTACGCACTTGTACTTGATTATTGTTTACCGCTTGTCTTAATTCACTCTAAATAGCTTACTTTTTGTCATAGAAATTATTAGGGCTACACTCATATTCCGCACTTTTCCTAAAATTGCTAAGTAATTATTAAAATTTGGTATTGTACCTATTCACCCCCCTCTAGGTCCATCTCGATCCTTTTCAACTTGTCTTGCTCTGCTGCTACTACTATTGCTACTGCTGTTACTTGTATTGCTCTGCTGCTGCTATTACTGTTGCTACTGCTGTTACTTGTTTTGCTCTGCTGCTGCTGCTACTACTATTACTACTACTGTCGCTTGCTACTGTTGCTACTTGCTACTGCTGTCACTACTGCTGTTCCTTGCCACTGCTACTGCTCGTTACACTGCTACAACCTGTTACACTGTCGTTTCGCCTGACCGTTGACGGGAATTGACAACTTCCGTCAATGCGGCAACGGAAGCGCCATTGATACAATCGTTAGGAATAGGCTGCTGTCAACAGATCGTTTCTGACACCATTGTTATCATACTACTTTGTTGTTACTACTGTGCCTGCAGATACTAATCTTTCAGGTCTGGTTGAATCCGACAAATTCAGCTGCTAATACTCGAGAGTATTCTCTCACCTCCTTTCGGCGGTCTACAAATTGGGTCGAATACTCTACCCTCGAAAACTGCTGCGAACCCATGCGCATGTGGGCCATCAACAACATTCTTCCAGTTTCATTGTCGGGGAGTGCTATCCACATTCTTCTGGTGCCGTTGCAGGAGAAGGTTAGTTCTTATAAGCATTCGTCGAGCTAACACTAGAGATTGCAGGATCAACACTTTTCTGGAGCCATTGCGAGGGAAGCACAGCTGACGTCAGCATTATCTTTTCTTCGAAAGGAGCATAGATTAGTTTGACCTATACTCACTGCACCACTAGTCGGATTGAGTTGCGCTGCTTACACCGATGGGATGGAAAACGTTGGAGGTTGTTTGGTTTATATGGCCGCGAGAGAGATGATGAGAATATTGCCCTTCTAAATGACCTAGAAGTATCCATGGCTGGCACTGCCATGCCCACTATTTGTGTTGGCAATTTTAACATGATCAGTGCAACATGTGATAAGTCTAATAGTAGAATTAGTCACTTCATGTTGAATGCCTTTCGCCGTTTCATGAGTGACATGTCACTCAAAGATATGTACCTACATGGAAGGACCTACACTTGGTCCAACGAGCAATAAGATGCCACACTGCTCAAGCTCGACTGGGTCCTGTACAATGAGGCATGGCACGACTCATTCCCGTCCTGCCTACTGCAAGGCAATGTGCGACCACTATCCCCTGTTGTTTAGTTGTGATATTGAGATCAAATCCCACAGAAGATTCCGATACAAAAATCATTGGTGCAAAATGGAGGGGTTCGAGGAGGTGGTTGGGGCAGCCTGGGCCTCTCCGGGAGCTCATGCGACCCCTTTCTCATCCAGCAACAACGACTCCACAATACTGGCAAATCACTAAAAAGATAGCACTCTCAGCATTGCTCTCATGTGACGAAGACACTTGACATTGTCAATGAATTAATATTCACACTTGATAGCGCAAGGGATCTCAGTCAGTTAACACCACATGAACACCATTTCCAAACTTGTTGAAGGTCCGGTGCCTAGGGATTGCAGCGTTCGAAAGAGCAATGTGGAGGCAACGTTCTGGGGTGAATTGGATCGGGCTTGGTGACGCTGGTACAAAGTTCTTCCACATCAAAGCGTTAGCTAGAAGAAGAAACAATTATATTCAGGTGGTTGAATACAATGAATGCATCATCACATGACACGAGGACAAACTGAAGATCGTGTGGGAGTTCTTCAACACCCTGATTGGAACTCCTGAAGAGCGAACTGCAGCCATCAATCTCTTAGCGCTCGGGTACACACCTATGCTGCAACACTTGGCCGACCTTGACGCCCTTATTACCGAAGAAGAGGTGTTGGCAACCATTAATGATATGGCCATGGAAAAGGCACCTGGACCCGATGGATTCACGATGTTGTTCTTCATAGCGTGTTGGTCTATCATCAAAGGAGATGCGATCGCTGCCATCAACAAGCTGTACAATCTCAACTTGAACAATTTCTAGCATCTAAACTCAACTTGCATGATCCTACTGCCCAAAATTGAAGGTGCCAAGAAGAGGACTAACTCCAGGCCAATTAGTTTGGTGCACGCCATTGCAAAACAAGACCAAACTGCTTGCACGGCGGCTGCAACCCAACATGGATAAGCTTGTCGCCCCATGCCAAAGTACCTTCCTCAAGCGGAGATCAATCCTCAACAATTTTGTGTTTGTTCGTGGTCAAATAAAGTGCCTAAAAATGTCCAAAACACCATAAGTACAAGTCAAAGTGGATATTGCAAAGTCCTTTGACAATATTTCTTGGGAATTCCTGCCACAACTTCTACAACAAAGAGGGTTTAATAGATGGTGGACTGGGTGGATTGCAGGGCTGTCGAGGACATCGTCTACGAAAGTATTGATCAATGGAGAGCTAACCGAGGTAATATCAAACGCGAAAGGTCTATACCAAGGAGACCCCATATCACCACGCCTCGTCGTCATTGCTATGGACACCGTGGCATCAATGGTGAACTATGCAACACAAACCATCGTCTTCAGCCCACTTGGCAAGGGCTGCTCTACACTAAGGGTTTCACTGTATCCTCACAACATCATCTTCTGCCTAAATGTCTAAGAAACTAAATTTTGAGCCATCATGGAACTTCTCGAACTTTTTGTTGAGTCAATGGGGCTGCGTGCCAACTAGATGAAGAGTGCGGCTATCCCAATAGGAGGTGTAGATACTCACACCATCACAACCTGGTGCATGACTCCGGCTGCCCGATGGATGCTTTCCCCTTAACTTACCTCGGGATGACGCTATCAAACTCCAAGCTGAGTCATGTCAATGAAAAACCAGCCATTGATAACCTGGCCAAAAGCATGGGAGGGTGGAAGGCCAAGCATATAGCATTGCCCACTCGTGTCGAGCTCATGCATGCACCCTATCGGCTATGATCATCTTTCAACTTATGGTACTGGATCCCCCAATGTGGACGCTTAAAAAGGTAAACAAGCTTCTCCATGGGTTCCATTGAGCTCAGGAGGAGGAGGCCACGGCTAGTAAATGCCTGGTGAACTGGTGTGTTGACTCCTGCCCATGCGAGTTTGGTGGTCCTGGCATCCCGGACATTCAGAAGCAACGGAGAGCTATGCGCTGCTGCTGACAATGGTATTGCTAGACAGACCCCACTAGGCCATGGAATGATCTACCCTTGCCCATAGACCCTTCAACCGACAAGCTCTTTCGTGCATCAACGACCATCTTGCCGCAGACGTCATGCTTACATCTTTTTGGGACTCCTACTGGGCAAGCATGCGGTGCCTCATGGATCCATGGCCAGAGCTGATGCACGACTGCACCAAGCAGCACCTCTCTCTTTGAGAGGCTGCCACTGGAAATCTGTGGACGGGACCACTGAAGCCGAATCCTTCCTCTTTGGTGCTAAGACCATGTCATCTTGTATTGGACGACAGATGGTACTTACAACGCCCAATCGACATATCGATACCAATTCGAAGGGGTGCTACAGTCCAATGATAGTACACTAATTTGGTCTACCATGGCGGCGCCACGGGCGAAGACGTTCCTCTAGCTCGCCACCCATGGACGGTGCCTCGTAGCAGACATTCTGGTTGTTCGTGGCATTGCGCACAGCCATGAGCTTTCAAGAGAATTAATTACACAAAACAATTTATGCTTGACTTTCTCATGATGATCATACATTACTCGATTCTTGTGCTACCGGTTCCTATATGAAGGATACTATTGAATTCAAATGGGATCTTCTGGACAATATTAAATGCAACTATGAAGATTGGGAACTCGATGAAGGTAAAGAGTCAGGTATAAAGCGTAATTTTTCTCGCATTAAATCTTTTATGGAAACTACTTCTTTCCATGAGTTTAGCAATAAATATGGTCTTGATTCTTAGATAGTTGCTACTTTCTGTGAATATTTCGCTACCTATGTTGATCTTCCTGAAAGTGCATTATATCAACTAGAGGGGGGGTGACTAGGCCATTTTTACAATTTCATCATTGAGGAAAATCCTAGTGAGAAAAACCCCCAGTCATGAACTGAGTGCAGCGGAAATAGTTCTAAGTCAGAAGTGCAAAGACGTCTACAACAAAGTACTCAACGTGAATTAAGAGAATCGGTTTACACAGGTGAAGAGTACATGATAAGAAGGTGAAGAATAACTCAGGTGAAGAATTTGAGGTGAGGAATTCAGAGAAAGTCTTCATTCAAATTCTTCAAACAGTACAGATGAAAGTCTTCAACATGCAATTGAGGAAATGAAAGGAGTTGAGGAAATAAAACCACTAGCTTGATGAAGACAATTGTTGATGACCCAGTTCCGATTGCTGTGACAGTTGTACGTTTGGTTTGGAGCAGCTTGGTATTGAAACCAAAGGACACACAGTCCCGGGACACACAGTCCCTACCGTATTCTCCTTAAGCTAAGGACACACAGTCCTTGCCCAACACTCGTGGTATGTCTTCAGGGCAGACTTCCAAACCCTCACGAACTCAGTCACCCGGCGATCCAAAATTGACTGTTGGATGCTCTGGACCATGCCGCCTAGCCGTCTGGAGGATGCACGGTCCTCAAAGGTAACAAGCGCTGGTTCCAACCAAGAATAACTTTTTCAGTGACGCTAAATCACTTGGTTTTTTGTGTTGGTTTGTGTGTTTGGGGTATTTCCTCACTTGATGATTTTTGCTCAAAGGCTTTGAGGAATTTGGGTTGCTCTAAATGACAAGTGTCAGTTTCTCTTAGAGCAGCCAACCAGCTAGTGGTTGTGGGGGTGGATATTTATAGCCTGGGAGCATCCCAACTTGATTAGACATAAATGCCCTTAATGATATGTCCATTGGGTGGATAAGATTTGGTATAGGTGGCGCGTGGCGTGACAACGGTCGGAACTTTCATCTGTGAAATTCCTCATGTCTCTCATGTTCATCACTTTGAGGATTTGGTAGGTGTAGGTTTGGGTTGCGCATCATGAGGAAATTATTTCCATTGTTCTACCTCCACCCCCTTTAACAATACGGTGTTCGTATGCCTCAAGAATGAAGAAAATGAAACAGAAAGAGTAAATCTTCAAGCTTCAAAGTCTTCAGAGTATTTTCTTTGGGACACAGCGAATTCCTTATCTTCAATATCTTCGCGAGGAATATCAATTTCTTCACAATTTCTTTGCGATCAATGTCTTCAAGGAATGACCAAAGTCTTCACCCGAAGACATACATTTTTAGGGTTAGATATTCATCGAATCACTCAAACTCCACAACGACTTATAGAGCATGTGTACACTTACAAACATATCAGTATCTTAACCTATAGGTCCTCAAACCACCAAAATCACTAAGGGGCACTAGATGAACTTACAATCTCCCCCCTTTTGGTTGTTGATGACAAATAGATTAAGTTTTCAATGTAGATAATAATATGAAATGTAATTACCGAGTTTGAGGAATTTGATTGCAAGATACAAAGAAACTCCCCCTGAAGATGTGCATGTTTGAGGAATTTGCATTGGACATCAAATGCACATTGATGATATAAATCATTGAGATCTCCCCTGTATCTTGTAATTCATGCATGCATTTGACATATAGAATGAGGAATTTGGAATGCATGATGAAAAATGGTGTGTGACAAATTTTAGCATGCATGCATTAATTAACTTGAGGAATAAGCATGCGAGAAAAAAACGTTCAGAAGTGTCAGAACACCATTGGGCTTATGTTACAACTCATTACATCAAACACTTTAGAAGAAACGAGAGTTTGTAACTTAATAAATTTACAGGCCCATAAATTTAACCCGTTTGAAGACCAACTCTCAGAATTCTCCCCCTTTGTCATCAAGTGATGAAAAGGGACGAAACTGAGGACTAACGCCCATGAATAATTTCACTTATGTGTTGGAGGAGAGTCGCCCGCGTTCTTCGTGCCTGTCTTTGTGGTTGGGCCGGTTACTGTATCACCATGTTCTTCATCTGAATCAGCAGTTCGGAATGAAGGATAAGAGTTGTCCACCAAGCCAGGAACTGGGTTCTTCTTGACTTTCTCCTTTGATGGCCACCACCAATCAAAGTCTCGAGTGAATTCCAGTTCTTTGAGTTCCCTAGGATTCTTGAGATGTGACAGTATGGCCCAGGTGCGATCAAATACCTCATAAAGATAATAATGATTTTTTCATTGCATTTTTAGTATCATTGAGGGTTTTCACAATAGAGCCAAACTAGCATTTCGCCCACTTATGGTTTTGATCAACTTTCTGATGAAGAATGAGGAGAAGCTCTTTGTTAGTCATCACCTGTGGGGCAATTGGACTTGGAGGTTTTGCTCTGCCATCAGATTCTTGTGTGGCAGTGTCATCATATGAGCAGTAGGATGTAGCCTTGTGAAATTGACCATCCAGTGGCCGATCTCCTTCATCAATCACTGACTTCCCTTTGCCCTCAACTGGTTCAAAATATTTCGTGATGACCTTGAGAGGAGGCAGATATCTGAGGTGATTCTGAATGTCAGCTTGATAGTTAATGGCGGATCTGGTTCTGATGAATCTCATGATCCAAGGCACATAAATCTTTAGCTCGAATGGCGACAAGGCATTGTTGGCCAAAGTCCTCAAAAAGAATTCATGAACCTTCATTTTGATTCCATGAATGACGTTGAACAGGATGTTCTTCATGATTCCAACAATATCTTCTTCATTATCATGCCCTTTGAGGTGCGAAGGAGTAGGCCAATATTTTGTTGACAGTTCTGGGCACATAATTTAATTCCTTCACGAGGAATATAGTCCTTGGAGGTTGGCCCAGAGCTAATGGCTTCATGAGGGCCTCCATTAGCTGATTTGACAACTCTCTTGCATCATATAGGTTAACTGCTTCAATTGAAGGAATTGAAATTGGTAGATCTCAAAGCAATTCTGTGGCTAGAGCTCTTAAGTGAGTGTGTTGAGTCATTGAGTCCAAAACCAAAGAGTTGATGTTTTTGGGGTCACATGAGATATGCAATGTGGCATAGAACTGAAGAATGATATATGTATTCGTGTCACTGATATCTGTGCAGAATGGCAGTAGCCCTGCATCGTGAAGAACGGGGGTGAAGCAAGGAATTTCCTCCATATCACAATGAGGAATGTGCATGTGATCAAATATCTTCCTCTTCCCCACAAGCACATCCGCATAGTACTTAAGTTGGATCCTGGTCTAAAACTTCCTGTATCTGATACGAAGCTTGTCGAATGGATTTTCTCTAGTGAAGAAATGATGTTCATCATAGAAATCTACTTCCAGAACCTTCGGCCTCTTTGAGTATGGCTGATGAAGCTTTGGTTGAAGACTTTCATGTTGAATTTCATGATCTAGAGGAATTTTGGCCACGACAAGTGCATTTTCAGGATTTGCAACAAGTGGTTCATCAGTTGTATATTTATCCTGTGTTGAGGCATTTTCATGAGGGGCTTGTTCTTCAGGTTGAGGAATTTTCTATGCCGCAGGAGCAGATGCAGTTTCTGGTATAGCAGTTTCCTTTTCAGTTTCATGAGCTGATGCAGTTGATTCTTGGTCTGGTGCTGATTTCACACGTGAGTTCTTTTCATCAGAGCCACTCAGAATCTCTGTGGCTGAAGCAGATGCAGTAGTTTGAGGAATTTGTGAAGCCATTGGTGAGTTTGGATGATCCTTTTCCAAGTAAACATCATGGATTACAAGTTTGGTGCAGCCAATGTCCACACCAGCTTCCTTTTCTTCCTCAATCATTTCTCGGTTTTGAGGAGGCTTTGGACTTGAGGAAATTGATCAGCTTGAATTTCCTCATCTATTGGTGTAGATGCTGCAAAGCAATTTTCATCCATTTCCTCATCCTCTTCAGGAATGATATGTTCTTCACCGAATGGTACAATCATATATGATGGTGCAATGCTGAGAGGAGTTACATTAACAGGAGCCAATGATAAAGTAGGCAGAGTCTTCAAGCGTTTTGCCTATGAAGACTTTGGAGATGTTGATGCCTTTCTGTTCTTGGATTCCTTCTCAGCAGCTTTCGTTTTCTTCATGTTTGAGGCATACGGAAGTGTCACTTCTTCACTTTTGAAGACACTGGTGAAGGAGCATTTTCATCACGCATTGCATAAGCAGTTTTTGGCGTGGTAGATTCTTCGGCAGTAACATTCTGAGCAGATTCATCGGCAACAGGTTCTTCATTTTCATCAGCGAGTTGTACAGTGTAGCTGGTCTGAGGAACGTTTGGTTGCTTTGGGGCTGCAACCCTGTTGTTGTATTCATCAATGGCATCTGTTGTGGCCTTGATAAACCTCACTTTGACACCCTTTTGGTTTGTATGAAGACTTGCGTATTTGTCAGTGAGGGTTTTCACTTCATTTTGAGTAGACACAAGTTTCTCACGTGTCAGGTTAAGGATATTTTGTTTCAAGTACTTCTTCTTTTTAACCTTTGCAGCCCGAGCTTGCTTGGCTTCCTGATCCTTTCACTTTGCTTCATTAATGAATGAAGTAACCATGTGGCTGAGTCCAGGTGGAAGTTTCAAATCATCAATTGGTGTCTTTGGATCCTCATACCAAAGAGCGATGTAGTTCAGCACCACTTTTCGATCCAGTGCGAGGGGAATGGTGTTGACAGTAGCTTGTGCAACCCTTTCCTGATGATGGCTTGAAGAGTTTCATCATTATATTCCTCACTTCCCTCTCATGTAGAAGGGATATTGGCAACATTGCTTGGGCTCGTCATTGTTCCTCTTCTAGCAGTCATCTTTGTCGTCAGTATGCGAGGTGAAGATTTTTGGGATGACCCAGAGGCCGATGCTAATAGGGAATTTGGATTCCCTGATTGATGTTGCCTGGGCTATGACTGCACAGGATGTGAAGACTTTGCTGCAGTTGAGGACTTTGCAGTCGTTGTTGCTTCTTTTTGAGGGATTTTCTCTTTTGATAAAGTTGTTGAGGGTTTTGATTCGACACTTGATTTCTTCATGAGTGCCTTCTTGGAAGGTTGTTCTATAGAGGAAGCCTCCGCAACAAAGGAGGAGGCAGTAGCAACTACATCAGCAGAATCTTCACTAAACTTTGTTACAACAACGTTTGCCTTTTTCTGCAGCTTGGACAAATACTTGTCTTTTTCCTCACGATATTCTTCAATTGTGTCTACACTGGAGGGAGTTGTAGTTTGTTGGTCTCCCTGAGACAATCTTTTGCAAGGAGGTTTGAGGGAAAACTTCTTGGCAGACTTTGGAGTGACATACATGTATTCCTTTCACTCCTTTGCCCATCTGCGTTCAATCCTTTGAAGCCTGATCTTGCGTTTTGCAGTGGTTTCTTTCCCATGAATTTCTTCATCTGGCGTGTAGTAATCAGCATATATTTCCTTTGGGATTTCAAAAGCAGTGTTCTGTTCTAGATTCTTGCCACCCTTCTGTTTTCTGCCTTCCTCTATTTTCTCCAGCTGAGGTTTTTGCTGAGGAATTTGTGTTCTTGAGTAATATGATGACACACGTAATGTTTCTTCAAGAAATGCTACAAATGAGTTAAGTTGATGAGAACCTAGTGATTCATAAGCTGGCATTTGGTACCTGTGAACAGAGTATAGGTGTGAAGAGTTTGGAGAGGTCATATGCGTTCTGAGATTTGAGGAAATTGGAAAATGTCTTAAGTTGAGGAATTTGACCACTGTGTTGAGGAATTTGACTAAGCATTCTGAACTTGGGTTCCAGAGTTGTGCAGATTCGAAAATTTACACGATTGAGGAATCTCGTGAAGAATTTAGTGTCTTAGTGAAAATCATCAAGTGTTCTAGACATGGGTTTGCACAGCTGAAGGAGTTTCTTAGGAACAACTTATTTCATGGATCTAAAGAAAATAAATGGATCAACAGGGGCAGTAAAATAGGTTTTTAATTACCCTGAATGAAGAACACGATGAACCGGGGAAGTAAAAGCAGAAGCTCTTCTGTTCAGATCTTCAGTGCCATAACTTGGAGACTGAAGACAGCTATGGCGGAGGTGGAGGAGATGATCTGCAGTCAGCGTGAGTCCGGCGACGGCGAGGTCGAGGCAGAGAAGTTGTTCCTCACCGGCGATGAGGACTACTAGCGGCAATGCTAGGTTTTGAGCTCGAGGGCAGAAGATGAGAGTGAGAGAAGAGGTTTTCATTGGAGGAGTGAAGTGGCTATTTATAGCTCAGGTGAAAACGGTTTGGGGCGAAATCTTCGGACAAAACTACCCGTGCCCATTCATCTCCGCATGACACGTGCTACTGATGTAACAAGCAGCGGAGATCGTGGTTATCATATTGTGAGTAGTGGGTGCAGTTACAGTGGTAAAGGATTTTGTTTTTGAACAAGTGTGAAATAGAACGCATATGAAGAATTGAGAAAATACTGGATTGAGCTTAGCATAGAGGAGAGACGGGTCCGATCACATTCACTTAGAAGAAATACCAACTTGAAGGCTTAGCAATAAGTGAATGTTGTTGAGGACATTGAAAGCTCATTATATAATATATATAGTCAATGAAGATCATCACAGAAATTTTTGAAGAATTTGAAAAAAATTGAAGACTTTGAAAATTTGGAGGAATTTGTGAAAAGTCTGAGATTTGAAGAATTTCGACTTTGAAGAATTTCTATTTTTGAAGAATTTCATGGTTTGGTGGTGGCGTTACCCACCGTATAAGAATGACAATTTCACGTGCCGCGTACAATTGTCATAGGGCCGTGAGAATCAAATTCTTCATTAATTTCTTCACACTTAGAGTGTTATTCTTCATTGATTGAAGAAAAAGGTTACTTCATGTGTTGCGCATCTAAGTCATCAATTTTGCATAAATGTTAGGATGTGTGCATGTTTACAGGACATTCAAAGATTCTAGGATATTTAGCTCACACCACAACTTGCAAAACATTTTCTCATCTAGGGGCTTTGTGAAGATTTCTTCTAGCTGGCCATTAGTCTTCACACCGTCGATGATGATATTGCCCTTGAGTACATAATCACGAAGAAAATGATGACGAATCTGGATGTGCTTGGTCTTCGAGTGTTGTACTGGGTTGTAAGCGATCTTGATTGCACTCTTATTGTCGCAGTAGAGGGGCACATTCTTCATGTTGATGTCGTAGTCTCCGAGGTTTGCTTCATCTATAGCAGTTGAGCACACCAAGATCCACCAGCAATGTATTCAGCTTCAGTAGTGGAGAGTGCTATGCAGTTTTGCTTCTTTGAGGACAAGCAGACTAAGGATTGTCCGAGGAAATGACATGTGTGTGACGTTTACTTGTGATCCACACAGTCACCAACATAATCAGAATCAGTATATCCAATGAGGTGATGATTTGAGCCCTTGGGGTACCATAATCCAAGCGTTAGTGTGTGAGCTAGATATCGAAGAATATGTTTCACAGTCTTGTGTTGTGATTCCTTCGGTTTTGCTTGGAAACGTGCACACATGCAAAAACTAAGCATAATGTATGGGCTAGATGCAAATAGGTAAAATAAAGAGCGAGTCATACAGCGTTATACATGCTGATCGAAATCTATATAATTTTTGGCAGTGTAGAGGTGGTCGTTGGTAGGCATAGGAATCTTGATGCCTTTGCATTCATGCATGCCCAATTTCCTTAGGACATCCTTGAGGTATTTCTCTTGAAATATGAATATGCCATTGCATTGTTGACGAATTTGCAGACCTAAGAAGGATTTTTGCTCCCCCATCACGAACATTTGATATTCTTCACCCATCATGTAGGCAAATTCATCACTGTAACATTTTTCACTACAACCAAAAATAATGTCGTCGACATATATTTGGCACACGAATAATTCATTGTCATAGGATTTTGTGAGGAGATTAGGATCAAGTGAACTTGGTTTGAATACTTTCTTCACGAGAAATTCCTTCAATGTATCATACCACGCCCGAGGGGCTTGCTTGAGGCCATAGATTGCCTTTTTAAGTCTGAAGACTTTGTCAGGATGTTTCGGGTCTTCAAAACCTGGAGGCTGAGCAACATATACTTCTTCCTCCATCTTACCATTGAGGAATGCATTTGTCACATCCATTTTATATAGAGTAATATTGTTATGGTTAGCATAAGCAAGCTATATTTGAATAGCTTCAAGTCTAGCAACATGTGCAAAAGTTTCATAAAATTCAATTCCTTCAACCTCTGTGTAGCCTTGGGCTACAAGCCGTGCCTTGTTTCTCACAACCTGACCATCCTCATCTTGCTTGTTTTGGTAGATTCTGGTGTCGATGATATTGTGCTTGCAAGGATATGGTCTTTTTGACGAGTTCCCATATGTCATTTAGCTTGAACTAAAGAAGTTCATCTTGCATGGCTTGAATCCACTCAGGTTCCATGAAGGATAGACACAAAAGAGGAATGCCCACAAAAGTTAACTAAATGTGAAGATTTTGAGCGAGTGAGAGGACCTGGCAAATTGATGTCATCGATGATTTTGTCAATTTCCACTTCATTTGCTATCCTTGGATGAGCTGGTAGAAGACTTTGGTTGGAATGAAGAATTTAGTTTGTAGCATTTTCCTTAGGTGCACCTGCTTGAATTTCACCTTTGCTGGGGATGATTGCTTCAACAGGGGGTTGTTCCTCAGTAGGAATGATATCTTTAGTAGCCTTGTGCTTAATGGCTTCCTCAGGAGTCAATTTATCTCGCACAGGAGGCAGTTGCTCTATTTGTGAGCCATTAGTTTCATCGAACCGCACATCTACAGTTTCAACAACCTTGTTGGGATAGGTGTTGAAGACTCTGTAGGTGTGCGAATCCTTTCCGTAACCAAGCATAAAACCCTCATGTGCTTTAGGTGCAAAATTTCTGCTATGGTGAGTGTCAGATTTCGGGCTCGACAAAACCCTAAAGATTCGAACTCAGGGGCGTGTACGAAAATCTTTCGCGGACTCGCCTCATCTAACTCTCTACTCGCTGGGGATGGCAAAGAACTCACTCGATGGTGAGGAAGACACCGAACACGACAGTTTACCTAGGTTCGGGCCGCTGAGAAGCGTAATACCCTACTCCTTCTTTGGTGGATTGCCTCTCGTGGAGGTTGGTGGATGAACTAGTACAATGTTCGAGGGACTCCGGAGGCTGGGTGGCCTTTGTGTGGTAACAGTGGGCGAATGAATGAATCCCCCCCTCTATGAAGTAACCTACTCTCTATATATATAGTGGTGGCTCCGGTCCTCTTCCCTTATCATTACAGCGGGAAGGGATCCCACAATAACCAATTTTGAATGGGAACCGGGGAACTTGCTCCCCTGCCCAAAGGTAGTCTTCGCGAGCAAAGTGGTTTGTAACGCTGTAGGGATGGGTCCAGGGATACGTCTGTCCTGCTGGCGGGCGGCGATGGCCTTGTTGCACCAGAAAGGAATCCTTTGGAAGATGCCTTGGGAACCCCGGTTTGTCCTTGCCCCCTTTGCACTAAAGGGGAAACTGCTCCGTCCTGCTGTGTACTGCTCGTGTGTCCTTCCTACGCGTCATCCTTTACTCTTGAGGCCGGGTCTCGCCTCGGAATATCCGCCGCTCCGGAGGGGTCCTGATGAGGCCCCCTGCGGGTCTTGATGTTGTTCCTCCTCGCGAGGCTTGGCCCCTCGCGAGGACCTTACCTTGTGTGGTGCCCCGCCCGATTGTGCTTGCTTGATGAAGTGGGCCAGCCCTGGGCCAGAGGCAGGCTTGTCTGGGTACCCCCATTCCCGGAACGTCGACAGTAGCCCCCGGGCCCAAGGCGTGCTCGTGTCGTCCTTTAGGAGAAGCCTTAGGGGGCGGCCTGAGGCGCCATACGCCTGAAATGCGTGTGGGCCAGGCCGGTGAGCTTCACGCGACTGATGTCGAGTCTCCCTTGCCTTCCGTCTCCGCCCGAGCTATTAGGAACCTGACTCGTTGCGTCGGTCCGTTATTGCTTTCCTTTCTCCCGCACTCGCTCTTCCTCCTCGGTCTCCACCTCCATCCGGCGTCTCCCAGATCCAGCACTGCACCGTTCCCTCGTTGGTTCAACGATCGCGTCCGCCGGCAAGCACAAACCAGAGACGCAAAGTCCTGCCCTGGCTCTTTCGCTCATGGAGTGTGCCCTCTCCAAGGATGTGGATCTTACCCCGTGCTAGCATGGACAGCGGCCGAGTCGAGCGAGTACGGGAGGACACTGATCTGGCCCGACGCCACAACAAAGCGACCCACATCGAAGGTGGTATACCCCTTCTTCCTCCATAGCATCTTCGCCAGGCTGGTGCCGCCTTTCTCCTCGTTCTTCACCGCCATCCTGAACCACTATGGCATCCAGGCCCTTCACCTCCAGCCCAACTCCATCTTGCTCCTGTCCATCTTTGCTTTCTACTGCGAGGCCTTTGTAGGCGTGCGGCCTTAAGTAGCACTCTTCTGACATTTCTTCATCCTGCGTCGGCACGATGGCGCCCAGAGCGGCAATTTTCTCCTGAAGGCCGGGAAGGTGGAAAACATCACGCACCGTTGGGTGCTGATGAGCCTCAAGGACGCCAACCCTCGACTTGAGGTGCCAAAGGGGCTGTCGGAGAAGACTTCTGCGTGGAGCTCAGCGAGGCTCTCCGACCCTCGGCCCATGCCCATCCTGGAGCGCTTCTCCCACGACATCAGCACCAAGAGGCTGACAAGTGGGATGATAGTGAAGGAATTCTTGGCGCAGCGCCTGGCGCCACTTCAGGCCCATTCCACGCCCGTGTGGAACAACCAGTTCGGTGATGACAAGCTCAAGCTCCGGTCCAAAGACCTTCCGATTAATTAGCTGAACACGGTCATGGCGACCCTACTTGGCGACAACCCTGGTGACCTGCCCAAGGCTCTGGGCCCATTGTACCGTCTCGACCACCAGGCCGACCCGATCGTCGCACTACTTGTCTTTCATGAGCGAGGGCTCTTCTCGGCGAAGGGCTCTCGTCCGGTAGAGGTGTCATCGGACGACACCTTCGGTGGGGAGGACTCAGAGAAGACCTTCACCGACTGCCCGACAAGCGCGCCTCTCCCGTCACGGGCCGTCCTTGTGCGTGATCTTGAAGATGATGATGTCACCGGCGAAGTCTCTGCGGTGATCTCCTCGCGCATGACCAGGATCTCGAGGGGACCCGCGTTAGCCCCGCGCTACACGCGGTCCGCATGCGTGCTCTCCCCTCGGAAGCACGGGGCTGAGTCGCCCTTGGCGCATCCTACCTCCGCCGGCGGGAAGTCTGAGGCGCCGAGCTCACCCCCTCCGTGGGGGGGCCTGTTGCCCCTGCCGTCGAAGGGACGGAGAGGAAGAGGAGATGGGTCGATGTCGAAGAGTAGGTGACTCGTCTTGGCACGCCCCGTGCTACCATCGTCCGCGCATGGCTAATTCCCTTTTTGCCTGATGTCCAGCGGCGTTGCTTTGGTGGGGCGAAGAAGAAGAAGGCATGCATCAAGCCAAAGGCGACTCCTGACTCACCGCCAGCCGTCCCAAATGCATCGCTGCCTGTCGGTGAACAAGGGGAGGCTCGCGAGGCGACCTCTCCGGCCCTTGTCCCCAAGCCCCCGAGCCCCCGAAGCGTCCTGAGGCGGTCGTGGTGGTGCCGTTGACCAAGGGGCGGGCTATTGAGGGCCCTGAGTCCACTGATCTTTGAGCAACCTTCGAAGCCCCGTGTCCCTCGTGACGCTGCGTCCCTGACGACACCGCCCGCGACAACACTAGAGGCTCCTCAGGGGGAGATCCAGAGGACTCCGGTATATGTCCAGGGCATCCTGCACAAGGCCCTTGATGCCCTGGGAAAGGTTGTGGTCGTGATGGCGGAGGGCGAGGAGGAGGCCAAGGTTGCCCGCGCTGCGCTTGAGGAGGTGCTGGAGGAAGCCGAGTCCGCTCGCACCGCTCATGAGGAGGCGATGAAGGAAGCCGAATCCGCTCGGCCCGCGTGCAAGGAGGCGATGAAGGAAGCCGAATTCGCTCGGGCCGCATGCGAGGAGGCGATGAAAGGAGCCGCGGCGGCTGCCAAACGCTTCGAAGAGGCGGAGGCTCGCCTGATGGCTTTCCAAGAAGAACAAGCCAAGCTAGCCGAGCAGCTTTGCGTGCGCGGGGGGGGGGGGGGGTGGAGAACTCAAGGCCCGTAGGACCAAGCTCGCCACCCGGGAAGAAGAGTTGTCCCAGACAGAAACTCGCCTGGGTGCGAAGCACGCGCGCTTGGACGAGCAGGAGAAGGAGATCGCCTCGAAGAAGACCCTTCTCGATTCCTAGGGGGAAGCCCTCGCCGCGGTTGAGAAGAAGAAGGCCGCCGAGCTGGTCGGCTTTCCTGATGTTGAACTCAGGCTTCGCACGACACTCCACACCGTTTGCAGGGACGATTTTGACGAGCCTCTAGCCACCCCAGAGGGCGGCTTTGCCAAGCTCGCGGAGGAGCTCGCCGTGGCATTGGAGAACGCCGTCATCCAGGTGAGTGCCGTGACCTCTTTTCTGAGGCCGCAACACGCGTCTTCGGTTACCTTCATCTTCATGAGCAGGGGTTTGACTTCGACTCCGTGATCCTGCTGGTTCCTACTGAGGCCCGTGACAGCGCTGCACAGGCAGTGAAGGGCCCCGTGGAGGCGTTGGTGAAGAGGTTCGCCCGCGTTGTAGTTCCCCCATCTCCGGTTGCCGCTGAAGCCGACGGCGGGGAAGACGACGCCACTGACACCGACGACAAGCCCCCTAAAGATGGAGCGACCGGCGGCGGTGGTTCCTCCTGAATTCTTCCCCATGTTTTTCCCCTGCAATGCACATCGTGCCTCGTGGAGGCATCAAACTCATTTGCGTTTTCAAGAACTTGTTAAGGCTTGTAATAACTGGCTGACAGCTTGAATGTTTTCTTCTCCTCGTTTCTTTCATGTTTGTTGTGATACTCCGCGTCGGCAGGCCCCGGCCCGTGCATACTTCAACCGCCATTGAACCGGCCGGATTCCAAGATGGCTCAAGAGGTGAGGGGCTACGGGTCCAGTTAGGCTCTTGAGTCGCGATGCTCAGGAGTCCCCCTTGACGTGAGAGCAGCCCTCATGAGGGGAATGCAGCGAGGATTTTGAAAACATTAGAACACCTTCAGCACTCTGCGTCTGCAGGGCCCGCCCCGCGCGTACCTTTCCCGCCATTGGACCGACCGGATAGCAAGACGACCCAAGGGGGAAGGTGCTACGAGCACAGTTAGGCCCCTGAGTCGCGATGCTCAGGATTCCCCCTTGTTGCTGAAGGATCGAAACCTATCGGGGCCTCAACGGTCCCCTTTTTGTTGGTTTGGCAGGGAGAGGGGTCGCGGCAAGAGCAAAACCAATAGTCAGGGCCCTGCAAGATCTTTTTACCCAGGTTCGGGCCGCGTGGTGCGTAAAACCCTACTCCTTCATGTGTTTAGTTATTCGCTTTGGGTTACTGTAGATCCGTCTCTTTTTATAGCCTTTCGATTTGCCAAGAAGCCAAAATCCAAAAGCCAAAAGCCAAAAGCCCCTACCACCGAGCCTTGGGCCTCCTTTTGTAGGCAAAGGGGTCACCATAGTGTCTTAATGGGTGAACGGTGGGTTCATGGGTGTAACAGCGCCGACCGACAGTTACAGTGTTACTACCTTGTGAGAGGCGCAATAAATGCTTCGACAGAATTGCCTGACCTCGTTAGGGGGGTTGGCCACGTACTCACACGTGGCAACTCCGGGGCGTTGCGCTGGCGTGCGGTTGGATGCGTGGCGCATGCATCTTTAGTGGCAAGCTCGTCGGTGGAGGCGGTCGCAGGTCGCGAGGGCTCCTTGGCCCCGCACCTCTCCATGGGTCTTTCTCTTTCTTCCCGGCAGGGTTAACTGGCCGGGGCTCTTCTTGTTCCTCTCGGCAGGGAGGTGATGGCCTGCCGAGGCCTTGTCAGCCTTCCTAGCAAGGGGGGCTCGTCGGCGCCTAGTCTTTCTTCCTTCGCGGGAGGGTCTCGCCATGGCATTATCTATCTCCCCGGCAGGGAACTCCTTCCGGGGTATCTTCTTCCTTCCCAACAAGCAAGTGCTTGCCGGGGCTTGCAATCTGCACTTGGTGGTCTCTGAGTCTCGCTTTCGCCCTAAGCCTCAGCGACGTGCCTTGCCGCTCCGGAGGGGCTGCCGGTGTTCGCTCATTAGTCTGGGGCACTGGAGACCCCAGTCTTTAGTGCACCGATAGGAGCCCCCGGGAGTGGGCCACAAACACATGCAAGGCGTTGTTGGGCCAGGCCCAAAGCGTTGCCCGGACTCTCGGGCGCCGGGATTATCGGAATCGAGCCGTTACAGGCTTCCGTTCCCCATGTCGTGCATTGAACGCGTGAAGTGGGAGGGTGTGCGGCATGCGCGTGATGGCCTCTTTATTCCCTGAAAACGCCTCTGCCATGTGCAGAACATACGCAGCGGCGGTCGGGCAAGTGGCGATCGTGGTCTCAAAAGACACGGGCGTGGGTGGCCCCGCCCCTACATGCATTGGTGTAGTAGGGAGGTTCCCTGCTCTGCTCGTGACTTGAGGGCGATTGGGCGAGAGAGGCGGTGGCTTCTGGAGCGAGGAGGGTGGCCTCCGAGCTTTGCCCTATAAATTAGGGTGTTTGTGCGGAAGTTTTGCCCATGCAGCCCACTCTCGAAGCCTTCAGCGCCTGCTACTGTAACAAAAGACCTTCCAACGGCGCCAGAAATAAGTGTGTTGACGGCACAAGGAATTCTTCTGATACGGCTACGCCTTAAGGGACATCCTAGGCAATTATTCAAAGGATTTCCCCCGTGGTCTTGGAGCCTTGCGTTGGTGTTCCCTCGAAGCGGAAAGGGTGATGTAGCACAGCGGTGGTAAGTATTTACCTCAGTTTGAGAACCAAGGTATCCATCTAGTGAAGGAGTATCACAAGAGCTTGCGCAAACACAAAAAGCTTGCTCCCAACGCTATGAAGGGGTTGTCAATCCCTTATAGATTGTTCGCCAAGTGAGAACTGAAAGCAACAAAGTAACAAAGCAAAGTAAAAGCAAAAGTGGAAATGATAGGTGTGAATAGACCCGGGGGCCGTAGTGTTTACTAGTGGCTTCTCTCATGAAAGCAAGTAGACGGTGGGTGAACAAATTACTGTCGAGCAATTGATAGAACCGCGCAAAGTCGTGACGTCATCTATGGCAATGATTATATCTATAGGCATCATGTCCAAAACAAGTAGACCGATACTTTCTGCATCTCCTACTATTACTCCACATGTCTACCGCTATCCAGCATGCATCTAGTGTATTAAGTCCAAAAAATAGAGTAACGCCTTAAGAAAGATGACATGATGTAGATGGACAATTTCATATCTATGATAGAGCCCACCTTGTTATCCTTAATGGAAACAACACGATGTGTGCCTTGCTGCCCCTACTGTCACTGGGAAAGGTCACCACACGGTAAGAACCCAAAACCAAGCACTTCTCCCATTGCAAGAATCATAGATCTAGTTGGTCAAACAAAACACAAGACTCAGAGAGACTTACAAGGATATCAAATCATGCATATAAGAAATCAGCAAAGACTCAAATATATATCATAGATAATCTGATCACAAATCCACAATTCATCGGATCTCGACAAACACACCGCCAAAGAAGATTACATCGGATAGATCTCCATGAAGATCATGGAGAACTTTGTATTGAATATCCAAGAGAGAGAAGAAGCCATCTAGCTACTAACTACGGACCCGTAGGTCTGAAGTGATGCATTGGAGGGGCGATGAGGATGATGAAGAAGCCCTCCAACTCCAAAGTCCCCTCCGGTAGGGCACCGGGAAGGGTCTCCACATGAGATCTTACGAAAACGGAAGCTTGCGGCGGCAAAAAAGTATTTTTGTGAATCCCTTGATTTTTTTCCTGATTTTTAGGGAATATATAGGCGCAAGATCTAGGTCAGGGGGGCGCTAGGGAGGCCACAAGCCTGCGCACCACCGCCCCCCTTGGTGGCGGAGTGGGGGCTTGTGGGCTCCCTGTAGCCCTCCTGGCTTGGCCCACAAGCCCCCTGATCTTCTTTCGTTCGGGAAAAAATTATTTCGGGGATTTTATTCGTTTGGACTCCGTTCCAAAATCAGATCTGAAAAGAGCCAAAAACACAGAAAAAACAGGAACTGGCACTTGGCACTGAATTAATAAGGTAGTCCCAAAAAGATATAAAAGCTACATAAAACATCCAAAGATGACAAGATAACAACATGGAACCATCAAAAATTATAGATACGTTTGAGACGTATCAAGCATCCCCAAGCTTAACTCCTGCTCGTCCTCGAGTAGGGAAGTGATAAAGAATGAATTTTTGATGCTTTCATGCTACCTAGCATAGATGTCCTTTGTAACTGCTCTTATGTGACGTGAATGTTTAGATCCATTAGATTCAAAACAATAGTTTTCTATTGACGTGGAAACAATAATAATTCAAGCAAACTAGCAAGGTAATCGTGAAGTTTCAAAATAACAAGGCCAAAAGAAAGTTATCCCTACCAAAGCATATAGTCTGGCTATACTCTATCATCATTGCACAACGAATTTAAATCATGCACAACCTCGGTATTGGCCAAGTAATTGTTTCACACCTTTACTTTCTCAAACGTTGTCAACTCTCACGCAATACATGAGCGTGAGCCATGTTTATAGCACTATAGATGGTGTGGTGTGTGGTGGAGGTTTCAAGACAAAACAAGGAGAAGATGGTCACATTAACTAGGCATATCAATGATCTGTGGAGATGCTCATCAATAGATATCAATGTGAATGAGTAGGGATTGCCATACAAATGATGCACTAGAGCTAAGAGTAAGTGAAAGCTCTTAAAGAAAACTAGTAGGTGTGCATCCAACTTGCTTGCTCATGAAGACCTAAGGCAATTTTGAGGAAGCCTATCATTGAAATATACAAGCCAAGTTATGTAATGAAAATTTCCCACTAGCTATATGGTGGTGACAAAACGAGAGACTATCAATCATGAAGATCATGGTGCTTAATATGCACAAGTGTGGAAAAAGTGGTAGCATTGTCCCTTCTCTCTTTTTCTCTCTTTTTTTGGTGGGCTTTTTGGCCTCTTTTTTGTATTTTTTATTTTTATTTTGGTGGGCTTCTTTGGCCTATTTTATTTCCTCACATGGGACAATGCTGCATAAATGATGATCATCACACTTTCAACTCAAAACTTAGAGCAACTATGACTCTATATGGAATGCCTTCGGTAGCGTACCGTGACAATGATCTATCATGGCATAGACATTAATGGAAACATCATGCTAGCTATCATACGATCATGCAATGGCAACGTAGAAGTGGTGGCACATGTCATGGTGGTAGTTGCATGGTAATATATCTCGGAATGACTTTGAAAAATACATAGTAGGTAGGTGTGGTGGCTGTTTTGAGGGAGGCTAATGGTGGGTTTTGTGCACCGGCGAAAGTTGCACGGCACTAAGAAGATAGTGATGGTGGAAGGTGAAAGTGCATCTAAACCATGGACTCAACATTAGTCATGAAGAACTCATATACTTGTTGCAAAAGTTTTATTAGTAACTGAAACAAAGCATTCAACGCATACTCCTAGGGGAAGGGTTGGTAGGTATATACCATCGCGCGATCCCGACCGCCACGCAAAGGATGACAATCAATAGACTAATCATGCTCAGATTGCATCACATAGTAGTTCACCATACGTGCATGCTACGGGAATCACTAACTTCAACACAAGTATTTCTAGATCCACAACACCTTACTAGCATAACTTCAATATTAACAAAACCACAACTCAAAACTAATTGAGATGAATCAAACTTCTCTAACTATTCAATGCACATGAAGGTGGAATTTTTCGTATCCCTTTGGATAACTAACCCTTTTGAGACTACTTTCAAATCATAGATCAACTACCAAGCCATGCACCGCTGTGCTCTAAAAGATATAAGTGAAGCACGTAGAGCAAAAGTATCTAGCTCAAAAGATATAAGTGAAGCACATGTGAGCTGAATTGTCTACCAAAAGATATAAGTGAAGCTCGACAAAATCACGGTGAGTGCATGTCTCTCTCTCTAGGTGTGCAGCAAGGATGATTGTGAAACAACAAAAATAAAGGACTCCTATGATACAAGACGCTCCAAGCAAAAACACATAACATGTGGTGAATAAAAATATAGCCCCAAGTAACGTTACTAATGGATTGAAGACGAGAGACGGGATGCCTTCCCGGGGCATCCCCAAGCTTAGGCTTTTATGGCATCCTTGAATCTCTTGGGGTGCCTTGGGGATCCCCAAGCTTGAGCTCTTGCCACTCTTTATCTCTTTGTCCTTAACAACTTTACCCAAAAATTGAAAACTTCACAACACGAAACTTAAACAGAAACTCGTGATAACATTAGTATGAGAAAGCAAACCACCACTTCCTTAGGTACAGTAGAAAACTTAAATTATACTTGTGCTGATGTTGGGTTACTGTATTTTCAATCTTCCATGGCTAATACCCCCTGATACTATCCATAGTTTCATCAAAATAAGGAACCAACACAACAAAAACAGAATCTGTTAACAGCAGACCAGTCTGTAGAAATATGTATATTTCGTATACTTCTGGTACTTGAAAATTTCTGAAACATTACGGCATTCTGTAGTATGTGCGTAGAAATCAGCAGAAAAAAGAATCAACTGAAAATCTCTTACAGAACAAAAATGAAAATTCTTTTCATGAGCAGAAAGTTTCTGTCTTTTCCAGCATAACCAAACGATCATCCCCAAGACTAATCATAACGGTTTGGCTTGGCACAAACGCAAAAACAAACACAAAAAACACAATCATGACAGAATTATGAAAGTGTGGAAAACACAAAACAGAAAGAAAAATGATAGACTCGTTGGGTTGCCTCCATACAAGCGCTTTGTTTAACGCCCTTAGCTAGGCGAAAGGTGATGGAATCACGTATAGTCTTCTTCGGTGCTCAAACCATAAGTAGTGTGATCATTTATCATCTTAAGATCTTCATCTTTATTGGATGACTCACCACTAGCTTTAGGAGCAAAAACAGACTTGACGGTCTTTTTGAGAGTGAGATCTGGAGTATTTTGCACTGCGGCAAAAGCGAAACCCAAGTTGGTTATGACACCTTCTACTTTGCCAATTCTAGAAGAATCATTAACTATAAGTTCCTTGTCCTTTAAATTTTTCAAAAAAATTCCCACTTTGGATCCGTACTGAGTAATTTGATTGTGGATCTTTCTATCCAAATCCTCAATAATTTCAACTGTGGCAATTTTGCTTTCAATAGCGTCAAGCCTTTGCATCACGTGTTCCAAGGCCAAGGTAGTTCCATTAACCATGAGCGGGGGTGAGCCTACCAAATTCATGATAGCTCTATAGGAGTCAACAGTATGGCTCCCCAGAAAATTCCCGCCTACATTGGTGTCAAGGATATAACTATTCCAAGGAGAAATCCCAACATAGAAACTGCGAAGGAGGACGGTAGTGGATTGCTTACGAGTAGATCTACTTTGAGCATTGCAAATCCTATACCAAGCGTCCTTTAACTTTTCTTCCTCATTCTGTCTGAAATTTAGAACTTCATTCTCAGGAATATCGTTTGGAGTGGTGGGTCTAGCCATTGATGGACTATCTCACACACAAACGAGTAGGAAGAGAGAGTGAAACGGGCAAAAGAAAACTACACAGGAGAAAGGCAAATGAAAACGGCAAATGTGAAGTGGGGGAGAGGAAAACGAGAGGCAACTGGCGAAAGTAAATGCAAGAGATGAGTTTGTGAGACCTACTTGGATAGATCTCTCCTTCCCCGGCAACGGCGCCAGAAAACTTCTCCTACTGCAACAAAAGACCTTCCAACGGCGCCAGAAATAAGTGTGTCGACGGCACCAGGAATCCTTCTGCTACGGCTACGCCTTAAGGAACTTCCTAGGCAAATATGCAAAGGATTTCCCCCATGGCCTTGGAGCCTTGCGTTGGTGTTCCCTCGAAGCGGAAAGGGTGATGTAGCACAGAAGTGGTAAGTACTTCCCTCAGTTTGAGAACCAAGGTATCGATCAAGTGAAGGAGTATCACAAGAGCCTGCACAAACACAAAAAGCTTGCTCCCAACGCTATGAAGGGGTTGTCAATCCCTTATAGATTGTTCGCCCTGTGAGAACTGAAAGCAACAACGTAACAAAGCAAAGTAAAAGCAAAAGTGGAAACGATAGGTGTGACTAGACCCGGGGGACGTAGTGTTTATTAGTGGCTTCTCTCATGAAAGCAAGTAGATGGTGGGTGAACAAATTACAGTCGAGCAATTGATAGAACCGCACAAAGTCGTGACGTCATCACGTCCAAAACAAATAGACCGATGCTTTCTGCATCTACTACTATTACTCCACACGTCGACCGCTATCCAGCATGCATCTAATGTATTAAGTCCAAAAGAACAGAGTAACGCCCTAAGCAAGATGACATGACGTAGATAGAAAATCTCATATCTACGACAGAGCCCACCTTGTTACCCTTGATGGCAACGACATGATGTGTGCCTTGATGCCCCTACTGTCACTGGGAAAGGTCACCACACGGTAAGAACCCAAAACCAAGCACTTCTTCCATTGCAAGAATCATAGATCTAGTTCACCAAACAAAACCCAAGACTCGGAGAGACTTACAAGGATATCAAATCATGCATATAAGAAATCAGCAAAGACTCAAATATATATCATAGATAATCTGATCACAAATCCACAATTCATCGGATCTCGACAAACACACCGCCAAAGAAGATTACATCGGATAGATCTCCATGAAGATCATGGAGAACTTTGTATTGAAGATCCAAGAGAGAGAAGAAGCCATCTAGCTACTAACTACTGACCCGTAGGTTTGAAGTGAACTACTCACGAGTCATTGGAGGGGCGATGATGATGATGAACAGGCCCTCCAACTCCAAAGTCCCCTCTGGCAGGGCACCGGGAAAGGTCTCCAGATGAGATCTCGCGGAAACGGAAGCTTGCGGCGGCGGAAAAGTATTTTCCTGAATCCCTTGATTATTTCCTGGTTTTTAGGGAATATATAGGCGCAAGATCTACGTTAGGGGGGCGCCAGGGAGGCCACAAGCCTGCCCACCGCCGGCCCCCTGGTGGCGGAGTGGGGGCTTGTGGGCTCCCTGTAGCCCTCCTGGCTTGGCCCACAAGCCCCCTGATCTTCTTTCATTCGGGAAAAAATCATTTCGGGGATTTTATTTCGTTTGGACACCGTTCCAAAATTAGATCTGAAAAGAGCCAAAAATACAGAAAAAACAGGAACTGGCACTTGGCACTGAATTAATAAGTTAGTCCCAAAAAAGATATAAAAGCTACATAAAACATCCAAAGATGACAACATAACATCATGAAACCATAAAAATTATAAATACGTTTGAGACGTATCAGCGCCTATCGCCTTGCCTTCTATTGTTTCTTTCAGCTTTGCCAGTGGTGCCCGCCCCTAACCATGCATGGTTAGAGGATGGGGCCGGCCTCCGTCGGCCGCCAGGGCGGCAAGGGGATCCCGTTCGGATCCTGCCACAGCTTCAGGAGCCGTAGCCAGCGGCGGCCCCGTCGACCGTGGCGGGAGAGCACCGAGGGGCCATGGATGCCGGGGTCATGGCCGAGGGAGGCGGAGTGCCACTCCAGCGTCTCCGCCTTCTCCTAGGCTTGGCTGGCACTCGGACGGGACAACGCTGGAGTTCGCCGTGGAGCTGCTCGGCATTCTGGGGCCATCTGCATCTCCCCACCCTTTCGCTAGGGCGATAGAGGCCGCTAGGCCCCATGTCTTGTGGTTGCGGGCCCACGGCTGCTCCCACGGTGCAATGCAGGCGCGCGTGGAGTACCAGAAGCGCCACTCCATGTTCCTCGGGCCGGGCTAGAAAGTATTTGTCCGCGCCCAAAGCCTCTAGGATGGGCATATCCTCCGCTTTAAGCTAGTAGAGGAAAATATGCTATCTGTCAAGTTTTACGGTCGCTCAGGTGTGCGTCTCGGCTACTGCGAAGAGAGCTCGAGCGGTCCCGAGAGTCCCTCCTCGAGTGATGGTGACGAGGAAAAGAACGGCGACAGTGTCGCTCTTTGCAGGTCAGGATCCTGGGGGAGGGGGCAGGTCGGAGTACGACTTCCCAGTTTCCGACTGACCGTCGGCCCTGCCGCCAAGGCCAGCTTACGCCTCTCCCCTGCCTGGTGGGGTTATATTGTCAGAGCCTGCATCGAGGCATCGTCTTGGAGGGGACGTGACCATTGGCTTTGGCCCCTTCATCTCTTTCGGTCGCCCTGTCCTTCGGCGCTGTTCTCCACTGCGCAATGCTGGTCCAGGAGGAGCCAACATTGGTTTCGCCGGGGGCTGACCCTCTTTTCGTCTTTTTGAATTTTACTCCTTTCGCATATGTCGTTCCTCGTTAAAAGACAGAGTCTTTAGGTTAGGACAACAGTGGTTTGTAAGAGGTATCAAATGTATCCACACAAATGAATTAATAGTTGCATCCTTTATTCGACTCTCATTTTGTATGATTATTTCCTTGGACTTTCCGGAAGCTTGCCGGTTTGACTTATCCAGCCACGAGCCCTTAGAGGAGGAGATCCTCAGAAAAGTCAACAACGGAGGTCATCACTAGCAAGACTCCTTGCCGCACTCAGTGCAACCATTCAAATCGTCAAGCGCAGCTCGATGCGAAATAAGGTGCTATGTAGCCGTTCGAAACGTTGAATGAGTTTGAAACGAAATAAAGGCGCTCTGTGGCCGCTAAAGTCGTGAACAGGCTCGAAACGGAGTCGGAGTGCACTAATCCTAGCAAGGTTCATCTGCGCGCGATTTCTCATACAAAAGTCGATACTTCAAAAGGATACAACTAGTCTACCAAGAGGCTGGTAAGGAGTCTGATTCTGTACTTATCTCGCGCGTCGCGGCATTACTAGCCGCAACGTCTGAAGGTGCTCCCAGGGAGCAGTGTCCATACCCCCATCAAGATGACGTTGCCTCCAGCTGCCTTCTTGCCGACGAGGTTTTCGCTCGTGGCCTTTGACCACCCTGGAGGAAAGAGGAACGCTGGGCGTAACGCTTTCTTATCTCTTTTGCAAGAGTTTTGCTGGCGGAGCGCCCGAGCGCATCTTTCTGACGTCACAACGTCCCAAGGAGAAGTGCGAGCCGGCGGGCACGTGAAGGGGCGGTTCGGAGCCTCGGACGTTGTCGGTGAAAGGATCGATACCTATGGGGGCCTCAACGGTCCCCTTTTGTTGGTTTGGTGGGGAGAGGGGTCGCGGCAAGAGCAGAACCAAAAGTCAGGGCCCGACAATATCATTTTTACCTAGGTTTGGGCCGCATTGTGCGTAAAACCCTACTCCTGCATGTGTTCAATTATTTGTTTTATTTACTGTAGATCCTTCCTTCTTACGGCCTTTCGATTGGTCAAAAAGCCAAAATTCCTTTCTATTGACCCTCGGGCCTCCTTTTATAGGCGAAGAGGTCACTAAAGTGGCTCAGAGGGTGAACGGTGGGTTCATGAGTGGAACAGCGGCGACCGCCTGCCACAGTGTTACAGTGGTGCATTAAATAGTTCGACAGGCTTCCTGTCTTTGTCAGGGGGAGTTGGACACGTACCCACAGTTGGCATCGTTGGGGTGTTGTGCTGGCTTGTTGGTGGACACGTGGTCCATGCATCGGCGGTGGCGTGTTCATCGGTGGAGGCATCCACACGACGAGAAGACGCCCTGGGCCCGTGCCTCCCTTCGGGCCTTCTGTTCCTCCCAGGCAGGGGTTGCCTTTCCGGTTGCTCTTCTTGTACCTCTCGGCAGGGAGGTGATGGCCTGCCGAGGCCTTGTCGATCTTCCCGATAAGCATGGCTTGTTGGGGCTTAGTCCTTCTTCCTTGGATGGAGGGTCCCGCCTTCGCAGTGTGTACCTTCTGAGCGCGGAGCTCCCTGTTGGGGCCTCTTCTTCATTCCCAGCAAGCGGGCACTTGCCCGGGGCTTGTGGTCTGCACATGGTGGGCTTCCGAGCCTTGCTTCCGCCCAATGCTCCAGCGATGCGCCTTGCTGCTGTGGAGGGGGCTGCTGGAGTCCGAGGCACTGGAGACCCCAGTCTTTAGTGCACCGAGAGGAGCCCCCGGGCCTGGGCCACACACGCATGCGAGGCGTTGTTGGGCCTGGCCCAAAGAGGTGCGCGGACTCGCAGGCACCGGGCTTATCGGAATCGAGCCGTTGCAGGTTTTCTTTCCCCACGTCGCGCATTGAATCCGCGAAGTGGGAGGGTGTGTGGCATGCGCGTGATGGGCCCTTTATTCCCTCGAAACACCTCTGCCATGCATAGGGAATGCGCAACGGCGGTCGGGCAAGTGGCGATCATGGCCTCAAAAGCTGCGAGCGTGGATGGGCCCTCCCCTGCATGCATTGGCTCATCAGGGCGGTTCCATGTTCCGCTCGTGACTTGAGGGCGATTGGGCGAGAGGGGCGGGGGCTTCTGGAGCAAGGAGGATGGCCTCCGAGTTTTGCCCTATAAATTAGGGTGTTTGCGCGGATGTTTTTCCCATCTATCTCACTCTCAAAGCCTTCAGCACATGTCGCCTTGTCTCTCTTGCTTCTTTTCATCTTTGTCGGTGGCACCCGTCCCTAACCATGGTCAGGGGACGCGGCCGGCCTCCGTTGGCTGCCAGGGCGGCAAGGGGATCCCGCTCGGATTATGCCACAACTTCTCGGGCCGCAGCCAGCGACAGCCCCGTTGACCGTGGCGGGAGAGGCTCGAGGGGTCGAGGACGCCGAGGACGTGGTCGAGGGATGCGGAGTGCTACTCCAGTGCCTCCGCCTTCTCTTGGGCTTGTCAGGCTCTTGGACGGAACGTCGCTAGAGTTCGCCGTGGAGCTGCACGGCGCTCCGCGGGGTCATCTGCACCTCCCTCGCCCTTTAGCTAGGGCGATGGAGGCCGCCAAGCCCATAGTCTTGTGGTTGCGGGCGTGCGGCTGCTCCCATGGTGCCATGCAAGCGCTCGAGGAGTATCCGAAGCGCCACTCCATGCTGCTTGGGCGGCACTAGAAAACCTTCGCCCGAGCCCGTAGCCTCGAGGATGGGCATATGGTCCACTTTAAGCTAGCGGAGGTTAATATGCTATCCGTCAAGTTTTACGGGCGCACAGGTGTGCGTCTCGGCTGCTGCAAACAGGGCTCAAGCGACGTCGAGTGTCCCTGAGATCTTAAACTCATGGATACTTTTAATCTTAAAATGCGCTCATTAGCGGTTGTAATATACTTGTTCTTTTTCTTGATCTGGTGTGATCTTTTTTCAATCGCCTTTTTTGTACGGTTTATCCTTGTGTTGTATTTCCACCGGCACATCTTGCCAGGGATGCCATGTGAGATAGGCCATGGCTTCCTTGTCGGGGTCGTCACCACTGGCGAGGTGCGTTGCCGCCTTCGCGTTTTGCCTTCGCACTATCGAGCACGCCGCTTCTCAACGAGGCGGCCATCAGGGGCTACTAGTCGACATACGCACTTCTAGATATTTCTTAGGTCTTTCACAGCTAGGCTCTTCGGCGCACAAGTTTTCCATATAAGAGATTCGAAGGCGCTGGTAAGGAGCTATACCTTGAGCCAGGAGTATATTCGGAGCCTTTGTCACCTATCACTTGGACCGCGACTCTCCTTTTGACTCCGGGCTTGTTCCTGTTCTGAATGTTGTATGCTACCTCCTCTCCTCCTTCCCCCCGACAAACTTGTGCACGGAGGAATACCTGTTCTTTGCGGTAAGAAAGAAGAGAAAATAGATATAGATATCTTGGTGTTTGTCAGTTTATCCGCTACATCGAACCCTAGATTATATGCATGCATGATTTAGATGATGCATGATGCTAAACTGTATTTGACTGCGCTCAGGGTCTTCGCCTAGCTTTGTACAAGGGATTACATGCAATATCGGCAAGACTTGTACAAAAGGTGGTCGTCGGTGTACCCGGCGGCCTCTCCCTACGGGTAGAACTTGCGAAGATGTTTGATGTTCCAGGAGTTTCTCACCGGAATTCCATCCTGTGTGTGCAGCTGGACCGCTCCAGGCCTGGTGACTCGCACTACCTGATATGGGCCTTCCCACTTTGGCGTCAACTTGTTTGAGTTCTTGGCCGACTAAACGTGCCGAAGTACAAGGTCGCCTTCCTCAAGACTTCGGGCTCGCACCTTGTGGCTATGGTAGCGGCGCAGGGTTTGCTGGTAGCGAGAGGCTTGCACAGCTGCATGAAGAAGGTTTTCCTCGAGGAGCACAGCATCGTAGTGATGTTGTTGCTCTTGCTCGAGCTCGTCATGAGCAAGCACCCGAGGTGATTCGTAAATGAGTTCTGTGGGAAGAACTGCCTCTGCCCCGGAGATGAGGGAGAAGGGTGTCTGGCCGGTGGATCGATTTGTTGTCGTTCTGATTGACCTCCGCTAGCTTGTCAAAAACCGTCGACAACTCGTCAATCCAGCTCCTTCCATGTTTGCGCAGCTTGTCAAAAGTTCTTGTTTTTAGTCCTCGCAGCACTTCAGCGTTTGCCCTTTCGGCTTGGCCGTTGCTCCTTGGGTGAGAAACAGAAGCAAAGCATATTCGACTTCTGAGATCTTGGGCATATTGCATGAAGGCGCGGCTTGTGAATTGGGTGTCGTTGTCCATGATGATTCTGTTTGGGACACCAAAACAACAAACTATTCCTTCGATGAACTTAATGGCTGACTGTGCAGTCACCTTCATCACTGGCTCCACTTCCGGCCACTTTTTGAACTTGTCGATTGCTACGTACAAGTACTCAAAGCCCCCGACAGCGCAGGGATTATCTAGCGGGCTTTGTTGGGTAACGTAGCATAAATTCAAAAAATTTCCTATGCATATTCAGATCTTCCTATGGAGAGACCACCAACGAGAGAGGGGTGAGTGCATCTTCATACCTTCGAAGATCGCTAAGCGGAAGCGTTGCTAGAACGCGGTTGATGGAGTCGTACTCGCGGCGATTCAGATCGTGGTGTGATTCCGATCTAGTGCCGAACCACGACACCTCCGCGTTCAACACATGTGCAGCCCGGTGTCGTCTCCCGCACCTTGATCCAGCAAGGAGGAGGGAGAGGTTGGGGAAGATCTCTGGCAGCACGACGGTGTGGTGTCGATGGAGAGAGGAGGTCTCCCGGGAGGGCTTCGCCAAGTACCGTGGGAGAGGAGGAAGAAGGGGGCAGGGCTACGCCGAGGGAGAGGGAATACCGTGTGCAAAACAGCCCCAAAACCCCCACTATATATAGAAGGAGGGGAGGGGGGTGCCACCCCTAGGGTTCCCACCCTAGGTGGTGCGGCAGCCCTCCTAGATGGGAGGTGCGGCGGCCAGGGCAGGGGGAGGGGTTGGCGCACCCCTAGGTGGGCCTTAGGCCCACCAACGCCTAGGGTTTCCTCCCCTCTCCACCTTGTGCGCCTTGGGCCTCCTTGTGGGAGGCTCACCAGCCCACTTTGGGCTGGTAGCCCTCTCTCTTTTGGCCCATGCTACCTCTTAGGGCTGGTGGCCCCTCCCGGTGGACCCCCGGGACCATTTCCTGTGGTCTCCGTGGTCCCGGTACACTACCGGTGACGCCCGAAACATTTCCGGTGTCGAAAACCATCCATCCTATATATCAATATTTACCTCCAGACCATTCCGGAGCTCCTCGTGACGTCCGGGATCTCATCCGGCACTCAGAACAACTTTCGGTAACCTCGTATAACAATTCCCTATAACCCTAGGGTCATCAAACCTTAAGTGTGTAGACCCTACGACTTCGGGAGACAGGCAGACATGACCGAGACACCTCTCCGGCCAATAACCATCAGCGGGGTCTGGATACCCATGGTGGCTCCCACTTGCTCCACGATGATCTCATCGGATGAACCATGATGTCAAGGATTCAATCAATCCCGTATATAGTTCCCTTTGTCTGTCGGTATAGAACTTGCCCGAGATTCGATCATCGGTATACCTATACCTTGTTCAATCTCGTTACCAGTAAGTCTCTTTACTCGTTCCGTAGCACGTCATCGTGTGAATAACTCCTTAGTCACATTGTGCTCATGATGATGTTCTACCGAGTGGGCCCAGAGATACCTCTCCCTTACGCGGAGTGACAAATCCCAATCTCGATTCGTACCAACCCAACAAACACTTTCAGAGGTACCTGTAGTGCACCTTTATAGTCACCTAGTTATGTTGTGACGTTTGATACACCCAAAGCACTCCTACAGTATCCGGAAGTTGCACAATCTCACGGTCGAAGGAAAAGACACTTGACATTCGAAAAGCTTTAGCATACGAACAATACGATCTAGTGCTATGTTTAGGATTGGGTCTTGTCCATCACATCATTCTCCCAATGATGTGATCACGTTATCAATGACATCTAATGCCCATGACCAGGAAACCATGATCATCTATTGACTAATGAGCTAGCCAACTAGAGGCCTGTTAGGGACACATTGTGATCTATTTATTCACACATGTATTACCGTTTCCTGTTAATACAATTATAGCATGAAAAATAGACGATTATCATGAACAAGGAAATATGATAATAACCAGTTTATTATTTCCTCTAGGGCATATTTCCAACAGGCTTGAGCTAGTTGATGAGCTTTCTTCGAATGGAACTGACACGCTTCACACTTGGTTACTAGTGCCGTTGCATCCTGGAGAGCTGTGGGCCAAAAGAAACCTTGCCGGAATGCTTTCCCGGCAAGCGCTCTTGACCCTATGTAGGAGCCACATATGCCTCCATGTATCTCGGCCAACAGCTCCAGACATTTGTCTTGGGGAATGCAGTTCAATTTCACTTCGTTCAGTCGTCTTCTATAAAGAGTGTCGTCGGTGTACTGATACATGTTGGACTGACGAGCTGCTCTTTTTGCTTCATCCTGCTCTTCCCATGCCGGACAATTTGCTGAAGGTCCCCATTCTGAAGGTACCGGACCATTTGCTGAGCCCATGCCGGAATGCGTGGCTCGGCGGCAAGGACCAAAGGCATGTCTTCCGCCGGGGTGATATCCCCCCAGGCAGGCTGGAGTTCTTCCCCTTCAATCGCTCCCCCAGCAGATCCCCTACAAGAATTTTCTGGTAGATCTGCTGGGGAGTATTCGTCGGAGTTCAACTTCCTTCGCTTCTCTTGCCGGGCTGATGTCATCACGGATGATTGGGTGAGCCATAGCACGAAAGTCCCTGGTTCCACAGGTAACTTAAGGGCTGCACGCTTTCACAGGTCATCGGCAATGTTATTTTCGGCACATGGGATGTGCTCTGCCTGTAGACCGTCGAAGCGGTCTTCCAACTTCCTCACTTCTTCGGCGTACACCTCCATCAGCGGGGTCTAGTAGTACTTGTTGACTTGCCGGAGGACTAGCGATTCATCAGCGGCGTACACCTTCACGAGTCGCCTCTGATGACCAACCTTCTCATTCCGAGGTCTGCCACGATACTGAGACCGGCGAGAAGCCCCTCGTACTAGGCAGGATCGTTGGCCGACTGCTCCCGGGGGAAGTACATCTGCACCAGTACTTGAGGTGTTCTCGAGTGGGGGAAACAAGCAGCACGCCTGCCCCTGCCTCTTGGAGGGAGAACGCACCGTCAAAGTACGTGGTCCATTCTTGGCTTGCTTCTTTGCCCGGGAGGGCTGATTCTTGAATCTCGTCGTCGGGTCTTGGAGTCCACTCAGCAATGAATTCCGCCAGGGCCCTGCTATGGATGGTTGATGTTCTCTCAAACATCAGGCCGAAACTGGATAATTCCAATGCCCATTCCACTATCCTTCGAGTGGCATCAGGGTTCCACAGAACCCTTTGTAGTGGGAAACGGGTGACGACGGTGATCTCATGTGCTTGGAACTAATGTCGTAGCTTCCTCGAGGCCATGAGCAGGGCGAAGAGCAATTTTTGCACCCCAAGTATCTCGACCGCGCTCCCAGTAGGAGCGAGTTGACGAAATAGATGGGGTGCTACACCACTTTCTTCTTTCGCGTTGGCTTGTCGGGTAGCGGGGATCTGGGATCGCCGGCCCCCTCCTCCGTTGGTGATCTTGTCTCACTGGTTGGCTCTATTTCTTCTGATGGTGCAGTCTCTGTCGGCGTAGGATCAGCCTCTTTCCTCTGCGCCACCAAAGCAGCGCTAACCACTTGGTTGGTTGCCGCCACGTACAGGAGCAACGGCTCCTGTGTCCTAGGCGCGACCAGGGTTGGTGCAGTGGAAAGATACTTCTTCAAGTCTTGCAACACCGCTCCTAAATCCGGGGTCCATTGCGTGGGCCCTGACTTCTTCAAGATTTTGAAAAAGGGCAAGGCACGCTCAGCGGACTTGGAGATGAATCTGCTGAAAGCGGCGACGCAGTCGGCTAGGCATTGTACATCCTTGATGCATTTCGGTGCCTCGATTTGTTCGATGGACTTGATCTTCTCGGGATTAGCTTTGATTCCCCGCTGGGAAACGAAGAACACGAGAAGCTTGCCAGATGGGACACCGAAGGCGCACTTTTCATGGTTGATCTTTAGGTTGATCTTGCGTAAGTTGGTGAATGTTTCCTCTAGATCTTGTATGGGCGTCGCTCTGTCCTTGGTTTTGACCACTTTGTCATCCATGTAGGCTTACAAGTTTCTGTAGAGCTGGGGCTCAAATCCAATCTGGATCACCCTCATGAACGTGGATCTGACGTTCTTCAACCCGAAAGGCATTCACACAAAGAAGTAGATGTCACACGGGGTAATGAACGCGGTCTTCTCTTCATCTTCCTCGGCCATGAACATCTGGTGATTCCCCGAGTAGGGGTCGAGGAAGGATAGAAGATCACAGCCAACGGTGGAGTCCACATTCTGGTCGATGCGCGGCAAGGGGGATAGTGTCCTTTCGGCAAGCTTTATTAACATCGGTGAAGTCGATACACAACCGCCACTTCTCGTTCTCCTTGTGCACCACGACTAGATTGGCCAACCACGTGGGATAGATGACTCCCCTAACTAGGTCTGGTGCTTCTAGCTTCTTGATTTCCGAGGCAATGAACTCTTGCCGATCCAAAGCTTGTTTCCTCACCTTCAGCTTGACCATCCGCGCGTAAGGGCAGACAACTAGGTGGTGCAAAATCACCTTCCTCGGAACTCCGGGGATATATGATGGTTGCCAGGGAAACACATCGAGATACGCCCGCAGGAGGGCTATGAGCACGTTTTCCAATTTGCTGTCTAGGGAGGAACTTATGGTGAAAGTCCCACCCGTACTGTCCTCCTTGGCGGGCACCTTCTTGGTCTCAGGCAGGGCAGCCTTTGACTTCTTGTCCATGTCGGCGGAGCTCTTTCTGCTTGACAGGACTCATTGCCGGTCCTCCTCTTTCTGCTGCCGGGGGCCGAAGCGGCGGGAGTGGGCGCCTTATCGGCGAACGCCGCGGCGACCTTAAAGTAGAGGTGATTGGTGCAAAAAAACGCGCCCTTCTTGTCAGCGTTGACCTTGATGACACCGATGGGACCGGGCATCTTCAACATATTGTAGGCCTAGTGTGATGCCCCCATGATGGGCGCCCGAGGATCCCATTGTAGGCGAATAGGTTGTCGACGATGTCGAAGATGACCTTCTCGGTCTGGTAGTTCTGGTCGCTTCCGAAGGTTACTGGCAGCGTGATCTTTCCCTTTGGCTGGATCTTCCCACGGTTGATTCCCTGAAACGCTCCCATTTCCTCGAGATCCTTGTCTGGGATTAGCAACCTCCGGATGACGTCAGGGGAGATGAGCTTCAAGCGGAACCCACCATCCACCAACATCTACGTCACCTTGAGGTTGCAGATTGTTGGCGAAGCCAACAACGACAAGCACCCGACCGCAGTAACTCGGTCAGGGTGATCCTCAGAGTCGAAGATGATGGGTGTGCTCGACCATTTCGTGGGCTTATAAACCCCGACGGAGATCTTGGCCTAGCTCACTTCTCTTGCCTCTTTTTCAGTTCGCGGCGTGAGGATAGCAGCGACGCGCCTCCGTCGAGGCACATCATATCAGTGGCCCTCTGAAACTCATGGTCACTGGAGTCGTGTTCTCGGGCGCCTTCGTCCTCATCCTCCTCCTTGTCTCGTCATCGTGCACGCGCCTCCCGCTTGTGTCGAGCCTTGCCGGGGTATCCTCTGCGGCCACTTTTCTTCCCGCTGGACCCCTCCCCACCTTCCTGGGCCTTCTCCTTCTCGCACCGCTCGTACTAAGCCTTCTGCTTTTCGGCGAGTTCCTTGACTTGGTGGCAGTCCTGGATGTTGTGGCCCTTGATGCGGTGGATCTTGCAGTACTATTTCCTAGAGCCATACGGCTTGTCAGCGGCCGCCAAGGCGTGGCAGGAGTCACACCCGATAGCACCTTTACAGGGGGTCTCCACCTTAGCCTTTTTGGTGACGTCAACGTTGCCAGAACTCTAGACGACAAACACAGCCTTGCTCTTCCTCTTATTGTTGCGCTGGTTCCCCTTCCTCGACGAAGGGTCAGCATGATCGTCTTCAGAGTCGGCTTCCATACTGGCGCATTCGCTAGGAAGCCTCCTCCCTTCCTCTGCCCGCGCGCATTTGTCGGCCAGAGCGTAGAGCTCGGCGACATCATGGACCTTGTTCATCGCCAGTTCCCCCCGCATCTTCCTATTGTGCACATTCTGGTGGAACGTGTTGTTGACGGCGACTGGGTGGACGTCTGGGATGTTATGCTGAATGCGACTAAACCTTCGGATGTACTTCCGCAGAGTTTCTCCCTCGTTCTGGGGGATGATGTGCAAGTAAAGGTGGCCACCAGTAAAGGTGCCGACGAAATCCTGGCATAGGTCCTTCCAAGAAGATATGGAGTTCTTGGGTAGATGCATACTCCACGACCTCACGTTGGGCTTAAGCACCAACGGGAAGTAGTTGGCGAGTATCTTGTCATCCCGGCCCCCGACAGCCTGCACCGCGATGATTTAGATGCTGAGGTACTCGGACGGGTGTGTCTTGCCGTCGTACTTCTCGGGGATCTCCGGCTTGAAAGTACGGGAGCTGGGCCACTGTACTCGTCGGAGCTCAGGGGTGAAGGCTGGGCAACCCACTTTGTAGGGTAGGGTGCCGGGGTACCCCAAGGACGGCGCGTCCGTGACAGTCTCAGCTTGCTTGTCGGACTGGCGGCGCGTTTCCTGCGGCCGGTCGATCAGAGTCCTAGCATCTTCCTTTGGCCTCTCTCGCAGGATGTGACGCTGATCACGGCTGGTGCGCGGGTCGGAGGATCTAGTGGAGTCGGCGGGGAATGCACCGTGGCGGCAGCATCCTCGCCCTCCTCCGCACGGTCTTGGGCATGCCTGTTGGAGGGTCGTTTCGACATCTCCGGCTGTTCTGGGCCGTCTCCGTTGGTGAAGGCGGTGAGGCTCTTAATGGTGGCCCTTCATTCCTTGAGATTGTCCACCATCAGAGGTAAATCTATGAGTAGTTGCGAGGGGGAGGCGACACATGGGTCGAACGCGAGGGGCTCTTGCTCTTGGCAGTGTGAGAAGGGGCTCCTAAGTGGCCACTCGAGGGTGCACCGCCCTTCCCCGCCGCGGCACGCGTCTGTCTCCTGAGAGTGCCCTGGGTTTGAGGACCAGGGGTCCGTCGTCACGGTGGCGAAGGATCGCCATCCCGGGGCCGTCCGTCCGGCGTCGCCTGGGAAGGCCGCGCATAGGCATCGTCGTGGCCCCTCAAGTGTCCTTAGAGGTAGCCGCGCCGCGTGTTGGCGGTGCAAGTCTGTCCTTGGACGTTCCGGCGCGCGTCGCCATAAGAATGTTGGGGGAGTTCCGGGGCCGTGCCCCCTCCTTCCTGCATCGTGGCGGGTGCACTGGGCGCGGGTGTCTCGGCCTCCGTCGCGCTCCTCCTCTTGGGAGCCATGACGGTGGTGCTGATGAAGGAATCGGACCGTTGACCACTAAATCAGGTCGACGCGACCCTCACTCCCCTATGTAGCGCGCCAAAGATGTCGGTGAAAGGATCGACACCTATGGAGACCTCAATGGTCCCCTTTTGCTGGTTTGGCGGGGAGAGTGGTGGCGACAAGAGCAGAACCAACTGTCAGGGACGGGCAAGATCGTATTTACCCAGGTTCGGGCCGCGTTGTGCGTAAAACCCTACTCCTGCATGTGTTTAGTTATTTTTTTTAATTATTGTAGATCCGCCCTGCTTATTGCCTTTCGGTTGCTCAAAAATCCAAAAGTCCTTTCTACTGAGCCTCGGGCGTCCTTTTATAGGCGAAGGGGTCACCACAGTGGCTCAGAGGGTGACCGGTGGGTTCACGAGTGGAACGGCAGTGACCGCCTGCCACAGTGTTACTGTGGCGCATTAAATGCTTCAACAGGCTTCCTGTCTTTGTCAGGGCGAGTTGGACACGTACCCACACGTGGCAACGTCGGGGTGTTGCGCTGGCGTGTCGGCGGACGCGTGGTCCATGCATCGGCGGTGGCGTGTTCGTCGGTGGAGGCGTCCAGAGGACGTGAAGGCGCCCTGTGCCTGCGCCTCCCTTCGGGCCTTCTCTTCCTCCCACGCAGGGGTTGGCTTGTCGGGGGCTCTTTTTGTACCTCTTGGCAGGGAGGTGATGGCAAGTTGAGGCCTTGTCAATCTTCCCAGCAAGCATAGCATGTCGGGGCTCAGTCCTTCTTCCTTGGTGGGAGGATCCCGCCTTGGCAGTGTCTACCTTCCCGGCGGGGAGCTCCCTGCCGGGGTCTCTTCTTCATTTCCAGCAAGCGGGTGTTTGCCAGGGGCTTGTGGTCTGCGCTTGGTGGGCTTCCAAAGCTTGCTTCCGCCCTATGCTCCTAGGATGCGCCTTGCTGTGGAGGGGGCTACCGGAGTCCGTGCACTAGTCCGGGGCACTGGAGACCCCAGTCTTTAGTGCACCAACACACGCGTCCTCGACGACCATGCAGCACTCCGGAGAGGTGCATCGATGGGAGTAAGCGTCAGAGGCCTGGCCGAAGCTCTATGTCATGCCCTCGACAGCAGCGCGGCGTTCCAAGGAGGTGTGTCGACCGGGCGATGCGGAGCTCGGAGCTTCCGCTCCTTCCACCCGCGCTCGCATAACACCTATGGAGGCGCTAAGAGCTCTTGAGTGGGCAGAGCTGCCGCTGCTTCCTCCCACTCGGGGAAGATGCAGCGGCGAACTGGGATCCGTGGATCCGACGGGCAAGTGCCAAAGATGTCGGTGAAGGATCGACACCAATGGGGGCCGCAACGATCCCCTTTTTGCTGGTTTGGCGGGGAGAGGGGTCGCGGCAAGAGCAGAACCAACAGTCAGGAGCCGACAAGATCTTTTTACCCAGGTTTGGGCCGCGTTGTACGTAAAACCCTACTCCTGCTTGCGTTTATTTATTTGTTTTGGGTTACTATAGATCTGTCCCTTTTTACAGCCTTTCAATTGGCCAAAAAGCCAAAGGCCCCTACTACTCAGCCTCGGCGCTCCTTTTATAGGCAAAGGGGTCACCATAGTGGCTTAGTGGGTGAACGGTGGGTTCATGGGTGAAACAGCACCAACCGAGAGTTAAAGTGTTACTGCCTTTTCAGAGGTGCAATAAATGGTTTGACTGACTTCCCTGACCTAGTCAGGGGGGTTGGACACGTACCCACACGTGGCAACTCCTAGGCGTTGCGGTGGCGTGTGGAAGGACACGTGGCACATGCATCGTCGGTGGCTTACTCATCGGTGGAGACGTTCGCAGGTCGCGAGGGCTCCCTGGGCCCGCGCCTCTCCTCAAGCCCTTTTCTTTCTTCCCAATAGGGTTACCTTGTCGGGGCTCTTCTTGTTCCTCTCAGCAGGGAGGTGGTCACCTGCCGAGGCCTTGTCAGCCTTCCCGACAATAGTGGCTTGTCGGGGCTCAATCTTTCTTACTCGGCGGGAGGGTCTCGCCGTGGCATTGTCTATCTCCCCGGCAGGGAACTCCTGGCGAGGTCTCTTCTTCCTTCGCAACAAGCGAGTGTTTGCCGGGTCTTGCAATCTGCACTTGGTGGTTTATGAGTCTTGTTTTCGCCCTAAGCCTCAGCGACGCGCCTTGCCGTTGCGGAGGGGCTGCCGGTGTCCGTGTACAAGTCTAGGGCACTGGAGACCACAGTATTTAGTGCACCGACACCCCTTGATGTACGAGCGACTCCATTGTCCCTCCTAAGAAACTCACAAATTGGGACTCCCGAACTCCTTCAGCACTCTGCGTCGGCAGGGCCCGCCCCGCGCGTACCTCCACCGCCGTTGGACCGCCTGGGCAGCCCAAGAGGGAAGGGGCTACAAGCGCAGTTCAGTCTCCTGAGTCGCGATGCTCAGGAGTCCTCCTTGACGTACGAGTGACTCCAGCGTTGTCCCTAAGATATTTTAAGTGGCTTGTTGAGTGCACTAGGCTTTGCGTCGGTAGGACCCGACCCGTGCGTACGTCCACCATTGTTGAGCCGACCGGATTCCAGGACGGACCAAGAGGGAAGGGTCTACGGGCGCAGTTAGGCCCATGAGTCGTGATGCTCAGGGGTTCCCTTTAACGTACGAGTGGCTCCATACCTCCAGTTGACCGTCCCCTGCACTGGGCATGGGCGTAGTTGAAGGTGGACTGGGTTGACTTCCTGGCCAGCTGCGGGCATAGTCATTGGTGTACTATGTTAATTTCCTTGACAGCTGCGGGCATAGTCATTGGTGGACTGTGTTGATTTTCTGGCCAGCTGCGGGCATAGTCATTGGCAGACTAAGTTGATTGCCTCCATCTTCTCCCCAACGTGGAGGGTAGGGCTGCTACTAGGCTTGGGATGGACCTCTCCGCATCCTCCGGGGGCCTCGGGCATATACAACCGCACCTCGTTATTACGTGAGAGTGTCATTGTCTTCTCCCCAGCACGGAGCATAGGGCTGCCACTAATTGTGGGAGGGACTCGTCCGCGTCCTCGGGGGGCCTCGGGCGTATACAGCCGCAGCTCGTTATTACGTGAGAGTGTCACGGGGGTGGGGGTGGGGGTGTATCTAGGATGTCGTGAGGACGCTTTGGCCTGGCGAGTGTCCCTACCCCCAAGGCATAGGTGCCTGATTCTTTTTGGGTCATTAGTAAGTCCTGCAGACTTCTTCTCTGGGAGTGAGTTAGGGTGTCTGCTGCTTCAGGAGGCCTGCAAGGATAAGCTTTGGCTGGAGCCCCCAAGTGGGGACCGACCGCCCAAAGATGCAAGCAAGGTAGAATGTTAGGGTTCGAAGTGGGTGCGACAGAAACAACTGAAGGATGCTTAAATGAAAGTGGTGGCTGGGGAGTGCCTTGAACTCCTGGAGGCCACATGGCCTTATGGGCGCCCTCGGACAGAGTGAGCCAAAAAGTTACCTGGCAGCAAAAAACAAAAAGTCACGTGGGGTCCATGCCGCTGAAGGGCCGAGGGCGCCGTCGTCGCTCGATCTCCTATTTCCATCATGGCGACCCTCACGGGCATGAGGGTGTCGGGACCCGGGCACACCCACTGATGGTTAGTTCGCACGGGCCAGAAGGGGCCTTGAGCCTCAGCTCTGTCGATTGCGAGCGCACTGATGCAGATGCAGGGCGGATCGAACGTGCCGACGACGGCAACTGCGATTGGTGATGCAGGGCAGTCCCAGCCTCGCATGGCCTGGGCCTCTCTGAGTTCTTCGGTTGCTCTGTTGACGGACTCATGGGAGATGGGCCAACACGCGCTGGAATACACCCTCGGGTTGTGCTCGAGCGCCACTCTCGCCTCACTGGTCAGGCTGGGTACCTCCCCGGTGGGATCCCCAGGCTTGACCCAAGGGGGGCATCGCGCGTGCCTTCCTATGTGATGGGAGGCATGACCCCGTCCCCGGGCACGGAGCCCTAAGTCCGAGGGTGGTCCGTGGGGAGGAGCTTCTTCTTCTTCTTGCGTGGGTCCTCGCGAGGTGACTCGTCTTCTTCGTCGTCTGAGCGTTCCGCTGTCGCGGCTCGGTAGGAGCACTTGAGTGTACACACGACATCCTTTCCGTTGCAGGCGATGGTGATGACGCCGCTGCTCCCTGGCATCTTGAGGACGTTGTAGCCATGGTGCGTCACTGCCATGAACATTGCGAGAGCTGGGTACCCAAGGACCATGTTGTACGGCAGTTGGATGTGTGCGATGTCGAAGACGATGATCATAGTGTGCTAGTTCTTGCGCTCGCCGAAGGTGAGTGGCAAACGCACCTGCCCGATGGGAACGGTGGACTCTTCTTTGACTCCTGAGAAGGGATTGTTCGGCATGAGTTGTTCCTACGACAGCTGGAGTGTCTCGATGGTCTCGACCGAGAGGACGTTGAGCCCCGCTCCACCGTCGATAAGGATCTTGGTGACGTGGACGTTGTTGATGGTCGGGGTGCACATCATGGGGAGCTTGCCGGCCATGAACGAGCACCTGAGCTAATCACTTGGGTCTAAGGTGATGGTGGTCTGGGACCAGTTGAGGGGGCGCATCGCTTCAGGCTTCAGGAGGGCGGCAATCACCTCCCAGGCGAACTACTTAAAGGCGCAGTTCAAGGTCGGGGTCTGGGCCGCCCGGGATGGAGGCCACCGCCCTGACCTCCTGGAAGACCCCAACCCCATCATTCTTCATGTCTTCATGCCTCCTTCTCAGTGGCGGAGGCAGCCGAGCCTCACGAGGCTAACCGCGTCATTGCCCCTCATGAAGGTCGTCGCGCCAGCAATCTTCCCAAGCCTGGTCGCGCCAGCAGTCCTCTTGAGGCTGGCGGTGCCAACGTTCTTCATGCGGCTATTCATGTCACCCCTGACGCGGCTCCCGGTAATCCCAGCGGCCTCCACTGCGACACCGCCGAGCGAGGGGCCTCTGTCTCCCCGTCCGGGGCTCCTGCTGAAGTGCTTGACACGGACCAGTCGGAGCTCGTGGCACTTGGAGGTATCATGGCCTATGGTGTCGTGGAAGATGCACATTGGCCCCCCTCCTACCGGACGCTCTCCCCCTCGGCCATGGTTCACCTTAGGCTCTGCTACGAGAACCGCCGGAGCCTTGCGCTTTGTCTCCTTGGTTTTGATCTTCTTCTCTTCTGGTTCCGCCGTGTGGTGCCCGAGGAGCGACAGGCGACCTTCTTCAACCATGGCCCACTTGTTTGCCAGGTTGAACATCTCCACTGAAGTGCTCAGTTCATCACTCATGGTGAGCTCCTCCTTCATCTTGGGGTCGGTGACTCCGTCGGAGAAGGCCGGGATGACGGCCTCGTCCGAAGCCATGGTGATCTTGAGGCGCATGGCCATGAAGCACAGTATAAACTTGTGCAGGGTCTCCCCCTCCTGATGCTTGATGCGCCGTAGGTCGCTCAGGGTGGAAGCTTGTGGGGACCCCGACTTACGAGTCGAGATCGCCGAATGAACATGCTCAGTGATCCCAGAGATCAATGCTCATCGAACACACACATGCTGAATATTAAGAGTCTTACATCCAAGTACCGAATTATTACAACACATGACCGATACGGTCAAGTTCACAAGGTAGGGCCTATAAGGCCATTCACACTAATACAACTAGTAGCGGAAATCTTAGGGCTAAGCGGGTGCCCATGCAATCAGCCTATATCAACTGGTATTCTGATTGGGAAGCGTCCAAGTTCGAAGCGCCGTCTCTGAAGACGTACTCTTCTCCAAACTCCGGTCCTTCCATGTCTGGTAAATAATATAACCAGTGGCAAGCAAATGAGTACTTTGAATGTACTCGCAAACATCCCATGATATGAACAATGCAATTGATGGAATAACATTAATTATTGGTGGATAACAACTTAAGTCTAAATAAACATGATCATGGATGTGCAACTTAAGCTAGATGGTATTTAGAAGAACAGGTTACAGATATCAACATATCTATCAAGGGCTGAACACTCCGGGTTCACCCGATATGGAAAGTCACCAAACTTGGTCACATCAACTCTTTCTTATAACTCCTTGAACACACACACACACACACACACTTGGTTTATGCAATATCAACTGGACGTAGTTTAAGCACAATAGCCCAACTGTCCTTGACCGTGGACACGGCTATTCGAATAGTTTTACACTCTGCAGAGGTTGTACGTTGTACCCACGAGATCCGGGAAACTTCCATGTCATCCACAACTCGCGGTATATAACATACCCGAGGTAAATACCCGATCAATGCCTTTCCCCTCATGATACTAGACAAAGAGGTCCACTCGATTGGTACCCAGCCCACATGATGTATGTCTTACGAGCACCGACTCTGGACAGTATCATCCATGCGGGAACCAACGGTGTGCCTGGAACACGTAAAAACGGCATAGTTGCCCTACGTGGCACCACCCCGTCATGAGAGTGACCACACATCACTCCCGCCTCTAGTAATTTGGCTCTTTGCTAGCACATACCAGAGTAATCAACAAAGCCCCGTCCCATAAAGGGGTAACGTGGACGCACATGTATGGTTGGGACAGTCGACACATCATAAATCTAATCGCATTTCCAAAACCACTCACACCAAAATACCCGGTGCACCACTTCTCTAAAAGTGGCCACCTAACTCATCATCACCCTCGGGCATTAGTGGCACCCTGCGGGGTTTTCATAAACTTTGATTTTAACCATCATCATGCTCATGCTTCTACTATGCTCAGTTTTACTTGTCAACATGATATTAGTGTGATCCTCATAGGTGGTAGGATCATGCTCAAAATGCAACTGCTCCGGAGGAGCCATCGGTAACATCACATCAGTGATTTATCGAATATTCATGATCACATGCAACGGGAATATTTTTTCTACTTAGCATGCACTATAACATTTGTCCAAACATGGTCAAAGGGATGCATGCCTTGATCAGCTAAGTATCCGTGGTCTTCGGGGTCTTCAAGTCCAACTCCTTCGTCAAACGTGGTTTCTATCCTCGTAATAAATAAAAAGCAATAAGTAGCTCACTCAAAAACAGAGCACAAAGTCACTTTAAAAATGTTGCTTAAAAATATTTGTCTCTGTTTTGTGTGAAGGGACTATTTTTAAAAGTATTTTAACAGAAGCAAAACTATTCCAAATAGCCTTTTTAATTATTGTAAAACAGAAAGGTTATTTCAAAAATTCTTAAAAAGCCTCTATTAAATACTACTCATTTTTAGAAGAATTATGGTGGAAGAATAATAAAAATATGTTGGATAATTATTTTTATAAAAATCTATCAAACACAGATTTAACATAAAAAGAAAAAGGGGCTCGGGCTCAGGCCTAACTTGGCCCGAGGCTTGGGCCGGCCCAGCTAGCCAGCCAGCGAGCCAGCACAAGCGCCTGTGCGGCTGATACGTCTCCAATGTACATATAATTTTTTATGGTTCCATGCTATTATCTTGTCAACTTTGGATGTTTTGTATGCATTTTATATCTTTTTTGGGACTAACTCAGTGCGAAGTGCCAGTTCCTGTTTTTCCGTGGTTTTTACCCTTTTCAGAGAAGAATATTAAACGGAGTCCAAACGGAATAAAATCTTCAAAATGATTTTTTCCGTAACAGAAGATACGGAGGGAACTTGAGAACCAAGGCAAAGGATCCCGGGGGAGGACACAAGGCCCTTAGCCGCGGCCTGGGGGGCACGCCTACCAGGCTTGTGGGCCCCCCGTGGCTCCTTTGCCCAACTTTTTCCACGTTTCAATTCCATAAAAATCTGAAACCACGGGAGAGAGACACGAAAATACTTTTCCGCCGCCGCAAGCTTTTGTCTCCGCAAGATCCCTTCTGGGCACGTTCTGGTGCCCTCCTGGAGGGGGATTCGGACACGGAGGGCTTATTCATCAACACCTTTGCCTCTCCGATGATGCGTGAGTAGTTCACCATAGACCTTCGGGTCCATAGCTACTAGCTAGATGGCTTCTTCTCTCTCTTGGATGTTCAATACAAAGTACTCCATGATCTTCATGGAGATCTATCCGATGTAATCTTCTTTTGCGGTGTGATTGTCGAGATCCGATGAATTGTGGATTTGTGATCAGATTATCTATCAATATTATTTGAGTTTCCTCTGATCTCTTATATGCATGATTTTGTATCCTTGTAATTCTCTTCGAGTTGTGGGTTTCGTTTGGCCAACTTGATCTACAATTCTTGCAATGGGAGAAGTGCTTGGTTTTGGGTTCATACCGTGCGGTGTCCTCACCTAGTGACAGAAGGGGTAGCGAGGCATGCATCGTGTTGTCGCCATCAAGGGTAAAAAGCTAGGTTTTATATCTATTGCATGAATTTATCCCTCTACATCATGTCATCTTGCTTAAGGCGTTACTCTATTTGTTATGAACTCAATACGCTAGATGCATGCTGGATAGCGGTCGATGTGTGGAGTAATAGTAGTAGATGCAGATAGTATCAGTCTACTTGTCTTAGACGTGATGCCTATATGTATGATCATTTGATTACATATCATCATGACTTTGCGCGGTTCTATCAATTGCTCGATAGTAATTCATTCACCCACCGTAATACTTGCTATCATATGAGAAGACTCTAGTGAACACTATGGCCCCCGGGTCTACTTCACTTCATATGTTTAGCTCTACACTTTCACTTTGTTGCAGTTTCCGCCTTCAGATCTCACCTTGCAATCAATTGTGAAGGGATTGACAACCCCTGTATAGCGTTGGGTGCAAGTTTGTTTGTTTTTGCGCAGGTACTTTGGAGACCTGCCTTGATACTCCTACTAGATTGATACCTTGGTTCTCAAACAGAGGGAAATACTTACTGCTACTGTGTTGCATCACCCTTTCCTCTTCAAGAGAAAAAACAACGCAAGCTCCAGCGGTAGCAAGAAGAATTTCTGGCGCCGTTGACGGGAAGGATCAAGTCAAGAATAGTCTCCCGTCAACGTGCAATTTCTGGCGCCGTTGCCGGGGCGTATCAAGTCAAGAATAGTCTCCCGTCAACGTGCCAATTTCTGGCGCCGTTGTCGAGGAGTATCAAGTCAAGAATAGTCTTCCTTCGAGGAGTGAAGCTTATCCAAGTAACTGTCGCAAACTCATCTCTTGCACTTACTATTTTCCCTGTCGTTTTCCTCTACCCCACTTCTAAAAAACAAAAATTTACAAAAATATTTGTCTTTTTCGTTCGCCCTTTTCTTTCGCTTGCTTTCTATTCGCTTGTGTGCTTGTCTTCTTGCTGAACTCACCATGACTGAAAACACCAAACTTTGTGACTTCTCAAATACTAATAATAATGATTTTATTAGTACTCTGATTGCTCCCGCCACTAGTGCGGAATCAAATGAAATCAATGCTCCCTTGGTGAATCTTGTTATGAAAGAGAAATTTTCCGGCCTTCCTATTGAAGATGTCGCATCCCATCTTAATACCTTCATTGAGCTATGCGATATGCAAAAGAAGAAATATTTGGATAATGATGTGATTAAATTGAAGCTATTTCCGTTCTCATTGCGAGATCAAGCAAAAACTTGGTTTTCATCTTTACCCAAAAATAGCATTGATTCTTGGAACAAGTGTAAAGATGCTTATATATAATGACAAACTATTCTCAATCGCACAATGAAAGGTTGCCTACTCGTAAAAATGTGCATGCTATAGAATAAATTAACTATTTGAGTGTTAAGATGGATGAGTTAATGAAATTGTTTGCTAGTAAAGGTGCTCCTTTAGATCCAAATGATATGCCCTTGTCTTCCTTGATTGAGAGTAGCAATGAAAGCTTGGATGTTAATTTTGTTGGTAGGAATAATTTTGGCAACAACAATTCTTTTAGTGGAAACTATAATCCTAGGCCTTTTCCTCGTAATCCCTCTAATAACTTTGGAAATTCCTACACCAATGCTCATGGAAATTACAATAAATTACCCTTTGATATTCAGAGTAATATTAAAGAGTTTATCAACTCGCAAAAGATTTTCAATGCGTCCATAGAAGAAAAACTTCTCAAAATTGATGACTTGGCTAGGACCGTTGATAGAATGTCTCTTGATATTGATGCTTTGAAATTGAGATGTGCTCCTCTGAAGATCAATATGGATGAAACTTTGAAAGCTATGCGTGTTTCTGTGAATGAGAGTAAAGAAAGAACCGCCCAAATTCGTGCTAGACATGAATGGCTTAAAAGGGCGTGTTCTCGTGATGAGAATCACGAAGATCTTAAAGTGCTCGGTGTGACTCCCATTGAATCCTTGTTTTCTATTGTCAAACCTAATGATGATGGGGCTGTATATGAATCCACTTTGGTTGAGAAACGCCCCAATGATTCGGAGTCTATCTATCTTGATTCTAAAAACATTGAAAGTGGAGTAGAGGATATCAAAACTTTGAGTAGTAATGAAATTACAACTTTGGATTTCAAGGAATTCAATTATGATAGTTGCTCTTTGATTGAATGTACTTCCTCGATGCAATCCATGCTAAACTCTCCACACGCTTATAGCCAAAACAAGGCCTTTACCGATCATATCGTCGATGCTATGATGAAATCTCTTGAAGAGAAAGTTGAGTTGGAAGTTTCTATTACTAGAAAACTTCATGATGAGTGGGAACCTACTATCAAAATCAAGATCAATAACTATGAATGCAATGCTTTGTGTGATTTGGGTGCTAGTGTTTCTGCTATTCCAAAGACTTTATGTGATGTTCTAGGCTTCAATGAGATTGATGAGTGGTCTCTTAATTTGCATCTTGCGGATTCTACTGTTAAGAAACCTATGGGAAGGATCAATGATGTTCTTATTATTGCAAATAGGAACTATGTACCCGTAGATTTCATTGTTCTTGATATTGATTGCAATCCGACATGTTCTATCATTCTTGGTAGACCTTTCCTAAGGACTATTGGTGCTGTCATCGATATAAAGGAAGGGATTATTAGATTTCAATTTCCATTAAAGAAGGGCATGGAGCATTTTCCTAGAAAGAAAAGAAGATTGCCTTATCAATCCATGATGAGGGATACTTATGGTTTGAGCACCAAAGAAGACGATACTTGATTCTATCGCCTTATGCCTAGGTAAGGGCGTTAAACAATAGGGCTTGTTGGGAGGCAACCCAATGAATTTATCTTTGCCTTTTGCTTTCTGTTTCGTTGTGTCCACACCATCATAATTCTGTTATGATTGTGTTCTTTGTGTTTTTTTGTGTTTGTGCCAAGTAAAACCTTTATGACTAATTTTGGTGATGGTTTTTTGATCTTGCTGAAAAAGACAGGAACTTTGCTCTCATGAAAGTATTTTTAATTCCTATCCAGAAAGATATTTTGAGTCGATTCTTTTTGCTTCTGCTTGATATCCCAACTTCCCTAATTATCATAATTGTTCAGAAGTTTGGAGATACCAGAAATATACGAAGTATACAGATTGCTACAGACCGGTGTGTTTTTGATAGATTATGTTTTTGTTGTGTTGATTGCTTATTTTGTTGAAACTATGGATAGTATCGGGGTGTACTAGCCATGGAAAAGTGAGAATACGGTAATATAACACCAATATAAATAGAAATCAAGTTAGCTACAGTACCTAAAGAGGTGGTGGTTTGTTTTCTTATGCTAATGATATCACGAGTTTCTCTTTATGTTTTGTGTCGTGAAGTTTTCAAGTTTTGGGTAATGTTCTCATTGACAATGGGATAAAGAGTGGAAAGAGCTCAAGCTTGGGGATGCGCAAGGAATCCCAAGCCAAATTCAAGGAAACCAAAAAGCCTAAGCTTGGGGATGCCCCGGGAAGGCATCCCCTCTTTCGTCTGCAATTCATCGGCAACGTTACTTGGAGCTATATTTTTATTCACCGCATCATATGTGTTTTTCTTGGAGTGTCGTGTATTATAGGAGTCTTTTCTTTTTGTTGTGTCACAATCATCCTTGCTGCACACCTTTTTGAGGGAGACATGCACTCATCGTGATTTTGCTAGAATACTCATTGAGCTTCGCTTATATCTTCTGAGTTAGGCAATTTAGCTCGCATGTGCTTCACTTATATCTTTTGAGCTAGATAACTTCACTCTAGTGCTTCACTTAGATCTTTTAGAGCACGGCGGTGTCATATTTTGGAGAAATAAGAACTCTTGATCTTCACTTATATCTTTTTGAGAGTGCTCTCTCTGAGTAACTTGGTAGTTGGCTTGTGCTATGAAAGTAGTCCTAAAGATGATAGGCATCCAAAGAGCATATAATAAAAACTTCCATATTCATATGCATCGATTAGTGAAGACAAGTTTGATTCGTCTCAATTAGTTTTGAGACATGGATTTGGTAATATTATAGTTATGTTAGTAGGGTGTTGTAAATATAGAAATACTTGCGTTGAAGTTAGTGATTACCGTAGCATGCACGTATGGTGAATCGCTATGTTAGGAAGTCGGAGCATAATTGATTTATTGATTGTCATCCTTTGTGTGGCTGTCGGGATCGCGCGATGGTTAACACCTACCAACCCTTCCCCTATGAGTATGTGTTTAACACTTTGTTTTGATTACTAATGAAACTTTCGCAATAAGTATATGAGTTCTTCATGACTAATGTGAGTCCATGGTATAGATGCACTTTCACCTTCCACCCTTGCTAGCCTCTTTAGTGTCGCGCGACATACGCCGATGCACAAACCCACCATATACCTTCCTCAAAACAGCCAACATACCTACCTATCATGGCATTTTCATAGCCATTCTGAGATATATTGCCATGCAACTCCCACCGTTCCGTCTCATGACTTGTGCCGTCACTTTCATATTGCCATGGCATGATCGTAAGATAGCTAGCGAGATGTTTCAACGTCATACGCCATGTTAGATCGTTGCACATCCCGGTACACTGCCGGAGGCATTTCCTATAGAGGCATCATTGCTCTAAGTGTTGAGATGTGAGTAAATACAAGTGTGATGATCATCATTATTACAGCATTGTCCCATATGAGGAAAAATGAAAAGAGGCCAAAGTTGCCCACACACAAAAAAATGAAAAGAGCCCAAAGAGCCCAAACAAAAAAATGAGAGAAAAAGAGAGAAGGGACAATGCTACTATCTTTTTCCACACTTGTGCTTCATAATAGCACCATGTTCCTCATGATAGAGAGTCTCTCGTTTTGACACTTCCATATACTAGTGGGAATTTTCATTATATAACTTGGCTTGTGTATTCCAATGATGGCCTTCCTCAAGATTGCCCTAGGTCTTCGTGAGCAAGCAAGTTTGGTGCACACCCACTAGTTTTCCGCTTGAGCTTTCACACACTTATAGCTCTAAGTGCATTCGTGCATGGTAATCCCTACGCATTCACATTGATATCTATTGATGGGCATCTCCATAGCCCATTGATACACCGAGTCGATGTAACCATCTCCTCCTTTTTGCCTCACAACCTCCACCACACTCTATTTCACCTATAGTGCTATATCCATGGCGCACGATCATATATTGCGTGAGAGTTGAAAAAGGTTTTAGAAAGTAAGAGTGCAAAAACAATTACTTGGCCAATACCGGGGTTGTGCATGATTTTAATTCGTTGTGTGGGGATAATGGAGCATAGCCAGACTATAAGATTTTGTAGGGATAACTTTCTTTGGCCTTGTTATTTCAAAAGTTCATGATTACCTTCCTAGTTTGCTTGAAGTATTATTGTTTTCATGTCAATAGCAGACTATTATTTTGAATCTCACGGATCTGAACATCCATGTCACATGAAAGAAGTTACAAAGGAGAAATATGTTAGGTAGCATTCCACATCAAAAATTCAGTCTTTATCACATCCCTACTCGAGGACGAGCAGGAGTTAAGCTCGGGGATGCTTGATACGTCTCCAACGTATCTATAATTTTTGATTGTTCCATGATATTATCTTGTCAACTTTGGATGTTTTGTATGCATTTTATATCTTTTTTGGGACTAACTTATTAACTCAGTGCCAAGTGCCAGTTCCTGTTTTTTCCGTGTTTTTTACCCTTTTCAGAGAAGAATATTAAACTGAGTCCAAACGGAATAAAATCTTCGAAATGATTTTTTCCGTAACAGAAGATACGTAGGGAACTTGTGAACCAAGGCAATGGATCCCGGGGAAGGCCACAAGCCCCCTAGCCGCGGCCTGGGGGGCGCGCCTACCAGGCTCGTGGGCCCCCCGTGGCTCCTTTGCCCTACTTCTTCCGCCTATAAATTCCCTAAAAATTTGAAACCACGGGAGAGTGCCACGAAAATAATTTTCTGCCGCCGCAAGCTTCTGTCTCCGCAAGATCCCATCTGGGGCACGTTCTGGTGCCCTGCCGGAGGGGGGATTCATACACGGAGGACTCCTTCATCAACACCTTTGCCTCTCCGATGATGCGTGAGTAGTTCACCACAGACCTTCGGGTCCATAGCTAGTAGCTAGATGGCGTCTTCTCTCTCTTGGATCTTGAATACAAATTTCTCTATGATCTTCATGGAGATCTATCCGATGTAATATTCTTTTGCGGTGTGTTTGTCGAGATCCGATGAATTGTGGATTTATGATCAGATTATCTATGAATATTATTTGAGTTTCCTCTGATCTCTTATATGCATGATTTCGTATCCTTGCAATTCTCTTAGAGTTGTGGGTTTCGTTTGGCCAACTTGATCTACAATTATTGCAATGGGAGAAGTGCTTGGTTTTAGGTTTATACGGTGAGGTGCCCTCACCTAGTGACAGAAGGGGTAGTGAGGCATGCATCATGTTGTTGCCATCAAGGGTAAAAAGATGGGGTTTATATCTATTACATGAATTTATCCATCTACATCATGTCATCTTGCTTAAGGCGTTACTCTGTTTGTTATGAACTCAATACACTGGATGCATGCTGGATAGCGGTCGAGGTGTGGAGTAATAGTAGTCGATGCAGACAGTATCGGTCTACTTGTCTCGGACGTGATGCCTATATGTATGATCATTGCCTTAGATATCATCATGACTTTGCGCGGTACTATCAATTGATCGACAGTAATTCGTTCACCCACCATAATTTTTGTTATCATGAGAGAAGCCTCTATTGAACACTATGGCCCACGGGTCTACTTCACTTCATATTTTCAGCTGTACACTTTCACTTTGTTGCACTTTCCGCCTTCAGATCTCACCTTGCAATCAATCGTGAAGGGATTGACAACCCCTTTATAGCGTTGGGTGCAAGTTTATTTGTTTTTGCGTAGGTACTTTAGAGACTTGCCTTGATACTCCTACTAGATTGATACCTTGGTTCTCAAACTGAGGGCAATACTTACTGCTACTGTGCTGCATCACCCTTTCCTCTTCAAGGAAAAAACCAACGCAAGATCAAGAGGTCGCAGGGGCTACGTTCAAACCTGATGCGTGGGCCCCTTCGGTCAGTGGCAGAGAGGAGAGAGAGGGGGAGACAGGAGCAACCGACAAATGAGTCCACCTATCAGGGTCGTCTTCCTCCTCGGAATAGAGAGGAGGGGAGTCTCGCTGGCGATACTACCGCCGGCCTCGAGCCCAACGAAGGGAAACAATGGAAACAACCTATCGTCACCTACCTGCTGGTCATCGAGAGGTCGACGGGGAGGCCCTGCTTCACCGATGACGAGGTGCTACGGCGGAGCAGTTTTGGGAGGTCGATGGACTGGGTGCTACGGGCGTGGATAAGCTCGGGAAGGTGATGGGGAAGCTCCCTGAGGTTGCTCGGAACCGTAGGAGGTGAAAGGTGCACCGGAGCTGGCCCATAGCCCGAGATCGACGGAGCTTTGAAACGGCGGGGCCTTGGTCGATCTCGAGCACAGGAGCTCGCTGTGCTCAAATGGAGAGGCTAGGGGTGGAATTCAGGCTCTGGAGAGGTGGGATGGATGTGCTCGAGCCAGGGGGAGGCCCTATTTACAGGCTCCCGATGGTGTACAGAGCTGGTGGCTCCGGTGGTTTCATCGCTACTCGCAGGAGAGGAAGTGAGCTTTCGGGGTCAAAACCACGGTATGCAAACGTGGTTTAGGACCCGTGTGACTCACTGAGAGGGAGAGAAAGTAAGAGGAGAAAGCACACGTGGCCACAGTCTTCTGGTGGATCTGGCGCGCACGGGCACGCGTCGCTCCGGTCGACAGAGTGAGGGAGGAGGGGCCCTGGGGCTGCCCTGATGCCCTGGCGCGCTCTAGGGCGCTTTGGCTTTGTATGGGCTATCTTGGGGCTTGGCTTGAAGATGCCTAGCCGTTTGGGAGCCGAAGGGATCACTGTTGCCCATGGGAGGAGAGGAAAGAAGAGATGCCAGTGCTAGACAGAAAGTTAGAATGAGGATTTTGGGGCCTTCTGCTTGGATGCAAAGAGGGGCCACTCTCCTATAGTTGGGGAGTGGTGCTAGCTACTTGGTCAAAGAGTTTGGAGGGAAGAGCTTAACTGGGGAGTGGGGTAGGAGTTGTTTTGCTATTATGGCATTAGGTGTCCGACAGATGTTTGGAGTAGCAACACCTCACCACTGGTCGTGAGAGTTAACATGATTAGCTTGGATGAAGAAATAAGTTACCAAATTTGAGCCTCATTGGATGAGTTTGGCAATGCAAACTTGAAATCACCCCCAAATGGCAGTTTTGTCCCTTCCAAAGGGAATGTGGGTAGATTACCTCTTGCAAATCCCATTTTTGGCAGAGCCTCCTCATTTGCGGTGTTGAACACTCTTGCAAAGTTTCAACCTATTTGGATAAACTTTGCAATGTAGAGATGTTTCAACTTGGTTCTTGACAGAAAGGGTTTTGGAATTATTTAGTGAACCAAACCACCTTGGAATGGGGTGAAACTTGGTGTGGCCACTAAATATAGCTTGGGAAGGTTGCTGGAATTTTAAGGGGTTTTATTGGAAATATTTGATAAGATCAAAATAGACATAATAGATTTTCAAGGATTTACTCAAATATTTTGAATATAAATAGGGGTTGAAAATCTTATGTATGAAAAATATATGTCCTCTGAATATCTCCAAATTTTCTCAGATTTTTCTAAGGGAGAAAAGTAATTTTTTCCATATAGGAATATCATTTCTGGCCTCAGAAATGGACATGCAAATAATATAGGAAAATAAGTTAGATAATAATTATTTTAGGTTTTTGGTGAGCTAAAATAGTTTTAAAACCAGATCACCATCTTTGGGTGAAAGCACTCCATTGTTGCCAAAGCAGGGTTTTGAAATAGTTAGAAATAAGAAAAAGGATTTTGAGAATATTTAGGTTATGAAGATATGGTTTTTGATATCACACAATCAAGAGTACAAGCATACAATGACAACCATGGCACTGACAACATTGATTTTTGAAAAGTTTTAATAAACTCAGATTTTTGAACTATAGTAAAAGTGAAGTGAAAATAGGGTGTGACAGACCTATCCCCCTTACAAGAATCCCGTCCCCGAGATTCCTAGGCTAGATGCTAAAAAGGTATGGAAATTTGGATCGGAGATAGTCATCACGTTCCCATGTTTCTTCTGCTTTGGTGTGGTTGCTCCACTGAACCTTGAAGTACTTGATAGTGTGGCTTCTGGTGCAATGTTGTGCTTCATCCAAGATAAGGATCGGCCTCTCATCATAAGTGACATCTGGCTGGAGTTCGATGGCCTGATGGTCAATGTCCTTATAAAGACCTGGACGGTTCGGCGCTTGCAGACACTTCCGGAGTTGTGACACGTGGAAGACGTTATGCGCACTCAAAATTCTGTAGATAGATCCAACTGGTATGCAACTTCTCAACGCCTTGCCGTGATCTTAAAAGGTCCAATGAACCTTGGAGCAAGTTTTCCCTTGACGTGGAAACACTTAGTTCCCTTTAGAGGTGTGACGCAAAGGTACACCTAGTCTGTGGGAGTGAACTCCACTTCTCTGCGGTGAGAATACGGATAGCTCTTTTGTCGCGACTTGGCTGCCTTCAAGTTTTCTCGGACAAGTTGCACCTTATGTTCTGTCTCTTGCAGAACTTCCGGCTCGAAAATCAATCCTTCGCCGGTTCCGGACTAGTTTAGCACGATGTAGCACTTCCGTCCATATAACAATTCGAATGGGGCCATCTGGAGACTAATGTGGTAGTTGTTGTTGTATGAGAACTCGGCGAACGGCAGACAGTCTTCCCATTTGGTACCATGTGCCAAGACACAAGCGCGGAGCATATCTTCGAGTATCTGGTTTACTCTCTCCGTTTGTCCGTCCGTCTGTGGGTGGAAGGGGGTGCTGAAAGAGAGCTTGGTTCCGAGAGCTTCTTGGAACTTCTTCCCGAATCTTGAGGTGAACCGGGTGCCTCGGTCAGATATGCTGTCCTTGGGGACTCCATGAAGGCTTACAATACGCTCAATGTGGAGGCTAGCCAGCTTCTCGCCCCCATAGGTGGTACTGACCGAAATGAAGTGAGACACCTTGGTCAGATGGTCGACGATGATCCATATAGAGTCATGGCCTCTGCTGGAACTGGGTAAGCCGGTGACAAAATCCATGCCAACTCAGTCCCACTTCCATTCGGTCACCCGGAGAGTTTGTCACAGTCCAGCAGGTCGTTGGTGTTAAGCTTTGACTAGCTGGCACATGGCGTACTTGGCGACGTAAGACGCTATTTCCCTCTTCATGCCGTGCCACCAGAATCTTTCTCAGAGGTCTTGATACATCTAGGTGCCACCAGGGTGAATAGAGTAGGGTGTGTCGTGAGCTTCCTGCAGGATCAAGTCCTTGAGTTCTGCCTTGTTGGGTACGCATAAACGTTTCCCAAACCACACTACTCCTTGCTCATCCATCGAGAATTCTGGGTCCTTGCCTTCAAGGATCTTCTTCTTGATGCCTTCAATGCTCTTGTGCCCCATCTGGGCCTCGTTGATGTCATCTACCAGCGTGGGTTTGACTTCGAGGGCGGCTAAGAGTCCTGGTTCAACTAGCTCCAACCCGAAGCTTTCCATCTCTTCATACAAGGCGGGTGGCCTTTCCTTGAGCATAACATTCAAGGTGCTGGCCTACCGTCTTAAGGCATCGGCCACCACACTGGCCATACCAGGGTGGTATTGAATGCTGAGGTAGTAGTCTTTGATTAACTCCAACCATCTTCGTTGCCTCCAATTCAATTCCCTTTGAGTAAAGATATACTTCAGACTTTAGTGGTCAGTGTATATTTCACATCCCTTCCATAGAAGGTAATGTCGCCATGTCTTCAGGGCATGCACTACTGATGCCAACTCAAGATCATGGGTGGCATAGTTCTCCTCATGCGGGCACAGCTGCCGTGACAAATATGCCACTACCCTGCCGTCTTGCATTAGGACTCCACCGAGCCCGGTTCTAGAGGCATCACAATATATCACAAACTCCTTGCTGATATCTGGAGTAGCCAATACCGTGGCTGTAGTCAACCTCTTCTTCAATTCCTAGAAGCTTGCTTCACACTCCGGCGTCCATTCGAACTTCTTGCCTTTCTTCAAGAGCTGAGTCATGGATCGAGCGATGTGGGAGAATCCTTCTATGTACTTGCGGTAATATCCTGCGACTCCGAGGAAGCTCTTGACTTCCTTCACATCGATTGGCGACTCCCAGTAGGTTATCGTAGTAATCTTGGAAGGATCGACCACCAATCCGTTTGTCATCATGGTATGAACAAACAATCCAACTTCGTGTAGCCAGAATTGACATCTGCTGAATTTGGCATATAGTTGGTGCTCTCAAACCTTCTCCAACACTAACCTCAAGTGTTGCTCAGGCTCTTCTTTGGACTTGGAGAAGATTAATATGTCATCGATGAATACGACGACAAACTTGTCCAGGTATTCCATGAAGACCTTGTTCATGAGGTACATGAAGTATGCTGAGGCATTCGTCAATCCAAATGACATGACAGTGCACTCGTATAGACTATACTGGGTCACGAATGCAGTCTTGGGTATGTCCTAGGGTTGGATCTTCAGTTGGTAATATCCAGATCGGAGATCGATCTTGGAAAATACATTGGCTCCATTTAACTGGTCAAACAAGTCTTCAATCTTGGGGAGTGGGTACTTGTTCTTGATCATGACTTCATTGAGAGAACGGTAATCGACGCAGTGTCTGATAGTCCCATCCATATTTGACACGAACAAAACAGGTGATCCCCAAGGTGATGCACTTGGACGACTAAATCCCATCCTGAGTTGCTCATCCAGCTGCTTCTTCAGCTCGGCTAGCTCTTAGGATCCCATCCTATAAGGCTTCTTATTGATAGGCCTTGACCCAGGCATGAGCTCAATGATGAACTCGATGTCTTGGTCGAGAGGCATCCCTGGTAGCTCATACAGAAAGACGTCCAGGTATTCACAGACTATCGGTACTCGGTCCAGCTCTTCTCCCGATAGGCAATTAACCTGCGGGAATTGAGTGGATGTTGGCTCAGGGACATACTTGACTTTGACCTCTTGGTCGTTTGTCATGGTAATAGTCCTGTTGGCACAGTCCAAGATGCTCTGGTGTTTGGCCAACCAATCCATTCGAAGGATTACTTCTAAGCCTTGCGACTTAATGACGATGAGATCTGCTGAGAAGCTTATCCCATTAATACTGATCTTGACTCCTCTACATCCTAGGTTGGTCCTTAGAACTGCTCCTAGGGTATGTACTGGCATTTGCCCTTAAAGTAGGGTAGGCTTCAAACCACATTTTTCCGCAAACTTCTAAGTAACAAAAGAATGAGAAGCACCACAATCAAACAATATTGTTGCTGGGATGGAGTTGACGAGGAACGTACCCATAATGCAGTCCGGGTCTTCCTGGGCCTATTCTGCGGAGATGTGATTAATACGTCCCCTGCTGTGATACTGCTGGTTGTGGGGACCTTGGTTCCTGCTTGGCGCTCCTTGACCTTGTCCCTAATTTCGCGCAATGGGGCGTGGTGCGTCGGGCTTCTTGTTGGGGCACTGCCTGGAATAGTGCCCAGCTTGTCCACATCCAAAACAGGTAACCTATCCTGGGATGTTGGTCTTGACTCCATTGTTGTTCGGTGGGTTGAATGCTGGCTTGGTGTTAACTTGCTGCTGAGGTTGGTAGTTCTGGCGGAATGTAGGTGCCTTGTACTGTTGTTGCTGATAACTGGGTCTTGCTGGAGCTAACTTCCATGGGCATGGTTTCGGGTTACTGGGTCCTCCACTACCCATCAGCTTGCGCTTACGGGTGTCTACCATTGTATGATGCTTATCCTCCAACATGAGGGCCTTGTTAACCAGATCGCAGGAGGTCTGGCATTCACAAACAACCAATTGATACTAGACTGACTAGTGCAGTCCTTCCATAAAGCATTCCACCTTAGCGGCCTCAGTGTTGACGTCCTCTGGTGCATATCTCGACAGGAGGTTAAACTTCTGTAGATACTCCTTGACGGTTCCACTGCCTTGTCTTAAAGCCCGGAATTCCCGCTTCCTAATGGTCATAATTCCAGGAGGAATGTGAGCAGTGCGGAATCCTTCCTTGAACACTGTCTAAGTGATAGCTTGCCGTTCGCGCATGATCTGGAACCCATCCCACCAAGCTCTGGTTGTGCCTTCGAGACATTGAGAAGCACAAAGGACTTTCTCACGATCATCGGTGCACTTGACCAGCACGAGGAGGTCTTCGATAGTGTGGATCCAATCATCGGCATACAATGGGTCAGTTGTCTTTGTGAATATAGGAGGCGTAGTCCGCATGAACACAGATAGAGTAGAGAGACCGTTGCCATTTCCGTTTTGCGGCGGATTGTTCACCAAGACTTGATCCAGTTGTTGGATGGCGGCATTATTGGCTTCACGTTTCTCTCGGAGAGCTTGGAGGAACTGAGCCACAGTCAGGTTCTCTAGAGGAGGCGGTGGCGGAGGAATATCCCCTTGCTGCTGCTCATGGTGATCTCCAGCTTGAGCGTTCCTATTGGTTCCCTGCTGCTGGCCACAGGAGGCAGAGCCGAGGTTGCCGAAGGTGCTGGTCCAGGTTGAAATCACCACCTGTCCGGGGAGTAGACAGGTCAATGTGCCGAATTGGCCGGGAACCATAAGGGATGATGTTGTAATAAAGGGGTTTGGTGCCGTGCTAGTGTGAGGTTTTTAAACAAAGGTTTTTGGGGAAAGGTAATGCATTAAATTTAAAAAAAGTGATGTAGTCGCTTACAAGCTGCCTAAGGCAGAAATGCGACTTGCATCATAGATGTTCACACAACACTCATGGTTCACATGAACCGATACATGGACTCATTACGCTTGGGGAAGACTCCTAATTTCCTAAGTCGTACTTCTAAGCGGCGGACCGCTCGGTCTCGTAGGCAGGCTCTGCAGGGTCTTCGTATTCATCCTCATCGGTACTTTCCTCCTTCAGAGGTGTGGGAGATGGAAGTGGTCTGTCACGGCGTCTCTTAGTCATTGAAGCGGTGAGGAGCTCAGTGTACTCTTCCATGGTCAAACGGCGACTCTGAATAGGAGTGGCCTGGAGCGGTGGTATTCCTCCTAGGAAGGTATTGGCTGACTTCCCTCCGTGTGCTCCTTCTTTCTTGACCTTGGGGGCTTCATCTTTCCAGGCGAAGTAGGTTCTTGACTTGGTGTAGCTCTTGGCGAAGCGTCATCGACTCCTTCATCAGAAGGTGAGTCAAGGTGTCGGCGGAGAGGCTGAAGTAGGTCTGAAACCTTAGTGGCATCCCGTCCTCTGAAGATGGGTTGAGTGTCCAACTCTCGTCAATCCCGTCCTCAATAAAATTGAGCTGACGAGTAGCTGGTTTGTTAGCCATCTCGGGAACGATGTCGCGGCGATGCACAAGTGCCTCTCGTGCGGCTGTCTCCACTGCCAACATCAGATTCTCCATTTGTAGTCCTACAAAGAACCAACTAGTTGGGGAGTCGTTAGCTTTCACTATCATGTACACGTGATATTCCTTGGTGTCGGTGTTGACCAAGTGATCGTGGTAGAGGAAGATGGGCATGCGGCGTACTTGACACTTCTCAGGGCTATCTCCCAAAAGTAGGGGAAAGCCCGTCTCCAGAAGCATCTCAGGTACGGCTGCCATCTACAAGGTTGTAGGAGAGGGTTAGAAGTTTTTGGTGGGTGCAGAAAATCTCAAGTGTAAGGGCTGAGTGCACTACTCGTATCGGCTATCGTCCATGCTACCTTAGGCTTCCTACAGTCAGGATGGCTCTGATACTAGCTCTGTGGGAACCCCGACTTACGAGTCGAGATCGCCGAATGAACGTGCTCAGTGATCCCAGAGATTAGTTCTCACCGAACACACAGATGATGAATATTTAGAGTCTTACATCCAAGTACTAAATTATTACAATACATGACTGATACGATCAAGTTCACAAGGTAGGGCCTATAAGGCCAATCACACTGATACAACAAGTAGCGGAAATCTTAGGGCTAAGCAGGTGCCCATGCCATTAGCCTATACCAACAGGCATTCTGACTGGGAAGCGTCCTAGTTCGCAGGGCCGTCTCTGAAGACATACTCTTCTCCAAACTTTGGTTCTTCAATGTCTGGTCAATAATATAACTAGTGGAAAGCCAATGAGTACTTTGAATGTACTGGCAAACAGCCCATGATATGAACAATGCAATTGATGGAATAACATGCAGTATTGGTGGATAGCAGCTTAACTATAAATAAACATGATCATGGATGGGCAACTTAAGCTAGATGGTATTTAGAAGAACAGGTTACAAATATCAACATATCTTTCAAGGGCTGACCAGTCCGGGTTCACCCGATATGCTAAGTCACCAAACTTAGTCATATTAACTCTTTCTTATAACTCCTTGAACACACACAAACACACACACTTGGTTTATGCAGAAACGACTGGACGTAGTTTAAGCAGGATTACATAACTGTCCTTGATCGTGGACACGACTATTCGAATAGTTTTACACTCTGTAGAGGTTGTACGCTGTACCCACAAAATCCGGGAAACTTCCGTGTCATCCACGACTCGCGGTATATAACATACCCAAGGTAAGTACCAGATCAATGCCTTTCCCCGGACGATACTAGACAAAGAAGTACACTAGATTGGTACGCAACCCAAATGATGTACGTCTTACGAGCACCGACTCTGGACAGTATCATCCCTGCGGGGACCAACGGTGTGCCCGGAACACATAAAAACGGCATAGTGTCCCTACCTGGCACGACCCCGTTACGAGAGTGGCCACACATCACTCCCGCCACTAGTAATGTGGCTCTTTTCTAGCATCGACCAGAGTAATCAACAAAGCACCGTCCCATAAAGAGGTAACGTGGTCGCACATGTATGGTTGGGACGGTCGTGTTGGAATTATGCCCTAGAGGCAATAATAAATATAGTTGTTATTATAATTCTTGTATCAAGATAATCGTTTATTATCCATGCTATAATTGTATTGAATGAAGACTCATTTACATGTGTGGATACATAGACAAAACACTGTCCCTAGCAAGCCTCTAGTTGGCTAGCCAGTTGATCAAAGATAGTCAGTGTCTTCTGTTTATGAACAAGGTTTTGTTGCTTGATAACTGGATCACGTCATTAGGAGAATCACGTGATGGACTAGACCCAAACTAATAGACGTAGCATGTTGATAGTGTCATTTTGTTGCTACTGTTTTCTCCGTGTCAAGTATTTGTTCCTATGACCATGAGATCGTATAACTCACTAACACCGGAGGAATACTTTGTGTGTATCAAACGTCGCAATGTAACTGGGTGACTATAAAGATGCTCTACAGGTATCTCCAAAGGTGTTCGTTGAGTTAGTATGGATTGAGACTGGGATTTGTCACTCCGTGTGACGGAGAGGTATCTCGGGGCCCACTCGGTAATAGAACATCACACACAAGCCTTGCAAGCAATCTGACTTAGTGTAAGTTGCGGGATCTTGTATTACGGAACGAGTAAAGAGACTTGCCGGTAAACTAGATTGAAATAGGTATACGAATACTGACGATCGAATCTTGGGCAAGTAACATACCGAAGGACAAAGGGAATGACATACGGGATTATATGAATCCTTGACACTGAGGTTCAAACGATAAGATCTTCGTAGAATATGTAGGATCCAATATGGGCATCCAGGTCCCGCTATTGGATATTGACCGAGGAGTCTCTCGGGTCATGTCTACATAGTTCTCGAGCCCGCATGGTCTGCACACGTAAGGTTCGATGTTGTTTTATGCGTATTTGAGTTATATGGTTGGTTACCGAACGTTGTTCGGAATCCTAGATGAGATCACGGACGTCACGAGGATTTCCGGAATGGTCCTGAAACGAAGATTGATATATAGGATGACCTCATTTGATTACCGGAAGGTTTTCGGAGTTGCCGGGAATGACGAATGGGTTCCGGGAGTTAACCGGGGGGGGGGGGGGCAACCCACCCCGGGGAAGCCCATAGGCATTGGGGGTGGCGCACCAGCCCTTAGTGGGCTGGTGGGACAGCCCAAAAGGGCCCTATGCGCCATAGGAAGAAAAATCAAAGAGAAAAGAAAAAAAAAGAGGAGGTGGAAAAAGGGGGAAGGACTCCTCCTTCCAAACCTAGTTGGACTCGGTTTGGAAGGGGAGGGCTGCCCCCCTTGGCTCGGCCGAAACCCTTAGGGGTCCTTGGACCCGAAGGCAAGGCTCTCCCTCTTCCCCCTATATATACGGAGGTTTTAGGGGTGATTTGAGACAACTTTGCCACGGCAGCCCGACCACATATCTCCACTGTTTTACCTCTAGATCGCGTTTCTGCGGAGCTCGGGCGGAGCCCTGCTGAGACGAGATCATCACCAACCTCCGGAGCGCCGTCATGCTGTCGGAGAACACTTCTACCTCTCCGTCTCTCTTGCTGGGTCAAGAAGGCCGAGAGCATCGTCGAGCTGTACGTGTGCTGAACGCGGAGGTGCCGTCCGTTCGGCACTAGATCGTGGGACTGATCGCGGGACGGTTCGCGGGGCGGATCGAGGGACGTGAGGACGTTCCACTACATCAACCGCGTTCACTAACGCTTCTGCTGTACGGTCTACAAGGATACGTAGATCACACATCCCCTCTCGTAGATGGACATCACTATGATAGGTCTTCGTGCGCGTATGAATTTTTTTGTTTCCCATGCGACGTTCCCCAAAAGTGGCATCATGAGCTAGGTTCATGCGTAGATGTCTTCTCGAGTAGAACACAAAAGATTTTGTGGGCGGTGATGTGCGTTTTGCTGCCCTCCTTAGTCTTTTCATGATTCCGCGGTATTGTTGGATCAAAGCGGCTCGGACCGACATTACTCGTACGCTTACGAGAGACTGGTTTCATCGCTACGAGTAACTCCGTTGCTCAAAGATGACTGGCGGGTGTCAGTTTCTCCAACTTTAGTTGAATCGGATTTGACCGAGGAGGTCCTTGGATGAGGTTAAATAGCAACTCATATATCTCCGTTGTGGTGTTTGCGTAAGTAAGATGCGATCCTACTAGATACCCATGGTCACCACGTAAAACATGCAACAACAAAATTAGAGGACGTCTAACTTGTTTTCGCAGGGTATGCTTGTGATGTGATATGGCCAACGATGTGATGTGATATATTGGATGTATGAGATGATCATGTTGTAATAGATAATATCGACTTGCACGTCGATGGTACGGCAACCGGCAGGAGCCATAGGGTTGTCTTTATACTAATGTTTGTGCTTGCAGATGCATTTACTATTTTGCTAGGATGTAGCTTTAGTAGTAATAGCATGAGTAGCACGACAACCCCGATGGCGACACATTGATGGAGATCATGGTGTGACGCCGGTGACAAGAAGATCGTGCTGGTGCTTTGGTGATGGAGATCGAGGAGCACGTGATGATGGCCATATCATGTCACTTATGAATTGCATGTGATGTTAGTCCTTTTATGCACCTTATTTTTCTTAGAACGACGGTAGCATTATGAGGTGATCTCTCACTAAAATTTCAAGACGAAATTGTGTTCTCCCCGACTTTGCACCATTGCTACAGTTCGTCGTTTCGAGACACCACGTGATGATCGGGTGTGATAGACTCAACGTTCACATACAACGGGTGCAAAATAGTTGTGCACGCGGAACACTCGGGTTAAGCTTGAGACTGAAAGGTCGATCATGAATCATATAGATGATATATTAGCATGGGGATGCTTACCACTGAAACTATGCTCAACTCACGTGATGATCAGACTTGAGCTAGTGTAAGTGGATCATGAACCACTCAAATGACTAGAGAGATGTACTTTTTGAGTGGGAGTTTAGCGAGTAATTTGATTAAGTTAAACTCTAATTATCTTGAACATAGTCTAAGTCCACTTTGAATATATTTGTGTTGTAGATCATGGCTCACGCGACAGTCACCCTAAATTTTAATACGTTCCTAGAGAAAGCTAAGTTGAAAGATGATGGAAGCAACTTTGTAGACTGGGCTCATAATCTTAAGCTAATCTTACAAGCTAGGAAGAAGGATTATGTCCTTAATGCTGCGCTAGGAGATGAACCACCCGCTACGGCTGATCAGGATGTTAAGAACGCTTGGTTAGCACATAAGGAGGACTACTCAGTAGTTCAATGTGCAGTCTTGTATGGCTTAGAACCGGGACTTCAACGTCGCTTTGAGCGTCATGGAGCATTTGAGATGTTCCAGGAGTTGAAGTTTATCTTTCAGAACAACTCCCGGATCGAGAGGTATGAGACCTCCGATAAATTTTATGCTTGCAAGATGGAGGAGAACCCGTCTGTCAGTGAACATGTGCTCAAAATGTCTGGGTACTCAAACCATCTAGCTGAGCTGGGAATTGAACTCCCGCAAGAGGCTATCACTGACAGAATCCTTCAATCACTGCCGCCAAGATATAAAGGCTTCGTGTTGAACTACAACATGCAATGGATGAACAAGTCACCCGGCAAGTTGTTTGCGATGCTGAAAGTCGCAGAGTCTGAACTCCGTAAAGAACATCAAGTGTTGATGGTGAATAAGACCACTAGTTTCAAGAGAAACGGCAAAGGCAAGAAGGGTAAATCAAAGAAGAGCGGCAAGCCTGTTGCCAATCCGACGAAGAAACCCAAAGCTGGACCTAAGCCTGAAATAGAGTGTTACTATTGCAAGGGTATGGGTCACTGGAAGTGCAATTGCCCCAAGTATCTGGCTAATAAGAAGGCGGCCAAAGAAAAACCAGGTATATTCGATATACATGTTATTGATGTGTACTTAACCGGCTCTCATAGTAGTGCCTGGGTATTCGATACCGGTTATGTTGCTCATATTTGCAACTCGAAACAGGAAGTGCGGAATAGACGAAGGCTGGCGAAAGAAGAAGTGACGATGCGCATAGGAAATGGTTCCAAGGTTGATGCAATCGCCGTCGGCACAGTTTCACTTCAGTTACCATCAGGATTAGTTATGAACTTGAATCATTGTTATTTAGTTCCTGCGTTGAGCATGAACATTATATCTGGATCTTGTTTATTGCGAGACGGTTACTCTTTTAAGTCAGAGAATAATGGTTGTTCTATTTCTATGAGTAACATCTTTTATGGTCATGCACCCAATGTGAGCGGATTGTTCATATTGAATCTTGATAGTGATACACACATACATAACATTGAGACCAAAAGAGTTAGAGTTAACAATGATAGCGCCATATTTTTGTGGCACTCCCGCTTAGGTCATATTTGGGTAAAGCGCATGAAGAAACTCCATGCCGATGGACTTTTGGAGTCACTTGACTTTGATTCACTTGACACGTGCGAACCATGCCTCATGGGCAAGATGACTAAAACTCCATTCTCCGGAACAATGGAGCGTGCAATTGACTTGTTGAAAATCATGCATACCGATGTGTGTGGTCCGATGAGCGTAGAGGAACGCGGCGGATATCGTTATCTTCTCACCTTCACTGACGATTTGAGTAGATATGGTTATGTCTACTTAATGAAGCACAAGTTTGAAACATTTGAAAAGTTCAAGCAATTTCAGAGTGAAGTTGAAAATCATCGTAACAAGAAGATCAAGTTCCTGCGGTCTGATCGTGGGGGTGAATATCTGAGTTTCAAGTTTGGTGCTCACTTAAGACAATGTGGAATTGTTTCACAGTTGACACCGCCTGGAACACCACAGCGTAATGGTGTGTCCGAACGTCGTAATCGTACTTTATTAGAGATGGTGCGATCTATGATTTCTCTTACCGATTTGCCATTATCGTTTTGGGGCTATGCACTAGAAACAGCTGCATTCACTTTAAATAGGGCACCATCAAAATCCTTTGAGACGACAACATACGAACTGTGTTATGGCAAAAGGCCAAAGTTGTCGTTTCTTAAAGTTTGGGGATGTGATGCTTATGTCAAAAAGCTTCAGCCTGAAAAGCTGCAACCCAAAGCGGAAAAGTGCATCTTCATAGGTTACCCAAAAGAGACAGTTGGGTACACCTTCTATCTCAAATCCGAGGGCAAAGTGTTTGTTGCTAATAACGGAGCTTTTCTCGAGAAGGAGTTTATCTCTAGAGAATTGAGTGGGAGGAAGATAGAACTTGACGAGGTTGTCGAACCTCTCATCCCTCTGGATGGTGGCGCGGGGCAAGGGGAAACCTCTGTCGTTGTGACGCCGGTTGAGGAGGAAGTTAATGATGATGATGATGAAACTCCGGTTCAAGTTTCTGTCGAACCACGCAGGTCGACGAGACCACGTGTTGCTCCAGAGTGGTACGGTAATCCCGTCTTATCAATCATGTTGTTGGACAACAATGAACCTGCAAATATGAAGAAGCAATGGTGGGCCCAGATTCCAACAAATGGCTAGAAGCCATGAAGTCCGAGATAGGATCCATGTATGAGATCAAAGTGTGGACTTTGGAAGTACTGCCTGAGGGCCGCAAGGCTATTCAGAACAAATGGATCTTTAAGAGGAAGACGGACGCTGACGGCAATGTGACCGTTTATAAAGCTCGACTTCTGGCAAAGGGTTTTTCACAAGTTCAAGGAGTTGACTACGATGAGACATTCTCACCCGTAGCGATGCTTAAGTCCGTCAGAATCATGTTAGCAATAGCTGCATTTTTCGATTATGAAATCTGGCAGATGCATGTCAAAACGGCGTTCCTTAACGGTTTCCTTAAGGAAGAGTTGTATATGATGCAACCCGAAGGTCTTGTCGATCCTAAGAATGCTAACAAGGTGTGCAAGCTCTAGCGATCCATTTATGGACTGGTGCGAGCATCTTGGAGTGGGAACAAACGCTTTGATGAGGTGATCAAAGCATTTGGGTTTATACAAGTGGTTGGAGAATCTTGTATTTACAAGAAAGTGAGTGGGAGCTCTGTGGCGTTTCTAATATTATATGTGGATGACATATTGCTGATTGGAAACAACGTAGAGTTTTTGGAGAGCATAAAAGATTACTTGAATAAAAGTTTCTCTATGAAGGACCTAGGAGAAGCTGCTTACATTCTAGGCATTAAGATCTACAGGGATAGATCAAAACGCCTGATAGGACTTTCACAAAGCACATACCTTGATAAAGTTTTGAAGAGGTTCAAAATGGAACAGTCATAGAAAGGGTTCTTGCCAGTTTTACAAGGTACGAGATTGAGTAAGACTCAATGCCCAGCAACTGATGAGGATAGAGAGCATATGCGCACCGTCCCCTATGCTTCAGCCATAGGTTCTATCATGTATGCCATGCTGTGCACTAGACCGGACGTTAGCCTGGCCATAAGTACGGCAGGTAGGTTCCAGAGTAATCCAGGAGTGGATCACTGGACGGCGGTCAAGAATATCCTGAAGTACCTGAAAAGGACTAAGGAGATGGTTCTCGTGTATGGAGGTGACGAAGAGCTCGCCGTAAAAGGTTACGTCGATGCAAGCTTCGACACAGATCCGGACGACTCTAAGTCGCAAACCGGATACGTATTTATTCTTAATGGGGGTGCGGTAAGCTAGTGCAGTTCCAAGCAAAGCATTGTAGCAGATTCTACATGTGAAGCGGAGTACATGGCTGCCTCGGAGGCGGCTAAGGAGGGTGTCTGGATGAAACAGTTCATGACGGATCTTGGAGTGGTTCCAAGCGCACTGAATCCAATAACCTTGTTCTGTGACAACACGGGTGCCATTGCCTTAGCAAAGGAACCACGGTTTCACAAGAAGTCCAGACACATCAAACGACGCTTCAACCTCATCCTCGACTACGTCGAAGGGGAGGACGTAAATATATGCAAAGTGCACATGGATCCGTATGTAGCAGACCCGCTGACTAAACCTCTTCCACGGGCAAAGCATGATCAACACCAGAACTGTATGGGTGTTAGATTTATTACAATGTAATTTGCATGATGATGTGAGGGCTAGATTATTGACTCTAGTGCAAGTGGGAGACTGTTGGAATTATGCCCTAGAGGCAATAATAAATATAGTTGTTATTATAATTCCTGTATCAAGATAATCGTTTATTATCCATGCTATAATTGTATTGAATGAAGACTCATTTACATGTGTGGATACATTGACAAAACACTGTCCCCAGCAAGCCTCTAGTTGGCTAGCCAGTTGATCAAAGATAGTCAGTGTCTTTTGATTATGAACAAGGTGTTGTTGCTTGATAACTAGATCACGTGATTAGGAGAATCATGTGATGGACTAGACCCAAACTAATAGACGTAGCATGTTGATCGTGTCATTTTGTTGCTACTGTTTTCTGCGTGTCAAGTATTTGTTCCTATGACCATGAGATCATATAACTCACTAACACCGGATGAATACTTTGTGTGTATCAAACGTCGCCACGTAACTTGGTGACTATAAAGATGCTCTACAGGTATCTCCAAAGGTGTTCGTTGAGTTAGTATGGATCGAGACTGGGATTTGTCACTCCGTGTGACGGAGAGGTATCTCGGGGCCCACTCGGTAATACAACATCACACACAAGACTTGCAATCAATGTGACTTAGTGTAAGTTGCGGGATCTTGTATTATGGAACGAGTAAAGAGACTTGCCGGTAAACGAGATTGAAATAGGTATACGGATACTGACGATCGAATCTCGGGCAAGTAACATACCGAAGGACAAAGGGAATGACATACGGGATTATATGAATCCTTGGCACTGAGGTTCAAACGATAAGATCTTCGTAGAATATGTAGGATCCAATATGGGCATCCAGGTCCCGCTATTGGATATTGACCGAGGAGTCTCTCGGGTCATGTGTACATAGTTCTCGAGCCCGCAGGGTCTGCACACTTAAGGTTCGATGTTTTTTATGCGTATTTGAGTTATATGGTTGGTTACCGAATGTTGTTCGAAATCCCGAATGAGATCACAGACGTCACGAGGGTTTCTGGAATTGTCCGGAAACGAAGATTGATATATACGATGACCTCATTTGATTACCGGAAGGTTTTCGGAGTTACCGCGAATGTACCGGGAATGACGAATGGGTTCCGGGAGTTCACCGGGGGGAGCAACCCACCCCGGGGAAGCCCATAGGCATTGGGGGTGGCGCACCAGCCCTTAGTAGGCTGGTGGGACAGCCCAAAAGAGCCCTATGCGCCATAGGAAGAAATATCAAAGAGAAAAGAAAAAAAAGAGAAGGTGGAAAAAGGGGGAAGGACTCCTGCTTCCAAACCTAGTTGGATTCGGTTTGGAAGGGGAGGGCTGCCCCCCTTGGCTCGGCCGAAACCTTTAGGGGTCCTTGGACCCCAAGGCAAGGCTCCCCCTCTTCCCCCTATATATACGGAGGTTTTAGGGCTGATTTGAGACAACTTTGCCACGGCAGCCCGACCACATATCTCCACGGTTTTACCTCTAGATCGCGTTTCTGCGGAGCTCGGGCGGAGCCCTGCTGAGACGAGATCATCACCAACCTCTGGAGCGCCGTCACGCTGTCGGAGAACTCTTCTACCTCTTCGTCTCTCTTGCTGGATCAAGAAGGCCGAGATCATCCTCGAGCTATACGTGTGCTGAACGCGGAGGTGCCGTCCGTTCGGCACTAGATCGTGGGACTGATCGCGGGACGGTTCGCGGGGCTGATCGAGGGACGTGACGACGTTCCACTACATCAACCGCGTTCACTAACGCTTCTGCTGTACGGTCTACAAGGGTACGTAGATCACACATCCCCTCTCGTAGATGGACATCACCATGATAGGTCTTCGTGCGTGTAGGAAAATTTTTGTTTCCCATGCGACGTTCCCCAACAGGTCGACACATCATAAATCTAATCCCATTTCCGAAACCACTCACACCAAAATACCCAGTGCACCACTTCTCAAAAAGTGGCCACCTAAGTCATCATCACCCTCGGGCAGTAGTGGCACCCGACGGGGATTTCATAAACCTTTGATTTTAACCATCATTATGCTCATGCTTCTACTATGCTTAGTTTTACTTGACAACATGGTATTAGCGTGATCCTCATAGGTGGTAGGATCATGCTCAAAATGCAAGTGCTCCACACGAGCCATCGGTAACATCACTTGTGATGTTACCAAATATTTATGATCACATGCAACAAGAATATTTGTTCTACTTAGCATTCAATATTACATTTGTTCAAACATGGTCAAACTGCTGCTTGCGTTGATCAGCTAAGTATGTGGGGTCTTCGGGGTCTTCAAGTCCAACTCCTTCCTCAAACGTGGTTTCTATCGTCGTAGTAAATAAAAAGAAATAAGTAGCTCACTCAATAAATGGAGTACAAAGTCACTTTAGAAATGTTGCTTAATTCTGATAAATCAATATTATTTTTAAAAATATTTGTCTCTGGTTTTTGTGAAGGGATTACTTATAAAAGTATTTTAACACAAGGAAAACTATTCCACATATCATTTTTAATTATTACAAAAAAAAGGTTATTTCAAAAATTGTTGAAAAACTCTATTAAATACTACTCATTTTTAGAAGAATTATGGTGGAAGAATAATAAAAATATGTTGGATAAGAGAAAAGGAAAAAGGGGCTGGGGCTCAGGCCTGGCTTGGCCCGAGGCTTGGGTCGGCCCAGCTAACCAGCCAGCTAGCCAGCCCACGCGCGCGCGCGGCTAGGTTCAAACCTGATGCGCTGGCCCCTATGGCCAGTGGTAGAGAGAAGAGAGAGGGGGAGACACGAGCCACCGAGAGGTGATCCCCACCTGTCGGGGTCGTCTTCCTCTGAGGGAAAGAGAGGAGGGGAGGCTCGCCGGCGATGGTACCGACGACCTCGAGCCCACCCAAGGACATAAATGGAACCAGCCTACCGTCGCCTACCTGCTGGTGGTCGAGAGGTCAACGAGGAGGCCCTGCTTCACCGACTACCAGATGCTTCGACGGAGCATTTGCGGGAGGTCGATCGACTGGGTGCTACGGGCATGGATAAGCTCGGAGAGGTGATGGGGAAGCTCCCTGAGGTTGCTAGGAACCCGTAGGAGGTGAAAGGAGCACCGGAGCTGTCCCGTAGCCCGAGATTGACGGAGCTCCGAGGCGGCGGGGCCTCAGCCAATCTCGAGCACAGGAGCTTGTTTCGCTCAAATGGAGAAGCTAGGGGTGGAATTGAGGCTCTAGAGAGGTGGAATGATGGTGCTCGAGCGAGGGGGAGGCCCTATTTAGAGGCAGTGAGCTTTCGCGGTCGAATCCACGGTATGTGGACGTAGTTTAGGACCCGCGTGACCTACTGAGAGGGAGAGAAAGCAAGGAGGAGCGAGCACGCAGGGCCACGGTCTTCTGGTGGACCTGGCGCGCGCGGGCACGCGTCGCTCCAGTCGACAGAGTGAGGGAGGAGGGCCCCTGGGGCTGCCCTGATGTAGAGAGACGGCCGGGGAATCGAAATGGCAACAGGGGGAGGCTCGAACTGGCCAGGCAGGCCTCCTTGGCTTCTGGTGTGCCCAGCAGCTACCGAGAGCGCAGTTTTGGCATGCCACGGCGTGCTGGCGCGCTCTAGGGTGCTTTGGCTTTGTATGGGCTATCCTGGGGCTTGGCTTGAAGATGCCTAGCCGTTTGGGAGCCGAAGGGATCACTGTTGCCCATGGGAGGAGAGGAAAGAAGAGATGCCAGTGCTAGACAGAAAGTTAGAATGAGAATTTTGGGGCCTTCTGCTTGGATGCAAAGAGGGGCCACTCTCCTATGGTTGGGGAGTGGTGCTAGCTACTTGGTCAAAGATTTTGGAGGGAAGAGCTTAACTGGGGAGTGGGGTAGGAGTTGTTTTGCTATTATGGCAGTAGGTGTCCGACAGATGTTTGGAGTAGCAACACCTCACCACTGGTGGTGAGAGTTAACATGATTAGCTTGGATGAAGAAATAAGTTACCAAATTTGAGCCTCATTGGATGAGTTTGGCAATGCAAACTTGAAATCACCCCCAAATGGCAGTTTTGTCCCTTCCAAAGGGAATGTGGGTAGATTACCTCTTGCAAATCCCATTTTTGGCAGAGCCTCCTCATTTGCGGTGTTGAACACTCTTGCAAAGTTTCAACCTATTTGGATAAACTTTGCAATGTAGAGATGTTTCAACTTGGTTCTGGACAAAAAGGGTTTTGGAATTATTTGGTGAACCAAACCACCTTGGAATGGGGTGAAACTTGGTGTGGCCACTAAATATAGCTTGGGAAGGTTGCTGGAATTTTATGGGATTTTATTGGAAATAGTTCAAAAGATTAAAATAGACAGAATAGGTTTTCATGGATTTACTCAAATATTTTGAATATAAATAGGGGTTGAAAATCTTATGTATGGAAAATATATGTCGTGTGAGTGTCTCCAAATTTTCTCAGATTTTTCTAAGGGAGAAAACTACTTTTCCGTATAGTAATATCATTTCTGGCATAAAAAATGGACATGCAAATAAAATAGGAAAATAATTAACAAAATAATTATTTCAGGGTTTTGGTGGGCTAAAATAGTTTTAAACTAGATCACCATCTTTGGGTGAAAGCACTCCCTTGCTGCCAACGACTTGTAGTGCAACCCAAAGGAGGGTTTTGAAATAGTGAGAAATAAGAAAAATGATTTTGAGAATATTTAGGTTGTGAAGATATGCTTTTTGATATCACACAATCAAGCATACAAGCATACAATGACAACCATGGCAGTCACAACATTGGTTATTGAAAATTTTAATAAACTCAGATTTTTGAATTACAGTAAAAGTGAAGTGAAAACAGGGTGTAACAGAGCGTGGTCGCGGGTGCCCTGGAAGTTGGCGATGAAGCGTTCGTGTAGATCATCCCAGGAGGGGATGGACGCCCTTGGGAGGTTGAGGAGCTAAGAGGGCGCGCCATTCATGAGTGCTATGGGGAACCAGCACGCCATGACCTTGTCGCCCCCTCCTGTCTCCCTGATGCTCAACGTGTAGAGTTGCAGGGACTCGGTTGGGTACAGAGTGTCGTCGTAACGCGGGGGTAGGTCGGGCTTGAACTTGCAGGGCCACGCAGTTGGGAAGAGCTCAGGGGCGATGGGGAGGCACTCCACCAGCCCGATAGGTGCAGAGCGCGCGAGGGTAATTTGGTCATGTTGCTCCAATGGGTTTTCTTAGAGCAGAGCACGCCCGCAACGCGGGATTTGCAGCGCGGGGAGCGTGCGCAAGTTGACGCGTGGCCGAGGAACCAACTCATAGCTTGCTTCATCTCCTGACCTCGCCTTGGGATCGCGAGGCCGGTCGCAGGGACGCGCTTCCTGCCAAGGTTCGGGGCGCGCGCCAGGCCGCAGAGTTCGGGGTGGCGCGTCTTGCTCCTCGTCGTTCGCCATGGACTGTTGGCGCCGAAACAAGAAGGAGAGCGCTGCAGGATCACCAGCAGCAGTGACAAGCTCCTCGATAGCGGACCAGCTCGGCGGCCATGGCAAGCGCGCCCTGGCCATGCGGCATCTCTGGATGGGCGCGCGAGGCCGACCCGGAAGCCCGGAAGACCGACGGAGTAGTGGTGCGGCCGTCGGGCTGTTCGGTAGACGGCTAGGAACAACATTTCTGTTGTTGAGCGTCGGGGACCGTGGCGGCGTTCAGCATGCGTGATGCTGATCGACGTGCGCCGATGGGGCCCAACATGGGTGGTGCGGCGCTCGGCGCGAGCCCGACGAGCGTCAGCCATCGGAGCGGCACAACTTGGTGAAGGTGGAGTTTGGAATAAACCTTGACACGCACCCTACCTGGCGTGCCAAATGTTGGATTTCGGGCTCCGCAAAACCCTAAATATTCTAACTCAGGGGCGTGTACGAAGATCTCTCGAGGGATCACCTCATCTAACTCGCTACCCGTTGGGGATGGCAGAGAACTCACTCGATGGTGAGGAAGACACATAACACGACAGTTGACCCAGGTTCGAGCCGCTGAGAAGCGCAATACCCTACTCCTGCTTTGGTGGATTGCATCTCGTGGAGGTTGGCGGATGAACTAGTACAGTGTTCGAGGGCCTCCGGAGGATGGGTGGCCTTTGTGTGGTGCCAGTGGGCAAATGAATGAATCCTCCCCTCTATGAAGTAACCTACTCTGTCTCTATATATAGTGGCGGTCCCGGTCCTCTTCTATTATCATTTGGGCGGGAAGGGATCCCACAACAACCAATTTTGAAGGGGAACAGGGGAACATGCTCCCCTGCCCAAAGGTAGTCTTCGCCTGCAAAGTAGCTGCCAGCGCTATAGGGATGGGTCGTGGGATGACGCCTCTCCTCCTGGTGGGCGGCGATGGCCTTGTTGCACAAGAAAAGAAACCTTTGGAAGATGCCTTGGGAACCCCGGTTCGTCCTTTCCCCCTTTGCACTAAAGGGGAAACTGCTCCGTCCTGCAGTCTGCTGCTCGCGTGTCCTTCCTCCGTGTCATCCTTCACTACTGGAATTGAGAAATTTGTCGTCTGCCATGCCTTTGCCGTCTGTTCACGCATGGCAAAGATACTCTTTGCCGTTAGCTGGCCCAAAGCTGACGACAAAGAGGTGGCTGATGGCAAAGGTTCTATTTGTCGTCGGCCACCTCTTTGTCGTCCGCCAGCAGACGGCAATGGCCCCCAAAGGCGGACGACAAAGGGTGGGCAGACAGCAAAGCCCCCCCAAACGGCCGAATACCACCCCCACCCACCCCACACCTTTGTCGTCTGCCACCCACCCTTTGCAGACGGCAAAGGGGATGTTTCCCTAACTTTAACGGCTCGCCCTGCCCACCCCCTCCCGCTCCCCTAATGGCTCGCCCTGCCCACCCCCTCTCTCTCTCGTCGTGCCCAACCCCTCTCTCTCATCTCGCCCTGCCCACCCGCCGCCGCCGCCGGAGCTGCTCCGGCCAACCACCCCGCCTCGGAGCGCCCCCTCCACAGTCGCCCCTGCCGCGACACCCTCCTCCGTGCGCCCCCTCCTCCGCCTCGGCGTGCCCCCTCCACAGCCGCCACTGCCGCACCTCTGCCTCGGTGCGCCCCCTCCACAGCTGCCCCCGCCGTCGACCCCCTCTCCTCCACCATCGCCTCGACCCCCTCTCCTCCACCATCACCGCCCCGACCCCCTCTCCTCCACCACCGCCCCGACCCCTCTCCTCCATCACCACCGCCCCGACCCCCTCGCCTCCACCACCACCGCCCCGACCCCCTCTCCTCCACCACCACCGCAGCCAGCACCCTGCCCCTGCCCAACGCCCCTGGCGGCTCCGGCGCCAGACCGGCCAGGCCCCCACCACCTCGGCACTCACTACCCCTGCAGGTTGCAGGTTAGAATTCATATATGTTTTGTTACTACACTTCTTTGTATAGTTGCATGCTTGGTTATTTGGTTAGACATGTCTTCATATAAATATTATTTTTCATGCATATTTGGTTAGACATGTGAATAGTTCAAACCAAAGATCAATTCTTTTACTAAAGGTTTCAGGCTGCAACTTAACACAATTCATGAATTGTCTTTATTGGGTTCAAATATTTGGCAGGGAGAGATCAATGTTGGGTTGCACACGCTAGATTATTAGGTTAATTTAGTTAGTTTATTAGGTTAGATTATTAGTCTAATTAGGTTAGTTAGTTAGGTTAGAAAAAAAGAGGAAAAGAAGAAGGAAACAAACGAAAAATAAAAAAAAGGAAAAGAAAACCCCCGACCCTCGACCCCCGAAGCCACTGACCCTCGACCCCCGACCCCTGACCCATGACCCCCGACCCGCGACGCTCGACGCCACCAACCCCCGACCCTCGACCCGCCACCCCCGACGCCACTGACACCCAACCCCCGACCCCTACGCCTAACGTCACTAACCCCAACTCCCGACCCACGAAGCCACAATCCCCCGACGCTCGACGCCACTGACCCTCGACTCCCGACGCCACCGACCCTCGACCCCCGACCCCCGACGCCACTGACCCTCGACCCCCGACGACACTGACCCCGGACCACCGACGCCACTAACCCCCGACCCCCGACGCTACCGACACGTGACACCACCGACCCTCGACATATTTTCTGATTATGTTAATTATAAAAACATCATATTTGTGTTGATCGGGTGAATTTCAATGTGCAGTTGTTCGACGACCTCCACGTGCGTTGGATGAGCTCCTCCCTGCGTTTAATTGTGAGCACAAATTACTTCTCCTCCTACCCCCTTAATTTGCTCTGTTCCGGTCTTCATGCCGATGAAACTTGCTAGCTATAGTTTTTTTCAATCATGAGTTTGCGTGACCAGTATGCGTATCTCGTTCGAAAGGGAGACATCTATAAATATGCATGTATTTGCATATTTCTAACCGCCATACTTTCAAATTGTCCAACTTATCCATGGATAGCCCGAGTATGTGTAGATTGGGTTCGTTTTCCCATATGATGTTTTCTGGATCCGATGCGGAATTTCGTCAGTGCCTCCCTGTTGTTCTCCGGGTACACATCCTCTCTGCTTATTGCCGAGACGTGTATTAGGAGGAGAGCAGGGAGGTGCTGCCAAAATTCTGTGTCGCATCCCGAGCATAGCATGGGAAAACGAACCCAATCTACACATACTCGGGTGGGATTAGGACCTATCTTTACCTATTAGCGTGTAGGATGGATGGACGTAATAAAACTAACAAACTTGATTAGCGAATGAATATATATGATGAATTATATATTTACTTCTTGTGCGCCCATAGGTAGCTAGGCAAGATGACTGATCGTGCTTGGATGTACACTGGTCACCCTAGTCAGAAAGACATGACCCATGAATGGTTAACAAAACTAGGGGGTTTGTGAGAGCCGCATTTGCAAATGGACAGCAAAAACATGGTGCCCCTGTCCCAACTGCGACAACTGAAAAAAGCAGACAAAGTTTGAAATGGGTAAACACCTGTAGAAGTGGGGTTTTACGCCTAATTATACGGTGTGGACTTTTCATGGTGACTCTGACCAACGTGCCAGAGCTGAGGTTCGACGTCTTTTCATGGTCGAAGAGACGGCCAGACAGATGACATGGAAAAAATTGGGCAAAAGAACTGAACTAGATGCGGATGGGAAGAAGATGCTGGTACACACTTTAGATGATTTTGCATGGAGGCACTTTGATGCATTACATAACGGTAAATCGGAAGATGCAAGGCATCCTAGAGTTGCCATCAGCACGGATTGGTTCAATGTGTATGGTATGACGACAACACAATACAGTTGTTGGCCTGTATTTGTCATTCCACTCAATCTCCCACCCGGAGAGATTATGAAAAGAAAGAACATTTTCCTGATGTTGATAATTCTAGGGCCCAACTACCCGGGGAAGAATATGAATGTGTACATGTAGTCGCTTAAGGATGAGTTGCAAGAAGCCTGGGATAATGGGATCAAGACGTACGATGCCACTACCATTTTTTTTCAAAATGCATGTGTGGTACATGTAGTCGACGCATGATTATCCTACGTTTGCGCTATTCGCTGGCTAGTGTGTGCCTGGAAGATTCCCGTGCACCACATGCAAGGCAGCTCTTTAGTTCCGTTGGCTGCAGGCTGGTCTCAAGTTTTCTAGCTTCGACATGCATAGACAGTTCCTGGATCCTGACCATAAGTTCAAAAAAGACAAGAAGAATTTCATCAAAGGTAGAGTTGTCAAAAACACTACACCAACTGCGTTGATAGGGCAACAGACCCTTGATCAGTTAAACGCTCTCGAGCCTGATCCTTTGTGTTGAGGGTACTTCAAAGGGTATAATACGGGACACGCCTGGACTCATAAGTCATGCTTATGGGATCTGCCTTACTTCAAAGACCTCCTTTGCACACAACATCAACGTGATGCGCACTGAAAAGAAAATTACGGAGGCCATTTTTGGTACATTGTTCGGCATAGAGGGGAAGTCAAAAGATAATCCTAAGGTTAGAATCGACCTCGAGGCTCTATGTGATAGACCATTACAAAACTTGCGACAACGGAAAGGAATGGAAAGCATAGCGAAGCCAAAGGCATGGTTCCATCTTGAAAGGCCAACTATGAGGGAAATGCTATTGTGGGTGAAAATGCGGTTGATGTTCCCCGATTGGTATGCTACAAATCTAAAGAATGGAGCGAGTCTTGAGAAATTGAAAATATTTGGTCTCAAGAGTCATGATTGGGACATATGGATTGAGCGGGTAATGCCGGTGATGTTGCATGGCTTTATCCCTAAGGATTTATGGCTAGTACTGGCAGAGCTGAGCTATTTCTTCCAATCTCTATGTGCAAAAGAACTATGGCCTGGCGTGCTAGATGAAATGGAACAGTTGGCGGCGGAGTTGATCTGCAAATTAGAAAAGAGCTTTCCACCGGGCTTCTTTAATCCAATGGAACATTTGATTTTGCATCTCCCGACCGAGGCAAGATTGGGGGGGCCCGTTCAAAATCGATGGTGCTACTCAACTAAGAGGATGCAGAAGACGCTTCGAGCTAAATGTAAAAATAAATGTAGAATTGAAAAATCGATGGACGAGGCATTTATTACCGAGGAGGCGGCAAACTTCGTGACAACACACTACGAAGCCAAAAATCATCATTTGCATAACCCGAAGCCTCTGTACAATTATTGCGATCCAAAAAAGGTCGATCCAACCTCAACCTATTCAAACGGAAGCTCGCACCATCCAGTGCTTCGAAAGGGAAATCGTTGGTTCTCGAAGAATGGCGGACCATTTCATTGTATATCTTCACCAACCTAACAGAAGTGCGGCCGTACATCGAGTAAGTTCTCGGTAAATTATTGTTCCGCAACTTCTAATTCCTTTGAACTACTCTTATTCCTGGATATTGGATATATAGTTGATACGTCACCGAATTTTCGAATGGAGCGCTCATCCAAAAAGGATTCCATCGAACAGTATGAGCTTCTTGCAAAGCATGGAGGCGACTATCTCGGTTTCATTCTTGGTTCAAACGAAGGGTAATTAATTACCATTAATGGCCCATTTGATTTCTTGGTCTAATTTGTGGCTAACGCATCCATTCTTTCGTATTAAACTTCTAGGCTGATGTAGAGTCTATGGACGCCGAGTTGAGACAAGTCGCTAATGGTTTTGACTATAAGATTCGTTCATTTGACAAATACAACATCAACGGGTATCACTTTCGTACCTTTGGCAAAGAGCTATCTATGCCCGACATAAAGACTACAAATTGTTCTGTCTCTGCTATCGGCGAAGGAGGCACCGATTATTATGGAAGACTTGAAGCAATTTATGAACTTCTATTCTATGGTGAAAACCCACCCACCGTCGTAGTCTTCAAATGTTATTGGTTTTAGCCGAGGGAGACTAGAAGGACTCATGAACATATAGGACTAGTTGAAATCAACCCAAACATGCACTTACATGTTCCCGATGTCTATATTCCGGCTCAACAGGCGACACAAGTTTTCTATCTATCGTGGGCCTGCCAAACTGATCCAAATCTAAAAGGTTGGGATGTCGTTTATGAAGTGCCGCCACATTTTAGACCATCTACCCTCAATGAAGAGGATTATGAACCTCACATTAACCCAGACACATATGAAGGAGAATTCTTCCAAGAAACATGTATGTCCAAGAAACGTTTCAAGAACCGCTCTACTTCACACCAGAACATTGAAGTAGACAGTGACAGTGAATCCGTCTTAACCCCTGAGCCCGAACAGGAAGAGCCGGAAGAAGAAGAAGAGGTTACTGCTGCGGATGACCTATCACTTCTTGACCGATTACATAATGGTGGCCTTCCACATGTTCTTCCTGATAGTGATGATGATGATGCATTTATTGATGATAGCGATGATCATGATGCATTTACTGACCACAAAGCATATATAGACGAGCACGATTGTTATTAGCTCATGTCAGGTATTCAACTATTACTATATATAAATTTTGATTTCATGTAGGTAATCAATTTTATTAGTCATGTTGGTATTTATGACGATGATACTCTTAAATTATATACATTTTATTACTCATGTTGGTATTTATGTTGTATTAATTTCATTTATTCTTTGTCATGAGAGGTGTTGAAAGATGGTGGTAAAGGGTCGAAAGCACTCCGCGGCTCCTTCTTCGTCGGCGGGTGGTGGGATGGATACTTCCATTCCTGCCTCGCCTCTTCGGAGAGCGTTTCTCTCTACTCTGCATGGAGTGGTGATACGTCTCCAACGTATCTATAATTTTTTATGGTTCCATGCTATTATCTTGTCAACTTTGGATGTTTTGTATGCATTTTATAACTTTTTTGGGACTGATCTATTAACTAAGTGCCAAGTGGCATTTCCTGTTTTTCTGTGTTTTTGACCCTTTTCAGAGAAGAATATTAAATGGAGTCCAAACGGCATAAAATCTCTGGAATGATATGCAGGGAACTTGAGAACCAAGGCAAAGGGTCCCGGTGGAGGCCACAAGCCCCCTAGGCGCGGCCTGGGGGAGGCGCGCCTAGTAGGCTTCTGGGCCCCTAGAGGCTCCTCTGCCCTACTTCTTCCCCCTATAAATTACCAAAAAATATGAAACCACATGAGAGAGCCACGAAAATACTTTTCCGCCACCGCAAGCTACTATCTCCGTAAGATCCCATCTAGGGCACGTTCTGGAGCCCTACCGGAGGGGGATTCAGACACGGAGGGCTTCTCCATCAACAACATTGCCTCTCCGATTATGCGTGAGTAGTTCACCACAGACCTTCGGGTCCATAGCTAGTAGGTAGATGTCTTCTTCTCTCTCTTGGATCTTCAATAAAAAGTTCTCCATGATATTCATGGAGATCTATCCGATGTAATCTTCTTTTGCGGTGTGATTGTCGAGATCCGATGAATTGTGGATTTATGATCAGATTATCTATGATTATTATTTGAGTTTCCTGTGATCTCTTATATGCATGATTTTGTATCCTTGTAATTCTCTTCGAGTTGTAGGTTTCGTTTGGCCAACTTGTTCTACAATTCTTGCAATGGGACAAGTGCTTCGTTTTGGGTTCATACCGTGCGGTGTCCTCACCCAGTGACAGAAGGGGTAGCGAGGCACGCATCATGTTGTTGCCATCAAGGGTAAAAAGCTAGGGTTTTATCTGTTGCATGAATTTATCCCTCTACATCATGTCATCTTGCTTAAGGCGTTACTCTGTTTGTTATGAACTCAATACACTAGATGCATGCTGGATAGCAGTTGATGTGTGGAGTAATAGTAGTAGATGCAGACAGTATAGGTCTACTTGTCTCCGACGTGATGCCTATATGTATGATCATTGCCTTAGATATCATCATGACTTTTCGCGGTTCTATCAATTGCTCGACAGTAATTCGTTCACCCACCATAATATTTGCTATCATGGGAGAATCCTCTAGTGAACACTATGGCCCCCGGGTCTACTTCACACCATATTTCAGCTCTACACTTTCACTTTGTTGCACTTTCCGCCTTCAGATCTCACTTTGCAATCAATCATAAAGGGATTGACAACCCCTTTATAGGGTTGGGTGCAAGTTTGTTTGTTTTTGCGCAGGTACTTTGGAGACTTGCCTTGGTACTCCGACTGGATTGATACCTTGGTTCTCAAACTAAGGGAAATACTTACAGCTACTATGCTGCATCACCCTTTCCTCTTCGAGGGAAAAACCAACACAAGCTCAAGAGGTATCAAGAAGAATTGCTGGCGCCGTTGTCGGGGAGTATCAAGTCAAGAATACTCTTCCTTCAACGTGTCAATTTCTGGCACTGGGGACTATTCTAAGTGAAGCTTATCCAAGTAACTGTCGCAAACTCATCTCCTCCATTTACTTTATTGCCTCTCGTTTTCCTCTCCCCAACTTGTGAAAAACAAAAATTTACAAAAATATTTGCCTTTTTCGTTCGCCCTTTTCTTTAGATTGCTTTTTGTTCGCTTGTGTGCTTGTCTGCTTGCTGAAGTCACCATGACTGAAAACACCAAACTTTGTGACTTCTAAAATACTAATAATAATGATTTTATTAGTACTCCGATTGCTCCCGCCACTAGTGCGGAATCATATGAAATTAATGCTGCTTTGCTGAATCTTGTTATGAAAGAGAAATTTTCCGGCCTTCCTAGTGAAGATGCCGCATCCCATCTTAATATCTTCATTGAGTTATGCAATATGCAAAAGAAGAAAGATGTGGATCATGATGTGTTTAAATTGAACCTATTTCCGTTCTCATTTCGAGATCGAGCAAAAACTTGGTTTTCATCTTTGCCCAAAAATAGCATTGATTCTTGGAATAATTGTAAAGATGCTTATATATCCAAGTATTTTCCACCCGCTAAGATTATCTCTTTCCTAATGATATCATGAATTTTAAGCAACTTGATCATAAACATGTTGCACAATCTTGGGAGAGAATGAAATTGATGATTAGAAATTGTCCCGCTCATGGCTTCAGTCTTTGGATGATTATACAACTCTTCTATGCTGGTTTGAATTTTGCTTCTAGAAATATCTTAGATTCCGCCTCCGTTGGAACTTTCATGGAAATCACAGTAGGAGAAGCCACAAAACTCCTAGACAATATCATGACAAACTATTCTCAATGGCACACAGAAAGGTCACCTACTAGTGAAAAAGTGCATGCTATAGAAGAAATTAAATCTTTGAGTGCTAAGTTGGATGAGTTAATGTAATTGTTTGCTAGTAAAGGTGCTCCTTTAGATCCAAATGATATGCCCTTGTCTTCCTTGATTGAGAGTAGCAATGAGAGCTTGGATGTTAATTTTGTTGGTAGGAATAATTTTGGCAACAACAATGCTTATAGAGGAAACTTTATTCCTAGGCCTTTTCCTAGTAATCCCTCTTTTAACTTTGGCAATTCCTACAACAATGCTCATGGACATTACAATAAATTACCCTCTCATCTAGAGAGTAATATTAAAGAGTTTATCAACTCTCAAAATATTTTCAATGCGTCCATAGAAGACAAACTTCTCAAAATTGATGACTTGGCTAGGACCGTTGATAGAATGTCTCTTGATATTGATGCTTTGAAATTGAGATGTGCTCCTCCCAAGATCAATATGGATGAAACTTGGAAAGCTATGTGTGTTCCCATGAATGAGAGTAAAGAAAGAACCGCCCAAATTCGTGCTGACATGAATGGCTTAAAAAGGCGTGTTCTTGTGATAAGAATCACAAAGATCTTAAAGTGCTTGGTGTGACTCCCATTGAATCCTTGTTTTCTAATGTCAAACCTAATGATGATGTGGCTCGATATGAATCCACCTTGGTTGAGAAACGCCCCAATGATTCAGAGTCTATCTATCTTGATGCTAAAAGCATTGAAAGTGGAGTACGGGATATCAAAACTTTGAGTAGTAATGAAATTACTACTTTGGATTTCAAGGAATTCAATTATGATAGTTGCTCTTTGATTGAATGTATTTCCTCGATGCAATCCATGCTAAACTCTCCACACGCTTATAGCCAAAACAAGGCCTTTACCGATCATATCGTTGATGGTATGATGAAATCTCTTGAAGAGAAACTTGAGTTGAAAGTTTCCATTCCTAGAAAACTTCATGATAAGTGGGAACCTACTATCAAAATCGAAATCAAAAACAATGAATGCAATGCTTTGTGTGATTTGGGTGCTAGTGTTTCCGCAATACCAAAGTCTTTATGTGATGTTCTAGGCTTCAATGATATTGATGAGTGCTCTCTTAATTTGCATCTTGTGGATTCTACTGTTAAGAAACCTATGGGAAGGATTTTTCTTATTATTGCAAATAAGAACTATGTACCCATAGATTTCATTGTGCTTGACATTGATTGCAATCCGATATGTCCCATCATTCTTGGTAGACCTTTCCTTAGGACTATTGGTGTTATCATCGATATGAAGGAAGGGAATATTAGATTTCAATTTCCATTAAATAGGGGCATGGAACATTTTCCTAGAAAGAAAATAAGATTGCCTTATGAATCCATGATGAGGGCTACTTATGGTTTGGGCACCAAAGATGACGATACTTGATTCTATCTCCTTATGCCTAGCTAAGGGCGTTAAACAATAGCGCTTGTTGGGAGGAAACCCAATCAATTTATCTTTTATTTTTTGCTTTCTGTTTTGTTGTGTCCACACCATTATAATTATGTTATGATTGTGTTTTTTGTGTTTCTTTTTGTGTTTGTGCCAAGTAAAACCTTTATGACTAGTTTTGGTAATGGTTGTTTGATCTTGCTGAAAAAGACAGAAACTTTGCGCTCACGAAATTATTTTTAATTCCTATCCAGAAATATCTGTTGAGTTGACTATTTTTGCTACTGGTTCATATGACAATTTCTCTAGTTTTCATAAATTTTCAGATTTCTTGAGATACGAGAAGTATACTAAGTATAGAGATTGCTACAGACTGGTCTCTTTTTGACAGATTCTGTTTTTGTTGTGTTGATTGCTTATTTTGATGAAACTATGGATAGTATCGGGTGGTACTAGCCATGGAAAAGTGAGAATATAGTAATATAACACCAATATAAATAGAAATTAAGTTTTCTACAGTACCTAAAGAGGTGGTGGTTTGTTTTCTTGTGCTAATGATATCACGAGTTTCTGGTTAAGTTTTGTGTTGTGAAGTTTTCATGTTTTGGGTGATGTTCTCATGGACAATGGGATAAAGAGTGGAAAGAGCTCAAGATTGGGGATGCCCAAGGCATCCCAAGCCAAATTCAAGGACACCAAAAAGCCTAAGCTTGGGGATGCCCCGGGAAGGCATCCCCTCTTTCGTCTTCAATCCATCGGTAACGTTACTTGGAGTTATATTTTTATGCACCACATGATATGTGTTTTGCTTGGAGCGTCCTGTATTATAGGAGTCTTTTCTTTTTGGTGTGTCACAATCATCCTTTCTGCACACCTTTTTTAGAGAGACATGAACTCATCATGATTTTTCTAGAATACTCATTGAGTTTCGCTTATATCTTTTGAGTTAGAAAATTTAGCTCACATGTGCTTCACTTATATCTTTTGAGCTAGATAACTTTGCTCTAGTGCTTCACTTGGATCTTTTTAGAGTACGGCGGTGTCATATTTTGGAGAAATAAGAACTCTCGATCTTCACTTATATCTTTTTGAGAGTGCTCTCTCTGAGTAACTAGATAATTGGCTTGTGCTATGAAAGTAGTCCTAAAGATGATAGGCATCCAAAGAGGATATAATAAAAACTTCCATATTCATGTGCATTGTTTATAAAGAGAAGTTTCATTCCTCTGAATTAGTTTTGAGACATGGATTTGGTAATATTAGTGTTATGTTAGTAGGGTGTTGTGAATCTAGAAATACTTGTGTTGAAGTTAGTGATTCCCGTAGCATGCATGTATGGTGAACCGCTATGTTAGGAAGTCAGAGCATAATCGATTTACTGATTGTCATCCTTCGTGTGGCGGTCGGGATCACGCGATGGTTTACACCTACCAACCCTTCCCCTAAGAGTATGTGTTTAGCACTTTGTTTCGATTACTAATAAAACTTCCGCAATAAGTATATGAGTTCTTCATGCCTAATGTGAGTCCATGGTATAGATGCACTTTCACCTTCCACCATTGCTAGCCTCTCTAGTGTCGCGCAACTTTCGCCGGTGCACAAACCCACTATATACCTTCCTCAAAACAGCCACCATACCTACCTATTATGGCATTTTCATAGCCACTCCAAGATATATTGCCATGCAACTCCCACCGTTCCGTCTCACGACTTGTGCCGTCACTTTCATATTGCCATTGCATGATCGTAAGATAGCTAGCGAGATGTTTCAACGTAATACGCTAAGCTAGATCGTTGCACATCCCGGTACACTCCCGGAGGCATTCCCTATAGAGTCATCATTGATCTAAGTGTGATGATCATCACAATTAGGGCATTGTCCCATGTGAGCAAAAATGAAAAGAGGCCAAAGTTGCCCACATAAAAAATATGAAAAGAGGCCAAAGAGCCCAAACAAAAAAATGAGAGAAAAAGAGAGAAGGGCCAATGCTACTATATTTTTCCACACTTGTGCTTCATAATAGCACCATGTTCTTCATGATAGAGAGTCTCTCATTTTGAAAATTCCATATACTAGTGGGAATTTTCATTCTATAACTTGGCTTGTATATTCCAATGATGGGCTTCCTCAAATTGCCCTAGGTCTTCATGAGAAAGCAAGCTGGATGCACACCCACTAGTTCTCATTTTAAGATTTCACACACTTGTAGCTCTAACTGCATCCGTTGCATGGTAATCCCTACTCATTCACATTTATATCTATTGATTGGCATCTCCATAGCCCGTTGATACACCGAGTCGATGTGACCATCACCTCCTTTTTGCCTCACAACCTCCACCACACTCTATTTCACCTATAGTGCTATATCCATGGCTCACGCTCATATATTGCGTGAGAGTTCAAAAAGGTTTGAGAAAGTAAGAGTGTGAAAACAATTACTTGGCCAATACCGGGGTTGTGCATGATTTAAATTCGTTGTGTGGGGGTGATGGAGCATAGCCAGACTATATGATTTTGTAGGGATAACTTTCTCTGGCCTTGTTATTTCAAAAGTTCATGATTACCTTGCTAGTTTGCTTGAAGTATGCATTTGATATCTTTTTTGGGACTAACCTATTAACTCAGTGCCAAGTGGTAGTTCCTGTTTTTTCCGTCTTTTTGACCCTTTTCGGAGAAGAATATTAAACGGAGTCCAAACGGAATAAAATCTCCGGAATGATTTTTTCCGCAACAAAAGATACGCAGGGAACTTAAGAACCAAGGCAAAGGGTCCCGGGGGAGGCTACAAGCCCCCTAGGTTCGGCCTGGGGGGGCGCGCCTAGAAGGCTTGTGGCCCCCCCGTGGCTCCTCTACCCTACTCCTTCCGCCTATAAATTCCCTAAGAATCTGAAACCACGGGAGAGATCCATGAAAATACTTTGCCACCACTGCAAGCTTCTATCTCCGCAAGATCCAATCTGGGGCACGTTCTGGTGCCTTGCCGGAGGGGGGATTCGGACACGGAGGGCTTCTCCATCTACTCCATTGCCTCTCCGATGATGCGTGAGTAGTTCACCACATACCTTCGGGTCCATAGCCAGTATCTAGATGGCTTCTTCTCTCTCTTGGATCTTCAATACAAAGTTCTCCATGATCTTCATGGAGATCTATCCGATGTAATCTTCTTTTGCAGTGTGTTTGTAGAGATCCGATGAATTGTGGATTTATGATCAGATTATTTATGATTATTATTTGAGTTTCCTCTGATCTCTTATATGCATGAATTAGTATCCTTGTAATTTTCTTCAAGTTGTGGGTTTCGTTTGGCCAACATGATCTACAATTCTTGCAATGGGAGAAGTTCGTGGTTTTGGGTTCATACCGTGCGGTGTCCTCACCCAGTGACAGAAGGGGTAGCGAGGCACACATCATGTTGTTGCATCAAGGGTAAAAAGATGGGGTTTATATCTATTGCATGAATGTATCCCTCTACATCATGTCATCTTGCTTAAGGCGTTACTTTATTTGTTATGAACTCAATACACTACATGCATGCTGGATAGAGGTCGAGGTGTGGAGTAATAGTAGTATATGCAGACAGTATCGGTCTACTTGTCTCGGACGTGATGCCTATATGTATGATTATTGCCTTAGATATCATCATGACTTTGCGCGGTTCTATCAATTGCTCGACAGTAATTTGTTCACCTACCGTAATATTTTCTATCATGAGAGAAGCCTCCAATGAACACTATGGCCCCCGGGTCTAAGTCACACCATATTTTCAGCTCTACACTTTCACTTTGTTGCACTTTCCGCCTTCAGATCTCACTTTGCAATCAATCGTGAAGGGATTGACAACCCCTTTATAGCGTTGGGTGCAAGTTTGTTTGTTTTTGCGCAGGTACTTTGGAGACTTGCCTTGATACTGCTACTGGATTGATACCTTGGTTCTCAAACTGAGGGAAATCCTTACTGCTATTGTGCTGCATCACCCTTTCCTCTTCAAGGAAAAAACCAACGCAAGCTCAAGAGGTAGCAAGTGGCCGCTTCTTCGACTCTCGCGGCCCTCGTGAGTGGAAGTCGACCACCCGCGAAGCCGAGAGGTACTAAAGGTATTACTCATGTTGGTATTTATGTTGTACTCATGTTGGTATTTATGTTGTACTCATGTTGGTATTTATATACATTTTATTACTCATGTTGGTATTTATGTTGTACTAAAGGTACACGTGGCCACGGGAGAGGTAGGGTGGTGGCTGCCACGCCTTCCTCACGTGAGCACAGTACTTCTAGGGTGGATTCGTCTGAGGTGGAGGCTACACGGTCTCAGGTCGACGAGCCTGAGGTCGACGAGCCTCAGGTCGACGAGCCTTCGACCCATGAGACTCGTGTTCTAGAGGCTTCGTTCCAGGCGACTCCGGAGCAAAGCAGGGATGAGGGTACGTCCCCAGAGACCAGTGGGACACCTGGGCTGATCTGGGTTAGCCTCAGCCAAGTGGCCATGTTGATAGCGACGTGGCGCTGGGTGAGGGGGCCACCGTCTACCAGCATGGTAGTTCGGGGCTCCCGCTCGTGCCAGCGACCCGCGAGCAGAGGTGGTCGATTAAGCCAAATGATGACTAGTAAGTTAATTTACTCTTATTTAACCTTTTGCCTTCATGTTTTCTCAAATATCTAATGATTTGGCTTTAATTTGTCATACTGCACGGGTTGGATTGTTGCCAAGGGTATCCGCAATCTCAACAGCGTCCTTGGTGTGCTTTGCCGTCAGAACTTCCCGGGGTTTGTTACGTTTCTCGGTCGGGAGAGAGAGGTAGGAATGACCTGGGAGCACTACTTGGGTGCCCTGGCCTCGCCAGAGGTGGAGATCGACGGTGTTTTGTGCCACACAAGGGCCAACATGGTGATCCGATAGTTCTGGTTAATTTCTTCTTCTTCTCTAATCCTTCTTCTCATTCTTCTTCTCCTTCTTCTTCTCTTCTTCTTTTTCATCTTCTCTCCTTCTTCTTTTTCTTCTCCTTCTTCTCTTCTTGCTTCTTCTCTTTCTTCTTCTACGTAGCTTATTTTCCCCCAACAAAGACATACTTAGCTAATTATCCTCCAAAATGACATAATTAGCTTAGTTAGGTAAAAACATCATAAGAACCTTGGTTAACTCATTAAATGCTAATTTAGCTCCGAAATGACATAATAAGCTCAAAATGGCATAACAACATTGGTTAGCTCATGAATATTATATACTTAGCTTTGTTTTCCTCTAAAATGACATAATTAGCCCATTTAGCTCCAAAAAGACATACTTAGCTAAAAATCAGCTATTAAATAGCCTATAATTAGCTTAGCTAGCTCCAAAATGCGTTAAAAATCATAATTGGCTCCAAAATGACATATTTTACCCAAGTTAGCTCTAGAATGGCCTATACTTAGCTTGGCTTCCACCTAAATGACATAGTTAGCTTAGTTAGCTCGAAAATGGCCTATTTAATAAAAAATGACCTATACTTACCTAAGTTCTCTTCTAAATGACATAATAAGGCTATGTAGCTCCAAGATGACCTATTCCACCTAACTTAGCTATTAAATGGCCTATAATTAGCTTACCTAGCTCCAAAATGCCTTAATAATCATAGTTGGCTCCAAAATGACATTTTTTCCCAAGTTAGCTCTAGAATGGCCTATACTTAGCTTGGCTTCCACCAAAATGACATAATTAGCTTAGTTAGTTCCAAAATGGCCTATTTAATAAAAAAATGACCTATACTTAGCTAATTATCCTCCAAAATGACATAATTAGCTCCAAAAAAGGCATAATTAGCTAATTTAGCTCGAAGAAGAGGACACGAGTAGAAGAAAGAGGAAAAATGAAAAGAAGGAAGAAGAAGAAGAAGAGAAGAAGAAGAGAAGGAGGATAAGGAGAAGGAGGAGAAGAAGGAGAAGGAGCCCTCCTTCTTCTCTCCTACTTCTTCCCCTTCTTCTTCTCCTTCTTCTTCTCTTCTTATTTTCGTCTTCTTCGCCTTCTTCTTCTCTTCTTCTTTTCTTCTTTTTCTCCTCTTCCTTCTCCTTCTCCTCCTCCTCCTCCTCCTCCTCCTTCTTCTTCTTCTTTTTCTTCTCCTTCTTCTTCTGTTTCTTCTTCTACGCAGCTTATTTTCCACAACAAAAACATACTTAGCTAGTTATCCTCCAAAATGACATAATTAGCTTAGTTAGGTAAAAACATCATAAGAACCTTGGTTAGCTCATTAAAATGACTAATTTAGCTCCAAGATGACGTAATAAGCTCAAAATGGCATAAGAACCTTGGTTAGGTCATGAATATTATATACATAGCTTGTTTTCCTCTGAAATGACATAATTAGCCCATTTAGCTCCAAAAAGACATACTCAGCTATTAAATAGCCTATAATTAGCTTAGCTAGCTCCAAAATGCCTTAATAATAATAGTTGGCTCCAAAATGACATATTTTACCCAAGTTAGCTCAAGAATGGCCTATACTTAGCTTGGCTTCTACCTAAGTGACATAATTAGCTTAGTTAGCTCCAAAATGGCCTATTTAACAAAAAATGACTTATACTTACCTAAGTTCTCTCCTAAATGACATAATAAGGCTTACGTGGCTCCAAGATGACCTATTCCCCTTAACTTAGCTATTAAATGGCCTATAATTAGTTTAGCTAGCTCCGAAATGGCTTAATAAGCATCGTTAGCTCCGAAATGACCTATTTTACCCAAGTTAGCTCTGAAATGACGTGTAGTTAGCTTGGCTTCCACCAAAATGACATAATTAGCTTAGTTAGCTCCAAAATGGCCTATTTAGTAAAAAAATGACCTATACTTACCTATGTTCTCTTCTAAATGACATAATAAGGCTATGTAGCGCCAATATGACCTATTCCACCTAACTTAGCTAATAAATGGCCTATAATTAGCTTAGCTAGCTCCAAAATGGATTAATAATCATAGTTGGCTCCAAAATGACATATTTTATCCAAGTTAACTCTAGAATGGCCTATACTTAGCTAAGTTCTCTCCTAAATGACATAATAAGGCTATGTAGCTCCCAGATGACCTATTCCACCTAACTTAGCTATTTAATGACCTATAATTAGCTTAGCTAGCCCCAAAATGGCTTAATAAGCATAGTTGGCTCCAAAATGATGTATTTTTCCCTAAGTAGCTCCAAAATGACATATACTTAGGTAAGTTCTCTCCTAAATGAAATAATAAGTCTATGTAGCTCCAAGATGATTTATTCCCCCTAACTTACGTACTAAATGGCCTATACTTAGCTAACTTCTCTCCAAAATGACCTATACGTCTCTTCTTCATCTAGTCTTCTTCTTCTAACTTTCTTATTCGCCATTTTGCAGATTACATTCACTTCATGGGAAGCTTGGATTATATTGATGGAGTACTTGAATATGGTTTCTTCTACCATGGCTTCACGGAAGCCTGGATTGAAACTATTGTAGTATATGTATATATATATGAAACTTGGTATGTATGGATGAAACTAGTGTAATATATGGTTTGGTACGGATGCAACTTGCAAAATATGTATATTGTGAAAATATTTCTGATTTGTGTGGAAATTGCTGGATATTACAGAAAATAAAATAAACACGGGCTGTTTTGAGCCTTTGTCGTCCGCCCACCGACGACAAAGGGCTTAGAGCAGATGGCAAAGGCTCCAGAGCCTGGGCTGAAACACACTAGGGGTGCCCCCTTTGCCGTCTGCCTCGAACATGGCTGACGACACAGGGGGGAGGGCAGACGAAAAATATGGAGGGGCAGACGACAAAGGTGGAGGGAGAGAGGGGCTGGGTGCCGCCCTTTGCCGTCTGCCTCAAACATGGCTGACGGCACAAGGGGGAGGGCAGACGACAAAATATGGAGGAGCAGACGGCAAAGGCCAGGTGGGCCCAGTAGGCTGCCGTTAGCACTTGACGGGAGCGCCTTGTGGATCTGCCGTCACATTTTCTTTGTCGTCTGCCCCCCATGGCAAAGATTCTTTGCTGTCCGCCTTCTAAAGGCGGACGACAAAGAACCTCTTCACCGGATAAATCATTATCGTCTAGTTTGTCATGTGCTGACGGACGGCCTTTGACGTCCGGGGTGCCCCCCTTTGCCGTCTTCCATGGCAGACGACAAAGTCTCAGATTCTTGTAGTGCTTGACTCTTGAGGCCGAGTCTCGCCTCGGAATATCCGCCGCTCTGGAGGCGTCCTGATGAGGCCCCCTGCGGGTCTTGATTTTGTTCCTCCTCGCGAGGCTTGGCCCCTCGCGAGGACCTTGCCTTGAGTGGTGCCGCACCCAATTGTGCTTGTTTGATAAAGTGGGCCAGCCCTAGGCCACAACCAGACAAGTCTGGGTACCCCCATTTCCAGAACGGAGACAGTGAGGATCTCTAATCCAACATCTTGCATCGGGTTTCTTATCAGTGAGGAGTTCGTATGAGGTTTTCTTGAGGAATTTGTGAAGATATACCCTGTTGATGATGTGGCAAGCAGTGTTGATTGCTTCACGCCAAAAGCGACGAGGAGTATGTTATTCTTCAAGCATAGTTCATGCCATTTCAACCAGAGTCCTCTTCTTGCATTCCACAATGTCGTTCTGTTGAGGAGTATAAGGAGCAGCCAATTCATGAGTAATACCAAGTTCATCAAGATAATCATCAAGGCCACTATTGTTGAATTCTGTACCATTATCACTCCAGATGTTTTTTATCTTCACGTCAAAGTTTGTTGAGGCCCTTGAATAAAATCGTTTGAAGACTTCCTGCACTTCATTTTTGTAAGCAATGATGTATACCAACTATACGAGAATAGTCATCAACAATAAAAAAGCCATATAAAGATGTTGCATTGGTTAGAGTAGCATAATGAGTAGGTCCAAAGAGATCCATGTGAAGCAATTCAATCGGACAATTAGTAGTTATGATAGTCTTCGAGGGGTGTTTGGATCTGGTCATTTTTCCAGATTCACAAGCACTGTAGAGATGGTCCTTGAGGAATTTACAGTTTCCATGCCAATGCCATGCTTCTTCTTCGCTAGTGTGCGCAAATTCCTCATGCCTGCATGACCAAGTCGTCGATGCCATAGCCAGCCTTCTGAGGTTTTTGCTAGTAAACACGTGGCTGGTTCAGGATCTGTAGAAAAGTCAACAATGTACGAGTCTCCTCTCCTAAGCCTCTGAAGACTTTGGATTTATTAGATTCCATGATGACTACACATCTATATTTTCCAAAGATGATATCATATCAAGATCACAAAAGCATTGAGACTAACATGATGTTAAACCCAAGGGATTCGACAAGCATGACTTTGTCCATGTGTCGATCCTTAGAGATAGCCACTTTACCAAGTCCCAGTACCTTGCTTTTACCTTTATCAGCGTAAGTGATTTGCTGCATTGGTGATTGATACAGTGGTACATTCATCAATAAGCTTTTATCAATAGTCATGTGATTTTTACTTCCACTGTCAAGAACCCAGTCTGTGTTCTTGGGTTTGTCATCATGTAGATGAATTAGTACACCTTACGATCTCATATGCTTCATATTTGAAGAATATGATATCAACTTCATCAGACTTGAATTTCATCACAAACAGTAAATTTGAGGACGTGTGAAATGTTAGATCATTTCACCATGTTTTAGCTTGCGTCCAATCAAGCAATTTCCTCAGGTCTCCAGCAAGTTCTTCACATGATGACTTTCAACTGGAGATCTGACCTGCAAAAGTGATTAGTTTGATTTCTTCACCACCAACATGTGAAGGGGTGGCAAAGAGTTCATCATCTTACGAGCACCATATGAGAATGGAGGCATTGAAGCTAATGCACTTCTTTTCATAGTAGGGGGGTTAGAGTACTCAAATGAATAGGCAAAGAAGTTCTTTGAGGACTTACGAAAATCATTATTCGAGGAATAGTGCTCATACTCATGTCCCTTGTAGTATCCATGCATATCAGAAGCATTAGTGCGAGTACGAGCATAATATTGACCATTTGAGAAATTTGATCCTCGTGAAGACTTTGGTCCACCTGAGGAATTTGATCTGACGTTCTGGTTCTTCACTGGTGGTGTCATGAGGACATTCACATGAAGATTTTCCAAGAAGCTTTTAGGAACCCAGATTTTCCTTAGGGAGGTTCGTTCCTTAAGTTAGTTATGACATAACGAGCAAATACTTCACCAGGCCGATTTTTGAACAGTTTATATTTGGAGTCTAATGACTCATCAGAGGAATAGGACATTTCACATGCAAAGCCCGTTTGAGTGGATGGGTCAATGTGAGGTCGTTTAGCAGCAACCCATGAGGTTTTGGGGTACTACTCAGGTTTCCAATATGATCCATCAACATTCAGTTTCCTCTCGAAGGCAATACCTCTTTCCTCGGGTTCCTGTTCGGAATGTGCCTTTTGAGCACATCGCAAAGGGTTTTATGCCCTTTGGGACTTTTGTATATGCTTGTCATATACAATTCCTTCAAAACTGCATTTTTGTCAGTATCATTTGTGGTTTCCACAAGTGAAGAATTTGATACCACATGAACAGTTGAAGAATTTGTAGCGATAGAAGCATTTGAGGTCTCAGGTGAAGAATTAGCAGTTTCACGTTTGATGTATTTTAGACATGGTGGAATGAATTGTTCCCGAGCGGTACTTATCTGTTGAGCAAGCAATGAATCATTTTGTATTCTAAGATCATCATGGGAAATTCTTAACTTCTCAAGTTCGAGTTTCCTTTGAAGAAATTCATAGGAAAGCTTCTCATGATCAGCAAAGAGTGTGCAATAGCAATCTTGAAGACTATCAAATCTAGACTGGAGACTTTGAATATCTTCAGTGAGGGTTTGAGTACAATTCATTTCATCATTCAACAGATCATCGCTTTTGTCTAACTCTTTCTGAAGCTTTTCAATAGCACTTTGTTGCTTAGTGACAATGTTGGCAAGTTTATAGTAATTGGGTTTTCGATAATCATCAGGTTCATAGTCACTAGAATAAGAGGAGGATGTGTGGTTTGGTACCTTTGAACCTTTTGCCATGAAGCAATAGGTGGGACAGAAGCCATCCGCATATTCATAAGTGTTGTGGATGTTTTCATTTTCCTCAAGGTTGAAGATCGACTTGCTGAAGAATGTGGTAGCACGTGCAAGACTTGCCACACAAGACCTTGACTCCACTTCAGAACCTTCCTCTTCATCACATTCCTCAGGTTCTTCTTCAAAATACATTTCCTAGCCAATGAGTGCCCGAGCCTGTCTGAAACTGGTCTTCTTGTGCGATGAGGACTTTGAAGATGAGGACTCTGAAGATTTCTTGTTTTTCTTCGGGTCATCAAAACTTTCATCCTTGTATTTCTTCTTCCTTGATTCTTTCACCGAGCAAGGAGAGTCATCTATCTAGTGACCAGATTTCTTGCATTTGTGGCAGGTACTTTTCTTATAGTCCTCAGATGAAGAGTGTGATTTCCTCATATATTTTCTTCAAGATTTTCCAAACTAGCCACGCTTGGTGAACTTGTGGAATTTCCTCATGAGCATAGCAAGTTCCTGCCCAAGTTCTTCAGGATCACCAGGATTGTAGTCAGATTCTTCTTCTTCAGATGAGGAAACAACCTTTGCCTTCAGTGCACGTGGTCTTGAATACCTTGGTCCATACAGATCTCTCTTTTCTTCTTGTTGGTATTCATGAGTATTGAGTCTCTCAAGTATATCAGCAGGATCAAGCATCTTGTAGTCTCTTCGTTCTTGAATCATCAAAACCAGTGTGTCAAACAATGGGTCAAGAGATCGTAACATTTTCTTCACAACTTCATGGTCAGTGATGTCTCTGGCTCCTAGAGCTTGCAATTCATTTGAGATGCCAGTGAGGCGATCAAAGGTGTCTTGGCAGCTTTCATTGTCAAGACTCTTGAAACGGTTGAAGAGATTGCAAAGAACATCGACACGAGAGTCACGCTCGTTGAGACTCCTTCATTGACTTTGGAAAGCCTATTCCAGATAAGTTTAGTTGTGCCCAAAGCACTGACTCTACGATACTGACCTTTGCTTAGGTGGCCATAGATGATATTCTTTGCTTGCGAGTCAAGTTGCTTGAACTTCTTCACATCAGCGGTAGATATAGTAGCAGTGATGGAGGGAATGCCATTTTCCACAATATACCAGAGATCGTTGTCAATTCCTTGAAGATGCATTTTCATCTTGGTCTTCCAGTAGGGGAAGTCCTTTCCTTTGAATGTAGGACATCCTGCAGTAACCTTGATCATACCTGCGGTCAACATAACTAAAACTCCAGGTGGTTAAACTAAAATCACACAGACAAGGGAGTACCTTGCTCTGGTACCAATTGAAAGTGCGTTATATCGACTAGAGGGGGGTGAATAGGCGATTTTTACAATTTCATCACCGAGGAAAATCCTAGTGAGGAAAATCCTCAGTCATGAACTGAGTGCAGCAGAAATAGTAATAAGTTGGAAGTGCGAAGACGTCTACACCAAAGTACTCAGCATGAATTAAGAGAATTGGTTTACACGGGTCAAGAGTACAGGATAAGCAGGTGAAGAATAACACAGGTGATGAATTTGAGGTGAGGTATTCAGAGAAAGTCTTCAGTCAAATTCTTCAAACAATACAGATGAAAGTCCTCAACATGCATTTGAGGAAATGAAAGGAGTTGAGGAAATAAAACGAGTAGCTCGATGAAGACAATTGTTAATGACCCAGTTGCAACTGCTGTCACAGTTGTACGTCTGGTTTGGAGCAGCTCGGTATGGAAACCAAAGGACACACAATCTCGAGACACACAGTCCCTCCCGTATTCTCTTTGAGTTAAGGACACACAGTCTTCCAGGCAGACTTCCAAACCCTCACAAACTCGGTCACCCGACGATCCATAATTGACTACTGGATGCTATTGACCATGACGCCTAGCCGTCTGGAGGATGCACAATCCTCAAAGGTAACAAGCATTGGTTCCACACAGGAATAACTTCTTCAGTGATGCTCAATCACTTCGGTTTCAGTTTGGGTTTGGGTGTTTAGGGTATTTCCGCACTTGATGATTTTCGCTCAAAGGCTTTGAGGAATTTGGGTTGCTCTAAATGACAAGTGTCAGTTTCTCTCGGAGCATCCAACTAGCTAGTGGTTGTGGGGGTGGCTATTTATAGCCTGGGTGCATCCTGACATGATTTGACATAAATGCCCTTAATGATATGACCACTTGGTGGATAAGATTTGGGACAGGTGGCGCGTGGCGCGGCAACGGTCGGAACTTTTAACTGTGAAAGTCCTCATGTCTCTCATGTTCCCAGTTTGAGGATTTGGTAGGTGTATCTTTGAGTTGAGCATCATGAGGAAATTCTTTCCGTTGTTTTACCATGACCCACTTTAACAGTACGGTGTTCCTATGCCTCAAGAATGAAGAAAATGAAACAGAAAGAGTAAATCTTCAAGCTTCAAAGTCTTCAGAATATTTCCTTTGGGACACACCGAATTCCTCATCTTCAATATCTTCGTGAGGAATATCAATTTCTTCGCAATTTCTTCGCGATCAAAGTCTTCAAGGAATGACCAATGTCTTCACCCGAAGACATAAATTTGTACAGGTCGATATTCATTTAATAACTCAAACTCCTCAGCGACTTATAGAGCATGTGTACACTTACAAACATATCAGTCTCTTTACCTATAAGTCTTCAAACAACCAAAATCACTAAGGGGTATTACATGCACTTACACTTCCCAAGGAAAAGTGGTTTAAATATCATCCTCCATTGAAAAATTACCCGAGGAACCTTTTAAAAGTAAGAAGAAAGAAATAATTGTTAGCCATGTTGATCCAATTGATCCTACTACTTACATTGAGAAACCTCCTTTTCGTTTTAGGATTAGGGAACATGCTAAGGCTACAACTATGGTTAATTAAAGTTTTGTTAGGACACCTAAACCTTCTGGACAAATAAATGTTGAGCCTAGTGTTGCTATAGTTAAAGATCTCCTAGTTGATAATATTGATGGGCAGGTTATTTGCCTCTGTGATGAAGCTGCTAGAATTGCAAAACCTGTTAGAAACAAGCAAGATTATCTCCATAAAAATAAACCAGTTGTAGGCATGCTTGTCATCCAAGTTAAAATCGGATATCATTTCTAACATGGGTTGTGTCATATTAGTTCTAGTGTTAGTGCTATACCGTTTACATTATATCAAGAAATTATGGATGATATATGATGACCCACAAGTATAAGGGATCAATCGTAGTCCTTCCGATAAATAAGAGTGTCGAACCCAACGAGGAGCAGAAGGCTCTGATAAGCGGATTTCAGCAAGGTAAAAACTGCAAGCATTGAAAGTAGCGGTAACAAGTGATTGTGTAGTGAGGTGAAACACAGCGAGCAAAAAGTAACAAGTAACAAGTAGTAGCAACGGTGCAACAAGTGGCCCAATCCCTTTTGTAGCAAGGGACAAGCCTGAACAAAGTCTTATAGGAGGAAAAACGCTCCCGAGGACACACGGGAATTTCTGTCATGCTAGTTTCATCATGTTCATATGATTCGCGTTCGTTACTTCGATAGTTTGATATGTGGGTGGACCGGCGCTTGGGTACTTCCCTTACTTGGACAAGCATCCCACTTATGATTAACCTCTCTCACAAGCATCCGCAACTACAAAAGAAGAATTAAGACAAAGTCTGACCATAGCATTAAACTAGTGGATCCAAATCAGCCCCTTACGAAGCAACACATAGACTGGGGTTTAAGCTTCTGTCACTCCAGCAACCCATCATCTACTTACTACTTCCCAATGCCTTCCTCTAGGCCCAAATATGGTGAAGTGTTATCTAGTCGACGTTCACATAACACCACTAGAGGAAAAGCAACATACAACATATCAAAATACCGAACGAATATCAAATTCACACGACTATTATTAACATGACTTATCCCATGTCCTCACGAACAAAAGTAACTACTCACAAAACATAATCATAATCATGATCAGAGGTGTAATGAATAGCATCAAGGATCTGAACATAAACTCTTCCACCAAGTAATCCAACTAGAATCAACTACAAAGAGTAATCAACACTACTAGCAACCTTACAAGTACCAATCGGAGTTGCGAGACGAAGATTGGTTACAAGAGATGAACTAGGGGTTGGAGAGGAGATGGTGCTGATGAAGATGTTGATGAAGATGCCTCCCGTCCGACGAGAGGAGTGTTGGTGATGACGATGGTAACGATTCCCCCCTCCGGGAGGGAAGTTTCCCCGGCAGGATCGTCCTTCCGGAGCTCTAGATTGGATCTGCTCAAGTTCCGCCTCGTGGCGGCGGCGAAACCACGAAAAATCTCCCTCTTGATTTTTTTCTGGACCAGGACGCTTCATATAGCAAAAGAGGGGGGCTAGTGGGCCGTCAGGGATCCCACAAGCCCCCACTCCGCCACCAGGGGGGTGGCGGTGTCAGGGCTTGTGGCGCCCTGGCAGCCCCCTCCGGTAGTTCTTTCGCCCAGTATTTTTTATATAATCCCAAAAAAATCCACGTAACTTTTCAGGGCATTTGGAGATGTGCAGAATAGTGGACTAGGATTTGCTCCTTTTCTAGTCCAGAATTCCAGCTGCCTGAATTCTCCCTCTTCGAATAAACATTGCAAAATAAGAGGGAAAAGGCATAAATATGGTACCACAAGTAATATAACAGCCCAAAAAGCAATAAATATCAAAATGAATGCATGATGCAAAATGGACGTATGAATATAGAACCCTTTGAGATTGAAGATATTTTTGTCGCTATTACACTTGCAAACCGTGATACTATTTCACCACTTGGGATTGTTAGAGATGTTGAAGTCTTGTGTGGAAAATTCAAGTACCCGGCTGATTTCCTAGGACTAGGTCAGAACAAGATAATTTTTCTCCCATTATATTTGGTAGACGTTTCTTGAATACTGTTAATGCTGAAATTAATTGTGCTACTAAGAAGGTCAAAGTGTGCTTTGGTGATATGTCTTATGAGTTTAATTTTTTTAAGTTTAGTAAACAACTACACGAAAAAGAATTGCCTAATAAAGATGAATAATTGGTCTTGCTTCTATTGGTGTACCCCCTATCAATCCACTAGAACAATATTTGCTAGACCATGAAAATATATGCATCTGAATGAAATGAAATGAAATGGATAAGATATTCTTTGATGAACAACATATCCTTAAGCACACCCTCTGAGATGATATTTTCGGGGATTCGCCTCCACACAAGGGAGATCCCCTTTTTGAGCTTAATACATTACCTGATACATTGAAATATACTTATCTTGATGAAAAGCAGATAAATCTAGTTATTATTAGTGCTAAGATTTCAAAGCATGAAGAAACGAAATTACTCAAAACTTCAAGGAAGCACATGGCTATTATTGAATATACTCTCAATGATCTTAAGGGCAAAAGCCCCACTCTGTGCGAGCACAAGATTAATATGGAACCAGATGCTAAACCCGTCATTGATCATCAACGCCGTCTCAATCCTAAGATGAAAGAGGTGCTGAGAACTGAAATATAAAAACTTCCATAGGCAGGTAGAATTTATCCTATTGTTGTTAGTAGATTGGTAAGTCCTGTTCATTGTGCTCCTAAGAAAGGCGGTATAAGTGTTGTTCCTAATGATAAAAATGAACTTATTCCACAAAGAATAGTAACTAGTTATAGGATGGTAAATGGTTTTAGGAAATTGAATAAAGCTACTAGAAAATATCATTACCCATTGTCTTTTATCGATCAAATGTTAAAATATTATCCAAGCACACACACTTTTGTTTCCTTGATGGATATTATGGATTCTCTAAAGTACATGTGTCAAAAGAGGATCAAGAGAAAACTACCTTTACTTGCCCATTTGGAACTTATGCTTATAGGCGTATGCCTTTTGGTCTCTGCAATGCACGTTCTACCTTTCAAAGATGTATGACTCGTATATTCTGTGACTTATGTGAAAAGATTGTTGAGGTTTTTATGGATGATTTTTTCATTTACGGGATTTCTTTTAATGATTGCTTGAGCATCCTTGATCGAGTTTTGATGAGATATGAAGAAATTAATCTTGTATTGAATTTTGAGAATTGCCACTTTATGGTGAATGCAGGTATAGTAATTGGGCATAAAATTTCTGAACGAGGTATTGAGGTGGACAAAGCCAAAGTTGATGCAATAGAGAAAATGCCACACCTAAAAGACCTCAAAGGTATAAGATGTTTCCTTGGTCATGCTGGTTTCTATAGGCGTTTCATTAAATATTTATCAAAGATTTCTAGGCCATTAACTAATCTTCTTCAAAAAGATGTTCCTTTTGTTTTTGATGATGATTGTGTAGAAGCCCTCAAATTAATTAAGAAAGCCATAAATTGTGCACTTATTTTTCAACCACCTGATTGTAACTTACCTTTTGAAATCATGTGTGGTGCTAGTGATTATGTTGTTGGTGTTCTTCAATGGAAAAGAGTAGAGAAACAATTTAATGTTATCCATTATGCTAGTAAGACCCTGGATAGTGCCCAAACAAATTCTATTACTACTGAAAATGTATTCTTACCAGTTGTGTTTGCATGTAATAAGTATAGACCTTACATCGTTGATTCTAAAGTAACTATTCACACTGATTATGCTGCTATTAAATACCTTATGGAAAAGAAAGATGCTAAACATATACTTATCAGGTGGGTGCTTTTACTGCAAGGATTTGATTTGCATATCATTGATAGGAAGGGAGGTGAAAACCATGTAGTAGATAACTTGTCTAGGATAGGAAATGTTGTTGATGACCCACTACCTATTAATGATAATTGTCCAAGTGAAAAACTTGTTGTTGTAAGTACTTTACGTAGTACTCCTTGGTACGCGGATTACGCTAATTACATTGTTGCTAATTATATTCCGCCTAGCTTCACCTATCAAAAAAACAAAAAAATTCTTCTATGATTTTCGACATTACTTTTGGGATGACCCACATCTTTATAAAAGAGTAGATGGTGTTATTAGATGTTGTATACCTGAGCATGAACATGAACAAATCCTAAGGAAGTGCCATTTCATGGGCTATGGAGGACACCATGCTCATGATAGAACTACACACAAGTTATTATAATCCAGTTTCTATTGGCCTACTATTTTTAAAGATGCTCATAAGTATGTCCTTACATGTGATGAATGTCAAAGATTCATAACTCCGATGATATAAAGATCAATAACAACGAAGGCAAAATCCAAGAGTGGTAAATGGGAAAAGAATTAAGCATCACTTCTCAACTACGCTAATTAATGTTGAAACTAATATTATTCAAGTGATAACACCGAAAGAGCAAATAAGAGATACCTTCCGGAAAGCTCCAGAAACCTGAAAAGGACTAGGTACGTGAAACAGTAAGGAAACTGACTCCAAAAGTTACAAAAAATATTTTCTATTTCTTTTTGGTATTTTAGAAAAAATCAAAAAATAGAAGGAGTTAGGGGACCCATGAAGGAGGTGCTAGGGAAGAAAACAGAGTTCGGGAGGCACACGAGGGCCTCACAAGCCATCAGGGCGCGACCACCCCCTGGTCACAACCTGATGGCTTGTGGGGTCCTCGTGTGCCTCTTAGACTCCATTTTCTTCTCGAGCACGTATCCTGACGTGAAAAAAATCATTATATATACTCCCAACTATTTTGACCACCGCATCGTGATATTTTGCTGTGTTCTTGTTTCGGGTTGTTTTTTGATAGATTCCCAAAGGTGTGGAACTATCTGTTCGTCCTCCTCCAACAACAACGAGGACCAAACATGGATGTTGGAGAAGGAAATCGAACAAGAAGGATCCAATGATGTTATCTTGGTAGAAGGACCTCGGGACTCCATGGAAGTGCACCCCCGGCCTAAGAACTTGGAACACTAGCTGCCATATCCTATTCTTCGAATACTTGCCCACCAATGGGGAGGAGAGCCTAGCTATTTCATCAAGCGCATGGTGAATCTACCACGAGGAGGTCTCTTGGCAGGTTACATGCAAATAAATTTCACAATTTCATTCATAATTATGGAGTGGAGAATATTCCTCGCTCACACCATCCAATTGGGACATCTCTCATCCAAGTGAAAGTGTCGGTGTACTAAGAAATGGGGTCTTTAGTACCCCATACTTAGGCACGGGCAACCACGACCCCTAGGTCGGCACCTCCCCGTCGGGCTCACTCCGAGCCCCAAGGTAGGCCTAGACTGGAACGAAGGCAGAGCAAGAAGACTCCCACCAGTCGATGTTGTCATCCGCTCGTGGCGCCCGGCAAGATCCCAGCCCGCTAAGACGCCGCTCCACCTCATCAGGGGGCAAATTGTCTACATCAACCAAAGTGTTGAGCGGGCAGGCAAAGCTGCCAGGGGCACATGGATATGGCAGCGGGCGCGTTCCAGCCGCAATTACACTCGTCCCGTGGTGTGGCAGAAGAATTGGAGCTAGTTGGGCGAACTACTCAACGAGAGAGTCAATCCTTGCCGAAACGTTGCCAGCGTGCCACCTCATGGCACATTCAATGCACATGTCCCAGGTTGACAGAGTTAGGTATTTCCCAGTACCTATCCTAACAAGCAGTCCCCATCATTGTAGTACACATTGTATAGCTAGTAAAAAGACCGGTATAGCCACTATGGTAATCCCTTATGCTATAAAAGGAGGTCCATGGCTACCTCTACCAGGGTCGACACTCTGTTCAATTTCACGCGTAACTACCCCTCTCCAGTAGCTTTGCCGAGTTGTTGCACACCTGTACTTGAACCCACCTAATAAACTACCACCAAAACAGGACGTAGGGTTTTATGCTCCCGAGCGGCCCGAACATCTATACCCCCTCGCGCATGATCTGGTCTACTCATACTTTTGGCGCACCGAAACCCCCCCCCTAATGTAGAACCGTAAAGGGACCTCCAAGGTCCCATAGATCGTCGTTTTTCCCTAACATATTTGGCGTGCTAGGTAAGGGGTGCTCCTGTGCGCGTATCTTCACCAGATTTCCGCGTGCCTTCATCAACACCCATGGCGCCTAGGAAGACTAAGGGTGGCCCGATGGTCACGCCTTAGAGCTCCAAGATGCCCATGCCGACTTCTACGGGCGATGGAGACGGGGCGCAAAACAAACCTGTCAACCCGACGAACGCAACCACAACACCATGCGCAGCTTCATGAATAACAACCCACACGCCGCCATCGTGCTAGCATAGTATGCACCGGCGGCGGCCGGGAGAGACATCGCTGCTATGACCGTGACTGCAGAAGCTGCGGCTATGGACAGACCTCCCTCGCGCCCGCGAGATGGCAACACAGGGCGGCGCGCAAGATATACCCTTGCATAGGAGGCACACGGCCAAAGCCAACCACCTCACCCTGGTAGGGACCGACACCGGACGATGGCGCGGGAGAGTGCTCCTTCTCGCATTTCCAAGAGTAAGAGCACTACCCATGCCCTGCCCATCCGGTCCCTAAAACGGCGGGGGGAAGCATTAGCGCAGATGAGCTACTACTAAACTTCTTACCAGCACCTGAGATGATGGAGGAGTGGAGGGACGCCATACAGAGCTTGTTTAGTTTTGCCAACAAGGACAAGCCAGACGCGGCAGCATCCTCGCATTCCCGGCGTGCTGCTCCTACAGGGCCCGCTGTCGGGCTCCACGCCGGCGGAGCACACACTATGCAATCGCCCCTATGACATCAACAAGTTACCCTTCGTACCAATTTGCAAGACAAAGTGTCTGAAGCCTTGACAGACCCACGGCTGAAGAAAGATCAACATCAAATCTTGAAGGATCGGCGTAAGGAGGATGCACGGACCCCAATCGGGAGGTGTCGTGAAATGTGTTGCCAATTCGATGGTCGCACGGATCTAGTCGTCGACTAGCCTGCGCCCGAGGCGTGTGGTTGCCAACCTTATGAGGTGGGATGCCTGGCGTTCACCCATGAGCTCTGTAAAGTCCACTGGCCCTCTAGAAGGGCCTTCAAGTGAGAGTTTCCGGACAAATACAACAACAACATGAGTGTTTCGTAGTCCTAGTCATCTACACCGTCGTGGTGCAGGCTGCTAGGAGATGAGACGAGAAGGTACTCACCAACTACTTCCCGTTGGAACTCAAGCCCAACGTGTGGAATTGGCTAATGAATTTGCGAGAAGGGTCCACCTTCTCCTGGGCAGATCTGTACAACCATTTTGTTGGGGCTTACCATGGGGGCCTGAAGATCCCGGGCGGCCTAGCGATCTCCATGTTCTCCCCCAGCGTGACAGCGAGACCCTCTGCTAGTACATCCACACGTTTAGCCGCGTGCAACACAACATCTCGAACATCCACCCTGCTGAGGTGATCTCTATGTTCTACACGGAAGTACGCAATCGCTACATGCACGAGGAGATGAGCATCAATAAGGTGTGTGTCATGGTTTTGTCACGATAGATGTCCTTGTGAGAGAACTTAGGTGTGAGGACATCGCAACTAGGTTTCGGCTTGATAGGGGTTGGTCAGAATCGGGAGACACGAGTTTACCTAGTCTCAGCCCCTCCAATGGAGGTAAAATCCTACGTCCTTCTTTGTGTGTATTGACAATGATGATGATCTCGATTACAACGGTGCAAAATCACTACCTTCGGTCTTTAGATTTTTTGATGTGTCTAACTTTAATGACTTGTCTTGTCCAGACTTCACCCTCTCCTCTCATGGTGTCCTGCCCCTCCTTATATAAGTTGAAGGGGTAGGCTTACAAAGAGTCCTACTAGGACTTGGACTAGCTTCTCTTGACTCCTAATCCTGGTCTCGCTTCCCTTAGAAGGAATATTCTCTTCCCGGACCTTATGTGTGAGCCAACCTTTAGGCCTCTGGATGAGCGGCCTTCCGCCATCTTGCACACTGGGCTCTGGGCCTTGTCTTCTAGTTTAACCCGGCGAGCGGGGTGACCCACGAGTTGCCAGGTGATGGGCCGGGTCATACCTCGTGTCCTGGTCAAACCGTGGGTATATCCCCAACATTAGTGCCCGGGTTAGCTTGAACTTATAGATGGTAAGCTCCTGAAATAGGAATAATAAATATGTTAAAATACCGGCTTGCTCCATTGGCCGGCTAATTTCAATGAAGTAGCTTCTGGAAAATATGTGTGTATTCTTCATACTACAGGGGTTGGGATCACATCAATGGACTCCGCATGCCCAACACCGTCCTTGGTGTGCTTTTCTGACAAAATTTCCTGTGTTTGTCATGTTACCCGGTGAGGGTCAACTTCCACAACTAGGACAGATCCGGTAGAACTACATGGCTGCCCCGACCCCACCAGAGGAGATGATCGACGGTGTCTTGTGCCACATGAGGGCCGAGATGGTGATCAAAAGCTTTTGGGTAATTTCTCCTTTACACAATTAAAATTAACAATAGCTAGTTATTGTACTAATCATTGTTGTACTGTTTGATTGTAGACCTTCTACATATGTGAGGAGGGATACGAGGAGGCCGCAACAAACGTTATTGATACCGAGTGCAAGCGCCTATTACGGAACTGACGACATGAGGCCTGACGACAGACTATTCGAAACTACTATGCCACGCACGGTATTAAGAAGGACAAGCCATCGTGCTGAAGAAGGAGCAGTACATGAAGGTAATTACCTATTCTTAAGGCCTTGTACTCAATTTGCTTGATTTTTTTTCATAGGTGTAGCACTCAAATTTCTCTTTACTAACTTAGTTGCCCCCGAGATGGTGCCGAATAAGATGGATTGTTGGGAGGCATTGGTGGATGAGTGGTGCATAGGCCAATTGACGTCCATGACAATGCAAAGGATTCACGTTCCCTAGTGGTTGGTGTGCGACACCATGAAGGCAGCGCCAACTTACATCCGTTTGGGCGGAACTGGGTATGTGGTTTGCTTCATGACTCATGCAATTCACTCTTCATGCTAGTTTGAGCTCTTCACTAATACTTTGTACCTCTATTTTAGGCAAGAGACAATTCCAAAGGTGTACGACCTCTATGCCATGGCCCATACTGCCTCATACAAGAAGGCCAAGGCATTCTTTGAGTCTGTCCTCGATCATCCAGAAAAGTTCACCAACATCTCCTCCCACCACAAGCTCATGAGGTAAAACAAGGAGGGGAAGGCAAAGAAAGGGGATGACTTTAACCCAAGCCGAGAACCTATTGCTCCATTTCTGGTGATGACAGCTAGTGGCGGGGGGGGGGGGCCATGGCTCGATAGCCATTGGATATGGACTGATACATTGTCCTCTCACTCTATCGGAGATCAAAGCGTGCCAAACTAGCTCCCGTCGTAAGATAAGGACTCGTCCATGGCTAGTCGATGTCGCCATCGAGGTTAGTTATACAGACTAAGATATATTTCCTCCATTTACATTGTGTGTGCAACCATCGATGATTACAAGGCTAATGAGGAGTGGTTTTGCAGGCTGCTCTTCAGAAAGACAAAGCGACAACCTAGGTGCGTCTCGAGGAGAGGGCTGGGTGGTGGCGGAGAAGGAACCGACCGCACATGAGATGACGGTTCAATTCTCGAAGGAGGAGAGGGCACGGAATGAGGCGGCTCACCGGGCCATGTACGAGCTCCTCGTGGTAAGTTTCCTCTGCATATCAGCCAAACGATGCACGTAAATGCTCATTTTCATAAGTTAGTAATACGTCTGACTCGAGAAAACCAAATGTGCAGTCTGTGTGCGAGAAGACCGATCAGACCCCTCCGCCGATGCCAATCATTACTAAGGCGGGAACGGTGAGTTTCATTTGAATGATCATTAGGTACTCATCTGAACATTCGAGTGCCATCACGCTAACGAGACATTGCAAATTATTTTTGGTGCAACATAACTCCCGAGCCGCATCGCACACCCCTGCTCCATGTGAAACCGTCCCGAGAAACCCCGTTGCTTCACCTTCTGGATGAGGATGACAGTAAGTTGTCTTATTTTTTGTTCTCTTTCTTTCTTTGTTTCTTTCTTTCTTTTCTTTCTTTCTTTCTTTCTTTCTTTCTTCTTCTATTCTTCTTCTTCTTCTTCTTCTTCTTCTTCCTCCTCTTCTTATTCTTCTTCTTCTTCTTCTTATTATTATTATTATTATTATTATTATTATTATTATTATTATTATTATTATTATTTTTCTAGTCTTCTTCTTCTTCTAACTTTCTTATTCCCATTTTGCATATTTGATTCACTTCATGTAAGCTGGCATGATGGACTGCTAGTATTTAGTTTTGGTTTGTATTGATGAAGAATTTGAAGCTATGCATGGATGAATAGTGTAAAACTATGTGTATTGGTTCTTTTAGTGGCCTATATATGTGTTCTCTTGTTTAATAATTTTCTTATGTTGGATATTACATAGTACTTGTTGGAATACATGGCCTATATTGGCGCTTGAAACTATATATATCATATATGTGTTTTGAAAATGCAGGGAATAATAGAAAAGATATTTAAGACAGGTAATACACGCATTTTGCCGTGTGCCAGCTGACGGCAAAGGCTTTTGTCGTGTGCCAATTGATCGCAAAGGTGCCACATGGCAGGTACCTGTGTAACCTCGGAGAACCAGGCCTGGCCCATTTGGTCACTTTGTCGTTATCTAGCTGTAGGCTCACGACAATGGGCAGGGGCTGTCACATGGCAAAGGGATGCGGCTGGCGGAGGCAAGCGTGACGTTAGATGGCAAACAACAAAGGCACAACTTCTTTGCCGTCAGCTGGCGGACGAGAAAGGCTGTCGTTAGCCACCTATTTGGGCTGTCGGCTATGCGTTGTTGTCTAGCACCTTTGCCGTCTTCTTGTCTAGGAAGACCAATGACAAAGTTCTTTGCCGTCCACTATGGTTTTACAAACGATGAAGAAGCTGATTACCGTGACTTACAATGCTATAAGTGGGCTCGTCAGCGAGCGGACGACAAAGGTATTTGTCGTCCGTGACCTTGAACTTTGCCGTCAGCTATTGCACACGACAAAGAAGTTGATTCGTGTAGTGACTCACGGATCAAAAAACTAATATTTGTCCTCATCATGGCCTCTGGCAAGCTGCATCACTACTTCCAAGCTCATAGCATCACCATCGCCACCCGCTTCCCGCTGCAACAGATCCTAAGGAATCTGAAGGCGACCGGCCAAATTGTCGAGTGAACCCTCGAACTAGCTAGTTTTTATCTGAACTTTGACATCACGACAACCATCAAGAGCCGAGCACTGGCAGAATTCATTGCCGAATGGACGCCCACACCAGATGAAGAATTCCCAGAAACAGCCCTACATGGCAAAGAAACCCCCAAGGCATGGATCATGTATTTCGAAAGAGCTTTCTCGCTGCAAGGTGCCGGTGCCGGAGTGCTGCTCAAAGGGCCTACCTGAGAGCACCTCAAGTATGTGATCCAAATGCACTTCCCCCAGGAGGTGTCGACCAACAACACAACGGAACACGAGGGTTTGCTTGACGAGCTGTGAATACTAGCAGAGCTGGGGATCAAGAAGCTAACAGTCCGAGGGGAGTCAAAGTTGGTTGTGCATCAGGTCAATAAGGATTATCAAAGCCCCCTCATGCAAGTGTATGTTCACGAAGTGAGGAAGTTGAGGAATGTTTCAACGGTCTACAGATGCAGCACGTCCCCATGGCAGAGAACATGATCACCGATGATGTGTCGAAACAAGCAGCTCAAAAGTCGCCTATGGAACCAGACACTTTTGTGCTCCGACTCACTCAGCCCTGCGTTACACCAATGGGGCGACAAGCCAAGAAGAGGAAGATCGACTCCGTTGAAAATTTCTCAGGAGAGCCACCCGTAGCTGCCAAGAAGTTTGCTGGAGAAAACGAAGGGCACGACGTTGAGTACCAAGCTCCAGTTGGACAAGTAGTCCTGGCCAACGAAGCTAGTGCTCCTGCGGCAGAAGAGACACCTTTAGTAATTTACGTGTTGACACGACCAACGCCATGGGTGAACTAGATTGTGTGATACCTCTACATTAGAGACCTCCCCGAAGACCAAGAAGAAGCCAAAAGAGTAGCCCGACGGTCAAGCATGTACAAGTCCGTGGAAAATGGTCTTTACAGGCAGATACCCAACGGGGTTAAATGAAGGTGCATCGTGCTACCTCTTGACCTTGCGTTTGTTTTCCCTTGAAGAGGAAAGGCTGATGCAGCACAGTAGCAGTAAGTATTTCCCTTAGTTGGAGAACTAAGGTATCAATCCAGTAGGAGTATCAAGCCAAGTCACCAATGTACTTGCACCCAACGCTATAAAGGGGTTGTCAATCCCTTCACGATTACTTGTAAGGTGAGATCTGAAGGTGAAAAGTGCAACAAAGTAAAAGTGTAGAGCTGAAAATATGATGTGAAGTAGACCCGGGGGCCATAGTGTTCACTAGAGGCTTCTCTCATGATAGCAAGTATTATGGTGGGTGAACGAATTACTGTCGAGCAATTGATAGAACCGCGCAAAGTCATGATGATATCTAAGGAAATGATCATACATATAAGCATCACGTCCGAGACAAGTAGACCGATACTGTATGCATCTACGACTATTACTCCACACATCGACCGCTATCTAGCATGCATCTAGTGTATTGAGTTCATAACAAACAGAGTAACGCCTTAAGCAAGATGACATGATGTACAGGGATAAATTCATGCAATAGATATACACCCCATATTTTTACCCTTGATGGAAACAAGACGATGCGTGCCTCGCCACCCCTTCTGTCACAGGATGAGGACACCACAAGGTATGAACCCAAAACCAAGAACTTCTCCCATTGCAAGAATTATAGATCAAGTTGGCCAAACGAAACCCACAACTCGAAGAGAACTACAAAGATACGAAATCATCCATATAAGAGATCAAAGGGGACTCAAATAACATTCATAGATAATCTGATCACAAATCCACAATTCATCAGATCTCGCCAGACACATCGCAAAAGAAGATTACATGGGATAGATCTCGATGTAGATCATGGAGAACTTTGTATTGAAGATCCAAGAGAGAGAATAAGCCATCTAGCTACTAGATATGTACCTGAAGGTCTATGGTGAACTACTCAAGCATCATCGGAGAGGCAATGGTGTTTATGGAGAAGCCCTCTGTGTCTGAATCCCCCCTCCGGCAGGGCACCAGAACGGTCCCCAGATGGGATCATGCGGAGACAGAAGCTTGCGGCGGCGGAAAGTATTTTTGTGGCTCTCTCTGGTGGTTTCAGATTTTTGGAGAATTTATAGGCGGAAGAAGTAGGGCAAAGGAGCCACGGGGGGCCCACAAGCCTGCTAGGCGCAGCCCCTAGCTCGCGCCTAGGGGGCTTGTGACCTCCCCCGGGGTCCTTTGCCTTGGTTCTCAAGTTCCCCGCATATCTTCTGTTATGGAAAAAATCATTCCGCAGGTTTTATTCCGTTTGGATTCTGTTTAATATTGTCCTTTGAAAAGGCTCAAATACACGGAAAAAACAGGAACTGGCACTTGGCACTGAGTTAATACGTTAGTCCCAAAAAAGATATAAAATGCATACAAAACATCCAAAGTTGACAGGATAATAGCATGGAACCAACAAAAATTATAGATACGTTGGAGATGTATCAAGTATCCCCAAGCTTAACTCCTGCTCGTCCTCGAGTAGGGAAGTGATAAAGACTGAATTTTTGATGTGGAATGCTACCTCACATATTTGTCCTTTCTAACTTCTTTCTTGTGACTGGAATATTCAGATCCGTAAGATTCCAAACAATAGTTTACTATTGACATGAAAACAATAATACTTCACGCATGCTAGCAAAGTAATCATGAACTTTTGAAGTAACAAGGCCAAAGAAAGTTATCCCTACAAAATCATATAGTCTCACTATGCTCCATCATCCCCACACAACGAATTTGATTCATGCACAACCCCGGTATTGGCCAAGTAATTGTTTTCACACTATTACTTTCTCAAACTTTTTCAACTCTCACGCAATACATGAGCGTGAGCCATGGATATAACACTATAGGTGGAATAGAGTGTGGTGGAGGTTGTGAGGCAAAAAGGAGGAGATGGTCACATTGACTGGGCGTATCAACGGAGTATGGAGATGCCCATTAATAGATATCATTGTGAATGAGTAGGGATTACCATGCAATGGATGCACGAGAGCTATAAGTGTGTGAAAGCTCAAAAGAAGAACTAGTGGGTGTGCACCCAACTTGCTTGCTCACGAAGACCTAGGGCAATTTTGAAGAAGCCCATCATTGGAATAGACAAGCCAAGTTATATAATGAAGATTCCCACTAGTATATGGAAGTGTCAAAACAAGAGATTTTCAATCATGAAGAATATGGTGCTATTTTAAAGCATAAGTGTGGAAAAAGATAGTAGCATTGTCCCTTCTCTTTTTTTTGTTTGGGCTCTTTGGCCTCTTTTCATTTTTTTTGGTGGGCATATTTGGCCTCTTTTTTTCCTCACATGGGACAATGCTCTAATAATGATGATAATCACACTTTTTTTTACTCACAGCTCAATGCTTAGAGCAATGATGACTCTATAGAAAATGCCTTCGGCAGTGTACCGGGATGTGCAACGATCTAGCTTGGCATATGACGTTGAAACATCTTGCTAGCTATCTTACGATCATGCAATGGCAATCTGAAAGTGACGGCACAAGTCATGAGACGGAACGGTGGGAGTTGCACGGCAATATATCTCGGAATGGCTATGAAAAATCCATAATAGGTAGGTATGGTGGTTGTTTTGAGGAAGGTATATGGTGGGTTTTTGCACCGGCTAAAGTTGCGCGACACTAGGGAAGCTAGCAATGGTGGAAGGTGAAAGTGCATCTATACCATGGACTCACATTAGTTATGAAGAACTCATATACTTATTGCGCAAGTTTTATTAGTAATCCAAACAAAGTGCAAAACGCATACTCCTAGGGGAAGGGTTGGTAGGTGTTAACCATCGCGCGATCCCGACCGCAACACGAAGGATGACAATCAATAAATCAATTATGCTCCGACTTCCTAACATAGCAGTTCACCATATGTGCATGCTACGGGAATCACTATCCTCAAAACAAGTATTTCTAGATTCACAACACCCTACTAACATAACCCTAATATCACCAAATCCATATCTCAAAAACTAATTGTGAGGAATCAAACATCTCTTTCTAGACAATTCACATGAATATGGAAGTTTTATTATATCCTCTTTGGATGCCTATCATCTTTAGGACTCTTTCATGGCACACGCCAACTACCAAGTTACTCAGAGAGAGCACTCTCAAAAAGATATAAGTGGAGACCGAGAGTTTTTATTTCTCCAAAATATGATACCGCCGTGCTCTAAATAGATCTAAGTGAAACACTAGATCAAAGTTATCTAGCTCAAAAGAATAAGTGAAGGACATACGAGCTAAATTTTCTAACTCAAAAGATATAAGTGAAGCTCAATGAGTATTCTAGCAATTTCACGATGAGTTCATGTCTCTCTCAAAAAGGTGTTCAGCAAGAATGATTGTGACACAATAAAAAGAAAAGACTCCTATAATACAAGACGCTCCAAGTAAAACACATATCATGTGGTGAATAAAAATATAGCTCCAAGTAACGTTACCGATGGATTGAAGACGAAAGAGGGGATGCCTTCCCGGGGCATCCTCAAGCTTAGGCTTTTTGGTGTCCTTGAATTTGGTTTGGGATGCCTTGGGCATCCCCAAGCTTGAGCTCTTTCCACCCCTTATCCCACTGTCCATGAGAACATCACCCAAAACTTGAAAACTTCACAACACAAAACTTAAACAGAAACTCATGATATCATTAGCATAAGAAAACAAACCACCACCTCTTTAGGTACTGTAGCAAACTTGATTTCTATTTATATTGGTGTTATATTACTGTATTCTCACTTTTCCATAGCTAGTAGCCCCCGATACTATCCATAGTTTCATAAAAATAAGCAATGAACACAACAAAAACAGAATCTGTCAAAAACAGACTAGTCTGTAGCAATCTGTATACTTCGTATACATCTGGTATCTCAAAAATTCTGAAACATTATGACAATTAGGGAAATTGGAATATCAACCAGAAGCAAAACGAATCAACTCCAAAGCTCTTTCTGGATAGGAATGAAAAATAATTTCGTGAACGCAAAGTTTCTGTCTTTTTCAGCACGATCAAACAACTATCACCAAAACTAGTCATAAAGGTTTTACTTGGCACAAACACAAAGAGAAACAAAAAAAACAATCATATCAGAATTATGATGGTGTGGAAACAACAAAACAGAAAGCAAAAAGCAAAGATAAATTCAGTGGGTTGCCTGCCAACAAGCGCTATCATTTAACGCCCTTAGCTAGGCATAAGGCGATAGAATCAAGTATCGTCGTCTTTGGGGCTCAAATCATAAGTAGCCTGTCACGCCCAAGATGCGAGGGCCTCGTCAGGGATAGAAGCGCATATGGTCGTGTCGCAAGAATGGATATCCTTTCAAGTACATGTACTGAAAAAGAAAGATATATAATAGAATTGGCTTACACTCGCCAGAAGCTACATCAGAGTAACAACAGTACAATACATAAACATCATGAAGAAAAGCAGGGTCCGACTACGGACGAAAACAAACGCGAAAAGAAGAACGACGTCCATCCTTGCTATCCCAGGCTGCCGGCCTGGAACCCATCCTAGATCGAAGAAGAAAAAGAAGAACAAGAGGCAACTCCAAATGAAAAATCAATGCGCTCGCGTCAACTAACCTTTACATATACCTGCAACTGGTATTGTAGTAATCTGTGAGCCACATGGGACTCAGCAATCTCATTTCCAAAGGTATTAATACTAGCAAAGCTTAATGGGTGAGGCATGGTTAAGTGGTGAGGTTGCAGCAGCGGCTAAGCATATATTTGGTGGCTAAACTTACGAGTACAAGAATAAAGAGGGGGAAGATCTACGCATAACGGACGTGTCTACTGATGATCAAATGAATGATCCTGAACACCTACCTACGTCAGACATAACCCCACCGTGTCCTCGATCGGAGAAGGAACTCACGAAAGAGACTGTCACGGTTACGCACACAGTTGGCGTATTTTAATTAAGTTAACTTCAAGTTATCTAGAACCAGTGCTAAACAAAGTTTCCACGTTGCCACATAACCGCGGGCACGGCTTTCCGAAAAGATTTAACCCTGCAGGGGTGCTCCAACTAGTCCATCACGAATTACCACAAGCCGCATAGAAATCCTCAATCACGAAGCTCGCGATCTCGTCAGATTCCCTAGTGGAAAACCTCAACTCTGAGATTACCCAAAGGATCACCGGAATCCCGATGCACAAGATATTCCGTCAAAGGTAAAACTAATCCAGCAAGGCCGCCCGACGTGTCAACGATCACGATAGGAGTCGCGTACCTCGTTCTCAGGACACGGTGGATGGAAAAGCCTACAGGTACCAAACCTCGAGTTGCCCCGTGGTGGCCCCGTAGTCTGTCCATTTTGGACCAACACTCATGAGGAGCACTGGCCCGGGGGTTGATTAAATTATCCTCGGGGTCCAGAAAGTCCCTATGCAAATTTTATTAGGTGATTAGGCAAATGTAGTACCAATGTTGGGCCTTGCCAGAAAAACTTCAGTCTAAATCGAATTATCAAGGGTGTCCCCATAATAACCCCGATCGTGTTAGGAGCGCTCAATTATGGAACATAACACCGGTAGCCGAAACTAAGGGGGCAAAGGTGGAACAAAACACCAGGCTAGAAAGGCCGAGCCTTCCACCTTTTACCAAGTATATAGGTGCATTAAATTAAATATCATTTAATAGGTGATATAACAAGGAACCCATGTTAACACATGGAAGCAACTGCACCTGCAACTAGGAACGCTAACACAAGGTTAAGCAAGCAGTAACATAGCCAATCAGTGGTTTGCTAGGTTGAACATATTGAAGGTTTTCATGGCATTGTTGAGAGGCTGATATTTAACATGTGGTAGGAAACGCGACATAATCGGTAGAAACGGTAAAACTAGCATGGCAATGATAGTAATGGTATCTGGGGAAATGGTCATCTTGCCTGAGATCCCGCATGGAAGAAGAATGCCTCTGTGAAGCAGACGAACCGACGTAGTCGAACGGGTCCTCACAATCCGCACGCTGCGGAACTCTATTGAGACGAAGCAAACCGGAAACACAAATGATCACACGGAATTCACCACACGATGCACAACACAAATGATGCATGAGCAGCTGAATACATGCAAGTCACGGCATGACAATTCCAACAATCAAACACTACACATTAAGTGAAGTTCAATATGCAACGAGTTGCATATTAACGAAACTCCACGTTAATTATTTAGTTCTATCCCGATTAGATACATGGCAATATTAAATGTGGTTAAACATGGCAAGAGGTGAAGCGTAATTAATCTACATATCTAGGCATTTTAAATGAGGTCGGAAATGACATATAGCACCTCCGAGACGGCCTCACATGTTAATTTACAATTCTGTCCAGATCTGAACTAACACATTTAATTAGTTGTTAAAAAGAAAAACAAATAAGTTCACGTGATTCTACGCGCCGAGACAAGCAATTTACACATAGAGAACATCTCCAACGGAGCTACGGATCAAAAGTTACAAGCACCACAAGAAATGATCGCATGAATGCAATATGTGTGCAACGACGGTCACGAGCACTTCAAAACATACAACCAGGAAGATAAAATGAAACGACACGAGATTCTAAGCAAGTTTTATATAGGACGCGATCAAATCGGAGCTACGGTTCAACAACTACAAGCAAAACAATAAATCACTACAATCTGCCAAAATCAGCCACATAGCATCTGCTACGCCCCACAACTACGAGTTACTCAACTCCAATGTACTGAACCAAGACATGACACGAAAGAGGGCAAGAATCACTACTACAAACAACTAACAACAACTAGCATGGCAGCAAGGATCACTAGGAAAAGAAGTCATAAAATGGCATCTCACACACTATTTCAGACTTTGTGAAAATTACACTTCATGAAAGTGCAGTTTTCGATCTGAACCTTATTGACAGCAGCAAAACCTATAGCTACAGGACTCCAAAAGGCATGAAAATTCACAGCATGCTAGAGAAACACAAGGTCTACCACTAACTCCATTGCACCAACCTCAAAAGAGCTACATATCAAAAGATAGAAGCAAGACAAGATAGCAACAAAATATAACAGATCTCAGACTTAGAAATATTTCAGCACCTCCAAATCAGCACTATTTCTAGCAACTTGACAACAAGCAAACCACACCTAAACATGCATTTCTATTGCAACCAAAATTACCAGGGGCTAAACAAAACATCCAAGAACAACTCCCTAGTTGACAACTTAATCAAACGAAGCACGGAATAAATCCTACGAAATAGACAAGAGGGCAACATGGCAAAATATCGCACGAACTAACTTGATCAAAAGCTAAAACTAATTGCACAGAAAAATCCATGGGATTTTTCTACCCCGAAAATATATAAGACATGTGGGGTTGCGCAACAAAAATAATGCCACACGTAAATGCGAGATAAAAACCTACACACGGAAAATAATCTAGCGGCAAATTCCTACACGCAAAATTACCAATGACCGCTCTAAAATACATGGCAAGAGGGTTCCTAAAACATGAACATTTCTACTACGGCATACGAGTAATACGGACACGTACGAGAAATAAATGCGGGCGTCCATCCTATTGGAACATCACGTTAAACTAGGCATATGGCGGCTCAAACTAAGTCAAACTATTATGCAAGTTGCAATAACGTAATCTACGCGCAAAACTACACGAAAACCATATACTGCACATTCCGATCCGAGTAACGGAATAAAAGTTACGCTCGTTTTAATATACGGTTATTTTTCTGGAATTATTAAATCGGGAAAATCTAAAATATTCTAACTGGCAATTCTATCAATTTTGGCCGAACAGAGGCAGGCGTAACAACATTAAAAATCTCCTAGGACGAGGGTTAGCGGAGCCGGCGCTCACCTAGCTGGGCCCGGCCCAGGACGTTGGAGAAGCAGGTCGAGACGGAGCTGAGGCGCTCGGCCAGGGCTGTCGCGCTTGGTGGGCCTCGGCTCGAGGCGGCCCAGGGAGGAACACGCAGCGGGGCACTCCCCGATCTGGCGGCCGATCCAGATCGAGCGAGGGAACATGGCGGCGGCGGGATCCGCCGGCGCGGGGAGGCGGCGCAGTTCCCGGCGGCGGGGACCAGGGCGGCGAGGCGAGGCTGCACGGGCCGGCTTGCCGGCGATGGTGGGCGGCGCTGGAGGCGCTCGGGACCGGCGGGCATGGGGCGGAGCTGCCGCGAGGCGGCGACCGGATCTGGCGGCGGGGAGGCAAGGCTGCGCCCGAGCTGCGGAAGCGGCACGGGAGGTGGCCAGGGGGCTCCGGCGGGGCGCGGACGGCGGGGCTGGTGGCGCAGGGGGAGGAGCTCGGGCAGGAGCTCGGGCTGGGAGGCCGGCTGCTCGCCAGATGGGCTCGGCAGGCCGGTCGCGGGCTCGGCGGGCCCGGCGGTTGGGAGGTAGAGAGAGGGAGGCTGAGGAGGTAGGTGGCGCGGATCCCGAGGAGTTTAGGGTTAGGGCTAGATTTGGAAGGGGGAGACTATCTAAAAATGCACACGGGACTACATATAGACAAAAGGGGGGCTAGGTTTAGCGAAATTACGACCCGGATACAACCGTGCGATCGGATTCGGATAATTCCGAACACGGGAACGGTTACGAGGCGTTGTAGAGAGGATATCAGCAGACAAGAGGGAGAATGGGTGGCGCGACGACGATTTTTAAAACACCGACAGATGTCCGACGGTAGACCGAATACGATGCCGCTACGGTCTACCGTTCGGGTACCAGTCGATCTCCGATCGCGACGAAAATCGACATGCAGCCTAGCTATATCAAAATAACACCACATGTCAAATCTCACCCCAATCAGAGAAAGTTTTACGCACACTTTTAAAACAGGGTTTCGACGATGCCGCGGGCGCGTGCGTGTGTGGCCGGGCTCAGAACGGACAACGAAGTGAACCGACAACTAAAAATGGATGCAAGTTTTGAAAACTGGCGGCAACGGAGATGCCGATGCAATGGTGATGATGCGCATGATGCGATGATGATGCGACAAATGAAAATAGACACACGACGAAAACAGAATACAAGGGGAATCTTCTCGAACGTCGACATCGGGCTGTCACATAGCCCTCATCATGGATTCATAAGGAAATCTTATTTTCTTTCTAGGAAAATATTCCATGCCCTACTTTAATGGAAATTGAAATCTAATATTCCCTTCCTTCATATCGATGATAGCACCAATAGTCCTAAGGAAAGGTCTACCAAGAATGATGGGACATGTAGGATTGCAATCAATATCAAGCACAATGAAATCCACGGGTACATAGTTCCTATTTGCGATAATAAGAACATCATTGATCCTTCCCATAGGTTTCTTAACAGTAGAATCCGCAAGATGCAAATTGAGAGAACACTCATCAATCTCGTTGAAGCCTAGAACATTGCATAAAGACTTTGGAATAACGGAAACACTAGCACCCAAATCACACAAATCATTGCATTCATAGTTTTTAATCTTGATTTTGATAGTAGGTTCCCACTCATCATGAAGTTTTCTAGGAATAGAAACTTCCAACTCAAATTTCCCTTCAAGAGATTTCATCATAGCATCAACGATATGACCGGTAAAGGCCTTATTTTGGCTATAGGCATGTGGAGAGTTTAGCATGGATTGCATCAAGGAAATACATTCAATCAAAGACAAACTATCATAATTGAATTCCTTGAAATCCAAAGTAGTAATTTCATCACTACTCAAAGTTTTGATATCCTCTACTCCACTTTCAGTGCATTTAACATCAAGGTAGATAGACTCCGAATCATTGGGGCGTTTTTGAACCAAAGTGGATTCATGACCAGCCCCATCATCATTAGGATTGACATTAGAAAACAATGATTCAATAGGAGTCACACCAAGCACTTTAAGATCTTCATGATTCTCATCACATATTTCAGGTTTAACAACCATTTTATTGACTAAGGTAGCCTGTTTATCAGAAATGTGGCCTACCAATTTTTCAAGACGAGCAAACTGAGAATTTAACGCAAGGAATTCTTTGGCCATATCATCAACTTCTTTATTCATAAAAGCCATAAAAGAATTTTTCTCCCTTATTTCTCTATGATAGTAATTATTATGATCAAACTGTGTAGACATGAAGCCTTTAACACTAGTTTCGATCTCTTCCAACCTTTTATAGTAAGCATCATAATCATTTGGTTGGGCCATATAGATCTTAGGAGGCAGACAAGCACACAAGTGAACAGAAAGCAAGCGAAAGAAAAGGGCGAACAAAAAAGGCAAAAAAATTGTAATTTTTTTTGTTTTTCGGAAGTGGGGGAGAGGAAAACGAGAGGCAAAAGGCAAAAAAAGTAAATGCAAGAGATGATTTTGTGATAGTTACTTGGATAAGCTTCACTTAGAATAGTCCCCGGTGCCAGAAACTGAGACATTGAAGGGAGACTGTTCTTGACTTGATACTCCCTGGGAACGGCGCCAGAAATTCTTCTTTCTACCTCTTGAGCTTGCCTTGGTTTTTCCCTTGAAGAGGAAAGGGTGATGTAGCACAGTAGTAGTAAGTATTTCCCTCAGTTTGAGAAGCAAGGTGTCAATCCAGTAGGAGTATCAAGGCAAGTCACCAATGTACCTGCGCAAAAACAAACAAACTTGCACCCAATGCTATAAAGGGGTTGTCAATCCCTTCACGGTTAATTGCAAGGTGAGATCTTAGGTGGAAAGTGCAACAAAGTAAAAGTCTAGATCTGAAAATATGATGTGAAGTATACTCGGTGGCCATAGTGTTCACTAGAGGCTTCTCTCATGATAGCAAGTATTACGATGGGTGAACGAATTACTGTCGAGCAATTGACAGAACCGCGGAAAGTCATGATGATATCTAAGGCTATGATCATACATATAGGCATCACGTACGAGACAAGTAGAGCGATACTGTCTACATCTACTACTATTACTCCACACATCGACCGCTATCCAGCATGCATCTAGTGTATTGAGTTCATAACAAACAAAGTAACGCCTTAAGCAAGATGACATGATGTAGAGGGATAAATTCACGCAATAGATATAAACCCCATATTTTTACCCTTGATGGCAACAACGCGATGCGCGCCTCGCTACCCCTTCTGTCACTGGGTGAGGACACTGCACGGTATGAACCCAAAACCAAGCACTTCTCCCATTCCAAGAATTATAGATCAAGTTGGCCAAACGAAATGCACAACTCGAAGAGAATTACAAGGATTCGAAATCATGCATATAAGAGATCAGAGGAGACTCAAATAACATTCATAGATAATTTGATCACAAATCCACAATTCATCGGATCTCGACAAACACACCGCAAAAGAAGATTACATCAGATAGATCTCCATGAAGATCATGGAGAACTTTGTATTGAAGATCCAAGAGAGAGAAGAAGCCATCTAGCTACTAGCTACGCACCCAAAGGTTTGTGGTGAACTACTCACGTATCATCGGAGAGGCAATGGTGTTGATGGAGAAGCCCTCCATGTCTAAATCCCCCCTCCGGCAGGGCACCAGAACGGTCCCCAGATGGGATCTTGCGGCGGTGGAAAAGTATTTTCGTGGCTCTCTCCATTGGTTCAGATTTTTGGGGAATTTATAGGCGGAAGAAGTAGGGCAAAGGAGCCACGAGGGGCCCACAAGCCTGCTAGGCACACCCCCCAGGCCGCGCCTAGGGGCTTGTGACCTCCCCCGGGGTCCTTTGCCTTGGTTCTCAAGTTCCCCGCGTATCTTCTGCTATGGAAAAATCAGTCCACAGGTTTTATTCCGTTTGGACTCCATTTAATATTCTCCTCTAAAAAGGGTCAAAAACACAGAAATAAAACAGGAACTCGCACTTGGCACTGAGTTAATAAGTTAGTCCCAAAAAAGATATAAAATGCATACAAAACATCCAGAGTTGACAAGATAATAGCATGGAACCAACAAAAAATATAGATACGTTGGAGACGTATCACATCGCTTGGGAGGAAGGACAAAGGCTACTGGCAGAGATACAAGAAGGGGTTTGTGGCTCCGACGTGGGATCATGAGCTCTTGTCGGGAAGGCGTTCTGGCAAGGCTTCTTATGGCCCACAACCCTTCAAGATGCCTTAGCGGTGATGACAACGTGTGAAGCATGCCAATACCATGCCAAGCAAATACACCAACCGTACCACTCTCTTGGCCATTCTCGTTATGGGGGCTCGACATCATCTCTCCTCCCCCGCGCTACCGGGTCTTTGAGTTCTTGTTTGTTGCCATCGCAAAGTTTACAAACTGGACCAAGGTGGAGCCTATGAGAAAGGTGACGACGCTTAGAGAAGTTAAGTTCCTCAGGGGGATTGTTTGTCGTCTTGGGGTCCCAAACAGGATCAACACTGACAACGTCAGACAATTCACCAGTAACACTTTCATGCGATACTGTCAAGATATCGACGCCAAGGTCTACATCGCCTCCGTTGCTCAACCCAGGAGCAACAAGCAGGTAGAGAGGGCAAAATGATGAAGTGTTGCGGGGCCTCAAGACAAGAACTTTCGACAAGCTAGGAAACAACGGAAGGTACTAGATTGATGAACTATCAACGGTTCTTTGTCGATTAGAACAACGCCAAATCGAGCCACCGGTGAGACACCCTTTGCCCTGTTCTACATGGCGGAGACAATTCTCCTCACGAAACTCACGTACGGGTCACCGAGAGTGCAGGTGATATGGGGTAGACCTATGGGTGTTGATCTTTCACGAATTGGAGGCGGATTCCTCAATAACACGAACAACACGGGGATGAACAAGGAGAAATCACAAGAGAAAGGACTCAAGAACAAGACCAATCACACATCCACCAGACTCACCACACAGAAGATCCACAAGGGTACATGAACAACAAAGGGAAAGTAAGATACATGGTAGAGTTCATACCAAATCCCGTGGGGATATGGGGCCTTGAATCCAGTACGGGATCTTCCCTCCTAAGGGGCCTTGGCATCCACGATGTGGTCTTCTCACATGGAGTCATCTCCATGGGAGGAGGTAGTAGATGGAGCTAAGCTCAAAAGGTAATTGTCAATACATAGCTAACCATCAAATAGAGGTGGGAGACAAGTATTTGTAGTCTAATTAATGAAGGGGTAAGTGAGAGGGAGAGAGGGATACATGGGCCTCAGGCCCGAGTGGTTACACACACGAAGGCCAGAAGTTTCCGGATGGGCTGAAAGTTCTGGGCGTCGAAAGTTCCGGGGCAGGTTCCGGGGTTTATCAAGAGTTGGTGGACTTCAGGTGCGTTGTGGCCGAAAGTTCCGGGTAGGCCAGAAGGTCCGGGGTCTGGTGGTTGTGGGTAGGCCAGAAGGTCCCGACCTTCCAAAAGCTATCCTTGCTTCTTCTTCCTTCTCTTCCATGCTTCCCTCGTGGATGGTGTAGTCGCACGTAGGTGCTGGCACACCTTCTCGTCCTTTGTGAAGCTCCAGCAATACCTATGTATGCACACGAGAGGAGTGTCAAGTAGTATACCATCCTCGACGGGGTCATGTGAACTCGTGTAAAGGATATGATTCACCTATAAGTATGCGGAGCTGATGTCACACGTGTCATTTGCCAAATAGACTCTTGTCATGGTAATGTCTGTAGGATGCTCCACATAATCCCCTCCCCTTGGGAAAGATCCGTCCTCGTATAAAAATCCAAATCACCATGGGAAGGAGATGGCGTCGCTATGTCGACATGAACAATCATGTCAGACCGTGTTTTCACTATCACTTTTTCTGTAATTCAAAAATATGAGTTTATTAAAACTTTTTCAATACTAATGTTGTGAGTGCCATGATTGCCATTCTATGCTTGAATGCTTGAGTGTGTGATATCAAAAACCACATTTCTCATAACCTAATTATTTTCAAAACCCTTTTTCTTATTTCTGGTTAATTCAAAACCCTCCTTTGGGTTGCACTACAAGTCCTTGATCGCAAGGAGTGCTCTTACCCAAAGTTGGTGATCTGGTTGTAGCACCATTTAAGTTCACCAAAACCATGAACTAATTTTTTTATGAATTATTTTCCTATTTTATTTGCATGTCCATTTCTCAGGCGAGAAATGATATTCCTATATGGAAAAATACTTTTCTGCCTTAGAAAAATCTGAGAAAATTTGGAGATACTTAGAAGGACATATATTTTCCATACATAAGATTTTGAACCCCTATTTATATTAATATTATCTGAGTAAAACCCTGAAACCCAAATAATTGCAAAACCCCTTCTATCTAGTAAGAAGTTAGAGCAACTCTACATAGCAAAGTTTATCCAATGGAGCTGAAACTTTGCAGGAGTGCCTAATACCTCAAATGAGAACTCCATGCCAAAAATGGGATTTGTGAGACTTCTTTTGCCCACACTCTCTTTGGAAGGAACATATCTTGTCATTTGGTGATGTTTTCGAATTTACAAAGCTAAACTTGTCCAATGGAGCTCAAACTTGGTGAAACCCCTTGTTTTAGCACCAAACCCAATCCTGGTAAGTTGCATAGCCAGTGGTGGGTTGCAACCACCCCAAACCACCGTCGAGCACCTTCTGACAGTTGGGTAAAACCCCTCCTAACCTTAGCTAAACCCAATCCCTTTCTCCCAAACTCATAGATTAGGTGGCTGACATATAATGCCTAACTCCAGTCAAGTGGCCCCTCTCTGGTTCAAAGTAGATAAACCAAAATCTCCAATTTAAGCTTCAACCCAAGGCTGACACCACATGTTTCCTTGTCTCTCTTTGACCAGCCAAGACTCCCACGATATTACAACGGCTAGGCATCTCCAAGCCAGTGCCCAGGACATGCTAGACACATCCAAGGCACCCTAGAGTGCGCCAGCATGCCGTGGCATGCCAAAGCTGCGCTCTGGGCGCGCTACAGAGAGCAACCGAGGTGGGGGCGACTCCCTCGGCCAATTCCAGCCTCCCCATGGTGTCTCTCCTCTCCCATGACAACCCCTCTACATCAGGAAGCCCTCAGGGCCCCTCCTTTCCCGCGCTAAGAGCCGGTGCAAGGCGTGCCCACGCGCACCATTAGTGCCAGAGGAGCGCGACCACGGTAGCTCGCCTCTCCTCTCTCCCTCTCTCTGGCAGTGAGTCCTGGTGCTCCAAAACCATGTTCTGAGACCATGGTTTCGACCCCAGCCCATCTATGCACCCCCATGCGCACCACGGTGGATCACCGGAGCTCCCGAGTCGGCTCATCGTCTCGGGCCTATAAATAGCCCTTCCCCTCGCTCCAGAACCCCTCGCTCCACCTCACCAAGACCTCAATCACCTCCTTAGCCACCCCATTGAGCAAGAAGAGCACCGGTGCTCGAGATCGACCGAGGCCCCTCCGCCTCGGAGCTCCTGTCGATCTCCGGCCACACGTCGTCTTTCGCGTCCCACTACCCACCAAAGCACTCCCTGTGACCCGAGGAAGCTTTCCCCCCTCTTCCCCGAGTGGATCCGTGCCCGTAGCTACTACCTCCACCTTCACCTTCCAGAACCCCTCCGCCGCGGCTATCTCGTCGTGGGTGAACAAGAGCCCCTCTGTCGTTGACTCGACCACCACCAGGTAGGCGACGACGAGCCGGACCCATTCCTATCGTCGTAAGGGCCCGAGGACATCGGTAGCCACGCCGGCGTGCTCCTCCTCCTCTTTGGCCAGAGGTAGGATACAACCCCGACAGGTGTGCCCCACCTGTCGGTGGGCCATCTCTCTGTCCCTCGCTGCCCGCAACCACCGACCACAGGGGCCCACGCGTCAGGTTCAAACCTGATGGGGCGCGCGCCTGGGCAGGCTCGCTGGCTAGCCAGTTGGCCGGCTCAGTCCCACGCCAAGCCAAGCCAAGCCAGTGGAATAATATGTTTATTCCACTGTTATTTTTCTAAAAATATGTAGTATTTAACAGAACCATTGGCGTAATTTTTGCAACAACTATTCTATTTTACAATAATAAAAAGGGTTAAATTGGAATAGTTTTGCATCTATTATATTGATTTTAAAAATAATCTCTCACTAAAACCAGAGACAAATATTTTTAAAATAAAAATATGGATTTATCAGAATTAAACAACATTTTTAAAGTGAGTTTGTGATCTGTTTTGGAGTGATCTGCTTATTTCTTTTATTTATTACGGCGATAGACAACCCGTGTCACGAATGAGGTTGAGCGGAAGACCTCGAAGACCCCAGATACCTAGCTGACCAAGGCAAGCAGCCCTTTGACCATCTGTGAGCATATGTTATATTGCATGCTAGTAGAGAATTCATTGATCATAAGCATCAGTAATTCATTGAAGTGATGTTTCCGATTGCTCCTCCAGAGCATTTGCATTTTGAGCCTGATCTTATGAACTATGAAGGTCACGCTAATATCATGTTGCTAAGTAGAGCTAAGCATAGTAGCATAAGCATGACGTTGGTATAAAATCAAAGGTTTATGAAAACCCCGTTGGGAGCCACTAATGCCCGAGGGTGATGATGAGTTAGGTGGCCACTTTTGTTGAAGTGGTGCACCGGGTATTTGTAAGAGTATGGTTTTGGAAATGGGAATAGATTTATGATGTGTCGACCGTCCCAACCTTACATGTACGACCACGTTACCCCTTTATGGGATGGGGCTTTGTTGATTACTTTGTTCGTTGATAGCAAAGAGCCACATTACTAGTGGCGGGAGTGATGTGTGGTCACTCTCGTGATGAGGTCATGCCAGGTAGGGTGACTATGCCATTTTTACGTGTTCCAGGCACACCGTTGGTCCCCGCATGGTTCTTACTGTCCAGAGTCGGTGCTTGTAAGACGTACAACATGTGGGCTGTGTACCAATCGAGTGGACCTCTTTGTCTAGTATCGTCAAGGGAAAGGCATTGGTCGGGTACTTACCTCGGGTATGTTATATACCGTGAGTCGTGGATGACATGGAAGTTTCCCAGATCTCGTGGGTCTAGTGTACTACCTCTGCAGAGTGTAAAACTATTCAAATAGCCACGTCCACGGTCAAGGACAGTTGGGTAATCCTGCTTAAACTACGTCCTGTCATTTCCGCATAAACCAAGTGTGTCTGAGTATGTGGTAAATGGTGTTTTATGAAACAGTTAATATGACCAAGTTTGGTGACTTGGCATATAGGGTGAACCCTGAGTTTTCAGCCCTTGACAGATATGTTGATATCTGTAACCTGTTCTTCAAAGTAACATTTAACTTATGTTGCACATCCATGATCATGTTTGTTTACCACCAAGATGATATCCACCAAAGATGCATATTATTGTTATCCTTCACTTGCATTGTTCATATCATGGGCAGTTTGCGAGTACATTCAAAAGTAATCATTGGATTGCCACTTTTTATATTATTGACGAGACAAGGAAGGACCGGAGTTGGCAGAAGAGTATATCTTCGGAGACGGCCCTGCGAAATAGGATGATTCCCAGTCAGAATGCCTGTTGGTGTAGGCTGATGGCATGGGCACCCGCTTAGCCCTAAGATTTTCGCTACTAGTTATATCCCTGTGATTTGGCCTTATAGGCCCTACTTTGTGATCTTGAGCATTCGGTCACGTGATGTAATAATTCGGAAATTGGATGTAAGACTCTCAATATTTAGTATTTGTGTGTTCGGTCAGCATTGATCTCTGGGATCACTAAGCACGTTCATTCGGCAATCTCGACTCGTAAGTCGGGGTCCCCACAGAGCTGGTATCAGAGCCATCCTGACTACAGGAAGCCTCAGGTGGCATGGACGATAGCCGATACGGTTAGTGCACCTAGACTTCAACCTGAGATTTTTTGCACCCACTAAAACTTTCTAACCCTCTCCCCTAAATCTTGTAGATGGCCGCCGTACCTGAGATGCTTCTGGAGACGGGATTTCCCCTGCTTTTGTGAGATAGCCTCGAGAAGTGTCCAGTACGCCGCACGCCCATCTTCCTCTACCACGATCACTAGGTCAACGCCGACACCAAGGAATATCACGTGGACGTGATAGTGAAGGCTAATGACTCCCCAACTAGTTGGTTCTTTGAAGGACCACATATGGAGGATCTAATGTTGGCAGTGGAGACAACCGCATGAGAGGCACTCGTGCATCTCCGCGACATCCTTCCCGAGATGGCTAACGAGCCAGCTACTCGTCACCTACCTTTTATTAAGGATGGGATAGACGGGAGTTGGACACTCAACCCATCTTCAGAGGACGGGACGCCACAAAGGTTTCAGACCTACTTCAGTCTCTCCTCCGACACTTTGACGCACCTTTTGATCAAGGAGTCAACGAAGATTCGCCAAGAACTGCATCAAGTCAAGGACCTACTTCGCATGGAGAAGATGAAAACCCGCAAGGTTAAGAAGGAAGGTGCACCCGAAGGGCGATCAGCCATTGCCTTCCGAGGAGGAGTACCACCGATTCAGGCCACTCCTATTTAGTGTCTTCGCCTGACCGCAAAAGAGTACACTGAGCTCCTCATTGCGTCGCCAATTAAGAGACACTGTGATGGACCACTTCCTTCGCCTACTCCTGTGAAGGACGAAAGCACCGATGAAGATGAAGACGAAGACCCTGCAGAACCCACCTATGAGACCGAGCAGTCCCCACCTTAGGATTACGGCTTAGGCAATTAAGAGTCTCCCCAAGCGTAGTAAGTTCATGTGTCGGTTCATGCAAACCATGAGTGCTGTGTAAGCATATTTGATGCAAGCCGCATTTCTGCCTTAGGCAGCTTGTAAGCGACTACATCACTTGTTTTAATCTAATGCATTAGATTTTATCAAAAATCTTTGGCTTAAAAATATCACACTAGCACGACACCAAACCCCCTTACTAGAGCATCATCCCTTATGATTTCGGCTAGTTCAGCATATTGACCTGTCTACTCCCCTGATAGGATAGTGATTTCAACTCGCACCAACACCTTCAGCAACCCTCGCTCTGCCTCTTCACGTCTGCAGCAGGGAACCGGAGGGGACGCTCAAGCTGGAGATCACCACGAGCAGCAGCAAGACGATATTCCACCGCCACCGCCTCCTCCGGAAAGCTTGACTATGGCCCAATTCCTTCAAGCTCCCCGCGAGGAACGTCAAGCCAGTAATGCCGCTATCCAGCAGCTAGCTCAAGCCTTGGTGAACAACCTGCCACAGAACGGGAATGGCAATGGTCGCTCTACTCTATCCGAGTTTATGCTGACTACGCCACCCATATTCACGGAGATGACTGAACCATTCGAAGCTGATGACTGGATCCGTACTATCGAAGACCTCCTCGCGCTGGACAAATGCACTGATGATCGTGAGAAGTCCTTCATGCTTCTCACTGCCTCGGAGGCATGACCAGAGCTTGGTGGGATGGATTCCATATCATGCGGGCCGGGCAAGTCATCAGTTGGGCTATGTTCAAGGAAGGATTCCGCGCTACTCACATTCCTCCCGGAATGATGACCAATAAGAAGCGGGAATCCTGAGCATTAAGGCAAGGCAGTGGATCCGTCAAGGAGTATTTGCAGAAGTTCAACCTCCTGTCAAGATATGCACCAGAGGACGTCAACACTGAGGCCACTAAAGTGGAACGCTTTATGGAAGGACTGCAGCAGTCACTCCAGTATCAACTAGTTGTTTGTGAATGCCGGACCTTCAGTGATCTGGTTAATAAGGCCCTTATGTTGGAAGATAAGCATCGTGCAATGGACGACACCTGTAAGCACAAGATGATGGGTAGTGGTGGACCTAGTAATCTGAAGTCGCGCCCAAGGCAGTCAGCTCCAGCGAGACCCAGTTATCAACAGAAGTAGTACAAGGCTCCAACATTTCGCCAGAACTACCAGCTCAGCAGCAAGTCAACACCAAGCCAACATTTAACCCAACGAACAACACTGGAGTCAAGACCAACCTTCCAGCACAAGTTACCTGTTTTGGATGTGGAAAGACTGGGAACTATTCCAGGCAATATCCCAACAAGAAGCCCGATGCACCGTGCCCCAATGTGCCAAATCAAGTTCAAGGAGCACCAGACAGGAACCAAGCTCCCAGCAATTAGCAGTACCATAGCAGGGGACGTATCAACCATATCTCCGCAGAAGAGGCACAGGAAGATCCAGACTGAATTCTGGATACGTTCGTCGTCAACTCCACCCCAGGAACAATATTGTTTGATTGTGGTGCTTCGCATTCTTCTGTTACTCAAAGATTTGCGAAAAAGTGTGGCTTGAAACCTACCTTGCTTAACGGGAAAATGGAAGTTCATACCCCGGGAGCAGTGTTAAGGACCAACCTAGGGTGTAGAGGAGTCGGAATTGATATCAATGGGATAAGCTTCTCACCAGATCTCATCGTCATTAAGTCGCAAGGCCTAGAAGTAATTCTCGGTATGGATTGGTTGGGCAAACACCAGAGCATCTTGGACTGTACCAACAGGGCTATTACCATGACGAGTATGTCTCTGAGCCAGTATCCACTCGAGTACCGCAGGTTAATAGCTCGCCAAGAGAAGAGTTGGACCGAGTGTCGATAGTCTGCGAGTACCCGGACGTCTTTCCTGATGAGCTACCAGGGCTGCCTCCCGACCGAGACATCGAGTTCATCATTGAGCTCATGCCCCAATTGAGGCCTATCTATAAGATGCCTTATAGGATGGGATCCGAAGAGCTAGTAGAGCTGAAGAAGCAGCTGGATGAGCGACTTAGGAAAGGATTCATTCGTCCGAGTGCATCACCTTGGGGATCACCTATTATATTCGTGTCAAAAAAGGATGGGACTATCAGACTCTGTTTCGATTACCGTTCTCTCAATGAGGTCACAATCAAGAACAGGTACCCACTTTCCAAGATTGAAGACTTGTTTGACCAGTTAAATGGAGCCAAGGTATATTCGAAGATCGATCTCCGATCTGGATATTACCAGCTGAAGATCCAACCTGAAGACATATCCAAGACTGTGTTCGTGACCCGGTACGGTCTATACGAGTGCACTGTCATGTCGTTCGGGTTGACTAATGCCCCAGCTTACTTCATGTACCTCATGAACAAGGTCTTCATGGAATACCTGGATAAGTTTGTGGTCGTATTTATTGATGACATATTAATCTTCTCCAAGTCCGAAGAAGAGCATGAGCAACACTTGAGGTTAGTCTGGGAGAAGCTTCGAGAGCACCAACTTTATGCCAAGTTCAGCAAATGCCGATTATGGCTGAACGAACATGGATTCTTGGGTCATACCATGACAACAAGTGGATTGGCGGTCGATCCTTCGAAGATTACTACGGTAACCAACTGGGAGTCGCCAATCGATGTGAAGGAAGTCAGGAGCTTCCTCGGACTCGCGGGATATTACCGCAAGTTCGTAGAAGGATTCTCCCGCATCGCTCGACCCATGACTCAGCTCTTGAAGAAAGGCAAGAAGTTCGAATGGACGTCGGAGTGTGAAGCAAGCTTCTAGGAGTTGAAGAAGAGATTGACTACCGCCCTGGTATTGGCTACTCCAGATATCAGCAAGGTGTTTGTGATATATTGTGATGCCTCCAGGACCGGGCTCGGTGGAGTCCTAATGCAAGATGGTGGGTCGTGGCGTATCTGTCACGGCAACTGCGCCCGCATGAGGACAATTATGCCACCCATGTCTTGAGTTGGCAGCAGTAGTGCATGATCGAAAGACATGGCGACATTACCTTCTGGGAAGCAATGTGAAATATACAATGACCACAGAAGTCTAAAGTATATCTTTACTCAAAGGGAATTGAATATTAGGCAACAAAGATGGTTGGAGTTAATCAAAGACTAGGACCTCAGCATTCAATACCACCCCGGTAAGGCCAATGTAGTGGATGATGCCTTAAGCAGGAAGACCAGCACCTTGAATGTTATGCTCAAGGAAAGGCTACCCGCCTTATATGAAGAAATGGAAAGATTCGGGTTCGAGCTAGTTGAACAAGGATTCTTGGCTAACCTCAAAGTCAAACCAACGCTGGCTCATGATATCAAGGAAGCCCAGAAGGGGCACAAGAGCATTGAAGGCATCAAGAAGAAGATGCAGGAAGGCAAGGCCCCAGAATTGTCGGTGGATGAGCAAGGAATAATGTGGTTTGTGTAACGTCTATGTGTACCCAACAAGGAAGAACTCAAGGACTTGATCCCGCAGGAAGCACATGACACACCCTACTCTAAGCACCCCGGTGGTACCAACATTTATCAAGATCTCCGAGAAAAATTCTGGTGGCATGGCATGAAGAGGGAAATGCTGTCTTATGTTGCCAAGTGCGACGTGTGCCAGCGAGTCAAGGCTGAGCATCAGCGACCTGCTGGACTTCTACAACCTCTCCAAGTGCTAGAATGGAAGTGGGACAAAGTAGGCATGGACTTCGTCACCGGCTTACCCAGTTCTAGTAGAGGCCATGACTCTATATGTGTCATCGTCGACCATCTAACCAAGGTGTCTCACTTCATACCGTTCAGCACCACCTATGGGGGCGACAAGTTGGCTAGCCTCTACATTGAGCGTACTTTGAGCCTTCACGGAGTTCCCAAGGAGATTGTGTCTGACCGAGGCACGTAGTTCACCTCAATATTCTGGAAGAAGTTCCAAGAAGCTCTTGGAACCAAGCTCTCTTTCAGCACCGCTTTCCACCTGCAGACGGGCGGATAGACGGAGATAGTAAACCAGATACACGAAGATATGCTCCACACTTGTGTCTTGGCGCATGGTGCCAAATGGGAAGACTGTATGTTGTTCGCTGAGTTCTCATACAACAACAGCTACCAGTCCAGTCTCCAGAATATGGCCCGATTTGAAGTGTTGTACGGACAGAAGTGCTGCACCCCGCTCAACTGGTTCGAAACCGGTGAAGGATTGATTTTCGGGCCGGAAGTTCTGCAAGAAGCAGAAGATAAGGTGCAACTTGTTCGAGAAAACCTGAAGGCAGCCAAGTCGCGACAAAAGAGCTATGCAGACTCTAACAGTAGAAAATTGGAGTTCAACCTTGGAGACCAGGTGTACCTCCGTGTCACACCTCTGAAGGGAACCAAGTGTTTCCACGTCAAGGGGAAACTTGCTCCAAGGTTCATTGGACCTTTTAAGATCACAACAAGGCGTGGAGAAGTCGCTTACCAGTTGGAGCTACCTCCGGAACTTTCGGGTGTGCACAACGTCTTCCACGTGTCACAACTTCGGAAGTGTCTTCAAGCGCCAAACCATCCTGATCTTCATAAGGACATTGACCATCAGGCCATCGACCTCCGGCCCGATCCCACTTATCGTGAGAGGTTGATCCGCATCCTGGATGAACCAGAATCCGCACCATCAAGTATTTCAAGGTTCAGTGGAGGAACCACACCGAAGGAGAAGCAACCTCGGAGCGTGAACACTATCTTCGATCTGAGTTTCCGTACCTTTTTAGCACCTAGCTTAGGAATCTCGGGGACGACATTCTCGTAAGGGGGATAGGTGTGTCACACCCTGTTTTCACTATCACTTTTTGTGTAATTCAAAAATCTCAGTTTATTAAAACTTTTTGAAAACTAATGTTGTGAGTGCCATGATTGCCATTGTATGCTTGAATGCTTGAGTGTGTGATATCAAAAACCACATTTCTCATAACCTAATAATTTTCAAAACCCTTTTTCTTATTTCCGATTAATTCAAAACCCTGCTTTGGGTTGCACTACAAGTCCTTGATGGCAAGGAGTGCTCTTACCCAAAGTTGGTGATGTGGTTGTAGCACCATTTTAATTCACCAAAACCATAAAATAAGTATTTTATGAATTATTTTCATATTTTATTTCCATGTCAATCTCTGAGGCCAGAGTGATATTCCTATATGAAAAAATACTTTTGTCCCTTAGAAACATCTAAGAAAATTTGGAGATACTCAGAAGGACATATATTTTCCATACATAAGATTTTCAACCCCTATTTATATTATTATTATTTGAGTAAAACCCTGAAAACATTTTCTGTCTGTTTTGACCTTTTGAAATATTTCCCAAGGAAATATTCTCAATAAATTCCTACAAAATTCCAGTGGTATCCTTAAGCCATATTTGGTGCCCATATAAAATTTCACCTTGACCTAAGGTGATTAAGCTTGCCAAATAATTGAATAACCAATTCTGTCCAGTATGAAGTTAGAGAAACTCTACATACCAAAGTTTATCCAATGGAGCTGAAACTTTGCAGGAGTGCCTAATACCTCAAATGAGGATTCAATGCCCAAAATGGGATTTGTGGGACTTGTTTTGCCCACACTCTCTTTGGAAGGAACATATCTGGTCATTTGGTGAAGTTTTCAAGTTTACAAAGCTAAACTTGTCCAATGGAGCTCAAACTTGGTGAAAGCCCTTGTTTTAGCACCAAACCCAATCCTATTAAGTTGAATAGCCAGTGGTGGGTGCAACCACCCCAAACTACCGTCGAGCACCTTCTGCCAGTTGGGTAAAACCCCTCCTAACCTTATCTAAACCCAATCCCTTTCTCCCAAACTCATAGATTAGGTGGCTGATATCAATGCCTAACTCCAGTCAAGTGGCCCCTCTCTGGTTCAATGTAGATAAACCAAAATCTCCAATTTAAGCTTCAGCCCAAGGCTGACAGCACCTGTTTCCTTGTCTCTCGTTGACCAGCCAAGACTCCCACGAGATTCCAACGGCTAGGCATCTCCAAGCTAGTGCCCAGGACATGCTAGACACGTCCAAAGCACACCAGAGCGCGCCAGCATGCCGTGGCATGCCAAAGCTGCGCTCCGAACGCGCTACAGAGATCAACTGAGGTGGGGGCAACTCCCTGTGCCAGTTCCAGCCTCCCCGAGGTGTCTCTCCTCTCCCCCGACAACCCCTCTGCATCAGGCATCCCTCAGGGCGCCTCCTTTCCCGCACTAAGAGCTGGTGCGATGCGTGCCCGAACGCACCAGAAGCGCCAGAGGAGCGTGGCCACGGAAGCTCGCCTCTCCTCTCTCCCTCTCTCTGAAAGTGAGTCCTGGTGGTCCGAAACCACGTCCTGAGACCACGGTTTCGACCAGAGCGTGTCTATGCACCCCCATGCACGCTACGGTGGATCATCGGCGCTCCTGAGTCGACTCACTGTCACAGGCCTATAAATAGCCCCTCCCCTCACTCCAGAACCCCTCGGTCCACCTCACCAAGACCTCAATCACCTCACTAACCACCCCATTAAGCAGACAGAGCCCCGGTGCTGGAGATCGACCGAGGTCCCGCCGCCTTGGAGCTCCGGTCGATCTCCGACTACACGTCGGCTCTTGCATCCCTCCGCCCACCAAAGCACTCCACGTGACCCCAGAAAGCTTTCCCCCATCTTCCCCGAGCGAATCCACGACCGTAGCTACCACCTCCGCCGTCACCTGAAACCCCTCCTCCGCGGCTACCTCGTCGCCGGTGAACCAGAGCCCCTCCGCCGTTGACTCGACCACCAGCAGGTAGGCGACGACGAGCCGGACCCATTCATGTCGCCGTTTGGGCCCGAGGACGTCGGTATCCATGCCGGTGTGCTCCTCCTCCTCTATGGCGAGAGGTAGGAGACGACCCCGACAGGTGTGCCCCACCTGTCGGTGGCCCATCTCTCTCTCCCTCGCTGCCAAAAACAACTGACCATAGGGGCCCGCGCGTGAGGTTCAAACCTGACGGTGCGCACGCGTCGGCAGGCTGGTTGGCTGGCGAGTGGGCCGGCCCAGTCCCAAGCCAAGCCAGGCCAGGGGTTGTAGCCCTTTTTCTTTTTATTTAAAAAAGGATTTTAAATTATTTTTGTAAAAAGATTTAACGAGTGGAATAATATGATTTTCCATTGTTATTTTTCTAAAAATATGTAGCATTTAAGAGAACCATTGGCCGAATTTTTGCAACAACTATTCTATTTTATAATAATAAAAAGAGTTAAATTGGAATAGTTTTGCTTCTGTTATATTGATTTTAAAAATATTCTTTCACTAAAACCAGAGACAAATATTTTTAAAATAACAATATGGATTTATCAAAATTAAACAACATTTTTAAAGTGACTTTGTGATCTGTTTTGGAGTGAGCTGCTTATTGCTTTTATTTATAACGGCGATAGAAAACCCGTGTGACGAAGGAGTTGGAGCGGAAGACCCTGGATACCTAGCTGACCAAGGCAAGTAGCCCTTTGACCATGTGTGAGAATATGTTATATTGCATGCTAGTATAACAAATATTTCTGTTGCACGTGATCATAAGCATCGGTAATTAATTGAAGTGATGTTACCGATGGCTCCTCCGGAGCACTTGCATTTTGAGCATGATCCTATCATCTATAAGGGTCACACTAATATCATGTTGACAAGTAGAGCTAAGCATAGTAGCATAAGCATGATGTTGGTATAAAATCAAAGGTTTATGAAAACCCCGTCGGGAGCCACTAATGCCCGATGGTGATGATGAGTTAGGTGGCCACTTTCGGTGAAGTGGTGCATCGGGTATTTGTGTGAGTATGGTTTCCGAAATGGGAATAGATTTATGATGTGTCGACCGTCCCAACCTTGCATGTATGACCACTTTACCCCTTTATGGGACGGGGCTTTGTTGATTACTTTGGTCGGTGCTTGCAAAGAGCCACATTACTAGTGGCGGGAGTGATGTGTGGTCACTCTCGTGATGGGGTCTTGCCAGGTAGGGCGACTATGCCATTTTTACGTGTTCCAGACACACCGTTGGTCCCCGCATGGTTGGTACTGTCTAGAGTCGATGCTCGTAAGATGAACAACATGTGGGCTGGGTACAAATCGAGTGGACCTCTTTGTCTAGTACCGTCAAGGGAAAGGCATTGGTCGGGTACTTACCTCGGGTATGTTATATACCACGAGTCGTGGGTGACACGAGTCCAGCGTAACTACCTCTCCAGAGTATAAAAGTATTCGAATGGCCGTGTCCATGTTCAAGGACAGTTGGGTAATCATCCTTAAACTATGTCCAGTTGTTTCCACATAAACCAAGTATGTGTGAGTATGTGGTAAATGGTTAATATGACCAAGTTTGGTGACTTGGCATATAGGATGAACCCAGAGTGTTCAGTCCTTGACAGATATGTTGATATATGTAACCTATTCTTCAAAGTAGCATTTAACTTATGTTGTACATCCATGATCATGTTTGTTTACCACCAAGATGATATCCACCATAGATGCATATTATTGTTATCCTTCACTTGTATTGTTCATATCATCGGCTGTTTGCGAGTACATTCAAAAGTACTCATTGTCTTGCCACTTTTTATATTATTGACCAAACATGGAAGGACCGGAGTTTGGAGAAGAGTACGTCTTCGGAGACGGCCCTGCGAACAAGGATGCTTGTCAGTCAGAATGCGTGTTGGTGTAGGCTGATGGCATGGGCACCCGCTTAGCCCTAAGATTTCCGCTACTAGTTGTATCCGTGTCATTTGTCCTTATAGGCCCTACTTTGTGAACTTGACCATTCGGTCACGTGATGTAATAATTCGGTACTTGGATGTAAGACTCTCAATATTCAGTATATGTGTGTTCGGTGAGCATTGATCCGCGGGATCACTGAGTACATTCATTCGGCGATCTCGACTCATAAGTAGGGGTCCCCATAGATCACCAAGCATTTGTCATCATCACGCTCAAGTGGGGGACTCTCCAATGTCTCATCGTCTATTAATTGCTTAAAAACTAGCAAGTACGACAAACACTTGGAAAAGCCAAGCATTCAAGTGGTGAATCACCGAACAAGTGTTGTCATCATGCATATCATGTGGTGTGGCAAGGGATTGTGTCATGGCATGTAAGCATATAACTCGAGCGCAAGCAATGTAATCATGGGAATAAGTATGCCTAGATGAGGTAAGGATGCAAATATGTCTGACTACATAACAAACATTTACCTCATGGTCATATCACATATGCACAAAGCAATGAACAAAAGGTCTGTGGTAGGCTTAGGAATCATTCACAACACCAATTAAAATGAAGTGTCTAAACATATGGTGCAATCCAAATTGCAAGACAATTGAAGCATAATGTGAAAATGGTGTAGTGTATATGGCGATGCACTCAACACAAAACAAAGAGCAATTGGTCATCATGTGTGAGGCAAACAAGTCAAACATGTAGGAAGCAATGTGGCGTGGCAAATGTGAAGAATGGAGATTGTGGCAACCAAGCGTATGATAAAAAAAAAGAATCCACAAGGTTGATGCAACACACCAGGTATATATGGAAATAGGCATGGAAATATGGCAATCAATAATGGAAGTAATATCTCTAATATGTGTGCAAGTATGCGGTCCAAAATGACCAATATATGTCATGGTACAAGCAACACAAGTAGGTTCAGCCACAATATCTATGCTCAAGAAGGATGTGATGTCAAAAGTATGACCTTGTGCGCCTGTCACAATGCTGATGCGCAAGCAAGTGCGATGAAGAAACATGTCAATGTAGCATGGCTTGCTCTCAGGAGATCGAATAGTCAACTCACATGAATTGGAAGTTGACATATAGTAGAAGCATCCTACACATACACACAAGAAAGTAGAGAATGTATGTGCATGGTAGACAAACACATCATCCATCATGATGATTCTCTTCTCTTGCATGTAATCGTTATGAGCACAAGAACATGAATAATATGATGCAACAATGGCAACATTCATGGTACTAGGCATATGGTGCAAGGAAGGAAGTCAAGCATGCTTCACATGCAAGATGTTAAAAGCTCAAGTAATATGAGAAAACGCTATCGTGGCAATCTCATTAGCAAGATTAGAAACAATGTTGCACTCAATATATGGCAACTCATCTAGCATGAAAGAGGAAACAGATGGAGACATACGACAATAAGCAATATCAATCGTGTGCAAAGCATGGTAATGGTTTTCATCAACAACATAAAAGGAGAAAGTATGAATCATCGAAGATGCAACATAAGAAAGCATAGTGGTCATGTCGTGTAAACTAGTAGTGTGAAGATCCAACATACTAGAGGAAATCATGGAAAACATGTCATGTGTGCAAATAGCGGGCATAAATAACGCACAAGACATATTGAGAGCATGAAAACAAGATATATCATCGTAGGCATGGGGAATAAAGCAAACATGGGAACAATAAGTAATATCTCCACCAAGCTTGCAAATACACATACAAATATTAGAATCAAGTGTCATGTGAGATGCAAGACATGGGTCACAAATGCTTGGCAAGTGCATAGAAATGAGCATATCATGCAAAGTGAACATGGAAATATGGGTATAAGATGTGTAATCGACAATAAGCAATAACCATGTAAGAGCCATGTAGAATAAATGTGCGAAGTATTTGTGGAAAGAGGGTGGGTGAAGGGTAAGCACTACATGTGTGGGGATCCCGACTTACGAGTCGAGATCGCCGAATGAACATGCTCAGTGATCCCAGAGATCAATGCTCACCGAATACACAGATACTGAATATTAATAGTGTTACATCCATACATACCGTTTGATACAATAAATTACCTTATCGGTCAAGTCTTACATATACAGGGCCCTCAGGGCCAACACAGTAGACTTGACCAATAGCAGAAATATTGGTCGAAAGCGTGAACCCATGCCATCAGCCTTAACCTACAGGCATTCTGACTGGGAAGCGTCCTAGGTAGCAAGAATATCATCGAGTTCCTCTTCACCATATCCCGACCTCTCATACCTGGTCAATAAAATAACCAGTGGCAAGCCAATGGGTACTTTGAATGTACTCGCAAACACCCCATGAAGTGGATAATGCAGTTGGTATGATAACAAGTAACATGCAGTATTGGTGGATAACAGCTTAACACTAAACATGATCATAGATGGATATGCAACATAACCTAGATGGTATTTAGAAGAACAGGTTACAAATATCAATATATCTGTCAAGGGCTAAACACTCCGAGTTCACCCGATAAGCCAAGTCACCAAACTTGGTCATATCAACTCTTACTCAGATAACACCATTTAACACACACACACTCACACATGGTTTATGCTGAAACGACTAGATTTAGTTTAAGCAGGATTACCCAACTGTCCTTGACCGTGGACATGGCTATTCGAATAATTTTACACTCTACTGAGGTAGTACATTGTACCCACGAGATCCGGGAAACTTCTGTGTCATCCACGACTCGCGGTATATAACATACACGAGGTAAGTACCCGATCAATGCCTTTCCCCTGACGATACTAGACAATGAGGTCCACTCTATTGGTACCCAACCCACATGATGTACCTCTTACAAGCACCGACTCTGGACAGTATTATCCATGCGGGGACCAACGGTGTGCCCGGGACACGTAAAACGGCATAGTCGCCCTACCTGGCATGACCCCATCACGAGGGTGACCACACATCACTCCCGCCACTAGTAATGTGTCTCTTTGCTAGCACCGACCAGAGTAATCAACAAAGCCCCGTCCCATAAAGGTAACGTGGTCGCACATGTAAGGTTGGGACGGTCGACACATCATAAATCTATTCCCATTTCCGAAACCACTCACACCAAAATACACCCGGTGCACCACTTCACCAAAAGTGGCCACCTAACTCATCATCACCCTCGGGCATTAGTGGCACCCGACGGGGTTTTCATAATCCTTTGATATACACCCTCATCATGCTTCTACTATGCTTAGTTCTATTTTTCAACATGATATTAGCTAGATCCTCGTAGGTGGTAGGATCATGCTCAAAATTCAAGTGCTCTGGAGGAGCCATCGGTAACATCACTTCAATGATTTACCGAATACTTATGATCACATGCAACGGAAATATTGTCTCTACTAGCAGGCAATATAACATATGCTCACACATGGTCAAAGGGCTGCTTGCCTTTGCTCACATAGGCCCTCGGAGTCTTCGAGGTATTCTGATCCAACTCCGAGTACTCCATCTACTCCGTCAACTATCATCGGAAACAAACACAATAAGCCACACAACAAGCAGAAACAAAAGTGCTACAAAAATGGAAGCTACATTTTTCTTGGACCTCTCTGGTCATAAGAAAAATACATGAAGCTTGCTAGAGGAGAGTTGGACCATCAGGGATTTTTGAATGGATGAAAGGGGGTATAGGTGGTCCTTGAACAAGCCTATAGAAAATATAATGACAAAAATGAGTGGATGCACTCATTTAATAGAGCATAATTTGAGAAATATTTAGGAAGTTGTTTCACCGGATTTGGAGGTGGTATGAATATTCTATGGATTTTCGAATACGGGATAAATAGCAAAAAGGAGCTATTTACTTATTGAAACAGAAATATGACATACAAAAATGTTGACCATGGCTCTAAAACTAGGGTATGATGTTAGAAGGTCATGGAAATTGGAATCACACCATTTGGAGTTGTTTTGAACCCTATAGGAATTTTGAAAGGGGAGGCTAGGAGTATTTGAATCTGTTTTTGAATAATCACATAACAGAGAAGTTGCTTGAAAAAATGTGCAAAGCACATCTTTGGATAGGGCTTGATTTGTGGGACCTGCGGAAATTTGAATCAACCAAATTGGACTTAAATGATTTTCCTATATAATTCAGAAGTTTCAGGAAAAAGGAAAAAAGTGAGAAGGGCCTCAACCCCAGGGGTCTATATCATGCCCAGCGCGCTAGACAGGCCGTGGGCCAGCCCAGATGCATGCTGGCGCCAGCAGAGGCCACGCCGAGGCGTATTCACCCAGGTACACATTTGTTGTAGGGAGACGTAGCCCCACACGGGCGCCTCCAGGGGGGCCAGGGCCTTAGCCACTTACAGGAGGGACCCAACCGCCAGGGCTTCTTCCACCTCTGCTCGATCTGAGGGCATGCATGGGAGGCAGGGTCAGTCGATGCAGAGGTTGGCTTTGGCGGCTCCGGCTGCTGCTGGCGGTGCTCTGGCCAGAAGGGGCTCGGGGCAGGTAGCCTCCCGCGCGTGAGGAGGAGTCAGATCTGCAGGGGAGCTCCTGGGGCGAGGGTCCTCGGCCATGGCGGAGGCCGACAACAACTGCCGTGGTCGGGCGGCAGCTCGGCCAACTAGAGGGAGAAATGGGGCATGGGGAAGATGCAGAGGGGCTGCAGGGCCTCCGGGGCACCACTACGCAGCCGGAGGAGGGATGGCAAGCCCCGGTTGCAGGGTAGTAGATGCGGCTCTACGGCGGCCATGGGAGGAAGGAGGAATCTTGGGAGGAGAGGGAGCTTAAAGGGAAGCTCTGCAGATGCTGTAGGGATAGGGAAGCAAGAGAGGATCAGGGGAGTGGAGATAAGAGAGTGGGAGAGGGAGAGAGAGCTCAGGAGCTCCGTGGAGCTTCCTAGTGCATGGATGCCATGCACCCCAGAGGGATCTTGCAAGCTAGCTGGTGGGTGGAAGCACTTGTAATGGTCAAAAGGAAGGGCTGAGACATACTGAGACAACTAGATTCGGCTAGAAACGGCCTGGAGGAAAGAAACAAGGTGCAGAGCACACATATTGCAGTCCAGGGTGGTGGTGACCACTCCTTCTACATTTCCAAAACCACCCCTAGCCAGAGCAAGGTTTCGAACATGCAAGGCATGTGTGCCACGACTCACTGGTGGAGTTTGGACAAAATTGGAGCTCGTTTGAATGGGTTTTGACTGAGGTTAAGTTTGCAACAACTAACTTAATGCTAGGATTGAGGGTGCTTAATGGAGTGATCTCAGGATGGGACCTTGGCTAGCATGCTTGTCTATGCAAGGTCTACAACACTGCAAAGTTTCAGCTCAAGCAAAGGAGGGTAGCCAGTACTTGCTGTACAAAGCTATATTTCAGCCACAATTCAACTTGTAGATGTGCTGCTCATTTTTCCTACATGAGCATGCCATCTCTTTGTTTCGTATGATGCCTTGGAATTCAGGGGACCCTCCATAAATAGGTGCGGGCTTTGGCTTAAGCAGAAGTGGGATAAGAGAGGTAAAAATGGTGATCCAAGGGTGAAACAGAGAGGCGGTTACAAAGAGTCTCCCTCCAGTAGTTGACCAGTGGCCATGACAAAGCTACTGGAGTAAAAATGTAACTAGGGAAGACTATGGTAAAAGTTTAAGCTCAACGGTGAAAGAGGAAGGGGTCAAAGGAGCCAATTTGGTGAGTGCACACAAGGTGTTTGATGAGTATCAGGGCATCCAGGTGAACTTCAATGGATACGAAACTTGACAGTATCAAATAATAGATGAAAATAAGCTTGGACATCAAATTTGGGATTTGGTGGAGAAGGTTAACAATGTAGACTTGGAAAACCCATGAAATGGGGAGAAATGGCTTTCTGCTTACAAAGCTATTGAAATCAATTCCCACAAATCCAATATTTGGTGTGGGTCATTATTTGAGCATTAAAGCATGCCCAAAAATTTTGGGGATCAATTGGAGAAACTTTATAATGTAAAGTTTCCCAAAGCCAGAAATCAATAGAGAGGGATTTGAGGGTCTTGGGACAAGTTCTTCTATTCTCGTTGATACACCACTTGGTGTGGATGCATTATTGGCGTATCAGAACAGGTCCACCAAATTTGAGCACAGTTGGAGATACTTGACCATGTAGAGTTGCTCAAATTTGGATCTGGATAGATAGGGTTTTTGAATAATTAGGGAAGTCAAATCAACTTAGATTGAGATGAAACTTGGCAAGATCATCAAACATATCATAGGTGACATGCTAGTATTTTACACGAATTTATGGAGAATATTTATTATGGAAATATTCCAAAAGCTTGAAATAGGCAGGAAGGGTTTTGAAGAGGTTTCCCTAACATTTTGAACATGACCATGTGTTGAAACTCATATATACGAAATATATATGTCCACTGAGTTTCCCTAAATTTACTCAAATATATTGAAAGCATAAAAATAACTTTCCTTCATAAGAGTCCATTTCTGGCCTCACAGGAAGGCATTTAAATAAAATAGTAAAATAACCTTTAAAATAATAATATTGTGGTTTTGGGAAGTCATTTTGATAATGGGTTTTAAATAAAATAATTTCTGCAAAATAAATTCCCTAATTTGAGGACATGTAAAACAAATCTCATCTCAGGGGTTTTGAAAGCTTACCGCAAAGAATTGCTTCTTGGTGAAAATAATATTTGGTAAAAATAGTCTCTGGTCCTAAACACATGGCATGATCATTAGGGAGGAGTTTTGGGCTAAGGAGGTGAGTCTCGAGAGTAATAAGAATTATTGAGAATCAAAACAAGCATACAAGCAAGTAAGCAAACAATAGTCACTTCAAGCATCACAAGCATTCAAAAAAAATAATTGGTCCTAATTTTTGAAATAAGTTAATTAGTCAGGAAAGATAAACATAGGGTGTTACGGACCGTACCCCCTTAAGAAAATCTCATCACCGAGATTTCTAGGCTAGGGGTTGGAGAGATACAAAATCTTGAGTCAGAGGTAGTCTTCATGTTCCCATGTTGTTGTTGTGGGTCTTGAAGTTCTTGATGACATAGCTTCGAATGCTCCGCACGTCCTTTCCTGACGTGAGCGTGTTCTGGCAATAAGTTAGGCTTGACTGAAGGTCAAGGGCTTCGTGAACTAATTTCGTGCAAGGTTCTGGCTTGCAAGTGCATTCCAAGGTCGGTATACGTGGCAAGATATTGTGTTTGGGTTCTGGTCCCGGGGATGATCATGCCGGTTAGTCACATCTAGATTTCTCGTGTTAGAACATACAGTCAAGGTCGTCGCATAGCTGTCTATTCACGGGGAAGTCGTTGACTCCTTGAGGCAGGCAAGCTCTGGCCACAGGTGGTCTTCATCCTCGAGGGTGTTGGAGTGGTCTTCGAAGGCTTATCATGAAAGGGTCTGGGTTGGGTCTTGCCCATGAGTCTAGGCTCGGAGACTTAGAGTCCAGAACGGGTCCTACCATCTTGGAGGGTTCGCGTGGGGTTCTGGACGAGCTGGCTACCCAAGAGTATAGACCAGTCATCCACTCCTAAGGTCTGCGGCTCGGCAAGAAGGTGAATCACCCTCAGCAGGTTTTCACCATGGCCCAAATAGGACCCTCGTCCTTGGTTGGGACCAAGAAGAGGTCGTCTGATTTCTCTCTCTATCCAAAGTCTTCATGGTCTTGAATCATCGAGGCTTCTTGACATCGTTGATGTAGTCGGTAGGGAATTGGAGGTTGAGTTCTTCTGCTTCCTTGTCATTGTTGTGGTTTCCGAACCATGGCGGTTCTTTGACTTGTCTTGGGTAGGATAGACTTTCGCTGACTTGAAGTTGCTTCGAGAAACCCACCTTCTCGAGCTAACATTGTACCCTCGAGAGGCATTGCGATCGGCGTTCCTAGGGCTCGTCCAAATAGGACTAAGGTGTTCTTCCTCTTATTGGGTGAATAACTATGTCATCCGTGACGATAAAAACATATTTTTCCAAAGCATGACATAAGCACAGTGCTGATGAGACAGGTGAGGAGAACGGGGACTTGCTATGGGTGGTCGCTGGCTGAGGGGTTTGTGGTCCTACATGACCTAGTCCTTCATGCCCATGTTCGTCATAGACACGATGGGTGGTGGTCGGGTGGAGTACGAGCCATATTCCCACGACTTAGAGTCGTTTTCTATGGTCGTAATCCGAACACCTTATGGCTGGGTGAAGCTTTATGGTCTCAAGGAACTTAGGATATGGGTGAACAGTTATCATCTTATCTCTAAGCACATTCCTTAGATGCCAATAATGTGACCTATTTCTCTGGACAAAATTACTCTATTTCATCTGAGATACCTTCTCACATAAGTCAACTCCACACCACTCATGATAATCAACTCCAGGGTTGAGGGAAGGACTAAACCCAAACACCACAACTATAGTGTAGCTACATTGCACATACGTCCCTATGCGGGAACCTCGGGGAAACATACAAGCTGCTAAGTTTGAACTGGAATGCTACAAATCCAAATTTCCCGATAGATCATCCAATGGACACGTTACTGCATTTCTATATTAAGGAAACACAAAGTATATCAATCCAGTATCTGTTTCCTTCCTACGAATCCGATCAAGTGGTCCATCAATCCAATCGATCACCACTGTACCCATCACTCCTACAAATACAATATTGATGGTGTTCTACATGATCACTTAGAGTCCTCATAATTCACATATTAATGCAAGGTTTACGTCACAGTATATCCACCAACTTCCAATATCATGGCCATCTAATCTCCAAGGCCATTTCACAAAGGTTCGTAAATCAATTCGACAACTCCAAGTATACGCACTCATTATCCACCGAGAAACATGGTATCATGATCGAGACATTGGGCTAAATCCAATTTACTCCAAACCATGTGGCCTCATACATCATTAATACTCTATCGGGATTACCTATTCAAATCCAAAACTCAAGTCCTATAAGAACTCTTACTTGCTACTCCAAGTCAGTATGGTAAAATCATCAAATCATGTCATCTACGTGATAAAGTAAATTATACCACCAAGAATTATTGCTTGTGATCATAATCGTCCTACTGAATCCAAACTTACTCCTGGAACATGTAGGTCACGCTACTGTATCAACTTGTTCCACCAAGTTCATCTACCTTTATAAGGGTCTTACGATCCACCAAGGTAGTCTAGCTATATCCTCAAGACAACTATCATCATCACAACAACCTTAGACTAGTACTCTCATATCCGAGAACTGTCCTTCTTATGGCATCAGGGTTATGGTGCTAGCTTAAGAATGAGGGATACTTGTTTACCATGAGAACTCGTTCCATAAAGAACCCGGTGCTAAACAGGGGTTTATCGGGGCTAGAGGGGTGTTCTGGCAAGTTCGTGCCTTGGACACGTCACCAGAAAATTGAGCCGGAAAGGATTGTGGAGGTTAGTCTGGTCTAGAGAGAGTTTCCGATCTTGAGGGAAAATCATAACTCCTATGGTTGCATGGGTAAACATGGCATAGTTAGTGTCTTCAATGTCGGTATCCGTCGAAGTGGGTCCCTGGTGCATATTGTCATGTTGTCTTCAATCGTCGAGAAGGGTGAGAGAGAAAGTAATATCACAGAGGGGAGTGTAGAGGGGAGCGGTATAATGCAGGTGCAAAGAAACAAGCGTTGAACAGTGAACTCAATCATCAAGATAAGGCACATGATATAATCACGTACTCGCTGCCTAGGGCAAAAGAGCGACTTATATCAAGCCGCAAACAACAAAAACAAGAAACACACAACATGGTTCCATCCGAACCATTTCACGGACTCGACTTCCTTTAGGGTATTTACGACTCATCCTACCCTAGGGTTCTCGGACTCGGCAGTCGTGCTTGCTTCGTGCTTCGCATAGGAGTCTGCTAAGTCTTCTGGACTTCTCATGGTGTTGCCACATATGTTGTTGTTGCTCATCGAAACGACTTGGGTTGAGTTGAAAGAATTCTTGATGACTTCTCATGTGGTGAGTTGCCGAAGAAGGTGGTTCCTCATGGCTGTTGTCGACACGATCTTCTATTGTCTTTGTAATCTCGACATTGTCTTCTTGCCTTCCCAGGCGTCGAGAGTTCCAAGCGGACAACTTGTATGCAATGACATCAACAAGGCATGATACAGCTCTGACCTGTCAGTCACTTGATCACAATATCCACACCTAGAGCGGGGGATGAAGAGAACCGTTTTCCTGCTCACTAAGGTGAGGCGGACAAAATGGCGAGGTTCTCATCCACCGGTGGTGGTCGACACAACCCTGATATTGACAGGGTCTCTCTATTAGCGATGCAGATCATGGCCTTGCATATATTACGGCTTGTTCATCGTAAGTGTAGGCGGCATCACTCTGGAACAATGCCGAGGGTGTCGCCATCTTATGGGCCTTGATGTCCTTGTTCCTCCTGCATGGAGGTACTTCTGTTGGTGTCGTCTGGTCGTAGATTGTCATCCTAGTCCTTCGGTACATGGGTGGTTGCTTGGAATGATTGCTTCCTTCCAGGTGGCCCAAGATGATTTTAAGTAATCCCGTGGTCAGGCATAAGGGTGCTAGTGTCACACCCTGTTTTTACTACCACATTCTGTGTATTTTGAAAATCTGAGCTTGTTAAAACTTTTCGAAAATAATGATGTGAGTCCAATGATTGTCATTGTATGCTTGTGCGTGTGATCATGAGATGATAAAAACCCATTTTACAATATTGAATTGTTTTTAAAAACCTTTACTTGTTTCTCATCAAGGTAAAAACCTTACTTTGAGTTGCTCTACATGCCCTTGATGGCAAGAGGTGTTTCTACCCAAAGTTGGTAATATGATTTCTAACTTGTCTTATATTCCAAAACCATAAAATAATTATTTTTATAATTATTTCCCTAATTTAATTGCATGTCCATTTCTGAGGCCAGAATTGGTATTCGTACATGGAAGAATACTTTTCTGCCTTAGAAAAAATTGATTAAATTTGGAGATGATCACAAGGACATATATTTCCCATACATAAGATTTTAAACCCTATTTTATATTATAATTATTTGAATAAAACCCTGGAATCCATTTCTGTCTATTTTTACCTTTTGAAATATTTCCAAAGGAAATATTCTCAACAAAATTTTAGAAAATTCCAGTAGTATCCCTAAGCCATATTTGGTGTCCACATAAAGTTTCACCTTGATCCAAGGTGATTAAGGACCCCAAATAACCCTGAAACCCCTTCTGTCTAGATTGAAGTTAGAGCAACTCTATATAGCAAAGTTTATTGAATGATGTTAAAACTTTGCACGAGTGCCTAATACCTCAAATGAGGGTTCCACACCAAAAATGGGATTTGTGGTACTTAGTTTGCCCACACTCTTTGAGAGTGACAGATCTGGTCAAATTGAAGTGTTTTCAAGTTTACAAAGCTAAACTTGTCCAATGGAGCTCAAACTTGGTGAAACCCCATGTTTTAGCACAAACCCAAACCTGTTAAGTTGCACCACCAGTGGTGGGGTGCAAGCCCCTCAAACCACTGTCGAGCACCTTCTGACAGATAGGGAAAAGCCACCTTAGCCACAGGTAAACCCAACCCCTTCGCTCCAAACTCATAGATTAGGTGGCCAGTATCCATATCTAACCCCAGTAAACTCGCCCCTCTCTGGTTCAAAGTGGAAAGGCCAAAAACTCCAATTTAGGCTTCAGTTCAAGGCTGAGAGCACCAGTATTTCTTGTCTCCCTTGACCAGCCTAAGCTCCCACGAGAGCCAAACGGCTAGCCACACTCCCAGCCAGTGCCAAGACATGCTAGGCACGTCCAAAGTCCCTCAGAGCACACCAGTATGCCGTGGCATGCCAAAACTGTGCTTTGGGCGCGCTACAGGAAGCCACAAAGGTGGGGCGACTCTCTCGGCCAATTCCAGCCTCCCCCGAGGTGTCCAACCTCTTCCCCGACAACCCCTCTATGTCGAGCAACCCTCAGGGCCTCTCCTTTCCCGCGCTAGAGCTCGTGCGACGCGTGCCCGCGCGCACGAGAACCGGCCAAGGTTGCGCGGCCACGGATGCTCGACTCCTCCCTCTCTCCCTCTGCAGCAAATGATTCTGGGAGTCCAAAATCATGTCCTGAGACCGTGGTTTCGACCCCAGCCCCTCTCTGCACCCACCATGCGCGCCAAAGTGAGTCACCGGCGCTCCCGCATCGGCTCACCGTCGCGGCCCTATTTATAGCCCTCCCCTCGCTCCAGCAACCCTGAGATAGCTTCACCACGACCTCTAGCACCTCCCTAGCCACCCCGGCAAACCAGCAGAGCCCCGGTGCTCGACATCGAACGAGGCTCTCCACCTCGGAGCTCCGGTCGATCTCCAGCTACACGACGGCTCCTGCCTCTAGCCAAACCAAACTGACCCCCTCAACCCCAGGAAGCTTTCCCCCAACTCGACCGAGCATTTCCGTGCCTCTAGCCACCTCCTCGACCACCTCCCTAAACTCCTCCACCACGGCCTCCTCATCGCCGTCGAACCCCTGCCTCTCCGACGTTGTTCCGACCACCAGCAGGTAGGCGATGTCATGGAAAACATATTCCAGTCCTTGTTGGGGCTTGAGAGTGTCGGCAGCCTCGCCGGCGTCCTCCTCCTCCTCTCTGGGCAGAGGTAGGAGACGACCCCGACAGGTGTGCCCCACCTGTCGGTGGCCCGGCCTCCTCCCTCGCGTTGTCCACAACCACTGACCGCAGGGCCCCGCACGTCAGGTTCAAACCTGACGGCGCGCTCCTGGGCAGGCTGTCGGCTGGCCATGGGCCAACCCAGTTCCAGGCCGAGCCAGCCCAGGGACTTAGCCGTTTTCTTTATTTTAAAAACCTGATTTCTAAGATTTTTATAAAAATATTTAACCAGTGTATAAATATAATTTTTCCACTGTTATTCTTCTAAAAATATGTAGTATTTAATAATATGATTGGATGAATTTTTCTACAACTATTCTGTTTTACAATAATAAAAATGACTAAATTGGAATAGTTTTGCTTCTCTTTGATTAATTTTAAAAATGTCCCTTCAAGAGAATTTGAGGCAAATATTTTTTTAAATGACAACTTAGATTTATCAGTAATAAAGAACATTTTTTAAATTACTTTGTGATCTGTTTCTGTGTGAGCTATTTCTTATTTATTGTTTTATCGACGATAGAAAATCCGTGTGACGAGGGAATCAGAGCGGAGGACCTCGAAGACCCCGGATACCTAGCTGACCAAGGCAAGCAGCCCTTTGACCATGACTGAGCATAAGTTATATTGCATGTTAAGATAGCAAGTCTTCCCGTTGCATATGATCATAAGTGTGGGTAAATCATTTGATGTGATGTTACCGGTGGCTCCTCCGGAGCACATGCATTAAGCTTGATCCTACCCCTTGGGGGTCACGCTATTATCATGATGACAAGTAATACTATTATTATAGCATGAGCATGTTGTTAACAGTAATCAAAGGTTTATAAAAACCCCGTCTGGTGCCACTAATGCCCGAGGGTGATGATGAGTTAGGTGGCCACTTTTGGTGAAGTGGTGCACCCGGTATTTGTGTAAGTATGGTTTCGGAAATGGGATTAGATTTATGATGTGTCGACCGGACCAACATTACGAGTGCGACCATGTTACCCTTATGGGATGGGGGTATGTTGAATACTTTGGTCGATGCTAGCAAAGAGCCACATTACTAGTGGCGGGAGTGATGTGTGGTCACTCTCGTGATGGGGTCGTGCCAGGTAGGATGACTATGCTATTTTTATGAGTTCCAGGAACACCGTTGGTCCCGGCATGGTTGATACTATCCAGAGTCGGTGCACGTAAGACGTACAACATCGGCTCGGTACCAATCGAGTGGACCTCTTTGTCTAGTATCGTCACGGGAAAGGCATTGATCGGGTACTTACCTCGGGTATGATACATACCGCCACTCGTGGATGACATGGAAGTTTCCCAGATCTCGTTTGTCCAGCGTACTACCTCTGCAGAGTGTAAAACTATTAGAATAGCCGTGTCCATGGTCAAGGACAGTTGGGTAATCCTGCTTAAACTACGTCCAATTATTTCCGCATAAACCAAGTGTTTGTGTGTGGTGATGAAAAAGGTGTTGATATGAAAGTAATAATATCACCAAGTTTGGTGACTTGGCATGTAGGGTGACCCTGAATGGTTCAGCCCTGGACAGATATATTGATATCTATAACCTGTTCTTCAAAAGTAATTCTTTAATTTGATGCATATTCATGATCATTCCACCAAGAGAAGTTTCACCAAAGATGCATGTTATTGTTATCCTTCAGTTTCATTGTTCATATCATGGGATGTTAGCGAGTACATTGGCTTACCACTGGTTATGTTATTGACGAGACATGGAAGGACCGGAGTTCGGAGATGAGTATGTCTTCAGAGACGCCCCTGCAAACTAGGCATCTTCCAAGTCAGAATGCCTCTCGGTCTAGGCTTGAATGCATGGGCACCCGCTTAGCCCCTATGATTTCCGCTTCTAGTTGTATTTGAGTGATTTGGCCTTAGGCCCCGCCTTGTGAACCTGCCATTCGGTCTTGTGTTGTAATAATTGGTATTTGGATATAAGACTCTTTTATTCGGTATCTGTGTTCGGTGAGCATTCATCTCTGGGATCACGGAGCACGGCGATCTCGACTCGTAAGTCGGGGTCTCCACAGAGCTGGTATCAGAGCCATCCTGACAATAGGAAGCCTTAGGTAGCATGGACGATAGCTGAGATGATTAGTGCACATAGAACTTAACCTGAGATTCTGCCACAACTAAAAACTTTCTAACTCTCTCCTCTACATCTTGTACATGGCTGCCGTACCTGAGATGCTTCTGGAGACGGACTTTCCTCTGCTTTTGAGTGATAGCCTCGAGAAGTGTCAAGTACGCCGCACACCCATCTTTCTCTACAACGAGCATTGGGTCAACGCCGACACTAAGGAATATCACGTGGACGTGATAGTGAAGGCTAATGACTCCCCGACTAGTTGGTTCTTTGAAGGGCCACATATGGAAGATCTGATGTTGGCACTGGAGACCGTAGCACGAGAGGCGCTCGTGCGACTCCGCGACATCCTTCCCAAGATGGCTGATGAGCCAGCTACTCGTCACCTACCTTTTGTTAAGGATGGGGTAGACGGGAGTTGGACACTCAACCCACCTTCCGAGGACGGGACGCCACTGAGGTTTCAGACCTACTTCAGCCTCTCCTCCGACACTTTGACGCACCTTTTGATCAAGGAGTCAACTAGGATTCGCCAAGAGCTGCACCAAGTCAAGGATCTGCTTCGCACGGAGAAGATGAAGAACCGCAAGGTGAAGAAGGAAGGAGCACCCGTAGGACCACCTGGTTTTGCTTTCTGAGGAGGAATGCCACCGCTTCAGGCCACTCCTCTTCAGAGTCGTCGCTTGACCATGAAAGAGTACACCGAACTCTTCGCTACCTCGCCAACCAAGAGACGCCGTGATGGTCCGCTTCCTTCTCCTACCCCTTCAAAGAAGGGAAGCACTAATGAAGATGAATATGAAGATGAAAATGAAGACAAAGATCCCGCAGAACCCGCTTATGAGACCGCGCAGTAGGCCACTTAACTTTAGCAGCGTAGGCAATTAGGATGTACCCCCGAGCTTAGGAGTTCTTGTATCGGTTTGTATGAACCACGAGTGTTGTGTAAGCCTGTTGGATGCAAGTTGCATTCTGCCTTAGGCAGCTTGTGGGCGACTACGTTGCTCGTTTTTATACTAATGGAGTAGCTCTTTTCAAAACCACTGGCTTAAAATTTTAACACTAGGACAACACCAGACCCCCTCTTTACTAGAGCATCATCCCTTATGATTTTAGCCAGTTCGGCAAATTGACCTGTCTACTCCCCTGACAGGATGGTGAATGCAACTCGCAACAGCACCTTCGGCAACCCCGGCTCTGCCTCTTCAGGTCAGCAGCAGGGAAACAGAGGGGAAGCTGAAGCTGGAGATCACCACGAGCAGCAAGACGATGTTCCACCGCCACCGGCTCCTACTAAAAGCTTGACTATGGCCCAGTTCCTTCAAGCTCTTCGAGAGGAGCATTAAGCCAAGAATGCCGCTATTCAGCAGCTCTCTCAAACCTTGGTGAACAACCTGCCGCAGAACGGGAATGGCAATGGTCTCTCTACTCTCTCTGAGTTCATGCGAACAACGCCACCCATATTCACGGAGACGACTGAACCACTGGATGCCGATGACTGGATCTGTACTATCGAAGACCTCCTCATGCTGGTCAAGTGCACTGATGATTGTGAAAAAGTTCTCTATGCTTCTCACAGTCTCGGAGGCACAGCGAGAGCTTTGTGGGATGGATTTGAGATCATGCGAGCAGGGCAAGTCATCACTTGGGCTGTGTTCAAAGATGGATTCTACGCTGCTCACATTCCTCCTGGAATGATGACCATTAAGATGTGGGAATTCCGAGGCTTAAGGCAAAGAAGTGGATCTGTCAAGGAATATTTGCAGAAGTTCAACCTCCTGTCAAGGTACGCACCTGAGGACGTCAACACTGTGGCCGCCAAAGTGGAATGCTTTATGGAAGTACTACAACAGTCACTCCAGTATCAGTTGGTTGGTTGTGAATGCCAGACCTTCAGCGATGTCGTTAATAAGGCCCTTATGTTGGAAGACAAGCGTCGGGCTATGGAGACACCTGTAAGCGCAAGACTACTGGAATCTGAGAATTTGCCGTCTGCCTGGTCTTTGCCGTCCGCTGGCTGATGGCAAAGAAGCTCTTTGCCGTCAGCTACCAAAAAATAGATGGCAAAGATCTGACAGATGGCAAAGAAGTGCTTTGCCATGAGTCACTTCTTTGCCGTCAGCTAGCGGACGACAAAGATGGCCCAGGCAGACGGCAAAGAAAATCGCAGTTGTAGCCATTAAATTTGCCATCGGCCGTGTCTTTGCCGTCCGCCAAAAAGCCCCTTTGCCGTCTGCCTTGAAGCACGGCGGACGGCAAAGAAATCAACCCCCGGCTGCCCACTAACGCTCCAACCGCCGTGTCTTTGCCGTCCGCCTAAATCCCCTTTCCGTCTGCCTTGGAGCTCGGCAGACGGCAAAGAAATCAACCCCCGGCTGCCCTAACGCTCCAACCCAACCTCGTTGTTTAAAAAAAAAGAAAAAACCCACCTGCTCGTCGCCTTCCTCCCGCACGCTCCCTCCCTTGCGCCCACCGGCCGTCGCCTCCCAGCCCTCCCCACCGGCCGGTGCCTCCCCCACCGGCCGGTGCCTCCCCGCCCTCCACACCGGCCGGCGCCTCCCGGCCCTCCCCACCGTCGCCACCTCCTCCCCCACCGGCCGACGCCTCCCCGCCGTCCTCCACCGGCCGGCGCCTCCCCGCCGTCCCCCACCGGCCGGCGCCTCCCCGCACTCCCCACCGTCGCCACACCCCTCCCCATCGGCTCCCCTCCCCATCGGCTCCCCCCCTGCAGACCGAACCTCTCCCCTGATCCGGCCACCCCGTCAGGAGCACGAGCAGCCCCCCTGACGCTCCTCCTCGCCCCGGACGCCCTGGAGCCTCGTCGCCACCCCCCTCCGTCGCCCGCAACCTCCTCCGCCGCCTAGCCAGAGCAGCCAGCAAAAACGGTGAGATTATTTCCTTGTAAAAATGGTGAGATTATTCTGTATAGGAGAAAATGAATTCTGCATAGGAGAAAATGAAAAAAATGAGTTCGTACTGCTACACAAAGAAAATATTCTCATGCAAATATCTATTCTCTTTGAATAAATGATACAAAATAAAGGAGGTGACACCTTCGAATATGTAGAATGGCACAATGTTGTTATAGAAATTATGCAAATACAAGGTTACGAATGAGTCGAAGAGATCATCTTCGTTCTTAATCACACTAAGAGCATGAACAGTCGGATCCTTCAAATCCTCCTTAAACGTATGAGTAGACCATCTAATCATTGTCCGGTCATAAAAAATAAACCAAGACGGGCCTCTCAAACCGTTCTCCAACGTCCGGGTTGACGGACACCCCCCATTTTCATTCAAATATGGGGCGGATATAGGGGAGCCCGGGCACGCCCGTCACGTCGGACTGACAGCTTGGCCCCACGCGGACTCGTCGGGAAACTCGACGGTCCAACAGGCGCCTCGACCTTCAGCGCAGTGTCAACGCCGCGTGGCGCCGCTTCGGAGTCGGGGCCGGCTATTTAAGTCGTCCGACGCCCCCCAGCCTAGCACATCTGCCTCCTCCCTCTCTCCGTCACCACCCGAGCACTTCCCTCTCCGAGCCCGTCAGCCATGCCACCACGCCGCTGGCATTACACGGTCCAACACTTTCTCTTCCTGGCAAAGAAAGAGAATTTGCCGTCTGCCTGGTCTTTGCCGTCCGCTGGCTGATGGCAAAGAAGCTCTTTGCCGTCAGCTACCAAAAAATAGATGGCAAAGATCTGACAGATGGCAAAGAAGTGCTTTGCCATGAGTCACTTCTTTGCCGTCAGCTAGCGGACGACAAAGATGGCCCAGGCAGACGGCAAAGAAAATCGCAGTTGTAGCCATTAAATTTGCCATCGGCCGTGTCTTTGCCGTCCGCCAAAAAGCCCCTTTGCCGTCTGCCTTGAAGCACGGCGGACGGCAAAGAAATCAACCCCCGGCTGCCCACTAACGCTCCAACCGCCGTGTCTTTGCCGTCCGCCTAAATCCCCTTTCCGTCTGCCTTGGAGCTCGGCAGACGGCAAAGAAATCAACCCCCGGCTGCCCTAACGCTCCAACCCAACCTCGTTGTTTAAAAAAAAAGAAAAAACCCACCTGCTCGTCGCCTTCCTCCCGCACGCTCCCTCCCTTGCGCCCACCGGCCGTCGCCTCCCAGCCCTCCCCACCGGCCGGTGCCTCCCCCACCGGCCGGTGCCTCCCCGCCCTCCACACCGGCCGGCGCCTCCCGGCCCTCCCCACCGTCGCCACCTCCTCCCCCACCGGCCGACGCCTCCCCGCCGTCCTCCACCGGCCGGCGCCTCCCCGCCGTCCCCCACCGGCCGGCGCCTCCCCGCACTCCCCACCGTCGCCACACCCCTCCCCATCGGCTCCCCTCCCCATCGGCTCCCCCCCTGCAGACCGAACCTCTCCCCTGATCCGGCCACCCCGTCAGGAGCACGAGCAGCCCCCCTGACGCTCCTCCTCGCCCCGGACGCCCTGGAGCCTCGTTGCCACCCCCCTCCGTCGCCCGCAACCTCCTCCGCCGCCTAGCCAGAGCAGCCAGCAAAAACGGTGAGATTATTTCCTTGTAAAAATGGTGAGATTATTCTGTATAGGAGAAAATGAATTCTGCATAGGAGAAAATGAAAAAAATGAGTTCGTACTGCTACACAAAGAAAATATTCTCATGCAAATATCTATTCTCTTTGAATAAATGATACAAAATAAAGGAGGTGACACCTTCGAATATGTAGAATGGCACAATGTTGTTATAGAAATTATGCAAATACAAGGTTACGAATGAGTCGAAGAGATCATCTTCGTTCTTAATCACACTAAGAGCATGAACAGTCGGATCCTTCAAATCCTCCTTAAACGTATGAGTAGACCATCTAATCATTGTCCGGTCATAAAAAATCAACCAAGACGGGCCTCTCAAACCGTTCTCCAACGTCCGGGTTGATGGACACCCCCCATTTTCATTCAAATATGGGGCGGATATAGGGGAGCCCGGGCACGCCCGTCACGTCGGACTGACAGCTTGGCCCCACGCGGACTCGTCGGGAACTCGACGGTCCAACAGGCGCCTCGACCTTCAGCGCAGTGTCAACGCCGCGTGGCGCCGCTTCGGAGTCGGGGCCGACTATTTAAGTCGTCCGACGCCCCCCAGCCTAGCACGTCTGCCTCCTCCCTCTCTCCGTCACCACCCGAGCACTTCCCTCTCCGAGCCCGTCAGCCATGCCACCACGCCGCTGGCATTACACGGTCCAACACTTTCTCTTCCTGGCAAAGAAAGAGAATTTGCCGTCTGCCTGGTCTTTGCCGTCCGCTGGCTGATGGCAAAGAAGCTCTTTGCCGTCAGCTACCAAAAAAGAGATGGCAAAGATCTGACAGATGGCAAAGAAGTGCTTTGCCATGAGTCACTTCTTTGCCGTCAGCTAGCGGATGACAAAGATGGCCCGGGCAGACGGCAAATAAAATCGCAGTTGTAGCCATTAAATTTGCCATCGGCTGTGTCTTTGCCGTCCGCCAAAAAGCCCCTTTGCCGTCTGCCTTGAAGCACGGCAGACGGCAAAGAAATCAACCCCCGGCTGCCCACTAACGCTCCAACCGCCGTGTCTTTGCCGTCCGCCTAAATCCCCTTTGCCGTCTGCCTTGGAGCTCGGCGGACGGCAAAGAAATCAACCCCCGGCTGCCCTAACGCTCCAACCCCACCTCGTTGTTCAAAAAAAAAAAGAAAAAACCCACCTGCTCGTCGCCCTCCTCCCGCACGCTCCCTCCCTTGCGCCCACCGGCCGTCGCCTCCCAGCCCTCCCCACCGGTCGGCGCCTCCCCGCCCTCCACACCGGCCGGCGGCTCCCCGCCCTCCCCACCGTCGCCGCCTCCTCCCCCACCGGCCGGCGCCTCCCCGCCGTCCCCCACCGGCCGGCGCCTCCCCGCCCTCCCCACCGTCGCCACACCCCTCCCCATCGGCTCCCCTCCCCATCGGCTCCCCCCCTGCAGACCGAACCTCTCCCCTGATCCGGCCACCCCGTCAGGAGCACGAGCAGCCCCCCTGACGCTCCTCCTCGCCCCGGACGCCCTGGAGCCTCGTCGCCACCCCCCTCCGTCGCCCGCACCCTCCTCCGCCGCCTAGCCAGAGCAGACAGCAAAAACAGTGAGATTATTTCCTTGTAAAAATGGTGAGATTATTCTGTATAGGAGAAAATGCATTCTGTATAGGAGAAAATGAATTCTGTATAGGAGAAAATGAAAAAAATGAGTTCGTACTGCTACACAAAGAAAATATTCTCATGCAAATATCTATTCTCTTTGAATAAATGATACAAAATAAAGGAGGTGACACCTTCGAATATGTAGAATGGCAGAATGTTGTTATAGAAATTATGCAAATACAAGGTTACGAATGAGTCGAAGAGATCATCTTCGTTCTTAATCACACTAAGAGCATGAACAGTCGGATCCTTCAAATCCTCCTTAAACGTATGAGTAGACCATCTAATCATTGTCCGGTCATAAAAAATAAACCAAGACGGGCCTCTCAAACCGTTCTCCAATGTCCGGGTTGACGGACACCCCCCATTTTCATTCAAATATGGGGCGGATATAGGGGAGCCCGGGCACGCCCGTCACGTCGGACTGACAGCTTGGCCCCACGCGGACTCGTCGGGAAACTCGACGGTCCAACAGGCGCCTCGACCTTCAGCGCAGTGTCAACACCGCGTGGCGCCGCTTCGGAGTCGGGGCCGGCTATTTAAGTCGTCCGACGCCCCCCAGCCTAGCACATCTGCCTCCTCCCTCTCTCCGTCACCACCCGAGCACTTCCCTCTCCGAGCCCGTCAGCCATGCCACCACGCCGCTGGCATTACACGGTCCAACACTTTCTCTTCCTGGCAAAGAAAGAGAATTTGCCGTCTGCCTGGTCTTTGCCGTCCGCTGGCTGATGGCAAAGAAGCTCTTTGCCGTCAGCTACCAAAAAAGAGATGGCAAAGATCTGACAGATGGCAAAGAAGTGCTTTGCCATGAGTCACTTCTTTGCCGTCAGCTAGCGGACGACAAAGATGGCCCAGGCAGACGGCAAATAAAATCGCAGTTGTAGCCATTAAATTTGCCATCGGCCGTGTCTTTGCCGTCCGCCAAAAAGCCCCTTTGCCGTCTGCCTTGAAGCACGGTGGACGGCAAAGAAATCAACCCCCGGCTGCCCACTAACGCTCCAACCGCCGTGTCTTTGCCGTCCGCCTAAATCCCCTTTGCCGTCTGCCTTGGAGCTCGGCGGACGGCAAAGAAATCAACCCCCGGCTGCCCTAACGCTCCAACCACACCTCGTTGTTTAAAAAAAAAAAACCCACCTGCTCGTCGCCCTCCTCCCGCACGCTCCCTCCCTTGCGCCCACCGGCCGTCGCCTCCCAGCCCTCCCCACCGGCCGGCGCCTCCCCGCCCTCCACACCGGCCGGCGCCTCCCCGCCCTCCCCACCGTCGCCGCCTCCTCCCCCACCGGCCGGCGCCTGCCCACCGTCCCCCACCGGCCGGCGCCTCCCCGCCCTCCCCACCGTCGCCACCCCCCTTCCCCATCGGCTCCCCCCCTGTAGACCGAACCTCTCCCCTGATCCGGCCACCCCGTCAGGAACACGAGTAGACCCCCTGACGCTCCTCCTCGCCCCGGACGCCCTGGAGCCTCGTCGCCACCCCCCTCCGTCGCTCGCACCCTCCTCCGCCGCCTAGCCGGAGCAGCCAGCAAAAACGGTGAGATTATTTCCTTGTAAAAACGGTGAGATTATTCTGTATAGGAGAAAATGAAAAAATGAGTTCGTACTGCTACACAAAGAAAATATTCTCATGCAAATATCTATTCTCTTTGAATAAATGATACAAAATAAAGGAGGTGACACCTTCGAATATGTAGAATGGCAGAATGTTGTTATAGAAATTATGCAAATACAAGGTTACGAATGAGTCGAAGAGATCATCTTCGTTCTTAATCACACTAAGAGCATGAACAGTCGGATCCTTCAAATCCTCCTTAAACGTATGAGTAGACCATCTAATCATTGTCCGGTCATAAAAAATCAACCAAGACGGGCCTCTCAAACCGTTCTCCAACGTCCGGGTTGACGGACACCCCCCATTTTCATTCAAATATGAGGCGGATATAGGGGAGCCCGGGCACGCCCGTCACGTCGGACTGACAGCTTGGCCCCACGCGGACTCATCGGGAAACTCGACGGTCCAACAGGCGCCTCGACCTTCAGCGCAGTGTCAACGCCGCGTGGCGCCGCTTCGGAGTCGGGGCCGGCTATTTAAGTCGTCCGACGCCCCCCAGCCTAGCACATCTGCCTCCTCCCTCTCTCCGTCACCACCCGAGCACTTCCCTCTCCGAGCCCGTCAGCCATGCCACCACGCCGCTGGCATTACACGGTCCAACACTTTCTCTTCCTCCTAGAGCTGGTCCGAATCCGAAGGGTTGAAGGGCTACCTATGGAATTGGAGGTGGATTTTAAGGAGGGGGAGGAGATGGGGGAGGAACCCAAGCAAGAGACACACGCGTCGGAGGAGGAGGCGGCGCCCCAGGTTACAAGGTTAAAACTCATAGGGAAACCTATTTGGCGAGTATTGGGAGCTCATCAGCGGCTGAGATTGAGAATAAAGCATGGGTACCCCGGTGGAGTATCAATGTGTCGTCGAAGCTAAAAAAATTGTCTGGAGATTGTGCAAGGAGACAGTTCCAACTTCAGATATGCTACGCCATCGTCATATGTCATCCACCCCAGCTTGTTCTTTTTGTTTGGCAAAGGACAGCTGGAAACATGCATTAATCAACTGCACTACTGCCAGGTGCTTTTGGTCTTTGTCGTTTGAGGACACGGTGGAGCTCATGTGTGAAAATCTGAATTTCAATGCTAAATCTTGGGTCTTTACAATGCATGAGAAGTTGTCACAAGAGGAGTTTGCGTGCATGATAGTAACTCTTTGGGCTATCTGGAAATCAAGGCGTAAAGCGATTCATGAAGGTATATATGAAAGCCCCATGCAGATCCATAATAGGTAACCCCGACCCCCGACCCCCGACAACACTCACCCTCGACCCCCGACCCCCTACCCCGACCCCCGACGCCACTGACCCCCGATCCCCGATGCCCGACGCCACTGACCCTCGACCCTCGACCCCCGACCCCCGACAACACTCACCCTCGACCCCCGACACCCTACCCCGACCCCCGACGCCACTGACCCCCGACCCCCGACCCCCGACCCCCGACAACACTCACCCTCGACCCCCGACCCCCTACCCCGACCCCCGACGCCACTGACCCCCAACCCCCGAGCCCCGACACCTCTTCGGCCTCTTGTTGACCGAAAAGACCCCAATCCCCGACGCCAGTGACCTTCGACCCCCGATGACACTGACCCACATAGTTATGAGTTAGGTCATATAGTTATGTTAATTATAAAAACATCGTATTTGTGTTGATCGGGTGAATTTCAATGTGCAGTTGTTCGACGACCTCCACGTGCGTTGGACGAGCTCCGCCGTTGCGTTTCTTGGTGAGCACAAATGACTTCTCCTCCTACCCCCTTAATTTGCTCTGTCCCGGTCTTCGTGCCGATGAAACTTGCTAGCTATAGGTTTCTTCAATCATGAGTATGCGTGACCAGTATGCGTCTCCCATTCGAAAGGGCGACATCTATAAGTATGCATTTCTTTGCATATTTATAACCGCCATCCTTTCGAATTGTCCAACATTATCCATGGATAGCCCGAGTATGTGTAGATTGGGTTTGTTTTCCCGTATGCTGTGCTCCGGATCCGATGCGGAATTTCGTCAGTGCCTCCCCTGTTGTTCTCCGGGTACACATCCTCTCTGCTTATTGCCGAGACGTGTATCAGGAGAACAGCGGGGAGCTGTTGTCGAAATTCTGCGTCGCATCTGGAGCAGAGCATGGGAAAACGAACCCAGTCTACACATACTCGGGTGGGATTAGGACCTATCTTTACCTATTAGCGTGTAGGTTGCATGGACGTAATAAAAATGACAAACTTGATTAGCGTATGAATATAGATGATGAATTATATATTTATTTCTTGTGCCCCCATAGGTAGCTAGGCAACATGAGTGATCGTGCTTGGATGTACACTGGTCACCCTAGTCAGAAAGACATGACCCAGGAATGGTTAACAAAAACCAGGGGGTTTGTGAGAGCCGCATTTGCAAATGACCAGCATAAAACATGGTGCCCCTGTCCCAACTGCGACAACTGGAAAAAGCAGACAGAGTTTGAAATGGGTAAACACCTCCAGAAGTGGAGTTTTACGCCTAATTATACGGTGTGGACTTTTCATGGTGAGTTTGACCAACGTGCCAGAGCTGAGGTGATTCGTCGTTGCACCGACGAGCATGGTACCGGGATTGAAGACATGGTGCAAGACTTTGATGATGCTCGTGATTCGGACGATGAGATGGAGGAATCTGCAAAGGCCTTCTATGAAATGCTGGAGTCTTCAAAACGTCCTCTCCACGAGCAGACTGAGCTTGGTCAGCTGGATGCCATCGCGCAAGTAATGGCTCTGAAGGCTCAATTCAACCTAGGCAGAGAATGCTACGACGCGATGATGACGATATTTGGACGCTTTCTACCCAAAGGCCATGTAATTCCTGCAAACCTGTACCAGTCAGAGAAAATCCTCCGTGTACTTAAGATGCCCTATGAGAAGATACATGCCTGTGAGAATGGATGTGCCTTATTTAGGCTTGAGTATGCGGCCTTGAACTATTGCCCCATTTGCAATTCTTCCAGGTATATTGTGGTAGACAACGGCATGGGTGAGAAGAATCAGACCAAAATCCCCATTAGTGTTCTTCGATATCTGCCAATCGTACCAAGACTTCAACGTCTTTTCATGGTCGAAGAGACGACCAGACAGATGACATGGCACAAATTGGGCAAAAGAACCGAACTAGATGCGGATGGGAACAAGATGCTGGTACACACTTCAGATGGTTTTGCGTGGAGGCACTTCGATGCATTACATAAGGATAAATCGGAAGATCCAAGGCAACCTAGAGTTTCCATCAGCACGGATGGGTTCAATGTGTATGGTATGACGGCAGCACAATATAGTTGTTGTCCTGTATTTGTCATTCCACTAAATTTGCCACCCGGAGAGATTATGAAAAGAAAGAACATTTTCCTCACGTTGATAATTCCAGGGCCCAACTATCCGGGGAAGAATATGAATGTGTACATGCAGCCGCTTAAGGATGAGTTGCAAGAAGCCTGGGATAATGGATCAAGACCTACGACGCGGCTACCAAAACAAATTTCAAAATGCATGTGTGGTACATGTACTCGACGCATGATTATCCGACGTTTGCGCTATTCGCTGGCTGGTCTGTGCATGGATGGTTCCCGTGCACCACATGCAAGGCAGCTCTTCAGTTCCGTTGGCTGCAGTCTGGTCGCAAGTATTCTTGCTTCGACATGCATAGACAATTCCTGGATCCTGACCATAAGTTCAAAAAAGACAAGAAGAATTACATCAAAGGTAGAGTTGTCAAAAACACTGCACCAGCTGCGTTGACAGGCCAACAGACCCTTGATCAGTTAAACGCTCTCGAGCCCGATCCTTTGCGTCTAGGATACTTCAAAGGGTATAATACGGAACACGCCTGGACTCACAAGTCATGCTTATGGGATCTCCCTTACTTCAAAGACCTCCTTTGCCCACACAACATTGACGTGATGCACACTGAAAAGAATATTGCGGAGGCCATTTTTGGTACATTGTTCGGCATAGAGGGGAAGTCAAAAGATAATCCTAAGGCTAGAATCGACCTGGAGGCTCTATGTGATAGACCGTTGCAAAACTTGCGACAATGGAAAGGAAAGCAAAGCATAGCGAAGCCAAAGGCATGGTTCAATCTTGAAAGGCCAGCTATGAGGGAAATGCTATTGTGGGTGAAAATGCGGTTGATGTTCCCCGATGGGTATGCTGCGAATCTAAAGAGGGGAGCGAGTCTTGAGAAATTGAAAATATTTGGGCTCAAGAGTCATGATTGGCACATATGGATTGAGCGGGTAATGCCGGTGATGTTGCGTGGCTTTATCCCTGAGGATGAATGGCTAGTACTGGCAGAGCTGAGCTATTTCTTCCGTTCTCTTTGTGCGAAAGAACTATCGCCTGGCGTGCTAGATGAAATGGAAGAGTTGGCGCCGGAGTTGGTCTGCAAATTAGAAAGATATTTCCACCGGGCTTCTTTAATCCAATGCAACATTTGATTTTGCATCTCCCGACCGAGGCAAGAATGGGGGAGCCCGTTCAAAATCGATGGTGCTACTCAACTTAGAGGATGCAGAAGACGCTTCGAGCTAAGTGTAAAAATACATGTAGAATTGAAGCATCGATGGCCGAGGCATTCATTACTGAGGAGGCGGCAAACTTCGTGACAGCACACTACGAAGCCAAAAATCATCATTTGCATAACCCGAAGCCTTGGTACAATGATGGCGATTGAGAAAAAGTTCGATCCAGCCTCAGCCTATTCAAAGGTAAGCTTGCACCATCCGGTGCTTCGAAAGGGAAATCGTTGGATGTCGAAGAATGGCGGACCATTTCATTGTATATCTTCACCAACCTAACAGAAGTGCGGCCGTACATCGAGTGTTCTCGGTAATTTATTGTTCCGCAACTTCTAATTGCTTTGAACCACTCTTATTCCCGGATAATTGATATAGTCGATACGTCGCCGAATTCTCGGATGGAGCGGTCATCGAAAACGATTCCGTCGAAGAGTATGAGCTTCTCGCAAAGCATGGAGGCGACTATCCTGGTTTCATCTCTTGGTTCAAACAAAGGGTAATTAATTACCATTAAGGGCCCATTTGACTTATTGGTCTAATTTGCGGCTAATGCATCCATTCTTTCGTATTAAACTTGTAGGCTGATGCAGAGTCTATGGACGCCGAGTTGAGACAAGTCGCTAATGGTTTTGACTATAAGGTCCGTTCATTTGACAAATACAACAGCAACGGGTATCACTTTCGTACCTTTGGCAAAGAGCTATCTATGCCCGACCTAAAGACTACAAATTGTTCTGTCTCTGCTATCGGCGAAGGAGACACCGAGTATTATGGAAGGGTTGAAGCAATTTATGAACTTCTATTCTATGGTGAAAACCCACCGACCGTCGTAGTGTTCAAATGTTATTGGTTTGAGCCGAGGGAGACTAGAAGGACTCATGAACATATAGGACTAGTCGAAATCAACCAAAACACCCACTTAGATGTTCCCGATGTCTATATTACGGCTCAACAGGCGACACAAGTTTTCTATCTACCGTGGGCCTGCCAAACTGATCCAAATCTCAAAGGTTGTGATGTCGTTTATGAAGTGCCACCACATTTTAGACCACCTACCCTCAATGAAGAGGATTACGAACCTCACATTAACCCAGACACATATGAAGGAGAATTCTTCCAAGAAACACGTATGTCCAAGAAAAGTTTCAAGAACTGCTCTACTTCACCACAGAACATTGAAGTAGACAGCGACAGTGAATCCGTCTTAACCCCTGAGCCCGAACAGGAAGAGCTGGAAGAAGAAGAGGTTACTGCTGCGGATGACCTGTCACTTCTTGACCGATTACATAATGGTGGCCTTCCACATGTTCTTCTAGATAGTGATGATGATGATGCATTTATTGATGATAGTGATGATCATGATGCATTTATTGACCCCGAAGCATATATAGACAAGGACGATTGTTATTAGTTCATGTCAGGTATTCAACTATTATACTATATATAAATTTTGAGTTCATGTTAGGTATTCAATTTTTATTAGTCATGTTGGTATTTATGTTGTACTAATTTCATTTACTCTTTGTCATGACAGGTGTTGAAAGATGGTGGGAAAGGGTCGAAAGCACGCCGCGGCTGCTTCTTCGTCGGCGGGTAATGGGATGGGTACTTCCATTCCTGCCTCGCCTCTTCGGAGAGTGTTGCTCTCTACTATGCAAGGAGCGGCCCCCGTGAGAGGAGGTCGACCACCCGCGAAGCCGAGAGGCACTAAAGGTACACGTTGTATTCATGTTGGTATTTATGTTGTACTCATGTTGTATGCATATTGGTATTTATATACATTTTATTACTCATGTTGGTATTTATGTTGTACTAAAGGTACACGTGGCCGCGGGAGAGGTAGGGCTACACGGTCTCCGCCACCACCCCAAGCTGATTCACCTGAGCACAGGAGCACTTCTAGGGTGGATTCGTCTGAGGTGGAGGCTACACGGTCTCCGGTTCACGAGCCTCGGGTCGACGAGCCTCAGGTCGACGAGCCTTTGACCCACGAGACTCGTGTCCCAGAGGCTTCCTTCCAGACGACTGCGGAGCACAGCAGGGATGAGGGTACGTCCCAAGAGACCCAGTGGGATCCCTGGCCAGAGCCAACTGGCCATGCTGGTAGCGACGAGGAGCTGGGGACTCTCCACCTCTCTCTCATTTGTAGATAGAGCCCTCAAAACGAGCAAGCACTTCCACCAAGTATTTTCTAAGAGAGAACCATCTACTCGTATATTGAGATCAAGATATTCCACCCAAACCATATGAATCTTAATTTCTAGCCTCCCTAAGTTGCTTTCCACCCAATAAATCTCTTCTACCAAGCTAAATTCCATGAGAGTGATTGAGTGTTGAGGATACTATCTTCTAGAGCACTAGAGCTAGGATTTCATCATCCATACCACATCTATTACCTTTTGGAGAGTGGTGTATCCTAGATTGGTTAGGTGTCGCTTGGGAGCCTCCAAATGGTGTGGAGTTTAACCAAGAAGTTTGTAAGGGCAAGGACATCACCTACTTCATGAAGATTTACCCAGAGTGAGGCTAGTCCTTCGTGGACGTAAGCCATGGTGGAATAGACAAGGTTGCTTCTTCGTGGACCCTTCGTGGGTGGAGCCATCCGTGGACTCGTGCAGCCGTTACCCTCCGTGGGTTGAACTGTGCATCAACATGGATGTACAATAGCACCACCTATCAAAACCATACCAAAAATCATCATGTCTTCATTGCGTTTGATCTTCCCATCCCTACCCTCTACTTACTCTTGCATGTGTAGGGTGTGCTAAACTTGGTATAATTGCTAAAACTTGCCAACCGATAAAATTGGGAAAAGGTTAGGTTTTTATTTGGTCAAGTAGTCTAATCACTCCCCTAGACATACTTTGGGTCTTACATCACTTGCATCATCAATCACTGCATGTTCCATCCATCTAGACCAGGAGGACGCAACCTAGCTTCCTGAATGGCATTAAGTCCAGATGTTGCATGGCTATGCGAGTTCAGACATCAGCTCACGACTCAAGTCTTAGAATCTTACGACTTTACGATGCAAACTATCACCTTCGATTTTACTATTATGCTCATAGAATCTAAGTTTCTACGACCGTGGTAGTTATGATTCTATGATTCACGATCGTACCAACGGAGCTCCGATCTGATTCCAAATCATGATTCTAACAACATGGCCTAAGGGCTTGACGTTCAAAGTTGTCGAAACTCAAGAAGGAATCATACATGTAGTATGGATCTACCACCGAGATTTGCGAGATCTGGTCTCTCCTGATGATGAAGTTCATATGTAGCGAAAAAAGGCGGAGGATCATAAAATCGAGCCGTCGATGACACACAAGTGTAGGGGATCAATTGTAGTCCTTTCTATAATTCAGAGTCTCAAACCAAACGAGGAGCAGAATGAAATGAGAAACAGTTTTCAGCAAAGTATTCTGTGCAAGTGCTGTAAGTAATAGTGATAGATAGTTTTGTAGCAATATAGTTTGTGATAAGTGACAAGTAACAATAGTAGAAAGTGTTCATCAAGGTAGCCCAATCCTTTTTATAGAAAAGGATAGGCCTGGAAGTACTCTTACATAAAGCAAATGCTCCCAAGGACACATTGGAATTACTGTCTAGTCATGTTCACCATGTTAAGTTAATTCACGTTTGTTATTTTGATAATATGATATGTGGGTGGACTGGTGCTAAGGTGTTGTTCTTACCTGAATAAGCAACCCACTTATGATTATCCCCTCTTGCATAGCATGAAGCATGTGAATAAAAAATAAGCCCCATTACGAAGCAACACATAAACTGGGGTTTAAGCTTCTGTCACTCTCGCAACCCATCATCTACTTGTTACTGCACAATGCCTTCCCTTAGGCCCATAACATGGTGAAGTGTCATGTATTCGATGTTCACACGACACAACTAAGAGAAGCAATAACATACACATCATCAAAATATTGGACGAATACCAACTTCACATTATTACTTATAACAAGACTTTTCCCATGTCCCCAAGAGGAATATTAACTACTCACACCTCATCGACATGTTCAAGAATGGAGGTGTAATAATAATAATTAAGGATCAACTACAAGATCTAATCAACACTATTAGCATCCCACATGTACCAATGTGAGGTTTTGAGACAAAGATTGAATACATGTGACAAACTAGGGTTGGAGATGAGATGGTGCTGGTGAATATGTTGATGAAGATTGGCCCTCCCACTAAGGAGAAATCGTTGGTCATTCTTTGATCTCCCCTTCCCGGAGAAGAATTCCCTTGACAAAATCTCTCTCCGGAGAGCAAAAGGGACTCTACCCAAGTTTGCTCCTCGATACAGTGGCACTTCATTATGAAAGTATGCTTATAATTTTTTCTACGTCAAAACACAACGCACTGGGCCCCCATCAGGCAAGAGGGCACGACTAGGGGGTGTGGTCGCACCCTGTTGGCTCATGGCCAGCAGGTGACCCCTGTCTAGTATGTTTTTGTCCCAATAATTGTTATATATACATAAAACTTATCCATGATATTTCAACTCATTTGGAGTCTAGTGGTTTTTCACCCTTTTTCTTGGTTTTCAGGTCTAGAATTCCAGTTTTCGGAAGTTTCCCTCTTTGTGGTGTACCTTGCACATTCAGAGAGAAAAGACATAAGAATTGTATCATAATTAGGAACAATGGACAAGAATAACAGAAATAGCAATAATAATTCAAGATTCATAATGGACGTATCAACTCCCCCAAGTTTAGACCTCGCTTTTCCTCAAGCAAAAGCCGAACTCGATAATAATGACTACATGATTTGAGAGAGAGGTGTCGATAAAAATGGAATACGGAAATGTGGGCATCGTGAATATTGACATAGCAAAAAGTTTTTCATCATATATCTTCTCATAAGTAGGTAACAATCCATCCAAATTATTTGAAGTATAAGGCATAATCATTATTCATAATAAACAAATTAAGTTCTTAGTTATTGAGACAACCATAATACCTCTTATTCCAGAGAAGAGACTATGTAAGATCTTTTCATTGTAGCAATTTCACATACTCAACTATCATCTAGTCATCTATGATTGCTGACACTCATTGTATATTTCTGTTGCTAATGTTTCCGTTGGACACATAGGAAGATGGGGGCTTGACCCTTTTTGCCACCCAAAATTTTACCTCGAGGATAATGTCAACAATAATATTTGACGGTCACCTACATTCAACTAGATATATCTATCCGTATCTATCCTCAACACACAATGCTTTCGAACTAGAGAGTTAATAGGTTGGAAAAAGGATAAACTTTATTGACTCTTGCACATAAGTGAATTCCTGAAGATAAAAGATAGACCCTTCGTATAGGGAAGCAGAGGTTGTTATGCTCATTTAAGTTTTTGGATGTGCAAACTCTTAATGCAAAGGAAGACCACTTTATATTGCACCTTATGATAGCAAACTTTATTATGCACCATGTTGCTTTTATTTCTTTACCATCATAATATAGTACAAAGCACGTTTTCCATTGCAATAAAAGATCATACATATTTAAGAGCAATTTTTATTGCTTGTTGCGCCGATGACAACTTACTTGAAGGATCTTATTCAATCCATAGGTAGGTACGTTGGACTCTAATGGAAATAAGTTGTGTTTAAGGGGTTATGAATGCACAAGTAGTATATCTACTTAGTGCGGAAAATTTTGGCTAGCAAAAGATCTAAAGCAAGCACCACATGTTAGAGGGTCCATGACAATATAACCTTGAGTGAATGCAAACTATCATGATTATTACATTGTCTTCCATGTCCAACATCAACACGTGATGATTATATAATATTTTATTGGGGCTCACAATCAAAAAAGATGTCCAATATAGTGTATTTGTATGTAAATATCCTCTCCTCTATCATAATCTTGCATAGATTGTATCAGTTATTAATGCTATGTTTGTTTATTCTCAACAACTTATATCACTTAAATCTTTTCTATGTGAAGTCATTTATCCCCATGGGACTAGGATACGAGCTTTTCTATATATTTTATTTCAATGCTATGATGACAGATGCATGAGAGTAAAGCACACAAACTGAACTAATCTTTATTATATAAATCTCACACTCAATTACAATGATAGATAAATCTTAAACAAAAAATTCTAAGCAAAGCAAATCTAAAAATTTATTTCTCTAACTCACTACATAACTAAGGATCGTACTAATATAGATGGTAATTATAAGAGTGATGGTGATATGATACTAGGGAACCTCCCCCAAGCTTGGAACAAGCTAAAGGTGGTGCCCATACCCATGTACTCAGGTGTCCTTCTTGGGTGATGGTGGTGATGGTGTAACATACTTATCCTGTACAAAAATTAGTAGGGCAACCGTTAACTCCCTCATCTCATGAACTAATGGTTGAATCATTGTAGTGTTCTTTTGTACTTCCACCATGATATGTTTATTCTGTGGCAACCAAGAGCTTTTCTTGCATCACTTTCACTTGGACAAGAGATGTCCTAGTTGGATGGTATATGCGAGCAAGAAATATTCGCAACTCCATAATTGTGAAATTTATTTGCATGTATCCCGCCGAGGGGCCTCCTCAGGGTAGATTCACCTTGCGCTTCATGATCTAGCTGAGGTCTCCTCCCCATTGGTCAACAAGGATTCACAGAAGTGGATATGGAAGCTAGCATTCCGCATGTTGAGGCCGGGGGATCCACTTCCATGGAGTCCCCATGTTCTTCTCCCTCAGATCTTTCTTGGTCAAGTTCTATCTGTAACAGCCATGCTTGGTCCTAATTTTGTTCTTGGAGGAGGACGAAGACATAGCTCCCACACCTTTGGCAATCTGTCAAAAAACAGCTCGAAACAATAACAAAGGAGAAACTCGCGATGCGGTGGTCAAAACATACGGGAGAACTATATAATTATTTTTCTAGGTTAGAATACATGTCAAGGAAGAAAACAGAGTGCGGGGCACATGAGGACCCCACAAGGAAACATGGCACGCTAAGGGGGGGGGTCGCGCCCTATTGTCTCGTGGTCCCCTCGTAGGTCCCCTTGAATCTTTTTTATTTTTAGAATTGTTCTAAAATACCAAAATCAACAAAAAAAAATTTTTGGAATTTTTGGTGTTGGTTTCTTTACCGTATCACATACCTACCCTTTTTCAGCATTCTGGGGTGTTCCGGAGGGTCTCTCTTATATGTTCTTCATACGTCATAACTTCGATAATGTTAGTTTCAACATTAAGGTGCATACCTGAGATATAGTGTTTATTTATTTTCCCGTACCTACATTCTCGGGTTTTGTCTTCGAAGTTGTTAATAGTTATAGTATCGGAGTGATAGACCTCCACAATGACATAAGGGCCTTGCCATTTGGAGAGAAGCTTACGTGCAAAATTCCTAAAACGTGAATTGTACAATACAATAGGGTCTCCTACATCGAATTCCCATTTTTGAATTCTTTTGGCATGCCATATTTTAGTTTTTTACTTAAACAACTTTGAATTTTCATAAGCTTGTGTCCTCCATTCGTCCAATGAATTAATATCGAATATCCTCTTTTCATCAGCAAGTTTAAAATCATAATTGAGTTTTTGAATTGCCCAGTAAGCTTTATGTTTTAACTCAAGATGTAAATGCCAAGATTTTCCATATACCATATTATAGGGGGACGTTCCCATGGGGTTTCTACTAGCAGTTCTATAAGCCCATAAAGCATGATCCAGTTTCTTAGACCAGTTCTATCTAGATCTATTAACAACCTTTTCCAAAATTAATTTTATTTCTTGATTTCTCAATTCAGCTTGCCCACTAGACCGAGGATGATATGGTGATGCAATCCTATGGTTAACATCATATTTAGCTAGCACTTCACGGAAAGCACCATGAATAAAATGTGAACCACCATCTATCGTTAAATATCTAGGGACTCCAAACCTTTGAAATATAATATCTTTAAGCATTTTAGTAGAAGTGTTATGATTTGTGCTACTAGTTGGAATAGCTTCTACCCAGTTAGTAACATAATCAACACCAACTAGGATATGAGTATACCAATTAGAAGAAGGAAAAGGTCCCATATAATCAAAGCCCCAAACATCAAATGGTTCAGTAGAAGTGAATAATTCATTGGCATTTCCTGACATCTACCAATGTTACCAATTCTTTGATATTCATCAAATGAAAGGACATACCTACGAGCATCTTTAAAAAGAGTAGGCCAATAAAAACCGGATTGTAATACCTTATGTGCATTTGTGTCACCAGCATGGTGTCCTCCGTAATCTTCAGAGTGGCATTTCCATAGGATCTGACCCAGTTCATGCTTAGGCACAAACCTCTAATTACACCATCGACACCTTTATAAATATATGGGTCATCCCAAAAATAATGTCACAAGTCATAAAATATTTTTTTCGTTTGTCGATAGGTGAAATTAGGTGGTATATATTTAGCGACAATATAGTTAGCATAATCTGCATACAATATTGTTTAGAAATAATATACTTATCATAATCTACATGACAAGGTGTACCATGTGAAGTGTTTACAACAGCAAGTTGTTCATTAGGAAAACTGTCATCAATAAGCAGTCGGTCATCAAGAACATTTTCATCCTAGACAAGTTATTAGCTATAGGGTTTTCAGCTCCCTTCCCATTGATGATATGCAAGTCAAACTCTTGAATTAAAAGCAACCACCTAATAAGTCTAGGTTGAACATCTTTCTTTTCTGTAAGGTATTTTATAGCAGCATGATTAGTGTGAATAGCAACTTTGGAATCGACAATGTAAGGTCAAAAATTTTCACATGCAAATATGACTACTAAAAATTCCTTCTTAGTGCTAGCGTAATTTCTTTGAGCATTGTCTAGGGTCTTACTAGCATAATGAATAACATTCAATTTCTTGTCTACACTTTGCCCTAGAAAAGCACCAACGACATAATCACTAGCATCACACATAATTTGAAATGGTAGTTTCCAATCGGGTGGTTGGACAATAGGTGTGGAAATCAAGGATTTCTTAAGTATTTCGAAGGCTTCTACACAATCATCATAAAACAATTAATATCTATTTGAAGAAGATTACTTAGTGGGCTAGAAATCTTTATTGAAAACCATATAAACTAGCATGACCGAGGAAACTTCTTATACCTTTGATATCCTTTGGACATAGCATTTTCTTATTGCATCAACATTAGCTATGTCTACTTCGATGCCTCATTCAGAAATTTTACCTTCATTCACCATAAAGTGGCACTTTTCCTAGTTCAATATAAGATTATTTTCTTCACAAATCTGCAAAACTCAATCAATGTTGCCCAAGCAATCAACAAAAGAAGTCCCTTAAGCAGATAAATCATCCATGAAAACCTCTACAATATTTTCAAGAAAGTGAGAGAATATAGTTGTCTTGCATCTTTGAAAGGTAGCAGGTGCATTGCATAATCCAAAAGGCATATGTCTATAAGCATAGATTCCAAAAGTTCATGTGAAAGGAGCTTTCTCTTGGTCCTCTTTTGACACAGATATTTGAGAGAAACAAGAATATCCATCAAGAAAACAAAGTGTGTGTGCTTAGATAAGCTTTCTAACATTTGGTCTATAAAAGGCAAGGGATAATGATCTTTCCTAGTAGATTCATTCAATTTCAATTACCATCCTATAACTAGTTACATTCTTTGTGGAATAAGTTCATTGTTATCATTAGGAACAATAGTTATACCTCCTTTCTTAGGAACACAATGAACAAGACTTGCCCATCTACTGCTAGCAATAGAAAAAATTACACATGCCACGAGAAGCTTTAGTATTTCAATTCCTACCACTCCCTTCATCTTAGGATTTAAGCAATGTTGATGATCAACAACAGGTTTAGCACCCGGTTCCATATTAATCTTGTGCTCACATAGAGTGGGCTTATGCTCTTAAGATCATCAAGAGTATATCAAATAGCAGCTCTGTGCTTCTTCAGAGCATTGACTAACCTCTTTTCTTCGTGCTCTAAAATCTTAGCACTATTAATAATATGATATATCAACTTTTTCATCAATATAAGCATATTTTAAAGTATCAGGTGATGTCTTTAACTCAAACATTGGATCTCCTTTTGGTGGAGGACGATCCCCTAAGATATCAACATGCCAGTTTTGTTTGAGGGTATGTGCTTCTCTAAAGAATATATCGTCTATCTCATTTCTTTCATACATATGCATATCATTCTCATGGTCTAGCAAATATTGGTCTAAAGGATCTGTAGGAGGCACAAAAATAGAAGCAAGGCCAATAATTTCATCTTTACTAGATAAGTCCTTCTCATGTGGTTCTCTACCAAATTTAGAGAAATTAATTCATGAGACTCATTACCAAATAATTATTTAACTTTCATTGCGACACAATTAATTTCGGCATTAACAGTTTTCAAGAAAAGTATACCAAATATAATGGGACAAAAGTTATCTAGTTTGGAACCAAGTACTAAGAAGTCAGTGGGGTACTTGACTTTTCAACACAAGACTTCAGCATCTCTAACAATCCCAAGCGGCGATATAGTATCTCGGTTTGGAAGTTTAATAGTGACATCAATATCTTCAATCCCAAAGGGTGCTATCATTCATAAACCATGATAGCAATGACCTCCAATCTCAAAACAAACAACAGGCATGCCAACAAACTGGTTTGTTTTTATCTAGCTTCTCGTGCTCATTTCTTATAGGCTTTGTAATTCTAGCAGCTTCATTACATAAGTAAATACCATACCCATCAATATTATCAACCAAGAGATCATTGACTACAACAATATGAGGCTCCACATTTATTTGTTCACATGGTTTGGGCGTTCTAACAAACTTTGATTAACCAAAAGTGTAGCTTTAGAATGTTCCCTAGTCCTAACAGGAAAAGGCAGTTTCTCGATATAAGGAGTAGGTACAACTGGATTAACATGATAAACAATTGCTTCCTCTTTAACTTTAATGGGTTCCTCTAATAATTTTTCAATTTGTGGGTGATATTTAAACCACTTCTCCTTAGGGACATCAACATGGGTAGCAAATGATTCACATAAAGTAGCAACTATCTCGGAATCAAGGCCGTATTTATGGCTAAACTTATGAAAAGATTCGGTTTCCATAAAGATATAACACAATCAAACTTAAGCTTTATACCTGGCTCTTTAGCTTTGTCGAATTACCATTCTTTAGAGTTGCGTTTAATTCTTTCCAGAAGATCCCATTTGAATTTAATAGTCTTCTTCATATAAGAACCAGCAGAATAAGACTCGAGTTATACTTGATGATTATGGGAAAGTTGAGCATAAAAAAATTATATAATCATTCCTCTTGAAAGCTCATGATTGGGGCAGGTATGCATCATAGATTTTGGAATCCCCCACGCTTGAGCGATGCTTTCTCCTTCACAAGGCCAACAATTATAAATAAACTTTCGATCACGATGAACTAGATGCATAGTATAAAACTTCTGATGAAATTCCAACTTCAAGAAATTCCAATCCCATGACCCAATGTCATTCAATAGCATGTACCACATCAATGCTTTTCCGTCGAAATATAAAGGGAAAATTTTCTTCTTAACTTTCTCTCCAGACAAACCTCCAATCTTAAATAATCCACATACCTAATCGACATATATCAAGTGGTAATCAGGATGAGTTCTAACATTATAAGGATTAGCTATCCGTTTCTGTAACATAACCAATGGAATCTCATACTAAATATTTTCAGCAGGTGTAGTAAGTTGAGGAGCAACATTTTCAACTTCAGTTCGACGAAGAGATGCCCGAACAAGCCACTCAAAAGGTGACCATCCATAGTAACAAGCAACATCAAATTTTAGCATGTACCGAAAATATTTCCTTACCAATTTCCACTTACCAAAGGAGCTTCGCTCCCCGATAACAGCGCCAGAAAATAGTCTTGATGACCCAAAAGTATAGGAGATCAATCATAGTACTTTCAATAAGTAAGAGTGTCAACCCAATGAGGAACAGAAGGAAATGACAAGCAATTTTCAGTAAGGTATTCTATGCAAGTGTTGTAAGTAACAATGATAGATAGTTTTCTAGAAACATAATTCCTACCAAGTGACAAGCAACAATAGTAGAAAGTTTGCAGAAAGGTAGCATAATCCTTTTAATAGCAAAGATCAGGCCTGAAAGCACACTTATATAGAGCAAACACTCTCGATGACACATGTGAATTACTATCTAGTGATGTTCATCATGTTAAGTTGATTCGCGTCTGTTACTTTGATAATTTGATATGTGGGTGGACCTGTTCTTAGGTGTTATTTTTACTTGAACAAGCAAGCCACTTATGATTACCCCCGCTCGCAATAATCTACAACTATGGAAGAAGAATTAAGATAAATCTAACCAAAGCGTGAAACATGTGGATCCAAATCAACCCCTTATGAAGCAACACATAAACTGGGGTTTAAGCTTTTGTCACTCCCGCAACCCATCATATACTTCTTAGTCCACAATGCCTTACCTTAGGCCCATAACATGGTGAATTATCATGTAGTCGATGTTCACACGACACCACTAAGAGAAGCAACAACATACACATCATCAAAAGATCGAACGAATACCAAGTTCACATGATTACTTATACCAATAATTTCCCATGTACTCAGGAACAATGTTAAATACTCACTCCTCATAAACATGTTCAAGATCAGAGGTATAATAATGGTGATCAAGGATCTGAACATAATATCTTCCACCAAGTAATCCAACAGACATCAACTACGAGATGTAATCAACACTACTAGTAACCCACAGGTACCAATGTGAGGTTTTAAGACAAAGATTTAAAAAAAGAGATGAACTAGGGTTGGAGATGAGATTGTGTTGGTGAAGATGTTGATGAAGATTGGTCCTCCTATGATGGAGGAAGCATTGGTGATGACAATAGCTTCGATCTCCCCCTCCCGTAGAGAAATTCCCCTGGCAAAATCTCTATGCTGGACATTAAAAGGGTCTCTTCCCAGGTTTCCGCCTCGAGACGATGGCGCTACATTCTGAAAGTATGCATATAGTTTTTTATAGGTAAAAACACACCATATTGGTGAAGAGGGGTGGTCGGGATACATGTTGGTCTCCCACTAGCTAACAAGGCATGATCTAGGGGGGTGGCCGCACCCTGTTTGCTTGTGGCGAACACGTGGCACCCTTCTAGTATATTTTTGGCCCAATAATTCTTATATATTCTATAAAAAATCCCCATGAAATTTCAGTAAATTTTGGTGTCTAGTGATTTTTTATAGTTTTTCTTGGTTTTCAGGTCCAAAATTCCAGTTTCTGAAAGTTTCCCTCTTCGTGGAGTACCTTGCACATTGAGAGAGAATAGGCATAAGAATTGTATCCTAATGAGGAATAGTGGACAATAATAACGTGAATATTAGCAGAACTCTTCGGAAGTGTTAGATTCTCCGCATATATCTTGGAGTAGGGTTCTTTATTGTCAACCAATTGTTTCACCCTCCCTTTTTAAGAAGACACTGAGTTGCTGAACTTGCCAATGGTGGCATTATTTATCTTGACCATGGCCTCATCTTCCTACAAAAATTTGTTGTCATCCCAACCGAGGAACCTGAATCTGTTGCGCAACTTTGTGATAAGTCTCCAACGTATATATAGATTTTGATTATTCCATGCTATAATATTTTCCTTCTAGGATACTTCTTGGTTGTTTATCTATAAATTAATATTATTTCTGACCACTAACCTATTTACGCACTGCCCAGTGCCAGTTGTTGTTTTCTACATATTTTGACTTTTCAGGTTTATAGTACCAAATGAAGTCCAATTGCCCCCAAAAAAATTTGATGATTTTTTATGGACCAAAAGAAGACCTAGAAGCTTCGGGAGGAGACCGAAGGCCCCACGAGGGATCCACACACAACAGGGCACGCCCAAGGAGGGTGGTCGCGCCCTGATGTGTGATGGCCCCTCCCAGTGTCTCCCGACGTCCCTCTCTAGCCTATAAAATATAAAATATCCCCAAAACCATAGGGAGCCTCCCAAAACTCTTGTCCGTTGCCGCAAGTCTGTGTTCCACCGTGTGCCCATATGGATCCCTATTTTGATGCCCTATCGGATGGGGGATCAATAACGGAGGGCCTCTACATCAACCTTGCTGCTTTAGTGTTGATGTGCGAGTTGTTCACCACAGACCTTCAGGTCTGTAGTTAGTACCTAGATGGCTATGTTTGTCTCTTGATCTTCAATACAATGATCATCACATCTTTGCATTGATCTATACAATGTAATACTTTTGTGTGGTGCAATTGTTGGGATCCGATGAATTGTGGGTTTATGTTCAGATTATTCATGATAAAAGATATGAGTCTTCTTTGAATTCTATATCTAATTCTAATTTGCATGCTTATTATAACTTCGTGAATATCTCCTATCTATTGATTTACTTTGGCCAACTAGATTAATCTTTCTTCACGGGGAGGTGTGCGTTGTAGTGGGTTCAATCTGGTGGTGCTCTATATCCCAATGACATAGTAGGGGAAAAGACACATCCTTGTATTGGTGCCACTAAGGATAAATTTATGGGGTTAATTCATATTAATTGAGTTCTTTTTTTTGAGTGTTAGACAGTAAGAAAGGCTCCTACTGCATGTATATATAAACAAGCTTACAATGTTACTTGTACATGAGGGGGGGGGGTGGGTGGGGGTGGTGGAGGGTTTTACACCACTGGGGGGATCAGCAAAGAAGCAACAGTGTTGTCCACTAGATGTGCCTTGCTAGTTGGCACCCTATGTCTAAGGTTGGAGAAGTCCTTTACAAATCTATTTCTCCAAGAGTCTAGGGAAGGTGTCACATTCTCAAAGCATTTGTTGTTTCTTTCTGTCCACAGACTCCAAGCTGCTACCAGGAAGATCATCATGAACATCTTCCGGGGATGCGTCGTCTTCTGATGTTGCAACACCTCCAGTCTATGATCAAAAGCAGCCCATCTAATCCCTAACAACTCCCAGCAACTTTTGCTAAACCCGCACCCAAAGAAGAGATGTTCAAGCGTGTCCTCCACATGACGGCCACACAGCAGACAATCCAACGTCGAACCTACATTATAGTGTATTCTTTTGAGCATATTTCTTGTGTTAAGCCTATCCATCAGTAGGAACCAACCAAACACCTTGATCTTCGGCGTGCATTTTGATTTCCACAGCCAGTCGTAGGTTGCATGGGCAACCACCCCTTTGAAGCAGAACCTATGATATTCCGATGTATTGAAGTCATCGGCTCCCCAGGTGCATGTCCATCTATCTGCATTAGGGTTGGGCATCCTCCCGCATATTTCTTCGTGTATCAGCTTGACTTCATCGTGAACCTGCACCGAAAGCGGTAGTAGGAACATCTCTTGCAACGATTGCGTGCTCATGAAGTTTTGGACGGATGCATCCTCAGAGCTAGAGAAAGAGGATGCCCTGGGAAATTTGTCTTCATATACCGCATTGTTCCAATCATCTTTTCAAACACAGCGCGGACCGTCCAATGTTAGCCTGGACTCTGGTCATCCCCCAAAACAGAGGCATGAGTTTAGTCAGCTCCCGCCACCAAAAGGATCCACACGGTCCCCGCACATGCGGCACTTCATCCGCATAGTGTGTGTTCCAGATCAGTGAGACCCAGGGAACATAACGATGATTATAGAACTTGTGCAGCATCTTCAGAAGCATGGCATCATTTTGTAGTCTGAGGCTTAGAACCTCCTAGGCTGCAAGCACATTGCTTTTAAAACCATCCTTCACCTTCTTCCTCCACAGACACCACCTTCGTATCTTATCGATCTGTTGCACAATCGTCGGTGGGATAGGAAATGTCCCCATGGGGAAATGAGTATCAATGTGATGAGCGAGTTCATTAGGGCTAGCTTGCCCGCATACGACATCATCGACATGGCTGTCGTTATCTTCCTCTCTGTCTTACAAACCAGCGGAGTCATGTCCAAAACCGTGGGTTTGGATGTGCCCAGCGGTAGTCCTAGGTATGTGAATGGCATGGAGGCTCTCGCGCATCCGAAAATCGTCACAATGTCATCGCTTTTGTTGGGGGACAGGTTGATGGGGACCAGCGTCGACTTTTGATAGTTGATCTTCAGCCTGATGGTCGCAGCATAGTCATCTAGAATGCCCTTCATCTTGGCGGGTTGGACAGGACAAGCTGGCATCACAATGATTGTGTCGTCAGCATATTGTATCACCGGGAAATCCTCAGGTCCTCGAGAGTCGATGGGATGCGTAAGATCCCCATCAACCATCGCTTTGTTGATCACAGTTTGGAGGAGATCTGCAGCCAAAACCAATATCAGAGGGGAGAGGGGATCTCCTTGTCTGACCCCACATCTGCATGGAAGCTGTTGTCCAGGGACTCCATTCAACAACACCGATGATTTCCCTGAGGAGAAAATGCACTTGATCCAACTAATCCATCTCGAGTTAAAACCCATATGTTCAACTGTATCAAATGCTTTGGCGAAGTCAAGCTTAAGTAACACCATCTTCTTTCGAGACACTTGGCATTGGTGAATATATTCGAAAGCCCACGCCAGACAGTCATGGATCGATCTCTCCCGGAGAAAACCATATTAATTACGGTGCACAATCCGCAAGATGATCTTCTGAAGTCGTTGGGCGAGGATCTTAGTAATCTTCTTAAGGCAACAGTTAAGCAGCGGGATCATCCTGTAATCATTTACTATTTCAGGTGAGGTCGACTTCGGGATCAGTGTGATATATCCATAGTTGAGGGATTCTAGGTTAAGCGATCCCTTGTGGAATTCTTCACACATTCCATAGAAATCATTTTTGATGACTGACCAGCAAGCCTTCAGAAACGCTCCATTAAACCCACCTTGCCCTGGTGCTCGATCCGCTGGCATCTGTTTGACAACTTCATCAATCTCCGATCTCTCAAAAGGAACAGTGAGTGCATCAAAGTCGATCTCTGTTCTTATAAGCGATGTGAGGTTGAAGCGTATGTCGGGTGGTCTAGACGCACCCATTCTCTCTCTATATGTCTCAAATTAGACAACCTCTTTGTCCTTGTGATCTTCAACTACATTGTCATACGTAGTTTTAAGGGTAGTTACGCAATTGCGTCGATACCATTCGGTCGCCATTGATTGGGAAAACTTGGTATTCTCATCTCCGAATTTGATCCACCTAACCGTGCATCGTTTACATTAATATTCCTTCTGGTATTGTAGTACCCTGATGATGTGTGATTTGAGTATAGATTTGAGTAGACGGCTCCTGCACACAAATAACAAACACTTGCAACCCGATGTAAGAGAGGGGTTGTCAATCCCTCACGGATAAAAAGATAGATAGTTTGATGATAGTGTGGATAAATTGATCTCTCGTAAATGTGAAATAAAATAAGTAACAAAAAAGTGCAACAAGGTATTTTTGTGTTTTTGATAATATAGATCTGAAAATAAAAGTTGCAAACAAAGGAAAAGGCAAATAGCAATATGGATTTGAAAGTATACGATGATGAAATAGACCCGGGGGCCATGGATTTCACTAGTGGCTTCTCTCAAGAAAATATCAACGGTGGGTGAACAAATTACTGTTGGGCAATTGGCAGAACAACAAATAATTATGAAGATATCCAAGACTATGATCATGTATGTAGGCATCACGTCCAAGAATAGTAGACCGACTCCTGGCTACATCTACTACTGTTACTCCACACATCGACCGCTATCCAGCATGCATCTAGTGTATTAAGTTCATGGCAAAATGGATTAATGCAATAAGAATGATGACATGATGTAGACAAGATCTATTCATTTAGAAATAGACCCCATCTTTTTTTCCTTAATAGCAACGATACATGCGTGCCTTGCTGCACCTTCTGTCATTGGGAAAGGACACTGCAAGATCAAACCCATCACAAAGCACCTCTTCACATTGCAAGATAAATAGATCAAGTTGTCCAAACAAAACCCAAATATCGGAGAAGAAATACGAGGCTATAATAATCAAGATTGGATGTAAAATTCAAGGCAAAATCTGATCATAAACTCATTATTCATCGGATCCCAACAAACACACCGCACAAAAGCATTACATCAAATAGATCTCCAAGAGACCATTGTTTCGGGATACATAGAGAGAATAAGCCATCTACCTACTGCCTAAAGACCCGTAGGTCTGATATGAACTACTCATGCATCATTGGGGATGCACCAATCAGGATGATGAAACCCTCCACGATCGTGTTCCTCTCGTGTGTAGTACCGGAATAGCGCTCTAGATTGGATCTCATGGTTCTGGAACTTGCGGCGACTGGAATTTTTTTTCATCGACTCTCTTAAGATTTTCTGGAATATTGGGGGATTTATAGGGCAAAGAGGCGGTGCAGGAGGCCTCGGAGGAGAGCACCACCCACCAGGGCACACCTAGGCTCCCTAGCGTGCCCATGTGGGTGGAGCTCCCATCGGAGCCCCCCCTCTAGTACTTATTTGGCCAATCCTGTGTCTTCTCGCCCAAAAAACTTCTCTAAAGAGTTTTGCTGCGTTTGGACTCCGTTTGGTACTGATTTCCTGCAAAGTCAAAAACAAGTAAAAAACACGCACTGATACTGGGCACGATGTCAATAAGTTAGTCCCGAAAATGATATAAAGTTGCTATAAAATGATTGTAAATCATACAAGAATGGTAATATAACAAGCATGGAATAATCAAAAATTATACATATGTTAGAAACGTATCAGCATCCCCAAGCTTAATTCATGTTCGTCCTACAATAGGTAAATGATAAAAACATAATGTTTTACGTGGAATGCTGCCTATCATGATCATCACATATTCTTTTCTTTGTAGCATGGACATTTGGACTTTTATATGGTTCAAAGAAATACTCTAGTTTTGACAGGAAGACTTTAATACTCAAGCATATCAACAAGCAACCTTGTCTTTCAAAATATCAACACTAAAGGAAGTTATCCCTAACTCATCATGCTTAATCATTCATCTATTCATGAAACACACTTGCATATTAGCTACACCTGATGCTCAAGTACGATCATAGTGCCCCAAAGTTGGTGCTTTTAATAATAAAAATGGGACACAAAGTAAAAAATACATAAAGTAAATATAAAGGCCCTTCGTAGAGGGAAGTTGGGATTTGTAGAGGTGCGAGAGCTCAAAGCAAAAAATTTAGAGATAATTTTTTTGGGAGGTATACTTTTCTCGTCAATGAGAATGACTTAGAGTTCCCCATACTTTCCACGCTAGATACATCATGGGTGGTTCCCAAATAGAAAATAAAGTTTATTCCTTTTCCACCATTTCTTTCACATTCCACGGTTTGCTGTATCCACGGGTACCAACCATACCAACACTTTCCAAGGAATTTATTATTTGAGAACATTTTTTTCATTTCGGGACTCGGCATCCCCATTTCTGCCATATTCTCGCGCAATGGCAAGTGAATAAACACTCATCTTGAGAATAACACATCTAGCATAAAAAACTATAATCCACCCTTCACTCCCTCATGAGCTAGTACGAGTACACAAAACAGAAATTTATTTTGGAAATTACAGATGTCACATACAAATTTAATTCGAGCGGCAAGGAGATACCGCATATAGGCAGGTATAGTGATATCATATGGCAAAACTAGGTTTAAGGAGTTTGGATGCACAAGTAGTGTTCCTACTTAGTACAAGTGTGTATGTGAAGGATCGACACCTATGGGGCCCTCAACGGTCCCCTTTTTGTTGGTTTGGCGGAGGGAGGGGCCGCAGCAAGAGCAGAACCAACACTCAAGGCCCAGCAAGATCTTTTTACCCAGGTTCGGGCCGCGTTGTGCGTAAAACCCTACTCTTGCATCCGTTTTGTTATTCGTTTTGGGTTATTGTAGATCTGTCACTTTTTACATCCTTTCAGTTTATCAAAAACCCAAAAGACCCTACTACTGAGCCTGGAGCCTCCTTCTATAAGCGAAGGGTTCACCAGAGTGGCTCAATGGGTGAACGGTGGGTTCAAGGGTGAAACAACACCGACCGACAGTTATAGTGTTACCGCCTTGTCATAGGTGCAATAAATGCTTCGACGGACTTCCCTGACCTCATGAGGGGGGGTTGGACACGTACCCACACGTGGCAACTATGGGGTGTTGAGCTGGCGTGCGGGCGGGCGCATGGTGCATGCATCGTCGGTGGAGCCATTCACAGGTCGTGGGGGCGCCCAGGGCCCATGCCTCTCCTCAGGCTTCCTCTTTCTTGTCGGCAGGCTTGCCGGGGCTCTTCTTGTTCCTCTCGACAGGGAGGTGATGGCCTATCGAGCCCTTGTCAGCCTTCCCGACAAGGGTGGCTTGCCGGTGTCAGTCCTTCTTCCTCGGCGGGGGGTCTCGCCGTGGCATTGTCTATCTCCCCGGCAGGGGACTCCTGCCGGGGTCTCTTCTTCCTTCCTAGAAAGCGAGTGCTTGCCGTGGCTTGCAATCTGCACTTGGTGGTTTGTGAGTCTTGCTTGCGCCCTAAGCCCCAGCGACGCGCCTTGCCGCTGCAGAGGGGCTGCCGATGTCCGCGCACAAGTCTGGGGCACTGGAGACCCCAGTCTTTAGTGCACCGACAGGAGCCCCTGGACCTGGGCCACACACGCATGCCAGGCGTTGTTGGGCCAGGTCCAAAGTGGTGCACGGACTCGTGGGCGCCGGGCTTGTCGGAATAGATCTGTTACAAGCTTTCTTTACCCACGTCGCGCATTGAATGCGCGAAGTGGGAGGGTGCACGGCGTGCGCATGATGGCCTCTTTATTCCCTGAAAACGTCCCTGTCATGTGTAGGACATGCGCAGCGGCGGTTGGGCAAGTGACGATCATGGCCTCAAAAGCCGCGGGGGTGGATGGGCCTGCCCCTGCATGCATTGGTGCAGCAGGGCGGTTCCTTGTTCCGCTCGTGACTTGAGGGCGATTGGGCGAGAGGGGCGGTGGCTTCTGTAGCGAGGAGGGTGGGCCTCCAAGCTTTGCCCTATAAATTATGGTGTTTGCACGGAGGTTTTGCCCATCCAGTTGACTTTCGAAGCCTTCAGCTCTTGTCGCCTTGTCTTCTCTTGATTCTTCTAGCTTTGTCGGTGGCGCCCGCCCTTGACCATGGTTAGGCGACGGGGCCGGCCTTCGTCGGTCGCCAGGGCAGCAAGGGAATCTGGTTCAGATCATGCCACAACTTCAGGAGCCACAGCCAGCGGCAGCCCCATCAACCGTGGCGGGAGACGCTCGAGGGGCCGACGACACCGGGGTCATGGCCGAGGGAGGCAGAGTACTACTACGGCGTCTCCGCCTTCGCCCAGGCTCGTTTTGGCAGGAACTCACGTCGAAAGGACCCCATTGGAGTTTCTTGTCCAATTGCGAGGACGCATGAGGACCCAGCTACAGCTCCCCAGCGCCTTTGCCAATGCGATGGAGGAACAGAAGCCCCCGATGCTATGGCTACGGGTACACGGCTGCGGCAATGGTGCCGTACCGGTGGTCGTAGTGCATCCGGGGCCTCGGCTCCTGTTCCTTGGCCGTGGGTGGAAGAGCATCGCTCGTGCTCACAATCTTTGGGACGGGCACGTTCTCCACTTCAAGATGACGGCGGACAACCTGCTCTCCGTCAAACTATATGGGAGCTTAGGCGTGCGTCTCGGCTGCTATAAAGAGAGCTCGAGCGGGACAACAACCTCTCCTCGTCTAGGGGCGACGAGGAAAGTTCGGACGACGGTGACAACGGGAACGGGTCAGATCCTCGGCAGGTTATTCCTGGGTATGAGCATGTGACCTCGGACTAACTCTCGACCGCACCATCACCATGAGCCCGTGGTACACCCTGTCTTGTGCCGATACCTGTGCGCCGAAAGAACCAACACTACCTCATCTTCTCAACAGCTTCTAGAGTTCGGCTCCGCCTTCCCTCCTGGCCCCGTTCTGCTCTGTGCAATGCTGGTCGAGGAGGAACCAGCCTGGGTTGCACCGGGTGCTGAACCTCTTTTTATCTTTTTGAACTTCACTTCCTCCGCATAGGTCATTCCTCGTTAAAATATAGGATATTTAGGTTAGGACAACAACGCTTTGTAAGTGGTATCAAATGTTTCATTTTGAAAACTATTGGGTGGAAATGGATGGATTCCTTGACCGTGTCCAGAATTCTTGGAAGATTCCCTCCGGAAAGGGTCACATCACTGCCATCATAATGGATAATTTTAAACACCTGAGACAGGCTCTAAAGAGATGGCAGACTAGTCTCTCTCGGATCAAAGCACTCATTGATAAGTGCAATCAGGTGGTAAGATCTGAGACCCCTGTTCAGACCTGAATCCAACTTCAGGGTGATTCTGAAGCTTCACTTAGAACACCTTCTGCATTCACAACTCCTGTACAGGAAAAAAGAGCTACTATGAGATTCATCAAGGTGGGGGAAGAGAACACTAAATTTTTTTCATGCCATGGCAACTGAACAATATAGGAGAAACTCCATTTCATCACTCCAACTGGAGGATGGAACTGTTATCACTGATCATGACCAAATTGCTGGCTGTTTTTTGGTCATCTTTCAAGGACAGGATGGGCTCCTTCCAAGGAATAAACTTGGCCTTCAACCTTCAGTCTCTCATACATAAGGTAGAAGGGCTAGATGTTCTTACTCTGCCTTTTACCAAAGAGGAGATGGATAAAACTGTCAAGGAAATGCCCATTGATAAAGCTCTAGGACCAGATGGCTTCAATGGTCTTTTCTTGAAAAAATGTTGGCATATCATCCGTCATGAATTTTATGAACTTGGAAATGATTTGCATGCAGGGCCTGCAAAGCTAGAAGATATGAAATCCTCTTACATAACCTTGGTGCCCAAAGAGAGATCTCCTGAACAACTGGGAGACTTTAGGCCAATCTCCCTCTCTGGAATGGGACTAAAATTCCCTTCCAAAATGGTTGCCAATAGGCTTCACTTACAGATCATGAAATGCATTCATAAGAATGAGTATGGTTTCATCAAATCCACAATTATTCAAGACTGTGTTGGATGGACATTGGAGTACCTCCACCAGTGTCATCACTCAAAGAGACCCATTGTCATACTCAAACTTGATTTTGAGAAAGCTTTTAACTCTGTGGATCATGAATTTATATTTCAAGTTCTTAGACACAAGGGTTTCAATGAGAAGTGGATCTTATGGGTACAACAGCTGCTTTCTTCTAGCTCTTCATCAGTTCTTCTTAATGGAGTTCCTCGTAGAAAATTCATGTGCAAGAAGGGTGTAAAACAGGGAGATCCTATGTCCCCTCTCCTTTTTGCCATTGCTGCAGACCTTCTTCAAACTTTGGTTAATCAGTTGTTGGAGAATGGGCTCATTCCGCTTGCAATCCCTGGCCATGATAAGGACTTTCCATCATCTTGCCTGCTCTGGAGTTCCATCTACTGGAGTTCAAAAAGATGCTAAGGCTTTTCTCACAGTCCACCGGTCTTCAAGTAAATTACCATAACTCTCCTTTGTTGCCTATTAACATTGGTCAGGTAGAAATTCTAAGGCTAGCAGACTCTGTTGGGTGTAAAGTAGGTTTGCCTGTTGGGACAATCAAATCAAAAATCATTGACCTAATGCCACTTGTGGATAACATGGAAAGGAGGCTCTCTGTTAGCTCTTCCTTCCTGGCTCAGGGTGGTCGTCTGCAATATCTCAACTCAGCTTTGCCCTTTGTTCCCATTTTTTTCCTATGTAGTCTGGACATACCACCAGGAATCATTAAAAAGTTGGAAAGGATACAAAGACAATGTCTCTGGAGAAGTAATTGCCAAGATCATGCACCTTCTCTCGCGGCTTGGGACTTGGTAGGCAAACCCAAAATGAAAGGTGGTTTGGGTATTATGAATCTGTTTGTCCAGAATGAGGTTGTGCTTCTTAAACATGTTGATAAGTTTTTGAACAAAGCAGAAGTGCCATGGGTTGATTTAATATGGAACACTTACTACCACAACACAGTTCCACAGGGAACCTATCTTTGTGGATCATTTTGGTTGAAGGATATCTACAAGAGGATGGACAATTTTAGAGGTGTCACCTACGTACAACCAAACAGAGGAGATACTTTCCTCTTTTGGTCTGTTTCCTGGGCACTAGGGGACTCAACCTGGCCCCTAGCTCATCGGTTCCAACGACTGTTCTCTTTTGCCATCGATACATTATGCACTACTGAGGAGGTATTCCAAGCTTTTGAGACAAACTGCATGACCAGCATGTTTCACTTGCCACTTTCTCACAAGGCCTTCCAGGAGTTGCAAACAGTTGCCTCCATCCTACAAAACCTGCACAGAGAACAGTCATGCAAAGATGTCTGGCTTTGGAGTAGTGACAGTAAGGTTTACTCTGCTAAGAAATATAACTTTCATGTATATCAACCCATTATACCTAACCCTCTCCTGAGTTGGGTTTGGAAAAGTGGTTGTACCATGAAAATCAATATGTTTGCCTGGATTATCATTATGGACAGGCTGAACACCCAGGATATGCTTGAGAGACGCCATTGGAATGTTTCTGATTCAAACTTATGTGTTCTCTGTCATGCAAGAGTCAAGGAGGATAGGGATCATCTCTTGTTCAACTGCATGTTCAGCACCAGGGTTTGGAACTATCTTCAGATTACTTGGCAGGGTACCTCCATGTGGGACACTTCTTTGGCAGCCAGGAAAGATTTTCAGCGTCCTTTTTTCTCCGAAATTGTGTTCACTGGATGTTGGAATATTTGGACCATCAGAAATGCAAGGATTTTCAACAATGAGGGTCCCAGATTCAATAGATGGAAGTCTAACTTCACTCATGATATATGCCTTTTAGCTTATAGATATTAAGGCTAGGTTTAAGGAAGATCTCCTTAAGTGGATTTCCTTCCTACCTCCATCAGGTTTGTACATCTACACCCCGTCACCCCTGTTGTATATTCTAATCATTTCCCATACATAAACTCCCTTTAGTTTGGGATAAAAGAAAATGTTGTCGGGTGATCACCCTACAATAGTTGGTCAAAAAATGTATCGAGACAAATGAATAAATAGTTGCATCCTTTATTTGACTCTCGTTTCGTATGATTATTTCTTTGCACTTTCCGGAAGCTTGCCGGCTTGACTTATCCTGCCGTGAGCCCTTAGAGGAGCGGATCCTCAGAAAACCCAACGGAGGAGGTCGTCATCGACAAGACGCCTTGCCGCACTCACTACAACCATGTAAATCATCGAGCGCGGATCGAGGCGAAATAAGGTGCTATGTAGCCATCCGAAACATTGAACGGGTTCGAAACGAGATAAGGGCGGTCTGTGGCGTCTCAAGTCATTGAACAGGCTCAAAACGTAGTCGGAGTGCACTGATCCTAGTAAGGTCCTTCTGTGTGCAGGACTCTCATACAAAAGTCGATGCTTCAAAAGGATACAACTAATCTACCAAGAGTCTGGCAAGAAGTATGCCTCTGTATTTATCTTGCGCGTCGCGGCATTCCTAGCCGCAGCGTTTGAAGGTGTTGCCGGGGAGGAGTATCCCTACCCACGGCAAGCTAACGTTGCCTCCAACGGCCACGTTGCCGACGAAGTTTTTGGCGGTGCCCTTTGGCCACTCTGAAGGAAAGAGGCACGCTGGGGCGTAACACTTTCTCATCTCTTTTACAAGAGTTTTGCTGGCCGAGCGCATATTCTCGCATCAGAGCGCTCCAAGGAGAAATGCGAGCCGGAGGGCGGGTGAAGGGGCGTTTCGGGGCCTCGGACGCGTCCTCGACGACACTGCAACGCTCAGGAGAGGTGTGTCAGTCGGAGTAAGCGTCGGAGTCCTGGCCGAAGCCCCTTGTCACGCCCTCGACATTAGTGCATCGTTCCAAGGAGGTTTGTCGGGCGGGCGATGCGGAGCTCGGGGCTTCTCGTCCTTCCACCCGCGCTCTCATAGCACCTATGGAGGAGCTATGAGCTCTCGCGCGGGCAGAGCAGCCAGGGCCTCCTCCCACTTACAGAAGATGCAGCGGCGAACTAGGATCCATGGAGCAGACGAGCGTCTCGTCGGATCGGGGTGGCACTGACGCGGGCCTGCTTCCAGCGATCCCCCTACCTGGCGCGCCAAAGATGTCAGCGAAGGATCAACACCTATGGCGGCCTCAACGGTCCCCTTTTTGCTAGTTTGGCAGGGGGAGGGGTCACGGCAATAGCAGAAACAACAGTCAGAGGCTAGCAAGATCTTTTCACCTAGGTTCGGGCCGCGTGGTGAGTAAAACCCTACTCCTTCATGCGTTTAGTTATTCGTTTTGGGTTACCGTAGATCTGTCCCTTTTTAAAGCCTTTCGGTTTATCAAAAAGCCAAAATCCCCAACTACTTAGCCCCGGGCCTCCTTTTAGAGGCGAAGGGGTCACCACAGTGGCTCAGTGGGTGAACGGTGGGTTCATGGGCGAAACAACGACGACCGACAGTTACACTGTTACTGCCTGGTCAGAGGTGCAATAAATGCTTTGACAGACTTGCCTGACCTCGTCAGGGGGGGTTGGACACGTACCCACACGTGGAAACTCTTGGGTGTTGCGCTGGCGTGCGGGCGGGCGCATGGCACACGCATCGTCGGTGGCGTGCTCGTCGGTGGAGGTGTTCGCAGGTCGCGGGGGTGACCTGGGCCCGCTCCTCTCCTCGGGCCTTCCTCTTTTTTCCTGGTAGGGTTACCTTGCCGGGACTCTTTTTGTTCCTCTCGGCAGGGAGGTGATGGCCGCCGAGGCCTTGTGAGCCTTCCCGGCAAGGGTGGCTTGCCGGGGCTCAGTACTTCTTCCTCGGCGGGAGGGTCTCATCGTGGCATTGTCTATCGCCCCGGAAGGGGACTTCCGCCTGGGTCTCTTCTTCCTTCCCAGCAAGCGAGTGCTTGTCGGGGCTTGCAATCTGCACTTGGTGGTTTCTGAGTCTTGCTTCCGCCCTAACTCCCAGCGACGCGCCTTGCCGCTACGGAGGGGCTGCCGGTCTCCGCGCACAAGTGTGGGACACTGGAGACCCAGTATTTAGTGCACCGACAAAGTGAAGGCTAGCAAAATATTGGGAAGCACCCAACCAAGAATCCAAAAATCACGTAAACAAGCATTGAGGTCAACTAACACCGAACAATGCACCATAAGTAAGATGTAATTTCATTACATAATATTGACTTGCATGCTTGCATGGGGAATCACAAACCATAACACCAATATTCTTACTAAAGCATAATTACTCATCTACATGACTCACATATCACTATCATCATATCTCAAAACTATTACAAGGAATCCAGTTTAATTTGTCCAATGATTTTTATTATATCCCTCTTGAATATCTATTCATTTGGGACTAGTTTCATATGTTGCTATTTCTTTTAGAAAAATAAAATAATTTAAGTGAAGATCATGAGCATAAAAATTTTCATCTCTCAAAATAATCTAAGTGAAGCATGAGAGGATGTCTTCAAACATGATAAAGCACACCGTGCACAAAAAGATATAAGTGAAGCACTAGAGCAATTCCATAGACCTAAAAGGTTTAAGTGAAGCACATAGAAAAATCTAACAGATCATATCATATTTTGGCTCTCTGAAATAGGTGTGTACATCAAGGATACAAAACAAAATTTGAAAATCAAAACAAGCAAAGACTCGTATCATACAAGACGCTACAAGCAAAATACATAATATGTGACGAATAAAAATATAGTTTCGAGTAGAATACCAATGCTTGTTAGAAGAAAGAGGGGATGCCAATCGGGGCATCCCAAGCTTAGTTGCTTCATAATTCTTGAATATTGTCTTGGGGTGCAGCATGAATCCCCAAGCTTATGCTTGTGTACTCCTTATTCCTTCATCCATTGTGATCTCACCCAAAACTTGAAAACTTGAATCACACAAAACTTAACAAAATTCTCGTGAGATCCGTGAGTATAATAAAGCAAAAAATCACTACCATAAGGTATTATTGCAGACCCATTCACATATTAATATTGCATTATATATAATGCATTCCAACTTTACCATGTCTCATACCACCCAATACAAGTCATGAATTCATCAAAACAAGCACACAATGCAATGAAAACACAATATGTCTTAAAAAAAACAGTTTGTAGTAATCTGTACTATAATCATACTTATGTAACTCTAAAAATTCAGAAACATTTGGAAACCATAAAAATGTGTAGCACAATACTGATTTAAAATTTCAGCTCATTATCACGCTCCAATAAAGAATTAAAATTCGTGCACTTGAGACAAAGTTTTTGTTTCACATTTAGTATTGTTCCTACGCGTCTTATGAATCATCCAAATCTTACTTGGCACAAACACTAAGTAGAACAGAAAAAACACAATCATAACAGAAGCAAAATTGTTTATTCGTTGGGTTGCCTCCCAACAAGCGCTATCGTTTTACGCCCCTAGCTAGGCATATAACATAGATTTCAAGTATTGTTATCCTTGGAGGATCATCCATAGGTTGCCCTCATTATAGATTCATATGGAATCTTAATCTTTCTTCTAGGGAAGTGTTCCATACCCTTTCTCAGTGGAAACTGAAATTTAATATGCCCTTCTTTCATGTCAACGACGGCACCTATACTACGTAAAAATGATCTACCAAGTATAATGGGACAAGACAGATTACAACCAATATCAAGGACAATTAAGTCTATGGGCTCATAATTCATATTTTCAAGAATAAGAACATCATTAATTCTTCTGAAAGGATATTTAATAGTAGAATCCGCCAAGTCGAATTAAGAGAACATTCTTCAATATTGGTAAGACCAAGCACATCACGAAGAGACTTAGGAATTGTGGAAACACTAGCACCCAAATAACATAAAGCATTGCACTTATAATTTTTAATACTGATTTTAATAATAGGTTCCCATTCATCATGCAATTTTCTAGGAATATAAACTTCTAATTCCAACTAGTCTTCAAAAGCTTGCATCATGGCATCAACAATATGTATAGTAAAAGCTTTATTTTGTTCATAGTCATGAGGTGAATTTATGAAGGATTGCAACAAATAAATACATTCAATCTAATAGAAATTATCATAATTAAAATCTTTGTAATCCAAAATAGTGGGCACATCACTAGTTAAAGTCTTAACCTCTCCAAACCCACTTTTATCAAAATGTTAAACATGATTTTCACCCTCTGAATTATCGGGATGCCTTTTAGCTAAAGTTGACTCATCTACCTTTTTACTCAATCTTAACATTACTAAAAAAGGAATCAATAGAAGAAACACCAATCATTTTAAGATCGTCATCATTTTTATGAAAGCAATCACTAGAAAACGCTCTTTCTAAAAATTCTCTTTTAGCTTTAAGCATACCGGTTATTCATACAAACATACACAGCTTTAATTTATTCCTCTACTTTAGGCAGAAAATTTTTCAACTTGATATTTTCCATATCATTAGAAATTCTATCAATACTTGTAGCCATATCATCAATCTTAATCAACTTTTCTTCCATCATAGTGTTGAAAACTTTTTGAGTATTGATAAATTCTTTAATATTATTCTCAAGATGATAAAGGTCCCTAGTATTAGTATAAGAGGAATTACCATAGTAATTACCATAATTATTGGAGAAATTTCCAGCAAAAGGCCTAGGATTGAAATCCCCTCTATAAGCATTGTTGTTGAAATTGTTTCACGAGAAAAAGTTGACATCTATGGCATCACTATTTTGTTCAATCAACGTAGACAAAGTCACATCATTATGATCAATAGGAGCATTTTTATTAGCAATCATTTTCAAAAGAGCATCAACTTTTTCACTCAACGTACTAATTTCTTCTACCGAATTATCCTTTTTACTAGTAGGTGCCCTTTCGGTATGCCATTGTGAATAATTTGCCATCATATTATCTAGCAACTTAGTAGCTTCACCCAAAGTAATCTCCATAAAAGTACCACCCGTGGCGTAATCTAAAATATTTCTAGAAACAAAATTCAATCCCGGATAAAAAAATTATATGATCATCCAAAGATTTAATCCAGAAGTTGGGAAATTCCTCAGCATCAATTTCATTCTTTCGCAAGATTGCGCAACATGTTCATTCTCAGTTTGCTTAAAATTCATGATTTGAGTTCTAAGAGAAATAATTTTTGCGGGCGGAAAATACTTAGTGATAAAGGCATCTTCGCACTTATTCGAAGAATCAATACTATTGTGAGGTGAAGAAGAGAAGCAAATTTTAGCATGATCATGCAAAGAAAACATAAATAATTTCAATTTCACAATATCATTGTCCACATCTTTTTCCTTTGGCATATCACATAATTCTACGAATATGTTTAGATGGGATGTGACATGTTCATTAGGAGTGCTCGAAAATTGTTCTTCATAAAGAGATTCAACAAAGCGGTACTAATATTAAAAGACTCCACACTAGCGGTGGGAGGAACTGTAGGATCAAAATTATGTCCAGAGGGGGTGATTAGACTACTTGACAAGATAATTTTTTTGCCTTTTCCCAATTTTACTTCAGAGGCAACTATGGTAGTTATGACAAGTCAAATACACCCTACACATGCAGTTCTAATAGTATAGCAGCGGAAAGGAAACATGCAAGTGTAAATAGAGGAGTAAGGAAGGGAATGTTGGTGGAGACTTCAACCCGCGGAGGGTAACGGCTGCGAGAATCCACGGAGAGTCCATAGAGAAGCGGCCTTGTCTATCCCACCATGGCTTCTGTCCACAGAGGACTAGCCTTACTCAAGGTAGGTCTTCACAAAGTAGGCGCCTTCCTTGCCCTTACAAACATCTTGGTTCAACTCCACAACACGAAGTAGGAGGCTCCAAAGTGACACCTAACCAATCTAGGAGGCACCACCCTCCAAAAGGTAATAGATGGGGTAGATCAATAAACTCCTTGCTCTTGTGCTTCTAAAGATAGTCTCCTCAACACAAATCTCTCTCTCACATAATACGCATGGGTAGGAGAGGTTGACTTGGTGGAAAGCATTTTGGGGAGGCTAGAGATCAAGTTTCAAATGATTGGATTGGAATATCTTGGTGTCAACACATGAGTAGGTGATTCTCTGTGAGAAAATGGATCTGGAAATGCAGTTTGTGTTCTTAGTGCTTCTCCCACGAATGAGAGGTGGGTGAAGGGGTATGTATAGGCAGCAGCCAAAATCCAACAGTTACACACAAAAGAGCAAACACGGTGACACCAAAGTGGACAACTCGGTGGTACCGATTAGCACTAAAATGGTGAACTTTTGAATCTCGGTGAGACCGATATATAGAACTCGGTGGCACCGAAAAGGTGACTAACGGTCACATGGACAAACTCAGTGGCACCGATACTCAAACTCAGAAATTTCGATTGTGTGTATCTTGGCAACAGAATGTTGGTCACACTGAACTTGGTAGCACCGATGCAGTTTCGGTTGCACCGATTTGGTGGGAATTGCTAGGGTTTTGTCTTAGGTTCAAACTCGGTGGGTCTGATGTGGCAATGTTGGTTACACCGAATTTGTGTATGTGGAACTTGAAAGAGTGGATATGTGGGAAAATGACTGAGTGTTTTGGTGGCTAACTTTGAGCATTTGAGCAATCAGTTCATTTTACTACCTCACCCTCTTTTAATAGTATTGGCTTTCCTATGGACTCACAAATATAAAATGAAGAGTCTTCTAGCTTGAAGCTTGAGCCAATATTAGTAATTTCTTGTATCCAGGGGCATCTCCACATAAACCTTAAGCCCTAGCATCTTTTGAACTTTTCTAAAATATACTTGGAAAACACATTAGTCCAATGATGCGTATGTTGTGATCAATTATCAAAACCACCCTAGGGTGAAATTCTGCTTTCAATCTCCCCTTTTTGGTAATTAATGACAGCATATAGATCAAAGCTTCGACAAAAGATATAATCAATGATTAGCATCAACGCTTTGAGAAGTATGTGAAGAGCTCCCCCAAAATTTGTGCATTATTTAAAATTTGCATTTGAATGAAAATTCACCGTCGATTAGGATCATGGGTTATTGTTCCATGTCACATACATCTTGGTGGTGCATACAAAGAATAGCAATGCACATGACACCAACAAGATAAGTGAATGATCATCACAGGGATAGCTAAAAGATGATATAGTAGCATCACACAGGATAAAGCGTATGATCATACACATAGATAGGATTAAGTCATACAAAAAACCAAAGTTTTTAAAACCAAATGAGAGCAAATAAAGTTAAAACCTCTCTCTCACACGAAGTCTATGATCTACACATTTCTCCCCTTTTGGCAACAAGTTACCAAAAAGTTCAAAAGTATACAACTACTCGTCTCTCTAGGCAGCTGATGATGGAGTTGGTAGAATGGCATCTATGGAGACGTATGCTGAAGTCCTTAGAGCTATAGGAGTTGATACCGAAGGAGCTTGAGTTGGAGCTAGTGCTGAAGGTCCTAAAGCTTGTGCTGAAGATGTCTGTCTTATCTCGGGATCAGGAACAACAACTGACCGGGGCCTCGTGCTATACTGTGTAGTAGTGGGAGGACGAGACTCATGATCGTCATCATCATCTTCATTCTCATCCTCTGAGTGTGGAATCTCCATAGAAACAACTTCATGTTGAAGTTGTCTGTAAATGGTGGTCAACTCAGTTACCTTCATATCCATGTTGTCAAATTTAGTCTCCACAACTCTCGCAAGGCTCTTCTTATTTTGCATGATCTTCTAAATGTTCTTCTCCATGCCTTGGATAGTTCTTACTTCAAAGGACATTTGCTCAACTTGAGTTCTGAGTTGTTGAACTTAAGGTGGCCTGTTTCTAGCAGCTTCAACCTCTGTTGCCTCTGCTGCCATTTTTGCTACAACAGAGTTGGGATCATTGTCATCCATCACAACCTCATTATCTTCAAATTTTGGCTGAAAAGCTATATGGGGTCGATCAAGTTGATATCCATGCTTTCCTAGCTTGGCATTGATAAGCATCTGAATATAAGGTGCATATCCACATGATCTCTTTTGATCCACAGCAAACCTTGGGATAGTCTCAACTATCAAGTCGATCACTCTAAATCTAGTATGGGTATCAAGTAGGTGCAGTAGGTTGATTGAATAACCTCTCATCATCTTCTCATCTCCTGACTTAGGCATGAGAGTGTATTGCAGTATAGTGTTTGTCGTGGGAATACCAGCTTGCAGAAAATATACTGAGCCAAACTTGTGATTGGCCAAGTACTGATGTGGAATGGTCTTATACATGTTGCCCATGGAGTTGTGATTCTGCTTAGCATCTGCATACACATCTACATCTTCTTGTTCCTGCTTGGGAACTCTAATCATAGCATGCCATTCAGCAATTGTAACGTCGTACATGTGTCCATCGGTCATCCAAACTAAAGAGTCATCGTAGAAATTAAATATTGCATAGAATTGCATGATCATCTCATCATTTCGCGGGGTCATCTCCTTCCCAAAAGAGACTTCTATGTCAACTAGCCTTAAGTTCTCTTGAACATGTGGAAAGAAATTCTCATTCTCCTTGATGTATGCCTAGTCGACTTACGACATATCACTGACAGCATGACTCTTGTCATACAAGACAGTCTTATAAAAATCTTGTTGTTCCTTGATGTTAAACCTTGGATCAACAACAGTTCTTCTTCTGACAACATATGGATCAGCAACTCTCCACTTTCTTAATCCATCATCCTTCCACTTCTTCATGTCTTCTGCTACAGGATGAGCATCATTGTGGACTGGTATGTATCGTATGAGCTTCCTAAGAACTGGAGCATTCTCATCTTCTTCTTCTTCCGCATCATGGGAACTAGATGAAGGGCATTTTCTCTTAGTAGCTGCAAGTATATCTTTAGTGGTCTTCCTAGAAGCTACAACCTTCTTTGCTTTAGTAGCAGGCTTTGGAGCACACTTCATTGCATCACCCATCAGCTTCTTCTTCTTGGGAGGAACAGGGATCTCCTCAGGAGCTTCTTCCTCAGCTTCTTCTAGGTCTTCAAACATAGAAGTCTTTCTGTCAACAAGATGAATAGTTATCTTCCTGGGCCTCTTCACGCCAGCCTTCTTTGCAGGTGCTATCTTGGCAATAGCTTTTCCCTTCTTGGCATAATTAGGTGCTCTCGGATTAGTAGCACTGGCAGATATCTTCCTCACAACTTTCCTTGGAGGAGCCTTAGGAGGGGCTGAAGTTTCTTCTAGCAAAAATTCAGAGTCTTCTTTATCAGAAATTATATTCCTACTTTGCATGGTGGTTGCCTTCGGCAAGCCAAGGGAACTAGGAGAACTAGGGTCTGAAGTAGTCCTCTCCGGACTAGTGCCTGAGTCCATCTTGACACTCTGCTCTCTAGAATCATTCTGGCTATCATCTGAACCTGATACGCTGACAGACACACTCAGTAGCAAACAACAGATCCTTTGAAGTGGATGTAGGAAAGACAGAATGGGTGAGCATCACAAAGTTTCGATATTTTTTGAAAATTTCAAGTCTGACACTCAGGGTATGATCTTTTGCAGGATGTAAATCGGTGGCACCGAGTTGGCATTTTCGGAGTCACCGAGAAAAATGACTTGCTTAACAGAAACTTGGCAGTCATTTTCGGTGGCACAGAAAATAGCTGCTCGGTTTCACCGAGTTGCTTCTCAGAAAACCCTAAAACGCGAATCGGTGGAACCAATTTCACAAACTCGGTCTCACTGAGTTGCATTCTGCGGCAGATCAGATCCGAAATTTCCTACTTCTCCTAATCTACTGATTTGATCTGGTGGACAGGAGGTTTGCACAAAGTGGAAAGAAAAATTAAAAGATCCAATGTGTGAGAAACACATGGAGAATGCAAAGGTGGTCGAACAGTACCCTAGCTAGGTGGTGGTTCGGCTAGGGCAACGACGAAGGAGCATATTTCGTCGACGATAGCGAGTCCCAGCGGCGGCGGCGCTCGGGGAGTCAAGGCAACGACCTGGGGTCTTGGGGGCAGCGAGGGTTTGGAGATCGAACCATTTTGAAGAAGTGAAATCAAAAGGTCCGGTCCGAAGGTATATATACCCGTGCGCTGTCTGTGTCACTGAGATTGCAAAATCGGTATCACCGAGTTCCTCAACTGTCAGTAGATAGGGAAACTCGGTGTAACTGAGTTGGCAATTCTGGTGGTACCGAGATGAGAAAACCTGTTTGTCGGGGAAACCGACACCTATGCGAAACTCGAGGAGTCCCTTAATCATTCGGCGGGGACAGAGAGGTATGGCGTCAAGAGCGGAGCTAGCGATCAACTCCAGCAAGGTCTTTTACCCAGGTTCGGGTCGCTTGGCGCGTAAAACCCTACTCCTTCTTAGTTTGTATTATGTGCTTACCGTAGGGTGATTTGCTACAGTAAGTTAGTAGGTGATGAGGGTGTCTCCGATCCCAAAAAGTGCAACTTCTAAGAATAAGCTTTAGGCCTCCTTTTATTGGCAAAGGGGTCACCAACAGTTTGCTCACGGGGCGTATAGTGAACAATGTTCACCATTCTTCTTCTTCGATGGTGTCAGGTGTAGTAAATGCCTTGTCTGACCCTTGACAAGATGCAAGGTGGTCGCGACACGTACCCAGGTGAATCGACACCTGGGTCTTGTGCTGGAACATGAGGGATGTGCTGGAGCGGTCTAATTGTAGTAGAAACGGGGGAGGACACCTGGCGGGCGAAGGGGCTCATTGGCCTGGAGTCTCTGTCGGACGACTTGGTCACCATCCCGACAAGGGGTACTTGCCGGGGGCTTGGATACTTTCCCGGCAAGGAGGGCTTGTCGAGGGCCTCGCTAGTCTGGGCGAGCCTTCCCAGCAAGGTAGGCTTGTCGGGGTCTCGCTATTCTTCACGAGTCTTCCCGGTGAAGTGGGCTTGTCGGGGCCTTGGGAATCTTCTCGGCAAGGAGGGCTTACCGGGGCCTTGCATCTGGAGCCCTTGTACTCAACGCCCCTAGAGAGAGGGAAGGGTGTGGCCTTGGTGGATCATGGATTGCCTTCCTGCTGTTCTTCCCGGTGCACTACTGTCAGGGGCGTCGCTGATGCCCGTGCATAAGTCTGGGGCACAAGGGACACAAGTCTCTAGTGCACCGACAGGACCACCCAAGCCTGGGCCATGCACACGCACGGGGCATTGCTGGGCCAGGCCCAAAGTACTGCACGGGCTTCTTGGCACGAGACTCTCTAGCTTCAGAGCCGTTGTAGACGGCCCTTCTCCACATCTTGCATCAAGCGCGCGACGTGGAGAAGTGCACGCACAGTAGCCTCCCCTCTTCCCGACGCATTACTACCAAGCATGAAGCATGCGTAGTAACGGTTAGGCAAGTGGCGTTCGTGGCCATACCGGCCGCAGTCATGGCAGGACCCGCTCGCGCATGCATTGGTGCAGCAGGGCGGTTCCTTGTTCGCCCGTGATCATGGGTGATTGGGCGAGAGGGGCAGGGGTTTCTGCAGTGAGGGGAGCTAGCCCCCCTGCCTCGCCTTATAAATGAGGAAGTTTGCGAGGTGTTTTTCTCATCCATCAACTCGTGAAACATTCACTACCCCCAGCTTGCATCTGTTGAATCTTCTCTAGTTCCAGGTGGCGCTAGCCCCTAACCATGTCTAGGGGACAAGGGAGGCCACCATCGACCGCCACGGCGGCTAGGGGATCCCACTCGGATCATGGCACAGCTTCAGGGGCCGCCACTGCAAAGGGCGGCACGAGCGTCCGTGGTGGCGGAGGGGCAAGGGGTCGCGGTCTCCTCGGAGGTCATGGCCGGGGGAGGCGGAGTGCTACTCCATCACCTCCGTCTTCTCCTCCGCGGTACGGGCACTCGGACGGGACGGTGCTGGAGTTCCTCGTGCAACTGCACGGCATCCCTGGGGGCCATTTGCACCTCCCTCGCCTTTTGCTATGGCGATGGAGGCTGCCAAGCCCCCTATCTTGTGGTTGCGAGCGTACGGTTGCTCCCACGGTGCTATGCAGGTGCACATGGAGTACCCGAAACGCTCCATGTTGCTCGGGCGGGGATGGAAAACCTTCGCCCGCGGTCACAGCCTCGAAGATGGGCATATTCTCCGCTTTAAGCTATGGTAAACTCGAGGCGTCCCTTCATCGTTCGGCAGGGAGAGAGAAGTACGGCGTCGAGAGCAGAGCTAGCGATCAACACCGGCAAGATCTTTTACCCAGGTTCGGGCTGCTTGGCGCATAAAATCGTACTCCTGCTTAGTTTGTATTATGTGCTTATTATAGGGTGATTTGATACAGTAACTAAGTATGTGATTAGGGAGTCTCCGATCCCAAAAAGTCCACCTCTAATAATGAGCTTTGGGCCTCCTTTTATAGGCAAAAAGGACACCAACAGCGTCCTCACGGGGCGTATAGTGAACAGTGTTCACCGCTCTTCTTCTTCGGTGGTGTCAGGGGAAGTAAATGCCTTGTCTGACCCCTGACATGCCGCAAGGTGGTCGCGACACGTACCCAGGTGAATCGACACCTGGGTCTCGTGCTGGCACACGAGGGATGTGCTAGAGCGGTCGGATTGTGGTAGAAACGGGGGAGGACACCTGGCGGGCGGAAGGGGCTTGCTGGCCTCGAGTCTGTGTCAGATGACTTGGTCACCTTCCAGGCAAGGGGTACTTGCCGGGGGCTTGAATACGTTCCCGACTAGGAGGGCTTGCCGGGGGCCTAGCCAGTCCAGGCTGGTCTTCCCAAGAAGAGAGGCTTGCCAGGGTCTCTCTATTCTTCGGGAGTCTTCCTGGCGAAGTTGGCTTGCCGGGGCTTTGGGAATCTTCCCGGCAAGGAGGGCTTGTCGGGGCCTTGCATCTGGATCCCTTGTACTCCACGCCCCTGGATAGAGGGAAGGGCATGGCCTTGGTGGGTCTTGGATTTTATTCCTGATGTTCTTCCCAGTGCACTGCTGTTAGGGGCATCGCCGATGCCCGTGCACAAGTCTGGGGCACAAGGGACCCCAATCTCTAGTTCAGCGACACTGATCAACTTTGGAAAATCGGTGGCTCCGAGTTTGTGGAGTTGGTAACACCGAGTTTTTCAAAGTGGTTCTGGAAGGCAGCCTTTGACGATACTAAACTCCGAGTGCACCTTCACACACAGGGATCGACAAGTGCTTGTTCGAGTTTTGTTATGAAGCATGAATAGAACTTGAGATGAGATAGCATAGATAGCTAGAGAAGGGTCCTATGCATTCTTGTCCATCCAATTGGCAAAAGATAAAACAAAATCCATATAACAACAATTGGAAGTCCTCGAATAATTAAATTCATGCAGACCAACATTCTCACACAATAAGAATGATGATACAAACATGGTGAACATGCACAAACATCCTAGCAGCTATCAACACTTCGGCACTGACAAGGTCATCTACATATGAGTATATTGACATAGGAGCCAAGCAAGAACACTTGATCATAGGTCATACTCATCGTTAAGCACAAGTGGGGTTACCACTTTTACATAAGCATTAATGTGTTCATATCCTTAGGAGATGCTTATATTCAAGTATTTGAGTAAAGCTCCCCCTTGATATGATATCCCCACAAAGAGGGATCAACTAACATTGGGTTTTGTCATGGAAGACTTCAAGTAGGTGAAGTAGTGGTGGATGCTCAAAGTTGATGAAGATCATCGTTAGTTGGGAGCAATCGTTGTTGTTTTCATACTCTTCTCACCTACATGGGTTAGTCCCGAAGCAAAAAGGAACATATGAAAGTATATCTATGGACATGGAGTGAAGCACATATGGGATGATGTCCAAAGATGCATTGATTACCTAGTTCCTTGCTTAGCTTTGAGTGAATGTGTGACTCCTTGAGATAATGAATAAGGTTGAGGTTGATTGCATATAGTTCTTGCCAAAATTAAAAAGAGTTAATTTCATTGGTAGAGTCACCACTCAAGAACTTCTAGTTCTTCCTCTTGGGAATCCACATCAAATTGATGGGAATCCTTGGAGTTGTTGTAGCACTTTTTGAGGTAGTTCTAGTAGTATCCTTGGGAACCCACTTGACATTGTCTTGGAGTTATTCTTCAAATAGGTCAATGTCATCTTGAAGCTTTCCCTTGCCTTTGTGGTCGTGTGGTGGAAGGTCATCTTGTCAGCTTGTTCCTTCAGAAGGAGTGGACTTCTCCTCTTGGGGAACAAACTTAGGAGTGGATGTGTACCTTCTTCCCAAACATCTCCGTTGACGTTCAAATAGACAAAACCTTGTTTCTTCCGATGTCCTCCTTGCTTGCGGACAATTTCCTCGAATTGCTTACTTCCGGCAAGACTCTTGAAGACACCTCTCTCTATAATCCCTTTCAATAAATCATTTTCTTGCTGAAGTGTAACTTGGGTAAGAGAATAGTTAGTGGAATCAATAGATTTACTAGCAACAACATTATTGGATTTATCTTTAGCATTGTTGTTACTAGATGAAGAAACCTTCTTGCCTTTGTTACTAGTGTTCTTAGGCTTAACTTTTGGAACAAAATTAGACAAGAGTAATCGTTTGGCTTGATAAGAAGAAATCTTCTTTCGAAGGTCATCATTGATTGCTTGTAAGAACTCATGCTCTTGCTCCAAGTTGAGCTTCTCGAAGCGTAGCTTCTCATTGGTTCTTGCAAGCTCTCTATGATATTCTAGAGTAGTATCATGAGCTAACTTAAGAGTTTTTAATTCTTGAGTTAGTCGTTCAATCTCTTTCTTATCGTCATCATTCGATTTCTCTTGACTAGCATGATAATTAGCAAGTTCATTTTCAGTGCAATCACTAGTTTTATCTAGAAGCAAGTCATCTTCTCCTAACAAGTAATCCTCATCACTATTGAAATCAAGATACTGGAGTGTGATACCTTGGGGCCTTTAGCCATGAAGCAGTTTCCGACTCCCTCATTTGGTGAATCAAATAAGTCATAGGAGTTGGAGGAAACAAGTGCAATGCCGCAACACCTTCATCTTTATTATAGTCAGAGTGGGAGTGATAGCTTCTCTCGGAGTGGTGATCAGATTCGGAGCCAGAAACCCATTCACCCACATGAGCTTGATGTCTTCTTCTTGAACTCCTCTTGGTGTATTTGTCCTTCTTCTCTGATTCCTGCCTCTCCGTGAGTGTCTTTGTTCATAGTGATATTCTCTACTCCTCTCTCTGTGAGGTGACTCATCTCTTGAGCTTCGTCTTTGAGTTGACACTTCTCTTCTTTCATAGGGAGACAAGCACTCGTTTGAGTACTGTTTGGATTTCCCACAATTGTAGCCGTTTCGGTCATGACTGGACGAACGCTTCTCATCTTGTCTTGAACTTGAGTATCTATATTTGCCTCTACTCTTGTCGAACTTGTTGAATTTTCTGACCATGAGGCTTATCTCTTCATCAGTGACAAGATTGTCTTTTGAAGTAGTGGGATCATTGCATGAAGCTTTATAGGCACCGCTTGACTTGTTGTGCAGCTCATCTTTGTGTTCGAGTGATATCTCATGAGCAACAGTCCTACCAATGACTTTAGTTGGCTTGAGATCTTTGTAATTTGGCATCATTTGGATCAATGTGCACCCTCTGTCATACTTGCCATCAAGAGCTCTTACTATCTTCTTGATGATGAATTTGCCGGTCATCTCTTCGCTTCCTAAGCCAGCAATCTCATTGGTGATGAGAGCTAGCCTAGTGTGCATTTCAGCGACTCCTTCACCATCCTTCCTCTTGAACTTATCAAGATGACTTTGAAGCACATCCAACTTAGATTCTCTAACAGAATCAGTACCTTCATTCATATCAACCAAAGTATCCCAAATCTCTTTTCCATTCTCAAGACGACTAATTTTCTAGAATTCTTCGGGGCAAAGGCAGTTGAACATGATATAGCAGGCTTGAGCATTAAGTTGCAACATCTTTAGTTCATCAGTTGTCGCATCACGATCTGTTCATGCCCTTCTCCAAAGAAGCCAAGAATGTGCATCTTCATTTTATGCTTCCAACTAGCAAAATTAGTGCCATCAAAGTAAGGACCTCTACGATGATAATTTCCCTCACTAGATGCCATAATCTCCTAGGTTGCTAAACCAATGAAATGGAGACCAAAGCTCTAATACCACTTGTAGGATCGAAAGTATGTCTAGAGGTGGGGTGATTAGACTACTTAACAAGATAATTTTTTGCCTTTTCCAAATTTTACTTGAGAGGCAACTGTTGTAGTTATGACAAGTCAAATACACCCTACACATGCAGTTATAATTGTACAGTAGCGGAAAGTAAACATGCAAGTGTAAATAATGGAGTAAGGAAGGGAGATCAAACACATAAGGTTGACACGGCGATTTTTGGCATGGTTCCAATAGGTGCCACTATCGTACGTCCATGTTAGTGGAGACTTCAACCGACACAGGGTAACGGCTGCGAGAGTCCACAGAGGGCTCCACCCACGGAGGGACCACAAAGAAGCGGCCTTGTCTATCCCACCACGGCTTCCGTCCATAGAGGACTATGCTTACTCACGGTATATGTTCATGAAGTAGGCGATCTTCTTGGCCATACCAACATCTTGGTTCAACTCCACAACACGAAGTAGGAGGCTCCCAAGCGACACCTAACCAATCTAGGAGGTACCACCCTCCAAAAGGTAATAGATGGGGTAGATCAATGAACTCCTTGCTCTCGTGCTTCTAAAGATAGTCTCCTCAACACAAATCTCTCTCACAAAATATGCATGGGTAGGAGAAGTTGATTTGGTGGAAATCATTTTGGGGAGGCTAGAGATCAAGTTTGAAATGATTGGATTGGAATATCTTGGTCTCAACAAATGAGTATGTGGTTCTCTCTCAGAAAATGGCTTTGGAAATGAAGTGCATGTTCTGAGTGCTTCTCCCACGAACGAGAGGTGGGTGAAGGGGTATATATAGGCAGCAGCCAAAATCCAGCCGTTACACACAAAAGAGAAAACTCGGTGACACCAAAGTGGAAAACTCGGTGCTACCGATTAGCACTAAAGTGGTGAACTTTTGAATCTCGGTGAGACCGATATATAGAACTCGGTGGCAGCGAAAAGGTGACTAACGGTTAGATGGCCAAACTTGGTGGCACTGATAATCAAACTCGAAAATTCCGCTATTGTGTATCTTGGCAACATAATGTTGGTCGCACTCAACTCGATAGCATTGATGCAGTTTCGGTTGCACTGATTTGGAGGGAATGGCTAGGGTTCTGTCTTAGGTTCAAACTCGGTGGGTCCGATGTGGCAATGTTGGTTACGCCGAATTTGTGTATGTGGAACTTCATATACTGGATATGTGGGAAAAATGACTGAGTGTTTTGATGGCTAACTTTGAGCATTTGAGTAATCCGTTCATTTTACTACCTCACCCCCTTTCAATAGTATTAGCTTTCCTATGGACTCAAAAGTGATTTCTCACAAATATAAAATGAAGAGTCTTCTAGCTTGAAGCTTGAGCCAATATTATTTCTTTCTTGCATCTAGGGGCATATCCACATAAACTTTAAGCCATAGAATATTTTCAAATTTTCGGAAATACACATGCAAAACACATTAGTCCAATGATGCATATGTTGTGATCAATTATCAATACCACCCTAGGGAGAAATTGTGCTTTCAGGAACAATCGGAGTGCCAACAAATTTATTATTTTTGGTGCTAGAAAAGCCACAAAACTTGGTGTTCTATTTGGGTCATCATGACTACGCACTCAAGGTCGAGGGCGTGACACGGGGCTTCGACCAGGCCTCCGATGGTTACTTCGAAAGTCGGACATCTCCGGAGTGCTGCATGGTTGTCGAGGACGCGTCTGAGGCCCCAAACCGCCCCTTTACGCGCTCTCCGCCTCACATTTCTCCTTGGAGCACTGTGACGCCAGAAAGATGCGCTCAGGGGCTCCGCCAGCTAATCTCTTGCAAAAGGGATGAGAAAGTGATACGCCCAGAGTGCCTCTTTCCTTCAGAGTGGCCAGAGGCCACCGACAAGAACCTCGTAGGCAAGGAGGCTGCTGGGGGCAACATCAGCTTGCCGTGGGTACGGATATTCCTCCATGGATGCACCTTCACACGTTGTGGCTAGGAATGCCATGACGGGGTAGATAAGTACAGAGGCAAACTCCTTGCCAAACTCTTGCCAGATTAGTTGTATCCTTTTTAAGCATCAAATTTTGGATGTGAATCCCGCGCGCAGATGGACCTTGCTAGGATCGGTGCACTTCGACTTCATTTTGAGCCTGTTCAGCGACTTGAGCGGCCAAAGAGCGCCCTCATCTCGTTTCGAACTCGTTCAACGTTTCGGACGGCTACGTAGCACCTTATTTCGCCTCGAGCCACGCTCGATGATTTACATGGTTGCACTGAGTGTGGCAATGAGTCTTGCCGGTGACAACCTCCTCTGTCGAGTTTTCTAAGGATCCGCTCCTCTAAGTACACGCGGCGGGATAGGTCAAACGGTAAGCATCCGGAAAGTGCAAAGGAATAATCATACAAAATGAGAGTCGAATAAAGGATGCATCTATTCATTCATTTGTATGGATACATTTGATCCCACTTACAAAGCATTGTTGTCCTAACCTAAAGACTTTGTCTTTTGACGAGGAACAACCTATGCGGAGGAAGTGAAGTTCAGGAAGACAAAAAGGCGGAGCCCGCAACGCGGGGGGGGGGGGGGGGGCGAGCTCCTCAGGACCAGCACTGCGCCGACGAGAACGGGATTAGCCCCGGCAAGCACCACCTGAACCCCCTCTGGCCGGATACCAGAGGGCAGGGCACAGGAAGGGGCGAAGGATCCGGAGTCCGCGAGCGCGCCTCCTCCTGGAGCCAGGGGGCAACACCCTCTCTGGTGATGTGTCCCAAGCAGAGGGCATGTAGAAGTGACAGCTTGCGGAGGTGCCTCCTCTCGAACACGAGGCACCGACCCAATTTCCGGCAAGATACCCCCATCGGGAGGGGGAGATGCGTGAGCGGGCCTCGGCGGCTTGGCCGGCAATCTGTCAAATCGTGGAGAATCATACTCCGAATTGACCCCCCAGGATCCCGACCTCCCAAGAGCACCACTGTCGCCGCTATCCCCTTCGTCGCTATCGCTCGAGGAGGGACACTCGACGCCGCTTGAGTCTTCTTCGTAGCAGCCGAGACACACACCTGTGCGCCCATAAAACTTGACAGATAACATATTTTCCTCCACTAGCTTGAAGCAGAGGATATGCCCATCCTCGAGGCTGTGGGCGCGGGCGAAGGCTTTCCAACCCCGCCCGGGCATCATGGAGTGGCGCTTCGGGTACTCCATGAGCGCGTGCATAGCGCCATGGGAGGAGCCGTGCACCAGAAACCACAAGACAGGGGGCATGGCAGCCTCCATCGCCCTAGAAAAAGGGCGGGGGAGATGTAGGTGGCCCCGCAGTGTGCCGTGCAGCTCCACGATGAACTCCAGCGTCGTCCCGTCCGAGTGCCCGCCAAGCCCAGGGGAAGGCGGAGACGCTGGAGTAGAACTCCGCCTGCCCCGGCCACGTCCCCGAAGTCCTCGGCCCGTCGAACCTCTCCCGCCATGGTCGACGGGGTTGCCGTTGGTGCGGCCCCTAAGGTTGTGGCATAATCCGAGCGGGATCCCCTTGCCACCCTGGCGGCCAATGGAGGCTGACCCCGTCCCCTAACCATGGTTAGGGGTGGGTGCCATCGGCAAGGTTGAAAGAAAGAAGAGAATACAAGGCGATAGGCGTGGAAGGCTTCGAGAGTGAGATGGGTGGGCAAAACCTCCGCGCAAACACCCTAATTTATAGGGCAAAGCTCGGAGGACACCCTCCTTGCTCCAGGAGCCACCGGCCCTGTCACCTAATCACCCTCAAGTCACGAGCGGAACATGGAACCGCCCTGATGCGCCAATGCATGCAGGGGTGGGTCCATCCACGCCCGCGGCTTTGGAGGCCACGATCGCCACTTGCCTGACCGCCCCTGCGCATGTCCTACATGTGGCACAGGCATTTTCAGGGAATAAAGGGGCCATCGTGCGCACGCTGCACACCCTCCCACTTCGCGCGTTCAACGCACGACGTGGGGAAAGAAAGCATGTAATGGATCGATTCCAATAAGGCCGGCACCTGTGAGTCCGAGCACTACTTTGGGCGTGGCCCAACAATGCCTCGCATGCATGTGTGGTCCAGGCCTGGGTGCTCCTGACGGCGCACTAAAGACTGGGGTCTCCAGTGCCCCAGTCTAGTGTGCGGACACCGGCAGCCCATCTGCAGCGGCAAGGTTCGTCGTTGCAGCATAGGGAGAAAGCAAGACTCCGAAGCCACCAAGAACAGATTGCAAGCCCCCCGGCAAGCCCTTGCTTGCTGGGATAGAAGAAGAGACCCCGGCGGGAGCCCCTTTCTGGGGGGATAGACGATCCCACGGCGAAACCCTCCCGCCAGGGAAGAAGGGCTGAGCCCCGGCAAGCCATCCTGGCCAGGAAGATTGACAAGGCCTCGGTAGACCATCGCCTCCCTGCCGAGAGGAACAAGAAGAGCCCCGGCAAGATAACCCTTTCCCGGAAGGAAGAGAAGGCCCGAGGAGAGGCATGGGCCAAGGGCACCCTCGCAGCCTGTGAACACCTGCACCGACGAACACGCCACCGCCGATGCATGGACCACGCATCCACCCGCTTGCCAGCGCAACACCCCGAAGTTGCCACGTGTGGTTACGTGTCCAAACCCCCGTGACGATGTCGGGGAAGTTTGTAGAAGCATTTAATGCACCTCAATAACACCGTGACTCTCGGTTGGCGTTGTTCCAATAGTGAACCACCGTTCACCCACTCAGCCACTCTGGTGCCCCCTTCGCTTATAAAAGGAGGCCCGAGGCTCAGTAGTAGGCACTTTTGGCTTTTTGACCAATCGAAAGGCTGTAAGAGGGACATATCTACAGTAACCTAAAACGAATAACTAAACACATGCAGGAGTAGGGTTTTACGCATCACACGGCCTGAACCTGGGTAAAAAGGACCTTGTCGGGCCTTGGCCGTTGGTCAAGCTCTTGCCGCGAGCCCTCTCCCCGCCAAACCAGCAAAAGGGGACCCTTGAGGCCCCCATAGCTGTTGATCCTTCACCGACACTAAGCTAATTATATCATAATGAACTATATAATATAATTATGTCATTTTGGAGGATAACTAGCTAAGAAGAAGAAGAAGAAGAAGAAGGAGAAGGAGAAGAAGAAGGAGAAGAAGTAGAAGAAGAACAAGAAGAAGGAGAACAAGAAGGAGGAGGAGAAGACGAAGGAGAGGAAGAAGAAGGAGAAGGAGAAGGAGAAGAAGAAGAAGAAGAAGAAGGAGAAGAAGAAGAAGAAGAAGAAGAAGAAATAGAAGGAGAACGAAAAGAAGAAGAAGAAGAAGAAGAAGAAGATGAAGAAGAAGAAGAAGAAGAAGAAGATGATGATGATGATGATGATGATGATGAAGATGATGATGGTGACGATGATGATGATGATGATGATGATGATGAAGCAGATGATGATGATCAGGAAAATAATCTAAGTATATGCCATTTATGAGCTAACCAAGGTTATTATGCCATTTTGACATAATTAAGCTAATTATGGCATAGATGAACTAAATAAGCTAATTATGTCAGTTTGGAGGATAATTAGAGAAGTATGATGTTCTTGGGCAAATAAGATAAGTACGTGGCATAATAGGGCTAACTAGCATGTATGAACCTAAATATGCATTTGTTAAGAAGAACACTAGAGAAAACTTACCATCGTCGTCATGACGGATGTGTTTCATCGGGGTTGCTCGGGGCGGTTTCACGTGGAGAAGGTCGCCTAGTAGAAGGGTTGTGTGATGCATTTGGCGAGTTATTATGCAACAAAGATCATTTGCAATGTCTTGTTACCATGATGACAGTCAAATGTGAATACTAGAAACTTATGCAAATGAAACTCACCGTTCCAACCGCAGAAAAGCCTAGCATCGGTGGAGGAGTCTGGTCGTTCTTCTTGCACATAGACCTCACATTTGGTTTTGATGAGTCTGTCATATTAGTTAGTAATGAAACGGACATTACATGCATGGTTTGGCTAATATGAAAAAGAAACTTACCACAAGGAGCTCGTACATGGACCAGTGAGTCACCTCATTCCGTGCCCTCTCATCCTCCAACAACTGAGTTGTCTTCTCCTCCGCGACCCAAGCCGTCTCCTCCACCACCCGAGCTGGCTCCTCCGCCACCCTACCTCTCCTGTAGAAGCTCCTGAAGAGCAGCTTGGGATCATGAGATCGACTGGCCATATAACTAACCTCGATGGTGAGATCGACTGGCCGTGGATGAGGCCTTATCTCAGGACAGGAGCTCGTTTGGCACGCCTTGATCTCTAGGAGAGTGAGAGTACAATACATCAGCCCATCTCGAATGGCTATCGAGCCATGGGGCCTCCCGCCACCACATATCATCCCAAGTTGAAGATCCAAAGGTTCCTAGCTTGGGTTAAAGTCCTCCCCTTTCCTCGCATTCCCCACCTCCTTGTAACTCATGAGCTTGTGGTGGAAGGAGATGTTGGTGAATTTCACTGGATCATTGAGGTCGGACTTAGAGAATGCCTTGGCCTTCTTGTAGGAGGCAGTATGGCCATGGCATAGAGGTCGTACACCTCTAACATCTCCATGTTATTTTGATGCGCCTAAAAGAGAGGAACAAAGTATTAGTAAAGGGCTCAAGCTAGCATGAAGAACGAATGGCATGAATCATCAAGCAAACCAGATACCAAGTTTCGCCCGAACTGAAATAAGTTGGCACTGCCTTGATGGTGTGGCACAACAATCATTTGGGCATGCTAGTCCTTCACATTGTTGCAGACGGCTCGCCATTGTCCTGTGCACCACTCATCCACCAATGCCTCCCAACAATCCATCTTATGTGCACACCATCTCGGGGGCACCTATAAGTTAGTAAAGAGAAATTTGAGAGCTACGCCTAGCATTGTTGAGGAAATAGTTAACTGGTAGCTGCTCGGTTGGCTCGCGAGTAGGGGATTAATGAGATAATCGGAAAATTAATCGGCCATTTAATCAATTAATCAAACGATTTTTCGGTTTATCGACTACTCAGTCACCCTATGAGTAGGGATTAATAGGAAAGTTAACTACTTGATCGGATGAATTCTTGAATAGGCATGCCTATGAATCAAATGATGGAAACTAAGTACAAGGCCTTAAGAATAGGTAATTACCTTCATGTACTGCCCCTTCTTCAGAAACTACGTGATTCATGATAACTTGTCCTTCTGAATACTACGTGATGCGTAGTAGTCTCGAATAGCCTGGACCCGAGCCTCGTGACATAAGTTCTGTAATAGGTGCTTGCACTCGGTATCGATAACCTTGGCCGCCACCTCCTAATATCCCTCCTCACACCTATAGAAGGTGTGCAATCAAATGAGACAACACTGGTTAGAACAATAACTAACTATATTTTTAATTTTAGATTGTGTAAAAAGAGAAATTACCCAAAAGACACCGTGTGGCACAAGACACCGTCAATCTCGGCCCTCATGTGGCACAAGACACCGTCAATCATCTCCTCCGGCAGGGCCTGGGCAACCTTATAATGCTCACAGCTAAATCCTAGTTGAGGAACATGACCCTCACTGGGCAACATGTCAAATATGACAAGGAAGTTCGGCTTATGGACTCAACAGGGGTGATGCCAACCACACCAAGGACGTTGTTCGGCTTGTGTACTCAACAGGGGTGATGCCAACCCTTGCAATATGACAAGGTCAATGCATTAGATATTTGAAGAAACTTGAAGGCAAAAGGTACAAATACAGTAAATGCACTAATTTATCCCCAGCAGGCCTAATCAATGGCCTCTGCTCATGGGTCGCCGACACAGCCGGGAGACGTGTACCACCAGGCTGGTACATGGTGACCCTCTTCAACTACCTCGCCCTCACTATCAGTATACTAATCCCTACCACCAGCAGCATGGCCACCCAGCCCCTCGGTCCGATCCCGCTAGGTACTCCATCCAGATGTCTGCTGGGATATAGCCCCTATATCCCGAGTCTCGTCGGCCGAAGCCTCTGGGGCCGGAGTCTCCTGGGACATAGCCCCTAGTACATGAGTCTCATGGGCCGAAGCCTGTGGAAACGGAGTCTCATGGGCCAAAAGTCCAACGACCCGAGGCTCCTGGTCCGGAGTACCCGTAGCCTTGAGCTCAAAAGGGTCCACCATTGTAGTCATGTGCCCGGGTGAATGAGCTGGGGGTGGCAGCGAGGACAATGTAGCGGTCCGCCTACCACTCCCGCGGCCACGTCCTGTACATTTCGCCTTCTTCCCTACCCGACCTCCTCTCCTAGTGGGCAACGACACCGACAAAGAAGCAGAGTGGGTGTCCCCAGACTATCTGCCAACACTCTATAAAGAGATTGGGATGGAATGGACACTCCCGTTTGTCGACGACGAAGAAGCACCCGCGGAGCAATCTGGACCCGCACCCACCATCTTTCAACACGCCATGCCAAATAGTAATAGAAATTAGTACAGAATAAAAAAATTGAATACCTAACATAAATAATAATATGTACATATATAATTTAAGTTGGGATGCATACAAACTAATAATAGTCTCGATCGTCTATATATGCTCTAAACATGGCCTCTCCAAACATTGTACCAAAAGTGGCCTCTACGATATTCTTTTCAGTGTGCATCATGTCGATGTCGTGTGAAGAAGGAGATCTTTGAAGTAAGGCAGATCCCACAAGCATGTCTTGTGAGTTCAGGCGTGTTCTAAATTATACCACTTGAAATACTCTGGATGCTCTAGATTAGGTTCGAGAGTGCTTAACTGATCCAGGATTTGTTGGCCTGTCAACGCAGGTGGTGCCGAGTTTTTGACAATGTAAAGTTCTTGTATTATCTATGCAAGTCAAAGAAAGAATACTTCTGACCCGCCTACAACCAATCAAACTGAAGAGTTGTCTTGCATGTGGGGCACGGGATCCTTTCATGCACACACGAGCCAGCGAATAGCTCATACGGCGGCAAGTCATGCATCGAGTACATGTACCATACATGCATGTTGATGTTTTATTTTCTAGCGACGTCGTATGTCTTGAACCTATTATCCCAAGCTTCTTGCAATTCATCCTTAAGCGGCTGCATGTACACATTCACATTCTTCCCCGGATAGTTGAGCCGTGGAATTATCAACATCGGGAATATTTTATTTCTTTGCATAATCTGTCTGGGGATATTGAGTGGAATGACAAATACATGCCAACTGTTGTATTGGGTTTCCATCAGGCCAAATGGATTTAACGCATCCGTGTCGATGAAGACTCGAGGATGCCTTGGATCTACCGCTTTATCCGGATGTAATGCATCGAAGTGCTTACACGCTTCAGCGTGCGATGTGTGTACCAATATCTTATTCCCATCTGCATCTAGTTCAATTCATTTTCCCAATTTGTGCCATGTCATCTGTCTAGACGTCTCTTCGACCATGAAAAGGCGTTGAAGTCTTGGTATGATTGACATATACCGAGGAACATTAAATGGGATTTTGGTCTGCCTTTTCTCACCCATACTGTTGTCTACCACAACATACCAAGAAGACTTGCGAATGGGACAATAGTTCAAGTCGGCATACTCAAGCCTAAATAAGTCACATTCTTTCTCACATGCATCTATCTTCTGATAGGGCATTTAAAGTACAAGGGGTATTTTGCCCGAATAGTATAGATTTGCAGGCATTACATGGCCTTTGGGTAGAAATCGTCCAAATAGTGTTATGATCGCGTCGTAGCATTCTTAGCACAAGTTGAATTGATCCTTTAGAGCCATTACTTGTACGATGGCATCGAGTTGACAAAGCTCAGTGTGCTCATGGAGAGGACGTTTTGAAGACTCCAACATTTCATTGAAGGCATTTGAAGATTCATCTATCTCATTTTTTCAATCCCGAGCATCATCAAAGTCTTGCACCATGTCTTCGATCCCGGTACAATGCTTGTCGGTGCAACTATGAACCACCTCAACTCTGTTACGTTGGGTAGACACACCATGAAATGTCCACACCGTATAATGAGACGTAAAACCCCTCTTCTGCAAGTGTTTACCCATTTCATCATGTGTCCTCTTTTTAATGTTTTCGCACCCAGGACAGGGGCACGAGGTTTTTCTCTAGCCATTTCCAAATGCGTCTTTCACAAACTCCTTGCTTTTTATTAACCATTGTTTGGTCATCTCTTTCTGACTAGTGTGACCGATGTACATCCATGCACGATCACTCATCTTTCCTAGCTCCTAACGACACAAGAAATATATATATAATTCAGCATACATATTCATCAGTTAATCAAGTTTGTCAGTTTTATTATGTCCATGCAACCTACATGCTAATAGGTAAATATAGGTCTTAATCCCACCCGAGTATCTGTAGAATGGCTTTATTTTCTGATGCTCTGCTCCGGATCCAACACAAAATTTCGGTAGCACCTCCCCGCTATTCCGTTGATTCATGTCTCGGCAATAAACAGACAGGATGTGTACTCGGAGAACAACAGGGAGGCACTAACAAAATTATGCATCGGATCAGCAGCAGAGCATATGGGAAAATAAACACAATCTATACATACTTGGGTTGTGCATGGATAATGTTGGATAATTCAAAAGAATCACGGTTATAAATATATGCAAATGCATGCATATTTATAACCGTAACCCTTTCTAATGGGAGATGCATACTGGTCAGGCATACTGATGATTTATTGTACCTATATCTAGCAAGTTTCATCGGCACGATGGCCAAAACAGAGCAAATGAAGGGGAAGGAGGAGATGTCATTTGTGCTCACCCGTGAACACACTCGTGGAGCTCGTCGAATGCATGGGGAGGTCGAACACAAACCCTCGCATTGACGAAACAACTGCACATTTAAATCCACCTGATCAACACAAATACGATGTTTTTATAACAAAATTGGAAAATATATGACTTAACTCATAATTTACAAAACTATGACCCCATCGGCCTCTGGAAGGCCGAAGAGAACCTTTTTGGTCAACAGGATGCTGAAGAGGTGTCGGGGGTTGGAGGTGTGTCGCGTCAGGGCGGCGTATTAATAGTTGCATGGGGGATTGTAATGGTGATCTATTAGTGACGTCTTCCGTCGTCACACACAGGTGTGGGTGCCTGGTGTTGTGCTGGGGTGTCGTGCCATGGGGTCTTCTGGGTGTCCTGCTGGTGTGTCGCCGAGATATCGTGCCGGGGTGTTGCCCGGGTGTCATGTCGGGGTGTCGTGCAGGTAGATTATTGGACAGGCGTTGCCGGGGGTGCCCTGTCGGGGTGTCATGCTGGGGTGTTGTTACGGGAGTGTTGTGTAGGGGGGTCACCGGAGGGCGTCGTCGGGGTGTCGGGGTTTCGTATCGGGGCATCATGTCGGGGCATCATGTTGCGGTTTCGGTGTGTCATTTTCTTCTTCTTCCTATTGTTCTTTTTTCCTATTCTTCATTTTCTTTTTATTCTTCCTCTTCTTCTTCTTCTTCTTCTTCTTCTTTCTTATCCTCCTCCTCCTCTTCTTCTTCTTCTTCTTCCTCTTCTTCTTCTCCTCTTCTCTTCTTATTCTTGTTCTTGTACTTATTCTTGTTCTTGTTCTTCTTCCTCTTTTCTTCTGTTCTTATTTTCCTTTTTCCTACTTCTTTTCTTTGTCTTTTCCTTCTACTTTTGTACTTTTATTCTTTTCCTTCTACATACTAACCTATCTAAAGTAAGCTAATTACTAACCTAGTATTTTCTAATTAGATGAAGAAAACAAAAAAATACTCATCGGCGTCGGGCATTAGTGGGTGGAGGGTGGCTTCGGGTGATGGGGGCGGTCGGCTGGGCGGGCGTAAGGACCATGGGGCGGGTGTCAGGCGGTGGGGACGGTCGCAGGGGACAGGGGGCGGGGCGGACGCAGGGATTGGCAGATATTCTGGGCGGCGAAGAGGGTTGGGGCAGCGGCGTAGGGGCTGGCGGCGGCACGATACAGGAAGGGAGCGGGAGGGAGTTGAGGTAGCGAGAGAGAGAGGGGGGTGGGCGGGGCACAACCAATAGTAGGTTGTGCGCTTTGCCATCTCCGAGCAATCAACAAATAATGTTTGTGGTGTGCTGGCAGACGGCAAAAAAGGAAGTCATCTGACCTAACCAGGTCTAGGGCCAAGTGGGCCCACGTGGGTCCTTTTCTGTCCCCTTTTGTACTTTGTGTCGTGTTCTAGCACACAAGAAAGAAAGGACTGATGGTAAATACATTCTTTGCCATCAATCCCTTCTTTGTCGTTTGCTTTTTGTAAGCTGATGGCAAAGACCGTCTTTGTCGTCCCCTGTGAGACGACAAAGAACTGATGGAAAGCAAATTCCGTGATTCCAGTAGTGCTTGCTACAAATTATTTTGCCACTAAACTATCTATCATTCTTACTTACAGCACTTGCACATAATTCCTTTCTGAAAACTACTTATCATTTCCTTCTCCTCGTCGTTGGGCTCGACACTCTTACTTATTTAAAGGACTAATATTGACCCCCTTTGCTTTTGGGTCATCAAGACTCTTTTCTGGTGCCGTTTCCGAGGAGTGAAGCGCCTTTGGTAAGTGGAAATTGGTAAGGCAACATTTTTGGTACGTGATGATATTTACTGTTGCTTGTCACTATGAAGGGTCCTCTTTCAAGTGGCTTGTTCGGGGCATCTTCACCTCGAACGTAGGTTTAGAATTTTTTTCCTCATCCTATTGAACCTACTGATAATATTTGTTGTGATATTCCTTCGGGCATCGTAGAGAAACTACTAGCTAGACCTTATAACGGTTCAACTCATCCTCATTAAAATTTGATATATGTTGATCAGATTTGTGAATTTTTAAGCTTTCAGGTTTACCAGGTGACAAAGACAAGAAGAAAAGTTTCCCTTTATCTTTGGAGGGAAAAACACTAATGTGGTACAGGCTATTGGGTGATATTGGATCCTGGGATTGGAATCGCTTGAAGCTAGAATTTGGTCAAAAGTTTTTTCCTGTGCATCTAATCCATGATGATCGGGATTTTAGTTATAATTGTTGTCCTCGTGAAGGAGAAAGCATCCCTCAAGATTGGGGGAGGCTTAAATTTATGATGCTTACCTGCACCTACCGTGAGCTCTCAAAGGAATTGATTATACATAATGTTCATACTCAACTTTCTCATGATGATAAAAAATTACTTGATGCTTGTGATGTCGGTTCCTATATATAGAAGACTATTGAATTCAGGTGGGATCTTCTGGAAAAGACTAAACACAATAATGAACATTGGGAACTTTATGAAGGTAAAGAGTCATATATAAAGCTTAATTTTGATTGTGTCAAATCTATTATGGGAACTTCTCCTTTTGATGAGTTTAGCAACAAATATGGCCTCGACACCGAGATAGTAGCTTATTTTTGTGAAACTTTTGCTACCTATATTGACCTACCTAAGGAAAAGTGGTTCAAATATCACCCCCATTGAAAAATTACCCAAGCAACATGTTATAATGAAGAAGGAAGAAATAATTGTTAACCATGTTGATCTAATTTTTCCTACTTCTTACATTGAGAAACCTCCTTTCCCTTTTAGGATTAGACAACATGCTAAGGCTACAACAGTGGTTAATAAGAGCCATGTTTGAACACATACACCTTCTAAAGAAATAAATGTTGAGCCGAATGTAGCTATAGTTAAAGATTTCCTAGTCAATAATATTGATGAGAAGGTAATTTACCCATGTGATGAAGGTTCCAGAATTGCAAAACCTGTTAGAAACAAACAAGATGAACTAAATAAAAATAAACTGGTGGTAGGCACATGTGTCAACTGAGTTAAAATTGGAAATCATTCCTATCATGGCTTATGTGATGTTGGTGCTAGTATTAGTGCTATACCCTTTACTTTATATCAAGAAATTATGCATGATATAGCACTCTCGGGAATTGAAGATATTGATGTCACTATTAAGCTTGCAAACCGTGATACTATTTCGCCACTAAGGATTGTTAGGGATGTTGAACTCTTGTGTGGAAAGGTCAAGTATCCCATTGGTTTCTTAGTACTTGCATCGGAACAAGATATTTTTTGTGCTATCATATTTGGTAGACCTTTCTTGAATACGGTTAATACTGAAATTAATTGTGCTACTAAGAAGGTTAAAGTGAGCTTTGGTGATATTTCTCATGAGTTTAACTTCTCTAAGTTTAGAAAGCGGACTCATGAAAAAGAATTACCTAGTAAGGATGAAATAATTGGAATTGCTTCTATTGTTGTACCGCCTACAGATCCACTAGAACACTATTTGCTAGACCATGAGAATGATATGCATTTCAATGAAAGAAATGAAATAGATCGGATACTCCTTGATTAGCAACCTATCCTTAAGCATATTTTTCAAGTTGAAATTTTAGTTCATCCTCCTCCACCCAAGGGAGATCCCGTATTTGAGCTTAAGTCTTTACCTGATACTTTGAAATAAGCTTATATTAATGACAAGAAGATATATCATGTTATTATTAGTGCTAACCTTTCAGAAGATGAAGAAAGGAGATTACTCAAAACTTTACAGAAGCACATGGCTGCTATTGGATATACTCTTTATAACCTTAAAGGCATAAGCACCACTCTCTATCAGCACAAGATTAATATGGAACGTGACGCTAAACCAATTGTTGATCATCAACTTCAGTCTCAACTCTAAAATGGAAGAGCTGGTGAGAACTGGAATACTAAGACTACTAGAAGCAAGTATAATCTGGCTTATTGCTCATAGTAGGTGGTTGAGTTCTTTTCATTGCGTTTCTAATAAAGGTAGTATAACTCTTGTTCCTAATGATAATAATGAACTTATTCCACAAAGGATAATAACTACTTATAGGATGGTAGTTTATTTCAGGAAATTGAATAAGGCCACCAGGAAAGATCATTACCATTGCCTTTTATTGATCAAATGTTAGAAATATTATCTAAGCACACACAATTTTGTTTTCTTGATGGTTACTCTAGATTCTCTGAAATAAACTACATAGAGACTGTAAGGTTTATCGAACCAGGAGAACTCCTACACTCAACAATAACGTGTCTTCCACGCTGGCGCTAGCAGAAGACGTGGACCTACACACACGAAAAATGTATTTGCTCCCAACGAGTACACAGAGGTTGTCAATCTCTCCGGCCTTGTAGTTTGCAAAGGATCAAAACACAAGCGGGAAAGTAATAGTGATTGCAACGGAAAAGTAAATGAAAGCAGAAAATGATGGAGGTGTAAACAATGATGGTGATATGGACCAGAGTCACATGTTGTTCACTAGTGATGTCTTTCTCCCAAAATATGATAAACAACTATTCTTGGGTAAACCAATCACAGTTGGGCAATTTCGAGAATTATGATCGCACCGCAATGCTAATTATGCTATTTGATAGTTAGAGGTACAATAGTAATCGGCAGTACGCCCAGACAAGTAGACCGTTTATTCATTAGCATCTACTTACTAATCATCCACCTTGAGATATCTATCCAGAACATCTCTCCGGCATTAAGTTGCGAGCCCCACACAAAGTGTAAACTCAAGGCAATGGACCACTGCATTAACGAACTTTACGTAAGGTAATCAATCCTTGCAACCATGGTCACAAGCATCGTTGTATTATCCCTGGTGAGAACAAGCACATCCCCTAATATCATGCTTCTGTCACTCAAGCTAGACATCGAGGGGCATGAACCCACAATTATGCATAACTCTCCCTATTGGAGTTATAATCTACTCCTTGGACAAAGCAATAAATAGCAACAGAGAACATGCATGAATCACTAAGGAACATAATATAAAAGGATAATCAAATATATAACTCATAAAAATCTGAACATAATCTCATAATCCATCGGATCCCAACAAACCGAGCATACCAATAGCAAGAGAATTACATAGATGCCTTGATCATGTAGGGCAGCTCACAAGGACTAACCATTGAAGCACAATATTGGAGAGAAGAAATCACATAGCTACTAGTCATGGACTCATGGTCCAAGGAGGACTACTCACAGCATGTCCAAGAAGCGTCCATGGTGGTGGAGAAGCTCCCGGAGGTCAATCCTCCCTCCGGCAGGGTGCCGGGAAGAGGTCTCCTGACGCTCCCAATCTCGGAAGCGCTGCGGCGGCGAAACGATGGAGAAATTCGCGATTCCCAAAAGTCTGCGAGGGTTTCCTCTCGGGACTCTAAATATTGGTCAACGGAGGGCACCGGAGGAGGTGGGACCCACCCTGGCAACCTCCTAGCGTGGCCTAGGGCCTGGCCGTGCCATCAGGCCACCTGGGAGGCCCTTGGCACCCGTGTGCCCACCTTCGGCGATCCGGAAGCTTTTGTTTCGCTGATTTTTTATATATTATTTATGGAATTTTTCGGGCTTCGGAAAATTGGGTAAAAGCCCCTGCAAAATAGACATCAGCGGACAGAAACTGGCATTGCGTGCACTAAGTTAGTAGATTAGTCCAAATATGTCTAAAATGATATAAGAGTGTAGCAAAACATATAAAAATGTCACCCAAAAGATAATGGAACAAGCAGAAATTATAGATACATTTGGGACATATCAGGGGTGTGTCAAGGTATCTCCCAGGGCTCGGCCCGCTGAAGCTGGTCACACTCATGGTAGGGGGACGGCGAATCCGCGCGGAGAGACGGGTCACACGCATGGCATGGCCGACACAGGTGGGCTGGAATGCCCTGCGATGCTCCGCCACTCCGTCGGCTGACGTTCACGCTGGGTCGGCTTCTAACGAGCGTCGGGGGCTCCCGCATTCACCAACCACGCGGCATCCCTACATCGCCCCGACCCTTCCACGCGTCCAGGCGGTTCCACCCCCCTCTCGAGTCTGTCAGCACCCAACGCACAGACATGTAGCGCTCTTGGTGGCGCATGAGCTCACGAGCCGACACACCGTCCGCCGCCGCCGCGTCGATGGGCGTAGGCATGCTCTTGGCTGCGACGTCACCGGCGAGACCCGAGCATGCCCCCGTGGGAGCCGCGGACGTCAGCCCGCACTGCTAGGGACTACAACTGGGGAACCGCGCGGGCGCGCCTCGGACACCCGCCCAGGCATGTCCTCGCTCGGGTTCCGGCGGGAGCTCTAGGAGGCACGGGACTTGGCCGTGCTAGGGAGGCGTCGTTCAGCGTCCCCCGACATGCTTCACGAAACAAGGACAGAGTACCGGAGGCCCGACTACATCAACCCCTTGAGGCGCGCACAGTTCAACGATGATTGCACCGGCACATGTCTGGGCTACGGAGGAAGTAGCGCAGACCATCACCGAGGTAGGAGGCATGCGCACGACCCTGCAGGTTGCCCACACGCAAACATGTATGAACAAAACCGCGGGGGTGGCTTCGCGGGGACGCCCAGGGCGGGTATCCTTGCGGGGCACACCTGCTAGCTGGGAGCTGCTTCGGGCAGACGAATGGGTCTGGCGACCGGGGACCCCTCGCATGGGACAGGGTGGATGCAACCTTGTGTCCCAGCCGACAGGCCCTAGCTTGGGAACCGAGGGTGGAGCAAACGCCCATGTTCTTGGGCTAGACAATCCTAACCTAGGGGTCGGGGTGGTATATCCGCCCCTGCTTCCGTGGCATGCGAAGCCCGCCTAGGGACTAAGCGTGGAACACAAACACATGTCTCATGTGCAGGCTTTGTTCGATGGCCAACAGGTTTCCGGGTCCCATCGTTTCCCTCAGGATGGTCTAGCCCGGCCTGGGGGCATGGCCCAGGGTACCAACGTGGGAAGCTTGGGGAGCCCTAGTGAGGCGCGTTGGGGAAACGCCCTGGAGACTCCGGACCTACCGTCTGGGTGAGCTCTCCGGCCAGCGAGCGTTGGGGGCTCCTCCCACGCTTGAGGGCTTGCTCAGGGCAGGTCACGCCACGCCGCTTCGAGCCCGGGGACGACGAGCAGAGCATGTTCCTGAGAGGTCTGGGGCGCCCGAAGCGCCCCGGGACCTGCACTGGTCAGTGATGCCTCTGCATCGTCCTTCAATCCTTCCGGAACCTACTTCATTCCGTAACACTCGCACGTAATAAAGAGCCGAGGCCGTATACGCCCAGGGCCCCCCGAAGACACGGAAGGGGTCCATCCCACGCTTAGCGGCAGCCCTACGCTCCGCGCTGGGGAGAAGGCGGAGGCAATCAACACAGTCCACCAATGAGTTCCAGAATCACGCACCTATGCCTCGGGGATAGGGACACTCGCGAGGCCAAAGCGTCCTCGCGACCTCCGAGACACACCCCCACCGTGACACTCTCATGTAATAACGAGCCGAGGTTGTGTACGCCCAGGGCCCCCCAAGGATGCGGAGGGGTCCATCCCACGCCAAGTGGAAGCCCTATGCTTTATGCTGGGGGGAGACAGAGGCGGTGAATAGCTTAGGAGCCGGACGCGGTCGTTCCTCGTTCTTTTCTTGTGCTTCAAGTTGTCACCCTCAGGGGCCACCCCTTTTGTATTTTGAGTTGTCAAAGGCTCAAAGATCTCTTTGCTTGATGTTTTGAAAAGAAAAGGAGGGCAGACATTTCTTGTTTATGTTCTCTCGTTTTACCGCAACTTGAGTTCTCTTTCTCCCTTTGTTTTGATTGGTGTTTCACGGGAACCTCGGGAGACCGCCGGGCCTACCGAGGCAACCACAAGAAGGGCGGGATGGCAAATCGCTCAAGCGCCAAAGGGGACTCCTGAGGCGCGCCTCAGGAGCCATACCGGTCATAATGCCATTTGCCCTCCTTGATGTCGTCCTAGAATTCTGGTCGGTATCAGGGGGCGGGGCCCTGCCCCTTTGATGCGCCCTTCATGGCCATACCTAATGATGGTGGGGAAATGTGCCAGACTGGGACCTGTCGACGTAGAGTGGTTTGAGTTTCTAGGAGGATTCCTAAGCAACATGCCTGAGGAGCCTTACCGGTCGCAAGGCCACTCAACCACCCAAGTGCTGCCCACGCCGACACACAGGGCGTCGGGGCTTAGGCCCATGGGGAACAACTTGGTAACGGGTGGCGCCTCACGACGGCAGGGAAATGTGTGGGACCGGGACCTGTAGACACATAGTGTCGTAAGGGTCCTCAAACCGCCCCACAAGCAGGGAGGAATCGTCACAAACGGAGCCATGCTCACGGGTTAGACCGTCGGCGTCACGACAACACGGGGCTGGGAGCAGCCATGGCCAGGAGGAAAACATCGCACACACCTCATCCTCAAAGGACGCCTTGAAAGGTACCCTCCAGTTACATCAAAATTGCTATTAAACCTAATACATAACCATATCAGGAGGACAAAGCGGCGGATCAGGAGGATACCTCGTCACCAGAGCTCACGCCACAGCCTTCAGGGGCGAGCCTTGTCACCAGGTCTTTCCCATGGACCTCGACCCATTCGGCCAGGGCGGCGCGGATCGTCTCTGGCACCGGATCCAGCACGACGGTGAATTCAGAGTCTGGTTTGAGGCGAAGGAGGTGGTTGAAGACGTCCGAGGCCCCTTGGCCCAAGAGGTCACAACTCTTCTCCTTTGCAAGCGCTTGGGCCTTCTCGGGGACCAGGGGGTTTGAGACACCATGAAACGGAGTAAGAAGCCCAGGTACCCATCGTCATCGGGGACCAGGGGGTTTGAGACACCCTCGCCGCAGATGTTGCTCAAAGCCCGGGAGGCTCTCCCCTCAAGGGATTGGAATATCCGGGAGCGTTCAAGTTTGAGGCCGCGGGCTTGGATCACCTCTCCGGAAGTCTCTCCAACCAGGGAAGCAATGCCTTTCACCTGTTTGTAAAGAAGAGACTGTTTACCTTCGGTAGTAGCCTGGGCATCCAGCGAGGGCATTGTTCTCGTTTTTCAGGTGGTCATGACGCTCGCACAAGAGGGACTCCTGGAGCCTCAACTTCACACGATAGTCAAGAAGAAGGGAACGATGAGCCTTAGCCACCCCCCTGACGATCTCCTCCTAAAGCTTCGCCTCACGAGAGGCAAGGGATTTCTCAGCAAGCGACACCTGGCGCTCCTTCACCTCCAGACGCTCCCGCTCCAGGCTCTACTCCACCTCTACCAGCACTAGCGAGTCGGTGGACGCTCGAAAGCCCTAGCGGGTAGGGAAAAACCCATCGGGCGGACTCCCTTGGGTGTCCCTCAGCCGAGCCTGTTCTTCAAGATCGGTTTTGAGGGCGCAAAGCTCCCTGTGGCGATCCTCGGAGGCTCTCCACCAACAATCAGCCTCCCGAGCCTCGAAGAGAGCACGTTCACGGGCTTCTGCCGCCACGGCAAGGGACTTCTTCGCATCCCCGCGGGCGCGCTCATGCTGCAGACGGCTGAGGTTCACGGCAACTTCAAGCTGGCGCCACCCCGATGCAAGGTGTCAGCGCTCGTCCTCCAGGCGGACTTCATTGCTGGCAAGCCCCCTTCCTAGACGTTGTAGCGTGTTCGCTGCGGTGCGGAGCAAGCCCCACTGCGTGGCACGCAAACCCTCAACAGGCTTTAGTTGCCAATTAGATCTCTCGCTTTCTACACGACGAGCGGGAGAGACGCGCGAGGAGTCTCTCAGCTCAAACCAATGCTCGGGGGCTGGGGGCTCACTCGCAGGAGCTTCATCGGAAAGAAGCGCCCCCTGAGGCCCTACGTCGCCAAGCAGAAGAGGTCGGGAAGGGAGGCGTAGCATGACCCTGGGAGGAGCTACAAGCAAGGGGAATGACACTCTCCAGGGGAGCCTGAGGCCGCGGGCGAAGAAGACCTTAGTGGGCTCATGCGCGAGGGACTCAGGAGGTTGGACCAAGCTGGGTGTGGGGGAAGAAACCACAAGATGCTCGGCAATCTCACGGGCGGGCGGAACCGACCCGCCTCCGCCATCGCCGGTAGTGTGACAGCCCGATGCCGACGTTCCAGAAGATTCCCTTTCCTTTCCGTTTTCGTCGTGTGATTTATTTTATTTGTCGCATCATCATCGCATCATGCGCATCATCTGCATCGCATCGGCATCTCCGTGCCGCCAGTTTTCAGAACTTGCATCCGTTAGTAGTTGCCGGTTCTCGTCGTTGCCCGTTCTGAGTCCGACCGCACATGCACGCGCCCGCGGCATCGTCGAAACCCTGTTTTTAAAGTGCGTGTAAAACTTTCTCTGATCAGGTTGAGATTTGACGTGCAGTCTTATTTATATATAGATAGGATGCCTGTCGAATTTCGTCGCGATCGGAGTTCGTCTGGTACCCGAACGGTCGACCGTAGCGGCACCGTCCTCGGTTATTCGTCGGACGTCTGTCGGTGTTTTAAAAATTCGTGCCGCGCCGCCCGTTCTCCCTCTCGTCTTCGGTAAACCACCCTACACGGCCGCGTACCCATACCCGAGTTCGGAATCGTCCGAATCCGACCCCGCGGTTGGACCCGGAGCGCGATTCCGGTTAACCGAGCCCCCCGGTTGTCTATATATAGACCCCCTCTAATTTTCGGACAACCTCCCTCTAATCTCTCCTTGATTGCCGCCCCACCTACCAAACCCTAGCCAGCCTCTCTCCTCCCTCCAGCCGCCGGGCCCGCGAAGCCCATCTAGAGCCCGCCGGGCCCGAGCCGCCGCGCCGTCCTCGGGAGGAGCCCGAGCTCCCTGCCGCCCTCCTACACCCGCGCCTTCTCCGTCGTCGCGCCGCCACCGAGCCGCAGCCCCGCCCCGCCTCTTGCCGCCGGGAGCCGTGCCCGCCGCCGGCCAGCGCCCCCGCTGCCGGAGCGCGCCCCTGCCGCCGGCCCCGAGCAGCACGAGCCGCCGCAGCTCCCCTGCTTGCTGCAACCGCCGGCTTGCTCCTCCCGCGCCCGAACCGGGCAGCCCCGCCCCAGATCTGGGCAGCCCCGACCCATTCCCGTCGGCGCCACCTCGCTGCGCCCCGTTGTGCCCCCCCCCCTCGCCGGCCGCCGCGGCAGGAGCCGCCGCGCCGCCGCTCGGGATCGAGACCGCGAGACGGGAGCGCCTCCTTCTCCTGCGTGGGCCCCGAGATGGCCCAGCTGGGACGGCCCACCGCCTCGCCTCCTCCCTCCGGGCGGCCCAGATCCCGCGCCCCTTCGGCCCAAGGCCGGCTGCCTCCTCCCATCTAAGCTCGGCCCGAGGTGACCTCCCGTGGCCTTTTGTGTTTTTTTTCCTCACCCAGGCACTGTGTTGCTATGTTGCGCCCACCAGATTCGGCCCATTAGAATTTAGGAGTTTTCGATTTAGTTTTATTTCAGGAAATAGACGAATATTGTTTCGCCCGTAACTTTGAATCCGTATGTCGGATCGCGATGATTTTTATATGCTTTTCCTGTAGTTTCTCGAGTAGAACCCGTTTATAAAACTTGCATATTTATTTGAGCTAGTTTAACGTGCCAAATGCACTGTTTACCATGCTGTCCCATTAGGTTAGTGCCCGTATATATTTCTCGTGCGTGTCCCGACTGCCCGTATACCATAGTATAAATGCCCATGTTTTAGGGACCTTTTTTCCATGCACTTTAGAGTGGTCATTGGTATTTTTTGCGTGTAGAATTTGACGGTAGTTTATTTTTCCGTATGTAGGTTGTTTATCTCGCTTTATTGTGGCATTATTTTGTGTTGCAAACCCCACATATTTTATATGTTTCCGGTGTAGAAAAATCCCATGGATTTTTCTGTGCAATTAGTTTTAGCTTTCGAGTAAGTTAGTCCGCGAGATATTTTGCTATGTTGCCCTTTTGTTTATTTTGTAGGATTTATTCCGTGCGTCGTTTGACGGAGTTGTCAACTAGGACGTTCTTCTTAGATGTTTTGTCTAGCCCCTGGTATTTTTAGTTGCAATAGAAATGCATGTTTAGGTGTGTTTTGCTTGCTCTCAAGTTGCTAGAAATAGTGCTGTTTTAGAGGAGCTGAAATATTTCTAAGTCTGGAATTCTGTTTTATTTTGTTGCTGTCTTGTCTTGCTTGCATCTTGTGATCTGTAGCTCTTTTGAGGTTGGTCCAATGGAGTAAGTTGTAGCCCTTGTGTTTCTCTATCATGCTGTGATGTTTCATGCCATTTGGAGTCCTGTAGCTATAGGTTTTGCAGCTGTCAATATAGCTTCAGATCGAAAACTGCACTTTCGTGAGGTGTAATTTTCACTAAGTCTGAAATAGTGTGTGAGATGCCATTTTGTGTCTTTTTTTCCTAGTGCTCCATGATGCCATGCTAGTTGTTGTTAGATGTTTGTAGTAGTGCTTCTTGCCCTATTTCGTGCCATGCCTTGCTTGAGCTTATCGGAGTTGTGTAGCCGTAGTTGTGGGGCGTAGAAAATGCTATGTGGCTGATTTTGGCAGATTGTAGTGTTTTCTTGTTTTGCTTGTAGATGTTGAACCGTAGCTTCGTTTTGATCGTGCCCTACATGAAACTTGCTTAGAATCTCGTGTAGTTTCATTTTCGCTTGCTGGTTGTATGTTTTGAAGTGCTCGTAGCCTCCGTTGCACACATTTTGCATTCATGCCATTATATCTTGCGGTGCTTGTATCTTTTGAACCGTAGCTCCGTTGGAGATGTTCTTTATTTGTAGATTGCTTGCCTTGACGCGTAGAATCACGTGAACCTATTTTTTTTGCTGTTTAACAACCAATTAAATGTGTTAGTTCAGTTCTGGACAGAATTGTAAATTAACTTGTGAGGTCGTTTCGGAGGTGCTATAAGACATTTCCGACCTCATTTAAAATGCCTAGATAGGTAGTTTAATTTCCGCTTCACCTCTTGCCATGTTTAACCACATTTAATATTGTCGTGTATCTAATCGGGATAGAACTAAATAATTAACGTGGAGTTTCGTCAATATGCAACTCGTGCATATTGAACATCACTTAATGTGTAGTGTTTGATTGTGTGATTTGCCCTGCCGTGACTTGCATGCATTCAGTAGCTCATGCATCATATGTGTTGTGCATCGTGTGGTGAATTTGGTGTGTTGATGCTTGTTTCCGGTTTCCCCGTCTCGATAGAGTTCCGCAAGCGTGTCGGATGTGAGGACCCGTTCGACTACGTCAGTTCGTCTGCTTCACGGAGGCATTCTTCTTCCAAGCGGGATGTCAGGCAAGATGATCATTTCCCCAGATACCATTACTATCATTTCCATGCTAGTTTTATCGCTTCTATCGATGATGTCTCGTTGCCTACCACATGTTAAATATCAGCCTCTCAACAATGTCATGATTACCCTCAACCTGTTCGACCTAGCAAACCACTGATTGGCTATGTTACCGCTTGCTTATCCTGTTGATAGCGTTGCTAGTTGCAGGTGCAGTTGCTTCCATGTGATAACATGGGTTCCTTGTGATATCACCATATTAATGCTATTTAATTTAATGCACCTATATACTTGGTAAAAGGTGGAAGGCTCGGCCTTTCTAGCCTGGTGTTTTGTTCCACCTTTGCCCCCTTTAGTTACTGGCTACGGGTGTTATGTTCCATAATCGAGCGCTCCTAACACGATCGAGATTGTTATGGGGACCCCCTTGATAATTCGTTTTAGATTAAAGCTGGTCTGGCAAGGCCCAACATTGGTACTACATTTGCCTAATCACCTAATAAATTGCATAGGGACTTTCCGGACCCCGAGGATAATTTAATCAACCCCCGGGCCAGTGCTCCTCATGAGTGTTGGTCCAAAACAGAGCAGCTTATTAACGCTACCCGGGGCAACTCGGCGTTTGGCGTGGTAACCATCGCTCATCCGTCGTGTCCTGAGAACGAGATACGCGGCTCCTATCGGGTACGTCGACACGTCGGGTGGCCTTGCTGGATTAGTTTTACCTTTGACGAGATATCTTGTGCATCGGGATTCCGGTGATGCTTTGGGTAATCTCAGAGTTGAGGTTTTCCACTAGGGAATCCGACGAGATCGCGAGCTTCGTGATTGTGGATTTCTATGCGGCTTGTTGTAATTTGTGATGGAATAGTTGGAGCACCCTTGTAGGGTTAGATCTTTCGGAAAGTCGTGCCCACGGTTATGTGGCAACGTGGAAACTTTGTTTAACACTGGTTCTAGATAGCTTGAAGTTAACTTAATTAAAATATGCCAACTATGTGTGTAACCGCGACTGTCTCTTTCGTGAGTCCCTTCTCCGATCGAGGACACGGTGGGGTTATGTCTGGCGTAGGTAGGTGTTCAGGATCATTCTTCTGATCACGAGTAGTTCACGTCCGTTATGCATAGATCTTCCCCCTCTTATTTCTGGTACTCGTAAGTTAGCAACCAAATATGTGCTTAGCCGCTGCTGCAACCTCACCACTTAACCATACCTCACCCATTAAGCTTTGCTAGTCTTGATACCTTTGGAAATGAGATTGATGAGTCCCCTGTGGCTCACAGATTACTACAACACCAGTTGCAGGAACAGGTAAAGGTTACTTGACGCGAGCGCGTTGATTGTTCATTTGGAGTTGCTTCTTCTTCTTCGTCATCGATCTAGGATGGGTTCCAGGCCGGCAGCCTGGGATAGCAAGGATGGACGTCGTTCTTCTTTTGTCGTTTGTTTTCGTCCGTAGTCGGACCCTTCTCTTACTCTTGATGATTATGTAATGTACTGATGTGACTCTGATGTAGCTTGTGGCGAGTCTAAGCCAACTCTTTATATATCTCTTCTTTTCAGTACATGTACTTGTAACGATATCCATTCTTTCGACACGACGAGATGCGCTTCTATCCCTGACGAGGCCCTCGAGCCAAATCGAGGATAGGGTCGCATCTTGGGCGTGACAGGTAGGGAGCCTATAGAACAAAGGCTGAGAAGGGAGGCGCAAAAAGAAAGGACGAAGGAGGGTGTGGGCACTTACTCGTCTAAGGCGACCCACTTCTTCATCGGAGCCCACCTCGTCGAGGGGAGGCCACCCTCAGGCGACCTCCTCTTCCGTCCAACGCGGCTATGTGGGGACCCCGATTTATGAGTCGAGATCGCCAAATGTACGTGTTCAATGATCCCTGAGATCAATATTCACCGAACACATAGATACCGAATATTAAGAGTCTTACATCCAACATACCGAAATAGTACATCAAATTACCATCAAGGTCAAGCTCACATAGGTAGGGCCTCTAAGGCCAAGTCACACCGATACATCTACTAGCGGAAATCTTGGGGCTAAGCGGGTGCCCATGCCATCAGCCTACACCAACAGGCATTCTGACTGGGAAGCGTCCTAGTTCGCTAGTCCGTCTCCAGTGATGAATTCTTCTCCAAACTACGGGCCTTCCATGACTGGTCAATAACATAACCAGTGTCAAGACAATGAGTAGTTTGAATGTACTTGCAAACAGGCCATGATATGGATAATGCAGTTGGTATGGTAACAAGTAATAAGCAGTACTGGTGGATAACAGCTTAACTTTAAATAAACATGATCATAGATGGATGTACAACATAAGCTAGATGGTATTTAGAAGAACAAGTTACACATATCGACATATCTTTTATGGGCTGAACACTTTGGGTTCACCCAGTATGCCAAGTCACCAAACATGGTCATATCATCTCTTACTCAGATAACTACTTGAACACACACACACTTGGTTTATGCGGAAACGACTGGACGTAGTTTAAGCAGGATTACCCAACTGTCCTTGACCGTCGACACGACTATTCGAATAGTTTTACACTCTGTAGTGGTTGTACGTTGTACCCACGAGATCTGGAAAACTTCCATGTCATCCACGAGTCACGGTATATAACATATCCGAGGTAAGTACCCCATCAATATCTTTCCCCTAATGATACTAGACAAAGGGTTCCACTCGATTGGTACCCAACCCACATTATGTACAACTTACGAGCACCAACTTTGGACATTATCATCCATGCGAGGACCAACAGTGTGCCCGGAATACGTAAAAACGGCATAGTCGTCCTACCTTGCACAACCCCGTCACGAGAGTGACCACACATCACTCCCGCCACTAGTAATGTGGCTCTTTCCTAGCATCGACCAGAGTAATCAACAAAGCCCCGTCCCATAAAGGGGTAACGTGGTCGCACATGTAAGGTTGGGACGGTCGACACATCTTAAATCTATTCCCATTTCCGAAACCACTCACACTCAATACTCGTGATCATATGCAACAGGAATAATTGCTCTACTTAGCATGCAAATAATTTTTTTCTCAAACATGGTCAAATGGCTACTTGCCTTGATCAGCTAAATATCCAGGGTCTTCGGGGTCTTCAAGTCCAACTCCTTCGTCAAACGTGGAATCTATCGTCGTAGTAATAATAATAGAATAAGTAGCTCACTCAAAAACATAACACAAACTCAATTTAAAAATGTTAACCTATTCTAATAAATCTGTATTATAGTTTTAAAAAATTTGTCTCTCATTTTAGTGAAAATATTATTTTTAAAATAAATTTAATAGAAGCCAAAGTATTCAAAATAATCCCTTTTAGTTATAACCATACACAGAAGTTGTCATAATTTTTTTTCAATAGCTCTATTAAATTCTATTCATTTTTAGAAGAATCATGGTGGAAAAATAATTAATTTCAATTAAACAACAAATTCTACAAAAATCTTTTAAAACATAAATAAAACAAAAGTGAATAAGGGGTCACCCTGGCCTGGCTCGGACAGTGGCTGGGCCAGCCCAACTGGCCAACCGGCCAACCAACCAGCCAGCATCCCACACGCGTGCGCCGCCAGGTTCAAACCTGACGTGTGGGACCCTGCTGTCAGCGGTAGAGAAAGGAGAGAGGGGGAGAGATGAGCCACCGACATGTGGGGCACACCTATCGGGGTCGTCTCCATGCTGTGGACAAAGGGAGGAGAGACACGCCGGCGACGGCGACACCGACACCCTCATGCCCGGACGATGGCAGGAATGGGACCAGCGCATCGCCGCATACCTGCTGATGATCGAAGGAACGACAAGGAGGGCCTAGGTCACCTGCGACGAGGTGGCCACGACGCTGATGCTATGGGAGGTGGTGGAACAGGGTACTACGGGAAGGGATTCGCTTGGGGAGTGGTGCAGAACCCCCTTGACCTTACTACGGTCACGGAGGAGGAGAGAGGAGCGCGAGAATTGGCCTGTAGCCCGAGATCGACAGAACTCTGAAGCGGCGGGGCGTCGGTCGATCTCGAGCACTGGAGCACGATGTGCTCGAATGGGGTGTCTAGGGGCTCGATAGAGGCTCTCGAGGAGTGGAGTGAGGGTGCTGGACCAAGAGGGAAGGCCTATTTATAGGCCCTCGATGGTGCATCGAGCGGAAAGCGTCGGTGGTTTCACCGTGGCTCCTATGAGAGGCAGAGAGAGCTCGGGGTCGAAACCACGGTATTGCGGATATGGTGTAGGACCCCTGAGACTCACGGAGAGGGAGAGAGAGTAAGGAGCACGGGTGCTGCGTGGCCGCGTTCTTCAGGCTGGATCTGGCGCACGCGAGCATGCGTCACTCCGGTCAACAAAGAAGGGGAGGAGGGTCCCGTGAGGCTGCCCTGATGCGGGAGGGTGTCGGGGACGTGGAGAGGCATCGAGGGGAGGCTTGAACCGGCCGGGGTTAGCCGCCTTTTTCTCGGGTGCGCCCTGTAGCATGCCCAGAGCACAGTTTTGGCATGCCACGACATCCTGGCGCGCTCTGGGGTGCTTTGGCCGTGTCTGGTGTGTCCTGGGGTGCGGTTACATGATCCCTAGCCGTTTGATAGTCGAGAGACTCACTTTGGGTCAAAGGTGGTGATTAAAGAAATGATGGCACACTTGAGCCAGAAACTAAAATGGAGATTTTGGCTCTTTTGCTTGGAACCAAAGAGGGGTCACTCGTGTGTAGTTCAGGAGTGGTGCTAGCTGCTTAGACTATGAGTTTGGAGGAAAGTGTATGGGTGTAGATTGATTTAAGAGTTGCTTTACCAAGATGGTAGAAGATGTTCGATAGGTGTTTGGGGTAGCTACGCTTCACCACTAGGGATGAAAGTTAACAAGATTGGGTTCTATGCAAAAATAGGGTGCTCCACCAAATTTGAGATCCATTGGACAAGTTTGGCAATGCTAACTTGAAATCACCCCCAAATGGGCAGTATTGGCCCGTCAAAAGGTAATCTGGGTAAATCAATCCCCACAAATCCAATTTTTTGCAGGGACTCACATTTGGGGTGTTGAGCACTCCTGGAAAGTTTCAAGCCATTTGGACAAACTCTCCTATGTAGAGTTGCTTCAACTTGATTCTGGTCACAGAGGGTTTGTGGATTATTGTGTGAACCAAATCGTCTTCGAATTAGGTGAAACTTGTCATGGCCACCAAATATGGCTTGAGAAGGCTGTTGGAATTTTGTGGGCATATATTGAATATATTTTCTTTGGAAATATTTCAAAAGGTCAAAACAGACAGAATAGGTTTTCACGGATTTGCTCAAATATTTTGAGCATAAATAGGGGTTTAAAATCTCTTGTATGGAAAATATATGTAGTGTGAGTATCTCCAAATTTTCTTAGATTTTTCTAAGGCAGAAAAGTAATTTTTCATACAGAAATATCATTTCTGGCCTTAGAAATGGACATGCAAATAAAATAGGAAAATATGTATAAAATAATTATTTCATGAGTTTGGAGAGTAAGAATAGTGCAAGAACCAGAATACAATCTTTGGGTGAAGTCACTCCCTTCAAATAAAGGACTTTTAGTGCAAACCCAAAGCAAGGTTATGAAATAGTCAAAAATGAGAAAAACGTTTTTGGTAAAAATATCATGCTATAAAATATGGTTTTTGGATCCACTCATTCAAGTATATATACAAACAATAGCATTCATGGCACTCATAGCACTTGCTTTAAAAGTTTTGATAAACTCAGAGTTTGAAAAGGCTATAGTTGAAGTGAGGTAAAAATAGGGCGTGACAGACCTATCCACCTTACATGAACCTCGTCCCCGAGATTCCTAAGCTAGTTGCTAAGAAGGTACGGAAATTAGGGTCGGATATAGTCTTCATGCCCCCATGTTGCTTCTATTTCGGTGTGGTTCCTCCACTGAACCTTGAAGTACTTGATGGTGCGGCTTCTAGTACAACGCTTAGCTTCGTCCAGGATGCGGATCGGCCTCTCACGATAAGTGAGGTTTGGTTGAAGATCGATGTCTTGATGGTCAATGTCCTTATAAGGATCTGACGGTTCGGCGCTTGTAGGCACTTCCGAAGTTGTGACACGTGGAAGACGTTGTGCACACCCGAAAGTTCCGGAGGTAGCTGCAATTGGTAAGCAACTTCTCCACGCCTTGTCATGATCTAAAAAGGTCCAATGAACCTTGGAGAAAGTTTCCCCTTGACGTGGAAACGCTTGGTCCCCTTGAGAGGTGCGACATCGAGGTACACCTGGTTAAACTCCAATTCCCTGCTGTGGGAATCCGGATAGCTATTTTGTCGCGACTTGGCTGCCTTTAGGTTTTCCCGGACAAGTTGCACCTTATCTTCTGCTTCACAAAGAACTTACGGCCCGAAAATCAATCCTTCACCATTTTCGGACCATTTAAGCGGGGTGCAGCACTTCAAATGGGGCCATCTGGAGACTGGACTGATAGTTGTTGTTGTATGAGAACTCAGCGAATGGTAGATAGTCTTCCCATTTGGTCCTATGTGCCAAGACGCAAGCGCGGAGCATATCCTCAAGTATTTGATTCACTCGCTCCATCTGTCCGCCCGTCTGTGGGTGGAAGGCGGTGCTTAAAGATAGCTTGGTTCCGAGAGCTTCTTTGAACTTCTTACAAAAATTTTAGGTGAATTGCCTGCCTCAATCGGATATAATCTCCTTGGAAACTCCATGGAGGCTAACAATATGCTCGATGTAGAGACTAGCCAGCTTGTCACCACCATTAGTGGTGCTGACCGGGATGAAGTGAGACACCCTTGTCAGATGGTCGACGATGACCCATATGGAGTCAAGGCCTATGCTAGACCTAGGTAGACTCGTGACGAAGTCCATGCCAACTCGGTCCCACTTATAATCAGGCACTTGGAGAGGTTGTAGCAATCCAGCATGTCGTTAGTGCTCAGCCTTGACTCGCTGGCACACGTCGCACTTGGCGATATAGGAAGCTATTTCCCTCTTCATACCATGCCACCAGAACCTTTCCCGGAGGTCTTGATACATCTTGGTGCCATCTGGTTGAATAGAGTAGGGTGCGTCATGGGCTTCTTGCAGGATTAAATCCTTGAGTTAAGCCTTGTCGGGTACGCATAAACGTTTCCCAAACCACACGACTCCTTGCTCATCCACTAAGAATTCTAGGGCCTTGCCTTCTTGGATCTTCTTCTTGATGCCTTCAATGATCTTCTGCCCCTTCCGGGCCTCTTTGATGTCGTCGGCCAGAGTGGGTTTGACTTCGAGGTTAGCTAAGAATACCGGTTCAACAAGCTCCAGCTCGAAGCTTTCGAGATCCTCATATAAGGTGGGTAGCCTTTCCTTGAGCATAACATTCAACGTGCTGGCCTTCCGGATTAAGGCATCAGCCACCACATTGGCCTTACCGGGGTGCTATTGAATGCTAAGATCGCACTCTTTGATTAGCTCCAACCACCTTCGCTGCCTCATATTAAATTCCCTTTGAGTAAAGATATACTTCACACTCTTGTGGTCGGTGTATATTTCACATCGCTTCCCCACAAGGTAATGTCGCCATGTCTTCAGGGCATGCACTACGGCTGCCAACTCGAGATCATGCGTGGCGTAGTTCTCCTCATGCAGGTGCAGTTACCGTGACAGGTAAGCCACGACCCTACCGTCCTGCATTAGGACACCATCGAGCCCGATTCTTGAGGCATCACAGTATATTACAAACTCCTTGCTGATATCCGGAGTAGCCAGTACCGGGGCGGTAGTCAGTTTCTTCTTCATTTCTTGGAAGATTTCTTCACACTCCGGCGTCCATTCAAACTTCTTTCCCTTCTTCAAGAGCTGAGTCATTGGTCGAGCGATGCGGGAGAATCCATCCACGAACTTGCGGTAGTATCCCGCGAGTCCGAGGAAGCTTCTGAGTTCCTTTACATCGATCGACAACTCCTAGTTGGTTATTGTGGTAATCTTGGAAGGATCAACTGCCAATCCATTGGGTGTCATAGTATGACCCAAGAATCCAACTTCAGGCTACCAAAATTTACATTTGCTAAACTTGGCATAAAGCTGGTGCTCTCGAAGCTTTTCGAACACTAGCCTCAAGTGTTTCTCATGTTCTTCTTAGGACATGGAGAAGATTTACATGTCATCAGTGAAGACGACGACAAATTTATCCAGATATTCCATGAAGACTTTGTTCATGAGATACATGAAGTAGGTTGGAGCATTGGTCAACCAAAATGACATGACTGTGCACTCGTACACAACGTAGCGTGTCACGAATGTCGTCTTAGGTATGTCCTCGGGTCGGATCTTCAGTTGGTAATATCCAGATCTGAGGTCGATCTTGGAAAATACCTTGGCACCATTTAACTGATCAAATAAGTCCTCAATCTTGGGGGTGGGTACTTGTTCTTGATCGTGACTTCATTGAGAGAACGGGTAATCGACGCACGGACTGACAGTCCCATCCTTCTTGGACATGAACTAAACAGGTGATCCCCAAGATGATGCACTCGGGCGGATGAATCCATTCATGAGTTGCTCATGCAATTGCTTCTTCAACTCTGCTAGCTCTTCGGATCCCATCCTATAAGGCTTCTTATAGATAGGCCTTGATGCGGGCATGAGCTCAATGATGAACTCGATGTCTCGGTCAGGAGGCATCCTTGGCAGCTCATCAAGAAAGACGTCCGGGTACTCACAGACTATTGATACTCGATCCATCTCTTCTTCCGATAGGCAATTGACCTGAGGAACTTGAGTGGAGGTAGGCTCATGGACATACTTGACTTTGACCCCTTGGTCACTTGTCATGGTAATAGCCCTCTTGGAGCAGTCCCATATGCTTTCGTGCCTGGCCAACCAATCCATTCCTAGTATCACGTCCAAGCCTTGCGACTTAAGGACGATGAGATCTGATGTGAAGCTTATCCCATTAATGCTGATCCCGACTCCTCTACATCCTAGGTTGGTCCTTAGCACTGCTCCTAGGGTATGTACTGCCATTTGTCCATTAAGGAGGGTAGTCTTCAAACCACATTTTTCCGCAAACTTTTGAGTGACAAAGGAATGCGAAGCACCACAATCAAACAATATTGTTGTTGGGGTGGAGTTGACGAGGAACGTACCTAGAATGCAGTCCGGTTCTTCCTGTGCTTCTTCTACGGAGATGTGATTAATGTGTCCCCTGCTATGGTACTGTTGTTTGCGAGGAGCGTGGTTCCTGCCTGGCGCTCCTTGACCTTGTCCTTGATTAGGACCATTAGGGCGCGGTTCATCGGGCTTCTTGTTGGGGCACTATCTGGAGTAGTGCCCAGTCTGAACAAATCCAAAGCAGGTAACCTGCCATAGGATGTTTGTCTTGACTCCAGTGTTGTTGGACGGATTGCTTGCGGGCTTGGGGTTGACTTGCTGCTGGGCTGGTAGTTCTGGCGGAACGTTGGTGCCTTGTACTCTTGATGTTGATAGTTGAGTCTTGCTGGAGTTGACTGCCATGGGCGTGGCTTCTGGTTACTGGGTCCTCCATTACCCATCAGCTTGCGCTTACGGGTATCATCCATTGTGCGACGCTTATCCTCCAGCATGAGGGCCTTGTTCACCAGATCGAAGAAGGTCCGACATTCACAAAGAACCAGTTGATACTGAAGTGATTGTTGCAGTCCTTCCATAAAGCTCTCCACTTTCATGCCATCTGTGTTGATGTCTTCTAGTGCATACCTCGATAAGAGGTTAAACTTCTGCAGATACTCCTTGACGGTTCCACTGCCTTTCCTCAAAGCTCAGAATTCCCGCTTCTTAATGGTCATCATTCCAGGAGGAATGTGAGCAGCGCAGAATCCTTCCTTGAACACAACCCAAGTGATAGCTTGCCCTTCTGGCATGATTTGGAACCCGTCCCACCAAGCTCTGGATGTGCCCCCGAGATAGTGAGAAGCGTAAAGAACTTTCTTGTGGTCATCGGTGCACTTCACCAGCATGAGGAGGTCTTCAATGGTGTGGATCTAGTCATCGGCATCCAATGGTTCAGTTGTTAGTGTGAATAAAGGAGGCGTAGTCCTCATAAACTCAGAAAGAGTGGAGCGACTGTTGCCATTTGCATTTTGCGGCGGATTGTTTACTAAAACTTGAGCCAGATGTTAGATGGCGGCATTGTTGTCTTGAAGTTCCTCTCGGAGAGCTTGGAGGAACTGAGCCACTTTCAGGCTCTTCGGAGGAGACGGTGGCAGGGGAATGTCGCCCTGCTGCTGCTCGAGGTGATCTCAAGCTTGAGGTGTCTGAAGGTTCCCTGATGCTGGCCAGAAGTGGCAGTGTTGGGGTTGCCGAAGGTGCTAGTGTGACTTGAAATCACCATCCTGTTTGGGGAGCAGACAAGTCAATATGCCGAAGTGGTCGGGGAATTATAAGGGATGACGCTCCTAGATAAGGGGCTTGGTACTGTGCTAGTGTGTGAGTCGAACAAAGGTTTTTATAAAACTAATGCATTGAATTAAAACAAGTGAAGTAGTCGCTTACAAACTGCCTAAGGCAGAAATGCGGCTTGCATCAAACATGATCACACAACACTCATGGTTCTCATGAACCGATACACGGACTCAACTACGCATGGGGAGACTCCTAATTTGCCTAAGAAGTTCCTCTAAGCGGTGGACTGCTCGGTCTCGTATGCAGGATCTGCAAGATCTTCGTCTTCATCCTCATTGGTACCGTCCTCCTTCAGAGGTGTGGGAGATGGGAGCGGTCCATCACGATGTTTCTTTGTTGGTGAAGCGGTGAGGAGCTCAGTGTACTCTTTCGCGCTCAGACGGCAACTCTGAATATGAGTGGCCTGCAGCTGTGGTATTCCTCCTCGGAAGGCAATGGTTGACTGCCCTCCTGGTGCTCCTTCCTTCTTGACCTTGCGGGTCTTCATCTTTTGCAGGCGAAGTAGGTCCTTGACTTGGTGCAGTTCTTGGCGAAGCATCACGGACTCCTTGATCAAAAGGTGAGTCAAGGTGTCAGTGGAGAGGCTGAAGTAGGTCTCAAATCTGAGTGGTATCCCGTCCTCTGAGGATTGGTTAAGCGTCCAACTCACGTCTGTCCCGTATTTAACAAAAGGCAGGTGATGAATCGCCGGCCCATTGGCCATCTCGGGAAGAAGATCGCGAAGAAGAACGAGCGGCTCTCGTGCAGCTGTCTCAACTACCAACATTAGATTCTCCATCTGTGGTGCTTCAAAGAAACAACTAGTCGGGGAGTCGTTTTCCTTCACTATAACATCCACATGATATTCGTTTGCATTGGCGTTGACCCCGTGCTCGTGGTAGAGAAAAATGGGCGTGCGGCGTACTTGACACTTCTTTAGGTTGTCTCCCAAGAACAGGGGAAAGCTCGTCTCCACAAGCATCTCAGGTACGACGGCTATCTACAAGGTTTTTAGGAGAGGGTTAGAATTTTTGTGGGTGGTATGAAATGGCAGTCTCGTGTAGAAAGTCTCATGTGTAGGGGCAGAGTGTACTACTCAACTCAGCTATCGTCCATGCTACCTAAGGCTTCCTACAGCCAGGATGGCTCTGGTACCAGCTCTATGCGGACCCCAACTTACGAGTCAAGATCGTCGAATGAACGTGCTCAGTGATCCCAGAGATCAATGCTCACGGAACACACAGATACTGAATATTAAGAGTCTTACATCCAACATACCAAAATAGTACATCAAATGACCATCAAGGTCAAGTTCACATAGGTAGGGCCTATAAGGCCAAGTCACACAGATACATGTACTAGCGGAAATCTTAGGGCTAAGCGGGTGCCTGTGCCATCAGCCTACACCAACAAGCATTCTGAATGGGAAGCGTCCTAGTTCGCAAGTCCATCTCCGACGACGAATTATTCTCCAAACTTCGTTCCTTCCATGTTTGATCAATAACATAACTAGTGGCTACCAATGAGTACTTTGAATGTACTTGCAAACAGCCCATGATATGGATAATGTAGTTGGTATGGTAACAAGTAATATGCAGTACTGGTGGATAGCAGCTTAACTGTAAATAAACATGATCATAGATGGACGTGCAACATACGCTAGATGGTACTTAGAAGAACATGTTATAGATATCGACATATCTTTTATGGGCTGAACACTTCGGGTTCACCCAGTATACCAAGTCACCAAACTTGGTCATATCATCTCTTACTCGGACAACTCCTTGAACACACACACACACTTGGTTTATGCAGAAACGACTGGACGTAGTTTAAGCAGGATTACCCCAATTGTCCTTGAACATGGACACGGCTATTCGAATAGTTTTACACTCTGCAGAGGTTGTACGCTGTACCCACGAGACCCGGGAAACTTTCTTGTCATCCATGACTCGCAGTATATAACACACCCGAGGTAAGTACCCGATCAATGCCTTTCCCCTGACGATACTAGACAAAGAGTTCCACTCGATTGGTAGCCAGCCAACATGATGTACGTCTTACGAGCACCAACTCTGGACAGTATCATCCATGCGGGGACCAACGGTGTGCCCGGAACATGTAAAAACGGCATAGTCGTCCTACCTGGCACGACCCATTCACCAGAGTGACCACACATCACTCCTGCCACTAGTAATGTGGCTCTTTGCTAGCACCGACCAGAGTAATCAACAAAGCCCCGTCCCATAAAGGGGTAACGTGGTCGCACAAGTAAGGTTGGGACGGTCGACACATCATACATCTATTCCCATTTCCAAAACCACTCACATCAAATATACCCGGTGCACCTCTTCTTCACAAGTGGCCACCTAACACATCATCACCCTCGGCCATTAGTGGCACCCAACGGGTTTTTCATAAACCTTTTATATTTACCATCATCATGCTCATGCTTCTACTATGCTTAGCATCTACTTATCAACATGATATCCGTGTGACCCTCATAGGTGGTAGGATCATGCTCAAATGCAAGTGCTCCGGAGGAGCCATCGGAAACTTCATATCGATGATTTACCGAATACTCATGATCATATGCAACGGGAATAATTTCTCTACTTACCATGCAAATAATAATTTTCTCAAACATGGTCAAAGGGCTGCTTGCCTTGATCAACTAAGTATCCGGGGTCTTCAGGGTCTTTGAGTCGAACTCCTTCATCAAACGTGGAATCTATCGTCGTAGTAATAATAATAGAATTAGTAGCTCACTCAAAAATAGAACACAAACTCACTTTAAAAATGTTTACCTATTCTGATAAATCTATATTATAATTTTAAAAATATTTGTCTCTGGTTTTGGTGAATAGATTATTTTTAAAATCAATTTAACAAAAGCTAAAGTATTCAAAATAAGCCCTTTTAATTATAACTATACAAAGAAGTTGTCATAAAAATTAGTTCAATAGCTCTATTAAATTCTACTCATTTTTAGAAGAATTATGGTGGAAAAATAATTAAATTCAATTAAACAACAAATTCTAAAACAATCTTTTAAAACACAAATAAAAAAATGAAAAAGGGCTCAGCCCTGCCCCGGCTCGGCGAGTGGCTGGGCCGGCCCAACTGGCCAACCGGCCAGCCATCTAGCCAACAGCCCAGGCACGTGCGCCGCCAGGTTCAAACCTGACGCGTGGGCCTCTGGTGTCAGCGGCAGAGAAAGGAGAGTGGGGGAGAGATGAGCCACCGACTAGTGGGGCACACATGTCGGGGTCGTCTTCCTCCTCTGGACAGTGGGAGGGGAGAAACATCGGCGGCGACACCGACACCCTCACGCTCGGACCATGGCAGCAATGGGACCAGCACATCGCCTCCTACCTGCTGATGGTAGAAGGAACGATAGGGAGGCCCTGGGTCACCAGCAACGAGGTGGCCACGACGGAGATGCTACGGGAGGTGGTGGAACTGGGTGCTACGGGTAGCGATTCGCTTGGGGGAGTGGTGGAGAAGCTCCCTGAGCTCACTACAGACAGGAAGGAGGAGAGAGGAGCGCGCGAGCTGGCCTGTAGCCCGAGATTGATGGAGCTCCAAAGCAGCGGGTCCTCGGTCGATCTCGAGCACCGGAGGTCGCTGTGCTCAAATGGGGTGGCTAGGGTCTCGATAGAGGCTCTCGAAGAGTGGAGTGAGGGTGCTGAAGCGAGGGGGAAGGCCTATAGAGAGCTCAGGGTCGAAACCACGGCATTGCGGACGTGGTTTAGGACCCTTGAGACTCACTAGGATGGAGAGAGAACGAGGAGCGCGGGAGCGGTGTAGCCTTGTTCTTCTGGCTTGACCTGGCGTGCGCGGGCACGCGTCGCTCCGGTCAACAAAGAGGGGGAGGAGTGGTGTGTGAGGCTGCCCTGATGCAGGAGGGTGTCGGGGACGTGGAGAGGCATCGAGGGGAGGCTTGAACTGTCGGGGCTAGCCACCTTTTTCTCGGGTGCACCCTGTAGCGCGCCCAGAGCGCAGTTTTGGCATGCCACGACATCTTGCCGCGCTTTAGGTGCTTTGGCCGTGTCTGGTGTGTCCTGGGGTGGGGGTAGATGATCCCTAATTGTTTGAGAGTCGAGAGACTCACCGTGGGTCAAATGGAATGATTAAAGAGATGATGCCAGACTTGATCCAGAAACTAAAATGAAGATTTTGGCTCTTATGCTTGGAACTAGGGAGGGGTGACTCGTCTACAGTTGAGAAGTGGTGCTGGCTTCTTAGACTATGAGTTTGGAGGGAAGTGTATGGGTGTAGAGTGAGTTAAGATGGCAGAAGGTGTTCGACATGTGTTTGGGGTAGCTACACTTCACCACTGGTGATGAACGTTAACACTACTGGGTTTGATACAAAAATAGGGTGCTCCACCAAATTTGAGCTCCATTGGACAAGTTTGGCAATGCTAACTTGAAACCACCCCAAATGGGCAGTACTAGCCCTTCAAAAGGGGATGTGGGTAAATCAATCTCCACAAATCCATATTTTGGCAGGGACTCCTCATTTGGGGTGTTGAACACTCCTGCAAAGTTTCAATCCATTTGGACAAGCTCTCCTATGTAGAGTTGCTTCAACTTAATTCTGGCCAGAGAGGGTTTTGGGATTATTTGGTGAACCAAATCATCTTGGAATGAGGTGAAACTTGTCATGGCCACCAAATATGGCTTGGGAAGGCTGCTGGAATTTTCTGGGAACTTATTGGAAATATTTCAAAAGGTCAAAACAGACATAGTAGGTTTCCACGGATTTGCTCAAATATTTTGAACATAAATAGGGGTTGAAAATCTTATGTATGGAAAATATATGTCCTCTAAGTATCTCCAAAATTCCTCAGATTTTTCTAAGGCAGAAAAGTAATTTTTCATATAGAATATCATTTCTGGCCTCAGAAATGGACATGCAAATAAAATCAGAAAATGTTCTATAAAATAATTATTTTATGATTTTGGAGAGTAAAAATAGTGTTAGAACCATAATACAATCTTTGGGTGAAGGCACTCCCTTGAAATCAGGGACTTGCAGTGCAAACCCAAACCAAGGTTTTGAAATAGTCAAAAATGAGAAAAAGGTTTTTGGTAAAAATATCATGCTATGAAATATGGTTGTTGGATAAACTCATTCCAGCATATAGACAAACAATAGCATTCATGGCACTCATAGCACCTGCTTAAAAAGTTTTAATAAACTCAGAGTTCGAAAAGGCTACAGTTGAAGTGAGGTAAAAGTAGTGTGTAACAGGCTGGCCCGGTGAGGAGACCCGGCGGTCCTCGGTTAAAGCTTGAAAGCGGCGGCGGCGACTTCCACCATCGACCAGTCGTCACCACCAACCCTGGCTAGTCCCGGATCAAGAGCTGGGGGAGGGGCAGCACGACCAGAGTTTACATGGGCCTGAACCCCAAGGGTCGAGGCCCCCCGGGGGCGCGCGTACCCTCCACGGAGGAACCCCCACTCATCGAAGAGCGGCATACCTGCGACGAGAGCTTCCGAGGCCTTGAAGTTATACAATGGGGGGCCATTCTGGGGAAGCTCGTCGGGATCGCCATCAGTCAGCCGACGGAGCAACTCGCGCAACACGTCAGGGGAGAGAGGCACGACCTCGATCCTCATTGGGTTGCAAGGTCCCGCGTATGCCCACATCAGACGGGAGTGGCACTGGAGAGGAGCGATTCGCCGACGGATAAACTCCCACACCACCATCTCCATCGTCACCCCGCCCATTTCATTCTCTCCAGCCGGATCAGGACCGGCGTGAATTGGCGGTCATTAAGCTCCTCGTGCTTCCACCCCACGTTTGGCGTTGCGGGGGTCGAGGGGGGCTAGAACAGGGCTCCGGCCTCGACAGTTTTGACCTCCACCCACTCCACTCGGAACCTCTATGCTTTGGGGAGGAGCTCGGCGTCGAGGGCCCTCGTAACCGATGCGTCGGCCATTTTCATGGACACGCACCCGGAGCACTGCTCCTTGGAGAGCAATTTAAGGGAGAAGAAGTGGCGAAGCAATGCCACGGATGGGTTAACGCCAACAAAGGCCTCGCACAAGAACGCAAAGGCCGAGAGGAGAACCACAGAGCTGAGGTCAAGGTGGAGCGTGTGGATGTGATAATGCGAGAGCACTACAATGAAGAAGCTCGAGAACGGCGACAGTACACCATACAAAAGGGCATGGATATGAAGGGGAACCGCGGGGGTCGCTATCTCGTACTGAGGCCATGAACCTTGCCAGATCTTGGTGGGCCCCCACTCATTGGAGCCGGCCGCGACTACCAGTCGGATCTTCTCCAACCCCTCGAAGTTCACCACCGTTGGCCAGCCCAATGCGGGCTAAGGCGCCGTCGAGATGGACGAACCCCGCGAGCCTCCGCCCCTTCCCCCTTTCGGATGCATGGCGAGGAGAATGAGGGAAAGACAGCGCAGCGCGCGGGGGTTCGAAGGAGGGAGCCGGGGTTGCACAGGGGGAAGAACCGACAGCAAAATCGATGGGAGATGAAGGCGGCTCGCAGATGCGGGTTAAGTGGTTCAACGAGCCTGGATGAGGCTGGTGAGGCGCAGAGAAGACGGGAAGATAAGCTTTCAGTTCGCTGGTCATAGGGCCTGGCCCGCAGGCAATTAGGGCCCGCGAGGCCTCGGGTCGCCCCCAAGGCTTCGCCTAGAAGCCAACCCAAGCGCGTCGAGGGCCCGGGGGCTACTGTCGGCATTCTGGGAATGGGGGTACCTAAACCTGCCTGCCTGCGGCCCAGGGTTGGCCCACTTCATCGACCAAAACCAAGGGGCCCGGCACCACTCAAGGCAAGGCCCTCACGAGGGGACAAGCCTCACAGGGAGGAACAACTTCAAGACCTGCAGAGGGCCTCCTCAAAACCCCTCTAGAGCAACGGAAATTCCGAGGCAAGACCCAGCCTCAGGAGTTAAGGATGACGCGGAGAGAGGACAGAGCAGTTTCCTCTTTCCTACAAAGGAGGGAAGGATGTACGCTGGTTCCGAAGGCATCTCCCAAAGATTTCCATTCTTCTGCAACAAGGCCATCGCCGCCCGCCGGCAGGGTGGACGTCACCCCTGGACCCGTCCCTGTTGCGCTGATAGCCATTTTTGCACGCGAAGACCACCTTTGGGGCAGGGGAGCATGTTCCCCTATTCCCCTTGAAAATTGGCCATTGTGGTATCCCTTCCCGCCTAGGCGGTAAGTGAAGAGGACCGGAGGCCGCCACTATATATAGAGGGTAGGTTACTTCGTAGAGGAAGGAGATCCATTCATTGTCCCGTCGGCACCGCACAAAGGTCATCCAGCCTCCGGAGGACCTCGAACATTGTACTAGTTCATCCACCAACCTCCACGAGAGGCAATTCACCAAAGCAGGAGTAGGGTATTACGCTTCCCAGCATCCCGAACCTAGATAAATTGCCGTGTTCTTTGTCTTTCACACCATCTAGTGAGTTCTTTGCCATCCCCGACGAGTAGCGAGTTAGGTGAGGCGAGCCTACGAGAGATCTTCATACACGCCCCTGAGTTCGAATGTTAAGGGTTTTGCGGATCCTAAATTCGACAAAGTGGTACCCTCTTTCTAAGTCTGTAGATCTTAGTTTTCTTATTTCTTCCAACTCATAAACAATTCCTTGTATGGGTGGACACTCACTGTTAACCCTATAATGAGAAACTATATCCCGAACTTCTAATATGACATTACTAAATTCTTGACAAAGGAATATAGTAGCTAGACGTTTAGTGCTAGCTTCATGAATATTAGAGAATTTTAGGAACAACCATTGTATGAAAAGATGCATGTGCACAAATTGTCTTCCAATTACGCTATAAGCAAAGATATTGCATCTTCATAACTTGTAGTTATAGAACCAATAAAACCTCCTATCAAACGTAATGATCCTGGCCAAGTCAAAAAATCTTGGATCACACTCTTTCCAATAATATTACCACTTCCTATGCGGAATGTCTTAGTTTGCATAATAGGTTTAACCTTAGGAGGATCATCATTTGCAAGATCATCAAGTTTTTCATTACAAAATTTCTGTCAGCATTCTCATTGCAAGGTGAACTTGGAAAATCAAGGGTTTCCGCACTAGAGGCGGAAACACTAATAGATCCAAACTCAGACATGATAGAAACTTTCAAGCAAACTAGAGAACGAAGATGCAATCTAGAGACAATCTAAACAAGCAAAAATAAAACATTTTTATGATACAAACTAAATATACCAGAAAATAAAAAGAGGGACAAGTGAATGAAATCTTCTGTGGAGTTACTTGGTAGTTGGTGATGATATTCCCTCGCAACGGCGCCAGAATTCCTTCCTGGTACTCGTGATCTTCGTTGGGTCTTTGGTGAAGAGGAATGGGTTATCACAGCACAAAGCAGGTAAGTATTTCCCTCGGTTATGAAACTAAGGTTTATCAAACGAATAGTTATATCAACCACAACCGTCTTTAGTGGCTCCACACAAAAGAACAAACAACTTGTACCCAACGTGGGCAAGAGGGTTGTCAATCCTCTTGTCTTGTTATTTGCAAGCAAGTGAGATGTGTAGATAATTGTAGATAGTAAGATAAAATAAAAATAAGCAAATAACCACAAGGTAAAGAATTTAGTAATATGTTGTGAATAGACCCGAGGGTCATAGATTTCCCTAATGGCATCTCTCGTGGAAAAGTAGCATATAGTGGGTAAACAAATTACTGTTGGGCAGTTGACACAAAAGTGGATAGTTATGCGATATTCACGGCAATGACCATGTTTATATAGGCATCACATCCATAAACAAATAGGCCGACTCCTGCCTGCACCTATTACTATTACTTCATTTTAAGAGCGCTTCCATGCTTGCCTCACTACGTATTCTGTTCATGACGAACTGAGTAATGCATGGATAAGATGACATGATGTAGACAAAGTAAACTCAAGCAATACGAAAAAAACCATTGTTTTATCGTTAGTAGCAGCAATACAAAGACGCAAGATGTCCCCTTCTGTCACTGGGATATAGAAACTCGCTAGGTTGAACCTACCACAACGCACCTCTCTCAACGAAGAAATACCTATCTAGTTGGCCAAACTATTCCAATAAATCAGAGAGAATAACGAAGCTATCATAACCATTCGCACAAGAATCATATAAGTATTTAGAGGTGACACAAATATTTATCATGAATAATCCGAATATAAACCCACAATTCATCGGACCCCAACAAACGCACCGCACAAAAGGAATTACATCATATGGATCAAAATGAAGATGTGATGATCATTGTATTGAATATCAAAGAGAGAGATATATTGCCATCTAGGTACTGACTATGAACCAGTAGGACTGCGGTGAACTACTCACGCGTCATCTTGAGGGAAGCAAGGTTGACGAAGCCGCCCTCCATGATTGATCCCCCTCCGGCAGGGTGCCGGAACGAAGCTCCAAATGGCCTCCCGTAGGAACAAGGACTTGCGGAGAGTAAAAGGTGTTTCAGGACTCCCTTTGGTGCTTTTAATGTAGGTGATAATTTGTAAGCCAAAAAACAGAGTCGGGAGGGCCACGAGGGGGGCACAAGCTACGATGGTCCACCCCCAGCGCGTCCCCTGATAACTTGTGGGGCCCTCGTGAGGCCTTCAACTTTCTTCCGATGCTCGTTGGTCTCCTTTTGGTCTAGAAAATATCATCAAAATGTTTGAGGGCAATTGGACCTCTTTGGTATGGACAACCTACAAAGTGAAAAACACACAGAAAACAGCAACTTGCACTAGGCACTGGGTCAATAGGTTAGTGCTCAAAAATAATATAAAATGGTAAATAAATACTCCAAAAGAATACTAGAATGATAATATAACAACATGTAACAATAAAAATTTATAGATATGTTGGAGATGTATTAGTTTCTCGTTGCCATCCTGAACTTCTGAAGTGCTGGGGTATCCAGGAGTGTTGGTGCGACGACCTAACCAACTATCCTCGCTTGCGCAAAAGCGGGTCATAAGTGAGGTCAGGGCCGACTTTGTCGTAGGTTTGTCTTGGCCGAGCCGTCGAGCTAGCCAGTCATCGCGAATATTGCTTTGGAAAGAGGCTATTGCCTCGGCATCCAAACAATTGATGATTTGGTTCTTCTTTGTCAAGAATCGGTTTCAAAATTGCCGAGCTGACATTCCAGAACATTGAATGATGTGGCTTAAGTCATCAGCATCCGTAGGTCGAACATAAGTGCACTGAAAGTTAGCTCGGAAGGCATCCTCAAGCTCTTCCCAAGTCCCAATGCAGTTTTCAGGGAGGCTGTTCAACTAATGTCGGGGTGCCCTTTGAGATTTACATGCAAGTATTTTATGGCGTGGAGGACATCTACTTGGGCCATATGGATGTGGAGAAGGAAGTCTTCAATCCACATGGTCGTGTCCATTGTCTCGTCGTACTATTCGATGTTTATGGGTTTGAATCCTTCGGGGAGTTTATGCTGCATCATCTTGTGTGTAAAGCATATTCGATCAGAGGCACCCCGGGCTTAAGCTACGTCAAGCTGGAGGTTGGTTGTCATCTGATCTAGGTGTTGTTATCGAGCTCTGTCGCAAGTCTAGCCAAGCTTGGTGCTCGTCCCATCTAGTGGGAGTGCACCCTTTGGATCTATAGATGGCCTTGTCTGAGTTGTTTTGGGATTCAAAATGTGTCATAGATCATGTGGGTCCTCACGCTATATTGGGTCTTTCCTTCTCCTGCGAGGGTGCTCGGGTTGATCTCTAGCTTATCTGGCCACCCTGTCCCGTCCTCAAGGGGCCATCTGGCTGATCGCCCTTAGTGCGTCTGGAGGTGCGGTCTCAAAGGCCTCATCATCAAATTCTAAAAGGAAACACCGGCACGAGTAACTTTTGTTTTGAACCAGCCGCTCAGTGTCGTACCCTTCTTTGGTTGCCTGGACTTTCGTCCATCTGTCGTTAAGGGTGTCTTGTTCAGCATTGAGCTGCGTTTGTTTCCTCTTAAGCTTTGGGTCGTGACTATAATCTGCCGCTTAAACCACTCTTGATCCAGCGGGTCTTTGGGCATGATGAAATCCTTGATACTTGTGATATGTGTGGGTTTTTCCATGGAGAGAAACTGGTTATCGCAGCACAATGCGGGTAAGTATTTCCCTCGATTAAGAAATCAAGGTTTATCGAAGAAATAGGAATATCAATTCTCAACCGTGTTGAGCAACTGCACACAAAAGATCAAATAACTTGCACCCAACACAGGCAAGAGGGTTGCCAATCCCCTTGATCTCGTTATTTGCAAGCAAATGAGGTGTGTAGATAATTGTAGATACTTGTAACTTGCAAAATAAATAAAAGACAAAATAATAACAAGGATAAAATTATAAGTTTTCTAAATATAGAAGTGAATAGACCAGGGGGGCATATTGTTCTCTAGTGGCATCTCTCATGAAAACAACATATGGTGGGTAACCAAATTACTGTTGGGGAATTAATAGAAAAGTGGATAGTTATGAGATTTTCATGGAAATGATCATGTATATATAGGCATCACATCCATAAGCAAATAAGCTGACTCCTGGATGCACCTACTACAGTTACTCCACCCATCGACCGTTATCCAACATGCATCTATAGTATTAAGTAAAAGAGAGTAATGCTTTGAGAACAATCACATGATGTAGACAATGTAAACTCAACCAATATGAAGAAACCCCATCATTTTATTCATAGTGGAAGCAACACAAAGAAACACCCGTCCCCTTCTATCAGTGGGATATAGAAACTCGCCTGGTTGAATCCACTACAACGCAACCCTGTCACTGGAGAAATGCCAAACAACTTGTCCAAAGTAATTCAATAGATGAGAGAATTACGAAGCTATGATGTTCATGCAAACAAGAATCATAAAAATCAGATAAGACCACTTATTTTTCATGAATAATATGAACAGAAACCCACTTCGGATACCAACAAATACACCATACAAAAGAATTACTTCAGATAGATCAAAGTGAAGATGCGATAATCATTGTATTGAAGATCAAAAGAGAGAGAGATAGCCATCTAGATACGAACTCCATACCCATAGGTTTGTGGCGAACACACATCATAACGAGGGAACCAAGGTTGATGAAGAGGCGTTCTATGATCGATCATCTCCGGTAGGATGCCAGAACGGAGCTCCAGATGGGATCGCCATGGAATAGATACTTGTGAGGTTGTAAAAAGTCTTTGGCGTATATCTTTAGAGTTTCAAGAATATTTATAGGGTAGGGAACGAGGCAAGAGGGGCCACAAGGGAGCGCCAAGTCATCAGGGCATGGCCAGGGGCGCCCTGTTGCCTTGGGGGCCCACGTCTGGCTTTGGGTTTCCTCCCAAAGCTTGTAGGTCTTCTTTTGGTCCACAAAAATAATAAAAACGTTATGTGGCAATTGCACTTCATTCGATACTGAAAATCTGAAAAACAAATAACACGAAGACAATAGCAACTGGCACTTGGCACTGGGTTAATAGGTTAGTGCTCAAAAATTATATAAATTGGTGAATTATGAACCAAAAAGTATCCTAGGATGATAATATAAAAACATGGAGCAACTAAAACTTATAGATACACTGCAGACGTATCAAGCATCCCCAAGCTTAATCCTTGCTCGTCATCAAGTTGGTAAATGATAAAAATAGAATTTTTGATGTGACAGGTTATCCAATGTCTAATCTTTTGCATGTATGACCATTAAGAGACGATGAATAAACAAACACCAACATAGTAATAATTAAAAGAACAAGCAACAAAATCATCAATCTTTAAAAGTACATGATTCTAAAAGAATGTTTACCCCCATTAGTCGTTCATATTAGCAAAGCATGGCATCGGCTTCACCACCTTAATACAAATGTTAAGCACCACTTTGTCCTAGTGATGTAATTGGATCATAATTTTCAAAGTGAATCAACTTTTAATTCTTCATGCAATACATGAGAGGGAGCCATGGACATAGCATAAGGTGGAATAGAATGTGGTGGTAGGTATCAAAGGGGTAAAAGTGGACAAGTTGGTCTCACATCAACTAGGCATAGCAACATGCTATGAAGATGCCCATCGGTAGATGTCAGTGCGAGGAGTAGGGATTGCCATGCAAATCATACACTAGATCAATAAGTGTATGAAAGCTCAAATGAAGCTACGTGGGATTTGCATCAAACTTGCTTGCTCATGAAGACCTCGGGCATTTGAGGAAACCCGTTATAGAAATATGCAAGCCAAGTTTATAATAATGATAATATGATTCCTACTAGCGTGTGAAAGTGACATATCATGGGACTCTCTTTATGAGGAACATGGTGCCACTTTGAGGCACAATTGTGTTTAAGGATAGTAGCAATGTCCCTTGTATCTTTTCTCTCATTCATTCATTTTTATGTTGGGATCATTTGGCCTCCCCCATTTTCATTTTCCATCTAGACTCTCTTCCTAACTTGTGGGGGAATCATAGACTCCATCATCCTTTCCTCACTCGGACAATACTTTAAAAATGATGATCATCACACTTTTATTTACTTATAACTCATGAAAGCTTGATATGAAGAATATGACTCAGTCTAATCCCTCTGGTAGTGTACCAGGATGTGCAATGATCTAGCATGAAATTTATCAACAATATGATGAATGGTGGCTTTGCCACAAATTCTATGTCGGCTCTGATCATGCAAAGAAATATGATGATGAATGAACTAGTCATATGATGTAAAGGTGGAATTTGCATGGGAATATATCTCTGAATGGATATGGAAATGCCATGTTGGGTAGGCATGTTGGCTATTTTTAGGAAGATAAAGAAAGGTCTATGTGTGACACAACACTTCATGCCACGGGGTTTGGACGCACACGCAAAGTTCGCATCGATCCTCGACGTGACAATGGGCAATGCATGGTACCAAAGAGGCTAGCAAAACATGAGGAGGTGAGATTGCATATGTCCATGGTTTCACATTAGTCATGAATAACTCATATACTTATTGCAAAGTTTTATTATATTCATCACAAATCAAAGCACTACCCGCATGCCTCAAGGGAGAGGGTTGGGAGGAGTTAATCATCGCACGACTCCGACTCGAAACAACACTAGGATTTCAACATGGAATAGAAATGCTCACACAACCCCGCCATGCCTTTTTAATATTCATAGAAACAAGGAATTAACACCTCTTAATACAACTACTTCTACGAATCAACAATGATGCATTCACACCCTTCCATATTACCATATCAATATCATTAACCCATAATTTCTCTTTATGTGCTACATGATGGTTTTGTTTATCATTCATTGAATACCTATTATTTTTGGACTAGCTTTATGACCCATGAAAATTACCAATACTGTTTATTAAATCTCAAACAAATATAAGTGAAGAATGAGAGTCCAAATATTTCTATAAAATCTACACGCCACGATGCTCAAAGAGATATTATTGAATTACTAGAGCAACCATTTAGCTCAAAAGATATAAGTGAAGCACAAAGAGTATTCTAACAAATCATGATAAATGTGTGTCTCTCTCAGGTTGATGTGTCCAAAAAATATGATTGTGGAAAACTAAACAAATAAAAATCAAACTAAAGCAAACGATGCTCCAACCAAAACTCATATCATATGATGAATAATTTTGTTTTGCTTCAAGTGACATACCGATGGATTGAAACGAAATAGGGGATGCCTTATAGGCCATCCACAAACATATATACTTGAGTCTTCCTATAATATTACCTTGGGGAGACTTGGGCATCCCCATGCTTAGGCTATTGTTGCTCCTTATTCCATTGTCCATCGAGATAGCAACCAAAACTTCAAACTTAAATCACACAAAAGTCATCACATCTTCATGTAATCCGTTAGTATAAGCAACATATCAAATAATAAGGTACTATTGTAAATTGATTCCTATTTAATTATTTTAATATGGGTATTGTATTCTAACTTCTCCATGGCTTATACCCCCCGATATAATCCATAACATCATCAAAAAAAGAAACTATGCAAGCAAAAAACAGAATCTGTCAAAAATAGAACAGTCTATAGTAATATGTAAGGAACCTGTACTTATGTAACTCCACAAATTATGAAACTTTAGGACGACCTGAGGAATGTTTCGGGCAATTCTATGTAAAAATTCAGCATAAAAAGATGTTCTAGTAAAATCATAGAAATTCGGCACTGGGCGTCAAAGTTTCTGTTTTGGCACCGTATAAATTATACTTATCATACAAGTCATCCCAAAGGTTTTAATTGGAACAAACACTAATTTAAACACAAAAACATAATCATTACAGAGGTAGTAATCATTACATCACACCAAGACAGAAAGTAAAAAAGCAAAAAATTAAGATAACTATTGCGTTGTCTCCCAACAAGCGCTATTGTTTTATGCCCCTAGCTAGGCAAAATGCATAGGATCAAGTATTGTCATAGGATCCATAAGTAGCCCTCATGATAGATTCATAAGGTGGTTTGATTCTATTTCTGGGGAAGACTTCCATCCCTTTCTTTAATGGAAATTTGAATCTTATGTTATACTCTTTCATATCAATAATTACACCTATAGTTCATAAGAAAGGTCTTCCAAGTATTATTGGACAAGTAGGATTTCATTCAGTATCAAGCACAATGAATTCTAGAGGCAAATAATTATTATTAGCAACAATGAGGACATCATTAATTCTACCTAAGGGTTTCTTAATGGTTGAATTCACAAGATGCAAGTTTAGGTAACACTCTTGAATATTAGTGAGACCAAGCACATCACATAGAGATTTGGCATTGTTGAAACACTAACATGAAGGTCACACAGAACATTTCATTCATATGTATTTATATTTATTTTGATAGTAGGTTCCCACTCATCATCCAATTTTCTAGGAATAGAAACTTCAAGTTCAAGTTTCTCATCGTATGCTTTTATCATCGCTTCCACTATATGATTACTGAAAGCCATGTTTTGTTCATTAGGATTGGGTGAGATAATAATGGATTGCAACAAGGAAATACATTCTATTAAAGATAAACTTTCATAATTATAGTACTTGTAATCAAAGAAAGTGGGAAATCACTAGTTAGTTTTAACCTCTCCAAACCCAGTATTTTAAGTTTTATCATTAGAATCACCACCCTCCAACCAACCGAGACACTCTCTAAGTAAAGTCGACTATCCTCCAGTACCTTTGTCATTAGTATTAACATAAGTACAAAAAGATTCAATAGGAGAAGTGCCAATCATTTTAAGATCTTCACTATGATTTTTGTCAAAACCGAATGCAAGAGCTTTTTCTAGGAATTCCCGCTTATGTTTCAACTTAGCAATCCTCTACCTACTTTCGTTCATAGATATTTTGATATATTTAATAGTCTCATTAAAATCATGCTTGGATGGCAAAGCTTTGGTTTTAAGAGTTTCGACATCAAGAGCAATTCTATCCATGTTCTTAGCCAAAGTATCGAGCATATGCATCTTTTCCTCTACCATAGTATTAAATTTTTTTGAGAATTAATGAATTATTTTATAGTGTTTTCAAGATCATAGGTGAATTTATTATTTTATTAGTAGAATTATTTACAGAATAATTACCATAGCAATTTCCATAACCATTAGAAGGATTAATGGGATATGGCCTATCGTTGAAATTAGCCCAATAGGCATTGTTATTGAAATAATTTCGAGGGATAAAATATATATCAATGGCATTATAATTTTTCTACATGAAATTTGGCAAGGGCATGCCATTAGGATCGATCAGCATGCGCATTTTTATTGGCAACCAGGTTCATAAGAGCATCCACTTGTTCACTCAGGGTAGCGATTTCCTCAACATAATTTACCTTCTTACCAATTGAAGCTCTTTCGGTATGACATTGAGAATAGTTTCCCAAGATGTTGCTTAGAAGTTTGGAGGCCTCTCCTAAGGTTACCTCCATGAAGGTACCACATGCGATAGAATCTAGAAGATCACTCAATAGAAAGTTTAGTTCCACATAGAAATTTTCGATGATCATCCACAAGTTTAAACCATGAGGAAGGCAATTTCTAACCATTAACTTAATTATATCTCAAGCTTTTGCAACTTGTTCATGATATTGTTATTTAAAATTCATTATTTGATTTCTAAGGAATATGATCTTAGCAGGAGGAAAATACTCGGCAATAAAAGCATCTTTTCACTTATCCCGTGTTCTAATACTATTACGTGGTAAAGATGAAAACCAAGCCTTATCTTTATACCTTAGTGAAAAAGGAAATAAATTTAATTTAAAAATATCATTATCCATGTCCTTTTTATTTTTCAGACGACAAAGTTCAACAAAAGTATTAAGAAGAGTTCGGGATCCTCATAAGGACTTCCCGAAAATTATTCTTTCATGACGAGATTCAGTAATGCAGCATTAATATCAAAAACATGCGCACAAGTTGTGGGCGGTATTGGACTATTAATTAAATCATTATTATTAGTATTTGCGAAGTCACACAACTTAGTAGTATCTTGAGACATGGTGACTGAGCAAGCAAAGTAACTAGTAGGTCATATAAACTAGAGAGCGAAAATGCAAACTGCTGGGGAACGTAGTAATTTCAAAACATCTGCTACGTCACACAAGGATTTATCTATGGAGAAACCAACAACGAGCAAAGGGGTAGAGAATCTTCATACCTTTGAAGATCGCTAAGCGGAAGCGTTGCTAGAACGCGGTTGATGGAGTCATACTCGCAGCGATTCAGATCGCGGTGGATACTGATCTATGCACCGAACAACAGTGCCTCTGCGTGCAACACACATGCATTCCGGTGACATCTCCAACACCTTGATCCAGCAAGGAGGAGGAGAGGCTAAGGGAGAGCTCCGGAAGCACTACGGCATGGTCACGGTGGAGCTGTGTGGTACTCCGACAGGGCTTCGCCAAGCACTACGGAGGACGACGAGGAAGAGGAGTAGAGCTGCGCCGAGAGAGAGAGAAATTGTATTGTTTGCAACCACAAAAACCTCTCTATATAGAGGGAGGAGGGTGCGCCACCCCTAGGGTTTCCACCCTAGGAGGTGTGGCATCCGTAGATGGGTGGAGGGGTGGCGCCCTAGGGTGGGCTTCGAGCCCAAGGCTGCCCCTCCACCCCTAGGGTTTGGCCCCCTCCACCCCTTGTGCGCCTTGGGCCTTAGGTGGGAGGTGCACCAGCCCACCTAGCGGCTGGTTCCCATCCACTTTTGGCCCAAGTAGCACTTTGGGGCTGGTGGACCTTCCTGGTGGACCCTCGGAACCCTTCCGGTGGTCCTGGTATATTATCGGTGATGCCCGAAACACTTCCGGCAATCAAATCCCACTTCCTATATATGAATATTTACCTCCGGACCATTCCGAAACTCCTCGTGACGTCCGGGATCTCATCCCGGACTCCGAGCAACCCTCGGTAACCATGTGTACTATTCCCATATAACCCTAGCGTCATCGAACCTTAAGTGTGTAGACCCTACGGGTTCGGGAACTATGCAGACATGACCGAGACACCTCTCCGGTCAATAACCAACAGTGGGGTCTGGGTATCCATGTTGGTTCCCACAAGTTCCACCATGATCTCATCGGATGAACCACTATGTTGGGGATTCGATCAATCCCCTATGCAATTCCCTTTGTCTACCGGTATGATACCTGCCCGAGATTCAATCTCGGTATCCCTATACCTTGTTCAATCTAGTTACCAGCAAGTCTCTTTACTCGGCCTGTAACACATCATGACGTGGCTAACTCCTTAGTCACATTGAGGTCATTATGATGATGCATTACCGAGTGGTCCCAGAGATACCTCTCCATCACACGGATTGACAAATCCAAGTCTCGACTCGTATAACCAAATAGATACTTTCGGAGATACCTGTAGTGCACCTTTATAATCACCCAGTTACGTTGTGATGTTTGATACACCGAAAGCACTCCTACGGTATCCGATTGTTGCACAATCTCTTGGTCTAAGGAAATGATACTTGACATTAGAATAGCTTTAGGAGACGAACAATACGATCTAGTGCTATGCTTAGGATTGGATCTTGTCCATCACATCATTACCCAATGATGAGATCTCGTTATCAATGACATCCAATGTCCATGATCAGGAAACCATGATCATCTATTGATCAATGAGCTATCCAACTAGAGGCTCACTAGGGGCACATTGTGATCTATATATTCACACATGTATAACAGTTTATAGTTAATACAATTATAGCATGAATAATAGACAATTATCATGAACCAGGAAATATAATAATAACCACTTTATTATTGCCTCTAGGGAATATTTCCAATAGTCTCCCACTTGCACTAGAGTCAGTAATCTAGTTACGTTATGATGAATCGAACACCCATAGAGTTATGGTGCTGATCATGTTTTTCTCGTGGAAGAGGTTTAGTCAACGGATTTGCGACATTCTGATCCGCATGTACTTTACAAATATCTATATCTCCATCCTGGATGTATCCACGTATGGAGTTGAAGCGACGCTTGATGTGCTTGGTCTTCTTCTGAAACATGGGCTCCTTTGCAATGGCAATAGCTCCTGTGTTGTCACAGAAGAGAGTCATCGGGTCTGGCGCACTTGGAATTACTCCTAGGTCGGTGATGAACTCCTTGATCCAGACTTCTTCATGTGCTACTTCCGAAGCAGCTATGTACTCCGCTTCACATGTAGATGCCGCCACGATGGTTTGCTTTCAACTACACCAGCTAACTGCCCCATTATTCAAAATATACACATATCTGGTTTGTGACTTAGGCTCATCCGGATCTGTGTCGAAGCTAGCATCGACGTAACCCTTTACGACGAGCTCTTCAGCACTTCCATAAACGGGAAACATATCTTTAGTCCTTTTCAGGTACTTAAGGATTTTCTTGACCGTTGTCCAGTGATCCGCTACTAGATCACTCTGGTACCTCCCTATCAAACTTATGGCAAGGTTCACATCAGGTCTGGTCCACAGCATGGCATACATAATAGAGCCTATGGCTGAAGCATAGGGGATGGTACTCATCTTTTCTCTATCTTTTGCCGTGGTCGGGCGTTGAGTCATACTCAACCTCACACCTTGTAATACAAGCAAGAACTCGTTCTTAGCCTTATCCATATTGAACTTCTTCAATATCTTGTCAAGGTATGTGCTTTGTGAAAGACCTATGAGGTGTCTCGATCTATCTCTATAAATCTTGAGGCCTAATATGTAAGCATCTTCTCCAAGGTCCTTCATTCAAACACTCTTATTCAAATAGGCATTTATGCTTTCCAATAGTTCTCTATCATTTCCCATCAACAATATGTCATCCACATATAATATAAGAAATGCTACAGAGCTCCCACCCACTTTCTCATAAATACATGCTTCTCCATAAGTCTGTACAAACCCAAATGCTTTGATCACCTCATCAAAGAAAATGTTCCAACTCCGAGAATCTTGCACCAATCCATAGATGGAGCACCGGAGCTTGCATGCCTTGTCAGCATTGCTATGATCGACAAAACCTTCCGGCTGAATCATATACAATTCTTCCTTAAGAAACTCGTTCAGGAATGTCGTTTTGCCGTCCGTTTGCCACATTTCATAATCATAAAATGCGGCAATTGATAACATGATTTGGACCAACTTCAGCATCGCTACGGGTGAGAAGGTCTGATCGTAGTCAATCCCTTGAACTTGTCGATAACCCTTAGTGACAAGTCGAGCCATATAAATGGTCACATTACCATCTGCGTCAGTCTTCTTCTTAAAGATCCATTTACTTTCTATGGCTCGCCGATCATCAGACAAGTCCACCAAAGTCCATACTTTGTTCTCATACATGGATCCTATCTTGGATTTCATGGCCTCAAGCCATCGCTTCTTCATAGTTCGAAGGTTCACTGTTGTCCAACAACATGATTTCCATGATAGGATTGTCATACCACTCTGGTGCGGAACGTGTCCTTGTGGACCTTTGAGGTCCAGTAGCAACTTGATGTGGAGCTTCATGATCATCATCATTAACTTCTTCTCTAGCAGGTGCAGGCACCTCAGAAACATTTTCTTGTGCTGTGCTACTCTCCGGTTCCAGAGGAGGTACAATTACCTCATCAAGTTCTACTTTCCTCCCACTTACTTCTTTCAAGAGAAACTCTTTCTCTAGAAAGATCCGTTCTTGGCAACAAACACTACAAGAAATAAGGTCAATTATGACTCCCTATATTGGTCATTGATTCGTCATTGTTGTCGTTTATTGACCTTTTTTGACCAAATTTACAACCTCAACAGTTGGCCGTCAAGAATGAACAAACATAACCTTTCTAAAAAATTTGTCGCAGGTCTCTATTGACCAAAATTTTGAGTTGGTTATTACCCATTTGTGTCAGCCACGTAGGAGCTGACGTGGCCAAGCTGACGTGGCATGGCTAGAGACAAAATGGAATCATCATAAATTTCAGATCCTGGCCCAATACCTATTTTACTATTGAAAATGTCTGATTTGTTTGGGTTGAAGCATTTTTTTTCTAGAAGCACGCATATCTCAGGATAGGCCCATTAAAAATAAGTATAACAGAATAAAAGATTGCAAATAAAATGTATATTTCATTTCAGTAGCATATCACATAAATACAAAACATCATGCACCGACTCCAAGCATTAAGGTTCAATGCCTAACAAGGGCACATCAAAATAATTTTACATGTGCACAACAGAATATTTCTGCAAGTGCAAGAAAAAAGGACCGAACAAGTGCATAATCGCACATCAAGAGAGTTCCACAAAGATTGGATGAGAACCACAAGTTTCTTCTCATCCTCTTCCTCTGCACAATATGCTCTTATGACCAAGCTTTCAGACCAAGGAAACTAGTAAAATTACACGCACGATAACCAATGATAAAACAGTAGAAAATTGTTTTCTCATTCATCTAGTTATGACTTATGACCACGAAGATTGAATGTGCTTAATTGCCATGCAGGAAGGTTAAGGGCATGGATTCACAAGTTGGCAGCTGCCCCACGGTTGCATTTATTTCCAACCACACACAGGCTAACTAATTTGCATGCATGTCTGATTTCTAGTGTCTCCCAGATCTCTTCAATTCATACTTTTTTGTCAAAGAATTTGTACGAATGTTTACTGCCTCATTATAGGTTGCTCAAAATCAACTAAGTGCACTAGGCATCCATAGTTATGAAATTATTCTGGATTTTTCTATGGTAAATTTTTGGAATATCTAATTTGTGCGTGTATCTGTCAGCCATCACAACCATTTGTTTATCCAAAAGTTTAAAAATAGCATAGTTCGTTCTCTACACTGAATTTTAACTTTTATGTGTACTGTATATACACACACACGAGAAGCAGGTATTTAATTAGAAATTTTTTACGGAAATTTAATTAGTAATTTGCTGGTATAAAAAGATGGATATGTTATTACTAGACATCAAGTAGTTCTTACATTTGCTATAAACAATATATTATATAGTTACATCAAGTTGTTCTAACATGTAAAAGTATATGTACAATGGGTTCGACCTTTTATGTTGTCACGTTACTTGCATATATAGATGTATAACATACAAGAATCGTGAAGGTATGCATTGATCCGAATATACTTCGACCAAGATTGCAATACAAAAGAGTGCAAAAAAATTGCAATTAGTAAAACAGACGGGTATAAAAGTCATGCATGACCACGGAGGCTCACATGCATGTACTAGAATTAAGACTCCTTTCCTTAAATGATAATTAATTTTTTTAGTCATAATAGGAATCAGATAAGGCAATGACCTGAGTATAGCCGATAAAAAAGAATTGTTATAGCTCGTTGCTCTTGATCGTTCCTTCAAAATAGCCGATGTTAGAATTTAGTCAATTATGGTTGGCAAGATAATAATCTAACTACTACTTGGCCGATCATGTACATGCTTAAGAAGAAACTAATAAATGGGATTGAGGGCCAAAACTTAGGCGCACCAATTTTTAACAAATTTTGTAGCAGTAAACATGAGGGAGATCCATAAGTACAGTATGTTGTATATGTTTGGTAACCTGAATGTTGTATATGTTTCCATCAGGAGCTTCTAGCTTCATAACTTTAGAGATCCTGCTTCTGAAATTATTAGCAAATTTCTCTGTACGTTCTGAACAACAAACAACAAAGCAATCAGAAAATTACATATGTCTGATCAAGAAGACATTTCATCAGGACAACCGGAAGGATATTGTTCATCTATGGTCTTACCATTTCGTGACAGAAATCACCAACCATGAGCCGCAAGAAATGCTTCTGCCTATATCCATGTGATGCCAATAGAAATATGTTATATAACCATGGCTTCAAAACTTCCATTGACGACTGTCCTATTGTCGAAATGACCAGGAATAACTCAACGGCCATCATCCAGCTAGGTACACCTCCTCGTTAGCACCTTTGTCATCGGTTCCCAACACATGATGCATGCACGTATGTTCTTTCTCAAGTTTAGTATCTACGGAGTACTCCCTCCATTCCTAAATATAAGTATTTTAAAGATTTCGCCAGGAGACTACATACGAAACATAACGAGTGAATCTACACTCTAAAGTATATATATATACATCCGTATGTAGTCCCATAGTGGAACCTCTAAAAAGGCTTATATTTAGGAACAGAGAGAGTATAATATATGTAGCTGAATTTCTATGCAGATATAGCTACCTTGATGTAAACAGTGTCCATAGAGTAGAAAGGAGGTATGGACACTGATTGTTCACACAGGTTTGGTGGCAACCAGAAAATTCAAGTAATTTTGGTATAAAAAAATAGACCCAACAATATTTACATCCACCATTTCAACACAATACAAGATGTAAATGGGCATAGCTGCAACATTTCTGGAAAACATGAACGTACTCACTGCTCACGTGGAATGATAGGAAATAAAAATGTACTCCAGTGCATCAAGTAGAACGGCTGCCCGAATGGTTTGTGTACACTTGTCTTCTCCCTCAAAAAGAACAGAAGATATCATCATCACTAGAAAGAGATACTACTGTCCGTTCACGCTGTTTCATCTTCTACCACATATGAAAGAACAAACAATTGAGGGTGGGTGGTATTTGAGAAAAATAAAATACAAAAAAGATACTGAATTAATTTTGGCAGTGCATCAACATGAGGTTGATTGAGATGTAATCCCATAGAAATCCATAGTCAAAAAAGTTTATGAACAGTCCAACAATACACATGCTTCTGAAACTAAGAAAGAGAAACAATCAGCACGATAACAATTAAGCCTAAGTTAATGCCAAACCCTTTGTAAATTCTCATTTGTAGCAGAAAACGGAATACCTTGCACCACTTTATTTGATGTAATGTAGACACTTTCAACTCATTTGACAAAATTTCTATTTCTCCAGTAGCAGTCCAATTTTTCATCATGAAAACACTATTTTGTAGCAGCAATAATACTGAACATATCCAAGCAACAAAGATATATGAGCGCTTTTCAAACAGAAATCTCCTGTCTGCCCGACTCAACTAAATTTAGACATTTTGCTGAAAAAGTAGGGGGAAACATTGAGGTTCCTAGATGAAAATAATCTTAGCAGTGGCATAGTGCCTAAACAAGAAATTTTTTTATAGAAAGTCTTGTCAATTTTACAATCATCTAACACAATACAACAAAAGATTCAGTTGGAGGGGAACCTTGGAAAGATAGGAATCTTAGAAACCTAGACTTTTGGACAAGGAATAGGATGATGGAGGAATACTTATAGAGAAGAACCAAGCAGTCATTGTCGTCGCTGATGCAGGTGTCACTGGCGATCAGTCGGTTATTATGACCCTAAAATATGAAGATGTAGTACTGTGTCTTATTATGAGCAGTCGGTTTCAACCTCACATGGATGCATCTATTTGATGTGAGATAAATCAAATAAAGATGTCCAATACTGGAGCATGTTTTTTCGGAACAAACAAAAAGTAAAGTATGTGCTTCAGGCGATCTATAGATTTAGCAAGTTAATGATCTACTAGTAGAAAGACAAGAAGCCTCTCTTATCTTTGCAAACAGCAGACGCTTCTTTCAGAGTAAAATAGGAAGATGTAGTAATATGTGTTAATATCATCAGTATTTTCCAACTTCACATGGATGCACATATTTCATGCCTGATAAATGAAAGAAAATGTCTAAAACTAGAGCCATTTTTTCATTTCAGAACAAATAGAATGTAAGCTATTGCACTTCAGTATCCTGCGTTCCACCATAAACATGATCTTAAACTGCAGCAAGTTTATGCTCTAACTCTGAGGATGTAGAGAGTAGAAAGACCAGAAGGCTCTTACCTTTGTCAAGAGCCAATACTTCAGCAGAGAAGCACACACAATGGCAAGGATGCCCAAGCCCAGAGCAAAAGGGCATACATATATGCAGATGCGCAGCATACCAGCTGACACTTGTGGGTCTTGTTCTTGCAGTGCCATTATAACGGAATTTGTAGCAGCAAACAATCAACAAAATTCAGAGAAGCACATAACGGAATTATAATATATTGAATTTCTAGCAGCAAGCAAGAACTCAATAAAATTCAGAGAGGCACATAACGGAATTCTAATATACCGAATTTGTAGCAGCAAGCAAGAACTCAACAAAATTCAGAGAGGCACATAACAGTATTCTAGCAGCATAACAGTAGCAACAACTGAATTTGTAGCAGCAAGCAAGCAAGCACTTAAACAAAATTCAGAAAGACATGTAGAAAACTTCTGCAACTGTATTTTAAGCAGCAAGCAAGTAAGCAAATTAGTTGGTGAGCAATGCAATGTCTATCCCATTCAGAAGTCAGAAGCAGAGCAGGTATGTTGTCTGACAGCAGTAGTAGCACTGAACAAAATAAATTCTGATGACAGGCATGTAACCAATTCTGATAACTTCTGCAACCAATTTCTGATGACAACGCTGAGGGAGTGGCCCGTGAAGGTGAGCGTGTAGTCAGGGTACCGGTCCAGGAGGTCCCGGAGCAGGTCGCACTCCTTGTCGAGCACCCAGCCAGCGGCCCGGAGGAGGCCGTTGTGGACGTAGCCGCCGTCGAAGCGGCACTTGCCGAGGCGGTTGTCGAGGAGCAGCGCGTAGTTAGACTCGCCGCCGAGGTTGAGGCCCCGGAGCGGCCGAGGTCGAGGTAGAGCAGGTAGGGCGTGACCCGGCCCCCGGTGTCGGCGTAGGTGTGGCAGCGCACGCCATTGGAGGGGTCGAGGAGCGGGGCAGCGAGGTCGGGCTCGTAGTTGGCCATGACGAGGCGGCACATCCGGCGGACGGGCGCCAAGTTGGCCGCGGCGGCATGTCCTCAGGTGGCGCTGTCGTGGTAGCCCGTGTGGACGCACCGCTTCCACGCCCACCGCGCGCACCCGAGGCAGTAGACGCACTCCAGCAGCGGCAGCCCGCACGCCAGCGACATGTGTGGAGATTCCATCGAGCAGGCGGCGTGCGGATGTGGCAGATCCCGACGAACCTAGGGGTGGTGGCTGAAACCCTAGCCAGAATCGAATGTCAGAGATGACGGCGGCGGAGGAGTCGCGTGAGGGGAGAGACAGACACACAGAGATCACGGGGGAGAAGGGGCTTTTTTTTCATTCCAATTATTCCAAGAGAGGTGAATGAGAGACGTCAGATGGACGGCTCAGATTGGCTACAAGGGGTGATACGTGGGAAGAGTTTTCTGCGTCCTGATTGGTTCGAGATTTAACATTTACATAGACAGATGCATACCAAGTTTGTTTATGCACATTTCCTCTTAAAAGAAAAAAAATCGTCATGCACATGTACGTGAACGGCAAGCAGATATTGATTTTGGGAAAGGATATTCATGTGTAGCATACGACATGTGGAACCTTTTTCGATTCGAATGTATCTCGTAGTACCACGGATTCAAGTGTCATTAGGAAACCAATCTAAATGTCTTTATCACACGAAGGATGGGTGGGTGAGAGACGTTGGATAGGTATCGCGTGAACGGCTCAGATGGTCTGCAGTGGTGTGATCCGAGGGAGAGGGATTATGGGTCCTGATTGGATAGAGAAAGGTGATATCTAAAATAATTTCTAAGTGCTAAAAATAGAAGTGGTTTTTGGAACAAGTACCAAAACTATTTTCCCAAACGACATCACTAAATGTTTCCCTCAAGATTACCACATTTAATGGACGATAACCAACTTATTCAATTTTGATCTTTAAAGCTATTTTTGTCATTTAAACGGTTTTCTACTGAATCAGAAGGAAATCAGATGGAATCGGAAGGAAATCGGTCAAACAATTTTGCACAAGGGTGTATCTTGGAATGGCAAACAATGTTGCTAAAGGGACTTCTCGTTTTCTTTGGACGTAAAATTCATTTTCCATTTGTGGCCTTGTCGACACCTATACAAGACATGTAGGAGAAATTGTTGAGTTTTCTGCCCAGTTACCTCTATTTAAGCCTATGACCTTCTTAATTTTTTCATGGAGGACCTACACTGCGGGCATAAATAGAGCTACACATGCCAGTGACCTTTTTGGGCAATGGAATTATGACCTTCTTCGTAGAGATTGTCAAAATTTTCTACAGTTTGGACCCTCTTAGACATCTCATGACCTTTTTGTAAATTTTAGTCATAGATCTATAACCAATAAAACCGCCGTCACTATTTTTTGTCATAAACGAGCCTATTTCTTGTAGTGAAAGACTTTCCCTCAGACCTAAGATAGAAGGTATACCCAGTAGTTTCCTTAGGGTATCCTATGACGATACATTTTTCCGCTTTGGGTTTGAGCTTCTCAGGTTGAAGTTTCTTTACATAAGCATCACAGCCCCAAACTTTTAGAAATGACACCTTAGGTTTCTTGCCAAACCATAAATCATACGGTGTCGTCTCCACGGATTTAGACGGTGCCCTATTTAAAGTGAATGCGACAGTTTCCAATGCATATCCCCAAAATGATAGCGGTAAACCAGTAAGTGACATCATAGATCGCATCATATCCAATAGAGTGAGATTATGACATTCAGACCCACTGTTACGCTGCAGTGTGCCAGGCGGCGTGAGTTGTGTAACAATTCCATATTTCCTTAGGTGCGTGCCAAACTCGTGACTCAAATATTCTAATCCACGATCGAATCGTAAGAACTTTATATTCTTGTCACGTTGATTCTCCACCTCACTCTGAAATTCCTTGAACCTTTCAAAGGTTTCAGACTTGTGCTTCATTAAGTAGACATATCCATATGTACTTAAATCATCAGTGAGGGTGAGAACATAACGATAGCCACCGCGAGCCGCAACGCTTATTGGACCACATACATCGGTATGTATTATTTCCAATAAGTTGGTTGCCCGCTCCATTGTTCTGGAGAACGGAGTCTTGGTCATCTTGCCCATGAGGCTCGGTTCACATGTGTCAAATGATTCAAAATCAAGAGACTCCAAAAGTCCATCTGTATGGAGTTTCTTCATGCGCTTGACACCGACATGACCAAGGGAGTAGTGCCACAAGTATGTGGGATTATCATTATAAACTTCACATCTTTTGGTACTCGCACTATGAATATGTGTAACATCACGATCGAGATTCATCAAGAATAAACCATTGACCAGCGGGGCATGACCATAAGACATACCACTCATACAAATAGAAAAACCATTATTCTGAGAGTTAAATGAGTAGTCGTCCTGCATTAAGAAAGATCCCGATACAATGTTCATGTTCAAAGCTGGTACTAAATAACAAATATCAATGTTTAAAACTAATCCCGAAGGTAGATGTGGAGGTAGCGTGCCGATGGTGATCACATCGACCTTGGAACCATTCCCGACGCACATCTTCACCTTGTCCTTTGCTAGCCTACGCTTGTTCCACATATCCTATTTTGAGATGAAAATGTGAGCAACAACACCGGTATCTAATACCCAGGAGCTACTACGAGGGCTGGTAAGGTACACATCAATAACATGTGTATCATATATACCTTTGACGTTTCCGGCCTTCTTGTCCGCTAAGTTCTTAGGGCAATTCCGCTTCCAGTGACCGGTTCCCTTGAAGTAATAGCACTCAGTCTCTGGCTTGGGTCATTTCGTTGGCTTCTTCCTGGCAACTGGTTTACCAGGTGTGGCAACTGCTTTGCCGTATTTCTTGAAGTTCTTCTAACCCTTGCCCTTCTTGAAACTGGTGGTCTTATTGACCATCAACACTTGATATTCTGTCTTGATTTCTACCTCCGTAGATTTCAGCATTGAATACAACTCCAGAATGGTTTTCTCCATCCCTTGCATGTTTAGTTCATCACACTGCCTTTATAGCTAGGTGGAAGCTACTGGAGGATTCTGTCAATGACCGCAACATCCGGAAGTTCAACTCCCAGCTGAGTCAAGCGGTTCTGCAATCAGACATTCTGAGTATGTGCTGATTGACAGAACTATTCTCCTCCATCTTACAGCTAAAGAACTTGGGGGAGACTTCATATCTCTTGACCCGGGCATGAGCTTGAAAAACATGTTTCAGCTCCTCGAACATCTCATATGCTCCGTGTTGCTCAAAACGCCTTTGGAGCCCCGGTTCTAAACTGTAAAGCATGCCACACTGAACCAGAGAGTAGTCATCACTCCACGACTACCATGCGTTCCTAACGTCCTGGGTTGCCGCGGGAACAGGAGGATCACCTAGCGGTGCATTAAGGACATATGCCTTCTTGGAAGTAGTGAGGATGAGATTTACGTTATTATCCCAATCCGCATAGTTGCTCCTATCATGTTTCAGCTTGGTTTTCTCTAGGAACGCGTTGAAGTTGCATGAGACATTTATGTTGGCCATTGGATCTACAATATTTCTAAAGACAATTTTAGACTGAGTTCATGGTAATTAAGTTCATCTAATAAAATTACTAATGAACTCCCACTTAGATTGACATCCCTCTAGTCATCCAAGTGTTACAAGATCCACGTCGACTAGCCCGTGTCTCATCATCACGTGAGACGAACTAGTCATCAATGGTGAGCATCTCCATGCTGATCGTATCAACCATACGACTCATGTTCGACCTTTCGGTCTCCCGTATTTGAGGCCATGTCTGTACATGCTAGGCTCGTTGAGTCAACCTAAGTATTTTGCGTGTGTAAACTGGCTTACACCCGTTGTATGCGAACGTTAGAATCGATCATACCCAATCATCACGTGGTGCTTCGAGAGAAAGATCATTCGCAACTATGCACACTTAGGGGAATACATATCTCGAAATTTTAATGAGGGATCATCTTATCTTTGCTACCGTAGTTCTAAGCAATAAGATGAAAAACATGATAAACATCACATGCAATCATATAGTGACATGATATGGCCAATATTATCTTGCTCCTTTGATCTCCATCTTCGGGGCACCATGATCATCATTGTCACCGGCATGACACCATGATCTCCATCATCATGATCTCCATCATTGTGTCTCCATGAAGTTGTCATGCCAACTATTACTTCTACTACTATAGCTAATGTTTAGCAATAAAGTAAAGTAATCACATGGCGTTGCATCTCATACAATAAATTAAGATAACTCCTATGGCTCCTGCCTATTGTCATACTCATCGACATGCAAGTCGTGAATCCTATTACAAGAACATGATCAATCTGATACATCACATATGTAACATCACATCCTTTTGTCCATATCACATCACATAGCATACCCTGCAAAAAACAAGTTAGACGTCCTCTAATTGTGGTTGCAAGTTTTACATGGCTGATTATGGTTTCTGGCAAGAACGCTTCTTACCTATGTGACAGCCACAACGTTGATATGCCAATGCTATTTACCTTTGATACGTCTCCATCGTATCTACTTTTCCAAACTCTTTTGCCCTTGTTTTGGACTCTAATTTGCATGATTTGAATGGAACTAACCCGGACTAACGCTGTTTTCAGCAGAATTGCCATGGTGTTGTTTTTGTGCAGAAATAAAAGTTCTCAGAATTACATGGAAATTTACGAGGATTTTTTGTGGAATATATAAAAACATTACCGCCTCCAACCCCAACTCTATTTAGTCCCTTTCGCCCAGAAAAAAATCAGTGAGAAGAGCTCATCGCGTTTTACGATACGGAGGCGCCGCCACCACCTGTTCTTCCTCTGGAGGGCAGATCTGGAGTCCGTTCTGGGCTCCAAAGAGGGCAGATCGTCGCCGTCGTCATCACCAACCTTCCTTCATCACCAATTCCGTGATGCTCTTCATTGTTCGTGAGTAATCTCATCGTAGCCTTGTTGGACGGTGATGGGTTGGATGAGATATATCATGTAATCGAGTTAGTTTTTATGGGGATTGATCCCTAGTATCCACTATGTTGTGAGATTTATGTTGCTACTACTTTGCTTTGCTTAATGCTTGTCACTAGGACCCGAGTGCCATGATTTTAGATCTGAACCTATTATGTTTCGATCAATATATGTGTGTTCTTGATCCTATCTTGCAAGTTGTACTCACCTACTATGTGTTATGACCCGGCAACCCCGGAGTGACAATAGCCAGTACCACTCCCGGAGATGACCACAGTATGAGGAGTTCATGTATTCACTAAGTGCTAATGCTTTGTTCCGGTTCTTTATTGAAAGGAGAACCTTAATATCCCGTAGTTTCCATTAGGACCCCGCTGCCACGGGAGGGATGGACAATAGATGTCATGCAAGTTCTTTTCCTTAAGCACGTATGACTATATACGGAATACATGCCTACATTACATTGACGAACTGGAGCTAGTTACATATCTCCCCATGTTATAACTGTTGCATGATGAATGTCATCTGAAATAATTATCCAACACTGATCCAATGCCTACGAGTTTTTCCTACTGGTCCTTGCTATGTTACTTTGCCGTTACTGCTGTCAGTACTGTTGTTGTCACTATTGCTACTGTTACCGCTGCTACTCTTACTATCACACTACTTTGCTACTGAAACTTTGCTGCAGATACTAAGTCTTTTAGGTGTGGTTGAATTGACAACTCAACTGCTAATACTCGAGAATATTCTTTGGATTCTCCTTGTGTCGAATCAACAAATTTGGGTTGAATACTCTACCCTCGAAAACTGTTGCGATCCCCGATACTTGTGGATTATCAAGACTATTTTCTGGCACCGTTGCCGGGGAGGCATATCTCTATTCTCTGAGTCACTTGGGATTTACATCTGTTGATCACTATGAGGAATCCGAGAGATCCAAAAAAACTAAAGTCTTGCCATCAACTACTAGGACAGGTAAGGAACTGCCATCTAGCTCTGCACTTGATTCACCTTCAGTTATGAGTATGTTTGCGACACCACCTCCTGCTAGAAATTTTGATGTGTCACGTGTGCTTGATGATGCTACTTTTGCTATCCATGATGCTTGTGATGATTCTTTGTTTGATACTACTTTGCCACTAGGTGCATTCCTTGATGCACAAATTGCTAGAGTTACTGCGGAATGTGATGATACTTCTGTGACTGTTGAAATTATTGAAGTAGAACCTGCTATTTCACCTGTTAGAACTAGCTCTCATAGATATGAATTGCCTGATATACCTAAGGGTTATGTTATGGAGGTAGAGATAGCTGAGGACTTTCTTGCATGTAAGGATAGCTATGATCTTGAGAATTTACTGCGCAAGTGGAAGGAAAAATATATGAATGCTAGGATGAAATACGATCCTAAGTTTGCTACTTCACCCATCTTTGTGATCGATAAAGATTATGAATTTTGTGACGATCCTGAGTTAATCACTTTGGTCGAATCTGATCCTTTTCATGGTTATTAGTCTGAAATGGTTGTGGCACATCTTACCAAGATGAATGATATACTCACCCCATTACCGAGTGAGGAAAAGATCCGCCACTAATATATCCTTAAGTTGTTTCCTTTCTCGCTAAAGGATGACGCTACGACTTGGTTTACTTCTCTTGGTCCTGGTTGTTTGCGTAGTCCCCAGGATATGATCTACTACTTCTCTGAGAAATATTTTCCTGCCCATAAGAAACAAGTTGCCTTGCAGGAAATATATACCTTTGTGCAAGTTGAAGAAGAGAGTCTCCCACAAGCTTGGCGGAGGCTTCTCGAGCTACTGAATGCTTTTCCTGATCACCCTCTTGAGAAGAATGAAATACTTGATATCTTCTATAATGGACTAACCGATGCTTCTAGGGACCACCTAGATAGTTGTGCTGGTTGTGTTTTCAGGGAACGAACTGTGGAACAAGCTGAAGTTCTATTGAATAATACCTTGTGCAATGAGAATGCTTGGACTATTCCCGAACCACTCTGAAGCCAACTCCGAAGAAAAGAGGTATTCTATCCCTCTGTCCTGAAGATATGCAAGAAGCCAAGAAATCTATGCAAGAGAAAGGCATTAAATCTGAAGATGTTAAGAATCTACCACCTATCGAAGAGATCCATGGTCTTGATAACCCGACACAGGTAATAGAGGTAAATTCTCTTCGTAGATTCAATGAGAGTAATATTCCTTTTGATAAACCTGCTAGCTTATGCTTAGATGAATTTGAAATCTTTCTTGTCAAACAAGAAAGTTTCAATGACTATGTTAGCAGACAATTGGAACAGAATGCTTGTATGCTTAGTCATTTAAGTGCTTGTGTGGATATAAATATCAATGTTCTTAAGCTTTTGAGTAAACATGCCTCTATGGTCACTACTCAAGTAGAACAAGTACTTAAGGCTCAAAATGACTTGCTCAATGAGCTGAACGACAAGTCTGTTAGAGTTATCACTAGAGGTGGTAGAATGACCCAGGAACCTTCGTATCCTGAGGGTCATCCTAAGAGAATTGAACAAGATTCTCAAGGAGTTAGCACTGATGCACCTAGTCATCCTGGTATTAGGAAGAAAAAGAAAGATTATAGGAACTTGCATGCTAGCAAACCTGCCGCTGTTACACCTGAGAATCCAAATGATATCTGTGTTTCTGATGCCGAAACACAATCTGGTGATGAACATGAGCCTAGTGATAATATCGATAGTGGTGTTCATGATGATGCTCAACCTAGTAATGATAAGGATGTGGAGATTGAACCAAGTGTTGATCTTGATAACCCACAACCTAAGAACAAGAGATATGATAAGAACGACTTCATTGCTAGGAAGCATGGTAAAGAAAGAGAACCATGGGTTCAGAAACCCATGCCCTTTCCTCCCAAACCATCCAAGAAAAAGAATGATGAGGATTTTGAGCGCTTTGTTGAAATAATTAGACTTGTATTTCTGCAAATGCGTTTGACAGATATGCTCAAAATGTCTCCTTATGCTAAGTACATGAAAGATATTGTGACCAATAAAAGGAAGATACCTGAGGTTGAGATTTCCAACATGCTTTCCAACTACACCTTCAAGGGTGGAACTCCTAAGAAACTAGATGATCCCGGAGTGCCCACTATACCTTGCTCCATTTAATGCAATTATGTTAGAACCGCTTTATGCGATCTTGGAGCTGGTGTTAGTGTTATGCCTCTTTCTCTTTACCGTAGACTTGAATTGGAGAAGTTGACACGCGCTGAAATCTTCTTGCAAACGGCCGACAAATCAACTGCTCTTCCTATCGGCATTTGCGAGGATGTGCCTGTTGTGGTTGCTAACGTTACTATCTTAACGGACTTTGTTATTCTGGATATTCCCGAGGATGATGCCATGGCGGTCATCCTTGGAAGACCCTTTTGAAACATTGCAGGGGCTGTTATTGATTGCAACAAAGGCAATGTCACTTTCCATGTCAATGGTAATTGGCATACGGTGCACTTTCCGAAGAAACAATATCGAGTACATTGCATCAATGCTATTGAAAAAACTTCATCGATTCTTATTGGGAGCTTTGAATGCCACATACCTACTGTTAAGATAAAGTATGATTTACTTGTAGGGGATATACACATCCCCGTTGAGGTAACCTAGTGATTATTCAAAAATTCTCCGATTTTATGTGATTCGAAAAAGTTCTTAGAATGACCTGGTGTTGCCATGGTGTTGTTTTTGCGCAGAAATAAAAGTTCTTAGAATGACCTGGAAATTATTCAGCAGAATTGCCATGGTGTTGTTTTTGTGCAGAAATAAAAGTTCTTAGAATGACCTGGAATTTTATGAGGACTTTGTGGAATATATAAGAAATATTGGCACAAGAATCAACCGGAGACGTGAAGCGAGGAGCCCACAAGCCCAGGAGCCCCCCCCCCCCCGGCCGCGCGTGCCAGGCTTGTTGGGCCCTCGGGGCTCCGCCGCCTCCAACTCCAGCTCTATTTAGTCCCTTTCGGCCAGAAAAAAGCAGAGAGAAGAGATCATCGCGTTTTACGATATGGAGGCGCCGCCACCACCTCTTCTTCCTCTAGAGGGTAGATCTGGAGTCTGTTCTGTGCTCCGGAGAGGAGAGATCGTCGCCGTCGTCATCACCAACCTTCCTTCATCGCCAATTCCATGATACTCTTCATCGTTCGTGAGTAATCTCATCGTAGGCTTGCTGGACGGTGATGGATTGGATGAGATCTATCATGTAATCGAGTTAGTTTTGATGGGGATTGATCCCTAGTATCCACTATGTTCTGAGATTGATGTTGCTACTACTTTGCTTTGCTTAATGCTTGTCACTAGGACCCGAGTGCCATGATTTCAGATCTGAACCTATTATGTTTCCATCAATATATGTGTGTTCTTGATCCTATCTTGCAAGTTGTAGTCACCTACTACGTGTTATGACCCGGCAACCCCGGAGTGACAATAGTCGGTACCACTCGTGGAGATGACCATAGTATGAGGAGTTCATGTATTCACTAAGTGCTAATGCTTTGTTCCGGTTCTCTATTGAAAGTAGAACCTTAATATCCCGTAGTTTCCATTAGGACCCTGCTACCATGGGTGGGATGGACAATAGATGTCATGCAAGTTCTTTTCCTTAAGCATGTATGACTATATACGGAATGCATGCCTACATTACATTGACGAACTGGATCTAGTTACATATCTCCCCGTGTTATAACTGTTGCATGGTGAATGCCATCCGACATAATTATCCATCACCGATCCAATGCCTACAAGTTTTTCCTACTGGTCCTTGCTACGTTACTTTGCCGCTACTGCTGTCACTACTGCTGCTGTCACTACTGCTACTGTTACCGCTGCTACTGTTACTATCACACTACTTTGCTACTGAAACTTTGCTGCAGATACTAAGTCTTTTAGGTGTGGTTGAATTGACAACTCAACTGCTAATACTAGAGAATATTCTTTGGCTTCCCCTTGAGTCGAATCCACAAATTTGGGTTGAATACTCTAGCCTTGAAAACTGTTGCGATCCCCTATACTTGTGTGTTATCACCCTTCATACGGACCCTCTTCATCGAATCCGATGTGACTAAAGTGGGAGAGACAAACACCTGCTAGCCACCTTATGTAACAAGTGCATGTCGGTCAGTGGAACCAGTCTCACATAAGAGTACGTGTAAAGTTTGTCCGGGCCGCTTCATCCCACGATACCGAATCAAGATAAGACTAGTAACGACAAGCAATAGACAAATCATCGCCCACAACTTTTGTGTTCTACTCGTGCACAGAATCTACGCATAGAACCTGCCTTGGATGCCACAGTTGGGGAACGTAGTAATTCCAAAAAAATTCCTACGTCACACAAGGATCTATCTATGGAGAAACCAGCAACGAGCATAGGGGTAGAGCATCTTCATACCTTTGAATATCGCTAAGCGGAAGAGTTGCTAGAACGCGGTTGATGGAGTCGTACCCGCAGCGATTCAGATCGCGGTGGATTCTGATCTATGCACCGAACAACGGCGCCTCCACGTTCAAGACACGTGCAGCTCGGTGACGTCTCCAACGCCTTGATCCAGCAAGGAGGGAGGAGAAGTTGAGGAAGAGCTCTGATAGAACGACGGTGTGGTGATGGTGGAGCTGCGTGGTACTCCGACAAGGCTTCGCCAAGCACTACGAAGGACTAGGAGGAGAAGGAGTAGGGCTGCCTCGAGAGAGAGAAATTGTATTGTTTGCAGCCCCAAAACCCTCTCTATATATAGGAGAGTGGGAGGAGGGTGCGTCGCACCTAGGGTTTCCACCCTAGGAGGTGCGGCAGCCCTAGATGGGTGGTGGGGGCGCCCTAGGATGGGCTTGGAGCGCAAGGCTGCCCCTCCATGCCTAGGGTTTGGCCCCCTCCACCCATTGTGCACCTTGGGCCTTAGGTGGGAGGCACACCAGCCCACCTAGGGGCTGGTTCCCATCCACTTTTGACCCATGTAGAACTTTGGGGCTGGTGGCCCTTCCCGGTGGACACCCGGAACCCTTCTGGTGGTCCCGGTACATTACCGGTGACGCCCGAAACACTTTCGACGATCAAATCCTGACTTCCTATATATGAATCTTTACCTCCGGACCATTGCGGAACTCCCCGTGACGTGCTGGATCTCATCCGGGACTCCAAACAACCTTGGTAACCATGTATACTATTCCCATATAACCTTAGCGTCATCGAACCTAAAGTGTGAAGACCCTACGGGTTCGGGAACTATGCAGACATGACAGAGACACCTCTCCGGTCAATAACCAACAACGGGGTCTGGATATCCATGTTGGTTCCCACATGTTCCACGATGATCTCATTGGATGAAACACGATGTCGGGGATTCAATCAATCACGTATGCAATTCCCTTTGTCTACCGGTATGATACTTGCCCGAGATTAAATCGTTAGTATCCCTATACGTTGTTCAATCTCGTTACCGGAAAGTCTCTTTCCTAGTTCTGTAACACATCATACCGTGGCTAACTCCTTAATCACATTGAGCTCATTATGATGATGCATTACCGAGTGGGCCCAGAGATACCCCTCCGTCACACGGAGTGACAAATCCCAGTCTGGATTCATACAACCAAACAAATACTTTCAGAGATACCTATAGTGCACCTTTATAATCACCAAGTTACGTTGTGACGTTTGATACACCCAAAGCACTCCTACGGTATCCGGGAGTTGCACAAACTCATGGTCTAAGGAAATGATGTGGGGGAACGTTGCATGGGAAACAAAAAAATTCCTACGCACACGAAGATCTATCATGGTGATGATCATCTACGAGAGGGAGATCAGATCCACATACCCTTGTAGATCGCTAAGCGGAAGCGTTAATAAATGTGGTTGATGTAGTGGTACATCTTCACGATGCGTCCCATGAACCGTCCCACGATCCGTCTCGATCAATTGTTGAACGGACGGCACCTCCGCGTTCCGCACACGTACAGCTAGATGACGATCTCCGCCTTCTTGTTCCAGCAAGAGAGACGGGGATGTAGATGAATTCCCCGGCAGCGTGACGGCGCTCCGGTGGTGGTGGTGATCTATTCCTGCAGGGCTCTGCCCGAGCTCCGCAGAAATCCGATCTAGAGGAAGAACTACGACGTAGAGGTTTGGGGTTGCACGTGGCAAAGTGTGTCTAAAAAACCCCTAAACATCTAGTATATAAAGGAGGAGGGAGGGGCAGTCCTTGCGCCACAAGGGAGGAGCCCTTGGGTCGGCTGAAGTGGAGGAGGGAGGAGTCCTCCTCCAATCCCACTTGGATTAGGACAACTTCCTAAATTGCCCACCTCTTTTGGATTTTCCACCTTTTTCCTCATGGGCTTTCCTTGGACGACTTGACAGCCCGTTAAGCCTTATTGTGCATCCAATAAACCCATGTGGACCCCTTGGGGCGTGGTGCGCCCACCCAGTGGGCCCCCGGAACCGATTCTTCACTCCCGGTATACTCCGAGCAATGCCCGAAAACCTTCCAGAATCCAAATACCAACTTCCTATATATCAATCTTCGTTTCCGGACGATTCCGGAACTCCTCTTGACGTCCGGGATCTCATCTGGGACTCCGAAAATACTTCGGTCACCAACACATATAACTCAACTATACTAAAACGTCACCGAACCTTAAGTGTGCAGACCCTGCGGGTTCGAGAACTATGCAAACATGACCTAAGACACTCTCTGGTCAATAACCAATAGCGGGACCTAGATGTCCATATTGGCTCCCACATATTCTATGAAGATCTCTATCGGCTGAACCTCTATGTCAAGGATTCAGTTAATCCCGTATGATGTTCCCTTTGTCCTTCGGTATGTTACTTGCCCGAGATTCGATCGCCGGTAACTCCATACCTAGTTCAATGTTATTACCGGCAAGTCTCTTTAATCGTTCCGTAATACAAGATCCCGTAACTAACTCCTTAGTCACATTGCTTGCATGGCTTGTTGTGATGTTGTATTACCGAGTGGGCCCTGAGATACCTCTCCGTCACACGGTCCCTGTGTTGATCCATGCCAACCCAACAAGCACCTTTGGAGATACCTAGCACCTTCATAGTCACCCAGTTACGTTGCGACATTTGATAACCCACAAGGTATTCCTCCGGTGTCCGGGAGTTGCATGATCTCATGGTCATAGGAACAGATACATTGACATGCAGAAAATAGTAGCAATAAACTTACACGATCATATGTTACGTTCATAGTTTTGGGTCTTGTCCATCACATCATTCTCCCAATAATGTGATCCCATTATCAAGTGACAACAGTTGTCTATGGTGAGCAAACCTTGACCATCTTTGATCAACGAGCTAGTCAACTAGAGGCTCACTAGCGACAATGTGTTGTCTATGTATCCACACATGTATTTGAGTTTTCAATCAATACAATTCCAGCATGGATAATAAACGATTATCATGAATAAAGAAATATAATAGTAGCCAATTTATTATTGCCTATAGGGAATATTTCCAACAGTGTCCCACTTGCACTAGAGTCAATAATCTAGTTAACATCACTATGTGATTGCAATGAACCTAACACCAATGGGGTTTGATCATATCTTGCTTGTGAGAGAGGTTTTAGTCAATGGGTCTGAACATTTCAGATTCGTGTGTGTTTTACAAATCTCTATCTCATCCTATAGATGTTGCTACCATGCACCATTTGGAACTATTCCAAATGACTGATCCACTATACGAATCCGGTTTACTACTCATAGTTATTCGGATTAGTGTCAAAACTTGCATCGACGTAACCCTTTACGACGAACTCTTTAATCACCTCCATAATCGAGAAAAATTCCTTAGTCCACTAGTTACTAAGGATAACTTTGACCTATGTTCAGTGATTCAATCATGGATCACTCTTTGTACCCCTTGACAGACTCATGGCAAGGCACACATCAGGTGAGGTACACATCATGGCGTACTTTAGAGCCTACGGCTAAGGCATAGGGGAAAACCTTCATCCTGTCTCTTTCATATGTCGTGGTCGGGTTTTGAGTCTTACTAAAATTCACACCTTACAACATAGCCAAGAATTCCTTCTTTGTTGATCTATTTTGAACTCCTTCAAAAACTTATTAATGCATGCATTTCATTGAAAGTTCTATTTAGCGTTTTGAACTATCTGTATAGATCTTGATGCTCAATGTTCAAGTAGCTATATCCAGGTTTTCCTTTGAAAAACTCCTTTCACACAACCCTTTATGCTTTCTAGAAATTCTACATTACTTCCGAACAAGAATATGTCAACCACATATACTTATCAGGAATTCTATAGTGCTCCCACTCACTTCATTGAAAATACAAGTTTCTCATAAACCTTGTATAAACCCAAAAGCTTTGATCATCTCATCAAAGCGTATATTCCAACTCCGAGATGCTTGCACCAGTCCATAGAAGGATCGCTGGAGCTTGCATACTTATTAGCATCCTTAGGATCGACAAAACCTTCTGGTTGTATCACACACAACCTTTCCTCAAGGAAACCGTCGAGGAAAAAATGTTTTGATATCCTATGTGCAATATTTCATTAATAATGCAGCAACTTCTAACATAATTCCAACAGACTTTTAGAATCGCTATGAGTGAGAAAGTCTCGTCATAGTCAACTCTTTGAACTTGTCGGAAACATCTTTGCGACAAGTCGAGCTTTTCTTAATGGTGACTTTTCACCATCATCGTCTGTCTTCTTTTCAAAGATCCATATGTACTTAATAGTCTTACGACCATCAAGTAGTTCTTCCAAAGTATACACTTTGTTTTTATACACGAATCCTCTCTCGGATTTCATGGCCTCCAGTCATTTGCCGGAATCTGGGCCCACCATGCCTTCTCCATAGCTCGTAGGTTCATTGTTGTTCAACAACATGACCTCCAAGACAGGGTTACCGTACCACTCTGTAGGAGTACGCGTCCTTGTCGACCTACGAGGTTTGTAGTAACTTAATCCGAAGCTTAATGATCACTATCCTCAGTTTCCACTCAATTGGCGTAGGCGCCACAGGAACAACTTCCTGCACCCTGCTACACACTGTTTGAAGTGATGGTTCAAAACCTCATCAAGTTCCACCACCCTCCCACTCAATTCTTTCGAGAGAAACTTTTCCTCGAGAAAGGACCCTTTTCTAGAAACAAAACTTTGCTTCCGGATGTGAGATAGGAGGTATACCCAACTATTTTGGGTGTCCTATGAAGATGCATTTATCCGCTTTGGGTTATCATGTTGAAACTTTTCCACATAAGCATCGCAACCCCAAACTTTTAAGAAACGACAGTTTAGGTTTCTCCAAACCATAGTTCATACACTATCATCTCAACAGAAATATGTGGTCCCCTATTTAAAGTGAATGCGAGTGTCTCTGATGCATAACCCATAAACGATAATGGTAATTCGATAAGAGACATCATAGTACGCACCATATGAAATTGGGCGCGACTATGACATTCGGACACACCATCACACCATGGTGTTCTAGGTGGCATGAGATGTCAAACAATTTTCACATTTGTCCTAATTGTATACCAAACTCTCAACTCAGATATTCATCTCTATGATCATATCGTAGACATGTTACCCTCTTGTTACGACGATCTTTAACTTCACTCTGAAACTACTTGAACCTTTCAATAATTCAGACGTGTGTTTCATCAAGCAAATACACTAGTATCTACTGCGTGCCTCAACACTCATTGGACTGCATACATCCAAATGTATTACTTCCAATAAGTTACTTTCTAGTTCCATCTCACTGGAAAACGAGGCCTTCGGTCATCTTCCCATGTGGTATGATTTGCATGTCTCAAGTGATTCAAAATCAAGTGGGTCCAAATGATCCATCTGCATGGAGTTTCTTCATCGTTTATACCAATAGGTATGGTTTGCATGTCTCAAACATTTCAAAAATGAGTGAGTACAGAGATCCATCAGCATGGAGCTTCTTCATGCATTTTATACCAGCATGAATCAAGCGGCAGTGCCACAAGTAAGTGGTACTATCATTACTATTTTGTATCTTTTGGCATCAAAATTATGAACATGTGTGGCACTACGATCGAGATTCAATAAACCATTGAAGGTATTTATTCAAGCAAACAGAATAACCATTATTCTCTTTAAATGAATAATCGTATTGCAATAAACAAGATCTAATAATGTTCATGCTCAACGCAAACACCAAATAACAATTATTTAGGTTTAACACTAATCCCGATGGTAGAGGGAGCGTGCGATGTTCGATCACATCAACCTTAGAATCGTCACCTCACCCTTGCTAGTATCCATTTAATCCATAGCTATAATTTCGAGTTACTAACACTTAGCAACTGAACCGGTATCTAATACCTTGGTGCTACTAGGAGTACTAGTAAGGTACACATCAATATCACGTATATCCAATATACTTTTTTCGATTTTGCCAGCCTTCTCATCTACCAAGTATTTAGGATAGTTCCGCCTCAGTGACCGTTCCCCTCATAACAGAAACACTTAGACTCGGATTTGGGTTCAACCTTGGGTTTATTAACTAGAGCAGCAAACTTGTTTGCCGTTTCATGAATTATCCCTTCTTTCCCTTGCCCTTCTTGAAACTAGTGGTTTTACTAACCATCAACAATTGATGCTCCTATTTGATTTCTACTTTCGAAGTGTCAAACGTTGCGAATAGCTCAAGGATCATCATATGTATCCTTGATATGTTATAGTTTATCATGAAGCTCTAGTAGCTTGGTGGCAGTAACTTTGAAGAACCATCACTATCTGATCTCGAAGATTAACTCCCACGCGATTCAAGCGATTGTGGCATTCAGACAATCTGAGCACATGCTCAACGATTGAGCTTTTTTCCCTTACTTTGTAGACAAAGAATCTTGTCGAAGGTCTCATACATCTCAACAAGGGCACAAGCATGAAATCGCAATTTCATCTCTTGGAACAACTCATACGTTCCGTGACGTTCACAACATCTTTGGTGCCTCAATTCTAAGTCGTTAAGCATTACACACTGAACTATGGTGTAGTCATAAAAAACATGTATGTCAGACGTTCACAACATCCACAGACGAGCTACAACATAATTGCATAAGGTTTAGCACACCGAGCGGTGCATTAAGGACATAAGCCTTCTGCGCAACAATGAGGACAATCCTCAGTTTAAGGACCCAGTCCGCATAATTGCTACTATCATCTTTCAATTAAATTTTCTCTAGGAACATATCAAAAACAGTAGAGCTACAGCGCAAGCTACAACATTATTTGCAAAGATCTTTTGACTATGTTCATGACAATTGAGTTTAGCTAATCATAGTACTAATAACTCCCACTCAAAATAGACATCCCTCTAGTCATTCGAGTGGCGCATGATCCAAATCCACTAACTCAAGTCCGATCATCACGTGAGTTGAGTATAGTTTGAGTGGTGAACATCTCCATGTTGATCATATCAACTATATGATTAATGCTCGACCTTTCGGCCTCTTGTGTTCCGAGGCCATGTATGTACATGCTAGGCTCGTCAAGTTTAACCTGAGTGTTCTGCGTGTGCAACTGTTTTACATCCGTTGTATGTGAACGTTGAGTCTATCACACTCGATCATCACGTGGTGTCTCGAAACGCCGAACTGTCGCAACAGTGCACAGTCGGGGAGAATACAATTTTATCTTAAAATTTAAGTGAGGGATCACCTTATAATGCTACCATCGTTCTAAGAAAAATAAGGTGCATAAAAGGATTAACATCACATGCAAATCATAAGTGACATGATATGGCAATGATCTTGTGCTTCTTGATCTCCATCACCAAAGCACCGGCATGATCTTCATAATCACCAACGCCACACCATGATCTCCATCATTGTGCTGCCATCGAGGTTGCCGTGCTATCTATGCTATTACTACTAAAGCTACTACCTAGCAATATAGTAAACACATGTGCAAGCACAAACGTTAGTTTAAAGACAACCCTATGGCTCCTGCCGGTTGTCGTAGCATCGACGTGCAAGTCGATATTTAACTATTACAACATGGTTATCTCATAAATCCAATATATCATACCATGTCTTTGGCCATATCGCATCACATACATACCCTGCAAAAACAAGTTAAACATCCTCTAATTTGTTGTTGCATGTTTTACGTGGCTGCTATGGGTATCTAGTACGGTCGTATCCTACTTATGCAAAGCCACAACGGTGATATGCAAATTTCTATTTAACCTTCTCCAAGGACCGCCTCGGTCAAATCCGATTCAACTAAAGTTGAAGAAACAGACACCCGCTAGTCATCTTTATGCAACAAGTTGCATGTTAGTCGATGAAACCGGTCTCTCGTAAGCATACGAGTAAGGTTGGTCCAGGCCGCTTCAATCGAACAATACCGCCTGAATCGAGAAAAGACTAAGGAGGGCATTAAATCGAACATCAACGCCCACAAACTATTTTGTGTTCTACTCGAGATATCATCTATGCATGAACCTAGCTCATGATGCCACTGTAGGGGAACGTTGCAAGGGAAACAAAAAAATGCCTACGAACAAGAAGACCTATCATGGTGATGACCATCTACGAGAGGGAGATCAGATCCACATATCCTTGTAGATTGCTAAGAGGAAGCATTAATAAACGCGGTTGATGTAGTGGTATGTCTTCACGATCCGTCCCACGAACCTTCTCATGATTCGTCCCACGATCCGTCCTGATCAAGTGCCGAACGGACGGCACCTCCGTGTTCCGCACACGTACAGCTCGAGGATGATCTCCGCCTTCTTGATCCAGCAAGAGAGACAGATATGTAGATGAGTTCCCCAGCAGCGTGATGGTGCTCCGGTGGTGGTGGTGATCTATTCCTGCAGGGATCCGCCCGAGCTCCGGAGAAATCTGATCTAGAGGAAAAACTACGAAGTAGAGGTTCAGGGTTGCACGTGGCAAAGTTCTGTCTCAAAAAGCCAAAACCTCTAGTATATAATGGAGGAGGGAGGGGCAGGCCTTGCGCCACAAGGTTGGAGCCCTTGGGTCGCCCGAAGTGGAGGAGGGAGGAGTCCTCCTCCAATCCCACTTGGATTTGGACTCCTTCCTAAATTGCCCAACTCTTTTGGATTTTCCACATTTTCCTCATGGGCTTTCCTTGGATGACTTGCCAGCCCATTAAGCCTTATTCTGCATCCAATAAACCCATGTGTACCCCTTGGGGCATGGTGGGCCCACCCAGTGGGCCCCCGGAACCCATCCGTCACTCCCGGTACAGTGCCGGCAATGCCCGAAAACCTTCCAGAATCCAAATACCAACTTCCTATATATCAATCTTCGTTTGCGGACCATCCCGGAACTCCTCTTGATGTCCGGGATATCATCCGGGGCTCCAAAAAAAACTTCGGTCACCAACACATATAACTGAACTATATCGAAACGTCACCGAACCTTAAGTGTGCAGACCCTGCGGGTTCGAGAACTATGCAGACATGATCTGGTCAATAACCAATAGCTGGACCTGGATGTCCATATTGGCTCCCACATATTCTACAAAGATCTCTATCAGTTGAACCTGTATGTCAAGGATTCAGTTAATCTCGTATGCTGTTCCCTTTGTCCTTCAGTATGTTACTTGCCTGGGATTCTATCGTCGGTATCTCCATACCTAGTTCAATCTCGTTACCGGCAAATCTCTTTACTCGTTCCGTAATACAAGATCCCGTAACTAACTCCTTAGTCACCTTTCTTGCAAGGCTTGTTGTGATGTTGTATTACAGAGTGGGCCCCGAGATACCTCTCCGTCACACGGAGTGACAAATCCCAGTCTTGATCCATGCCAACCCAACAGACACCTTTGAAGATACTTGTAGAGAACCTTTATAGTCACCGAGTTACGTTGCAACATTTGATAACCCACAAGGTATTCCTCCGGTGTCCGGGAGTTGCATGATCTCATGGTCATAGGAACAGATACATTGACATGCAGAAAACATGAGCAATAAACTTACACGATCATATGCTACGTTCATAGTTTTGGGTCTTGTCCATCAGATCATTCTCACAATGAAGTGATCCCGTTATCCAGTGACAACACTTCTCTATGGTCACGAAACCTTGAGCATCTTTGATCAACGAGCTAGTCAACTAGAGGCTAAACTAGGGACAATGTGTTGTCTATGTATCCACACATGTATTTGAGTTTCCAATCAATACAATCCACCATGGATAATAAAATATTATCATGAATAAACAAATATAATAATAACAAATTTATTATTGCCTCTAGGGCATATTTCCAACATATGATACTTGACATTAGAAAAGCTTTAGCAGACCAACAATACGATCTAGTGCTATGCTTAGGATTTGGTCTTGTCCATCACATCATTCCCCAATGATGTGGTCCCGTTATCAATGACATCCAATGCCCATGACCAGGAAACCATGATCACCTATTGATCAACGAGCTAGCCAACTACAGGCTCACTAGGGGCCCATTGTGATCTATATATTCACACAAGAACTCCGGTTTCCGGTTAATACAATTACAGCATGAATAATAGTCAATTATCATGAACCAGGAAATATAATAATAATCACTTTTGTTATTGCCTCTAGGGCATATTTCCAACACAAACTAGTGACAAACAAAAAATAAATATTTTTGTATTTTGATTTTCTAAAGAAAGCAAGATATAACAACAAATAAAAAGATGAACAAGTTAATGAGAACTTGTGTGAAGATATTTGATAGTTGGTGATGATATTCCTTGGCAACGGCGTGAGAAATCCTTCCTAATACTTGTGATCTGCACTTGGTTTTCCTTGAAGAGGAACGGGTTATCGCATCACTACGCGGGTAAGTATTACCCTCGATTATGGAACCAAGGTTTATCGAACCAATAGTAATATCAATCCTCAACCATCTTGAGCGAGTGCACACAAAAGAGCAAACAACTTGCACCCAACGCGGGAAAGAGGGTTGTCTATCCCCTTTATCTGGTTTTTTGCAAGCAAATGGGGTGTGTAGATAATGGTAGATAGTTGTGACTTGAAAAATAAAGTAAAATACAAATAATAACAGCGAGGAAAATATAAGTTTTCCGAACATAAAAGTGAATAGACAACAACAAATGGCACAAGGCACTGGGTTAATATGTTAGTGATCAAAAATAATATAAATTGGTGAATTATGACCCAAAAAGTATTCTAGGATGATAATATAACAACATGGAGCAATTAAAAATTATATATACATTGGAGACGTGTCAAGAATCCCGAAGCTTAATCCTTGCTTGTCCTTAAGTAGGTAAATGATAAAAACAGAATTTTTGATGTGACATGCTATCCAATGTGTAATTTTTTTCCCAAATGATCATTAAGAAACGATGAATCAACAAACATCAACATAGTAATAATTATAAGCATAAGCAACAAATTCATCAATCTTTCAAAGTATATGATTCTAAAAGAATGTTTACCCCATTAGTCTTTCATATTAGCAAAGCATGGCTTCGTCTTCACCACCTTAATACAAATTTTAAGCACCACTGTGTCCTAGTCATGCAATTGGATCTTCATTTTCAAAGTGAATCAACTTTTTATTCTTCATGCAATACATGACCATGAGCCATGGACATAGCATAAGATGGAATGGAATATGGTGGTAGGTATCAAAGGGGTAAAAGTGTAGAAGATAGTCTCACATCAACTAGGCGTACCAACATGCGATAAAGATGCCCATTGGTAGATGTTAGCGCGAGGAGTAGAGATTACCATGAAAATGATGCACTAGAGCAATAAGTGTATGAAAGCTCAAATGAAGCTAAGTGGGTTGTGCTTCAATCTTGATTGCTCATGATGACCTCAGGCATTTGATGAAGCCCGTCATCGGAATATGCAAGCCAGGTTTATAATAATGATACTATGATTCCTATTAGCATGTCAAAATGGCATATTATGAGCCTCTCTTCATGAGGAACGTGGTGCCACTTTGAGGCACAATTGTGGTAAAGTATAGTAGCAAAGTCACTTGTCTATTTTCTCTCATTCATTCATTTTTATGGTGGGATCACTAGGCCTCCCCGTTTTCATTTTTCATCTCGAGTCTCATCCTGACTTGTGGGAGAATCATAGACTCGCCCATCCTTTCCTCACCGGGACAATGCTCCAATAACGATGATCTTCACACTTTTATTTACTTATAACTCTTGAAGTCCCGATAGGAAGAACTGTGACTCCATATGATCCCTCTGGCAGTGTACTAGGATGTGCAATGATATTGCGTGACATGTATCATCAATATAATGAATTGTAGCTTTGCGACAAATGCTATGTTGGCCCTATGTGATCATGCAAAGCAATATGTTGACGAATGAACTAATCATATGAAGTAACGATGGAATTTGCATGGCAATATATCTCTGAATGGATATGGAAATGCCATGTTGGATAGGTATGTTGGCTGTTTTTAGGAAGATAAATAAAGGTTTATGTGTGACCCAACACTTCACGCCACGAGGTTTGGATGCACTGGCGAAGTCCACATCGATCCTCGACGTGAGAATGGGCAATGCACGGTACCGAAGAGGTTAGCAAAATAAGAGGAGGTGATATTGCATATGTCCATGGTTTCACATTACTCGTGAAGAACTCATATACTTATTGCAAATATCTATTATATTCATCACAAATCAAATCACTACCCGCATGCCTCGAGGGAGAGGATTGGGAGGAGTTAAGCATTGCGCGACTCCAACTCGAAACAACGCTAGGATTTCAACAAGGAATTGAAATGCTTACACACCCCCGCCATGCCTTTTTAATATTCAGAGAAACAAGGAATTTACACCTCTTAATACAACTACTTCTACGAATCAACAATGATGCACTCACACCCACAATTTCTCTTTATGTGCTACATGATGGTTTTGATTATCATTCTTTGAATACCTATTATTTTTGGACTAGCTTTATGACCCATACAAATTAATAATACTGTTTATTAACTCTCAAACAAATATAAGTTAATTATGAGAGTTCAAATATTTCTATAAAATCTACAAGCCACCGTGCTCAAAAAGATAATAGGGAAGTACTAGAGCAACCATTTAACTCAAAAGATATAAGTGAAGCACAAAGAGTATTCTAAAAAATCATGATAAATGTGTGTCTCTGTCAAGGTGGTGTGTCTGAAAAAGATGATTGTCACAAACTAAACAAATAAAATGGATACGGCGCTCGAAGGAAAACTCATATCATATGATGAATAAAAATGTTGGTTCAAGTGACATACCTATGGATTGAGACGAAAGAGGCAATGCCTTCTGGGCCATCCACAAGCATAGACGCTTGAGTCTTCCTAAAATATTACCTTGGGGTGACTTGAGCATCCCCATTCTTAGTCTATTTCTGCTCCTTATTCCATTGTCCATCGCGATAACATCCAAAACTTGAAAACTAAAATCACATAAAACTCATCAAAACTTCATGTAATCTGTTAGTATAAGCAACATATCAAATACTTAGGTACTATTGTAAATTGATTCCTATTTCATTATTTTATAATAGGTATTGTACTCTAACTTGTCCATGGCTTATACCCCCCAATGTAATCCATAGCATCATCAAAAAAACTATCCAAGCAAAAAACAGAATCTGTTTAAAACAATAGTTTGTATTAATATGTAATGAACCTCTACTTATTTAACTACAAAAAATCATAAACCTTAGGATGTCACAAGGAATTTGTCAGGAAATACTATGTAAAAAATTAACTTAAAAGAATGTACCAGTAAAATCATAGAAATCCTGCACTTGGCGTTAAAGTTTATGTTTTGGCACCGTATCAATTATACTTATCATACAACTCACACCAAAAGTTTTAATTGGAACAAACACTAATTAAAACATAAAAACATAATCATTACACACGAAATAATCGTATCATCACACCAAGACAGAAAGTACAAAAGCAAAAAAATAAGATAACTATTGGGTTGCCTCCCAACAAGCGGTGTTGTTTATGCCCCTAGCTAGGCATAATGCATATGATCAACTAATGTCATTTTTGACACTCAATCCATAAGTATCCCTCATGATAGATTCATAAGGTGGTTTGATTCTCTTTCCAGGGAAGAGTTTTATTCCTTTCTTTAATGGAAATTGGAACCTTATGTTATACTCTTTCATATCAATAATTGCACCTATAGTTCGTAAGAAAGTTCTTCCCAGTATTATTGCACAAGTAGGATTGCAATCAGTATCAATCACAATGAAGTCTAGAGGCACATAATTGTTATAATCAATAATGAGGACATCATTAATTCCACCTAAGGGTTTCTTAATGGTTGAATCCGCAAGATGCAAGTTTAGGCAACACTCTTGAATATTAGTGAGACCAAGCACATCACATAGAGATTTGGTATTGTAGAAACACTAGCACCAAGATCACAAAGCATTTCATTAGTATGTATTTATATTTTTTTGATAGTAGGTTCCCACCAATCATGCAATTTTTTAGGAATATAAACTTCAAGTTCAAGTTTCTCATCATATGCTTTTATGATCGCTTCCACTATATGATTGCTGAAAGCCTTGTTTTCTTCATAAACATTGGGTGAGATAATAATGGATTGCAACAAGGAAATACGTTCTCTCAAAGATAAAATTTCATAATTAGAGTCCTTGTAATCCAAGATAGTAGGCACATCACTAGTTAATTTTAATCTATCCAAACTCACTGTTTCACTTTTATCATTAGAATCACCACCCTCTAACCAATCGGGACACTCTCCAGCGAAAGTTGACTCATCACCATTACCTTTCTCATTAGTATTCAGAGAAGTAAATTAAGATTCAACAGGATAAATGCCAATCATTTCAAGATCTTCATTATGATTTTGGTAAAAACCGAAAGGGATTGCTTTTTCTAGGAGTTCCAACTTAGCGGTCCTCTAACCACTTTCACTCATAGATATTTGGATAGATTTAATAGTTTAATTAAAATCATGCTTGCGTGGCAAAGATTTAGTTTTAAGAGTTTCAGCATCAAGAGCAATTCTATCCATGTTCTTAGCCAAAGTATCGATCGTATGCATCTTTTCCCCTACTATAGTATAGAATTTTTTTTAGAATTTATGAATTATTTTATAGTGTTTTCAAGATCAAAGGTGAATTTATTATTATTATTAGAATGATTATCATAATAACTACCATAACAATTTCCACAACCATTAGAAGGATTAGCGGGATATGGACTATCGTTGAAATTACCCCTATAGGCATTGTTAGTGAAATAATTTCGGGAGATAAATTCATATCAATGGCATTATAATTTTGCTACATCAAATTTGGAAATGGCCTGCCATTAGGATCAACATACTCATTTTTATTAGAAACCAAGTTCATAAGAGCATCCACTTTTTCACTTAGAGTAGAGATTTCCTCAACAGAATTTACCTTTTACCTATTGGAGCTCTTTCGGTATGCCATTGAGGATAGTTTTCCAAGATCTTGTACAGAAGTTTGGTGGCCTCTCCTAAGGTTACCTCCATTAAAGTACCACGTGCGGTAGAAACTAGAAGATCACTGGATACAAAGTTTAGTCTCACATAGAAATTTTGGAAGATCATCCACAAGTTTAAACCATGAGTAAGGCAATTTCTAACCACTAATTTCATCCTATATCAAGCTTGTGCAACATGTTCATGGTCTTGAAATTTAAAATTCATTATTTGATTTCTAAGGGATGTGATCTTAGCAAGAGGAAAATCCTCGGCAATAAAAGCATCTTTTCACTTATCCTGTGTTCCAATAATATTACGTGGTAAATATGAAAATCAAGCCTTAGCTTTATATCTTAGTGAAAAAGGAAATAAATTTAATTTCACAATATCATGATACACATCCTTATTATTTTTCATACGACAAAGTTCAACAAAGGTATTAATGCGAGCTACGGGATCCTCATTAGGACTTCCCAAAAATTGTTCCTTCATGACGAGATTCAGCAATGCAGCATTAATATCAAAAGCATCCCCACTAGTGGTGGGCGGTATTACACAATTTATAAAATCATTATTATTAATATTGGAGAAGTCATACAACTTAGTCGTATCTTTAGACATGGTGACCGAGCAAGCAAAGTAACGGGTAGGTCATGTAAACTAGAGAGCGAAGATGCAAACTAGTGACAAGCAAAAAATAAATATTTTTATATTTTGATTTTTTTAAGAAAGCAATATATACAACAAATAAAAAGAAAACTAGTTAATTATAACTTGGGTGAAGTTACTTGATAGTTGGTGATGATATTCTCTGGCAACGGCGCTAGAAATCCTTCCTAATACTTGTGATCAGCACTAGGCTTTCCGTGAAGAGTAACGGGTTATCGCATCACAATGTGGGTAAGTATTTCCCTCGATTATGAAACCAAGATTTATCGAACCAATAGGAATATCAATCCTCAACCATCTTGAGTGAGTGCACACAAAAGAGCAAACAACTTGCACCCACCGCGGGCAATAGGGTTGTCAATCGTCTTGATCTTGTTATTTGCAAGCAAATGGGGTGTGTCTATAATTGTAGATAGTTTTGACTTGCAAAATAAAATAAAATAATAACAGCGAGAAAAATATAAGTTTTCTGAACATAAAAGTGAATAGACCCGGGGTCCATAGTGTTTTCTAGTGGCATCCCTCATGAAAGCAACATATGATGGATTAACAAATTACTGTTGGGCAATTGATTTAATAGGGGATAGTTATGCGATTTTCATGGCAATGGTCATGTATATATAGGCATCACATCCATAAGCAAATTGGACGACTCCTGTCTGCACCTACTACCATTAGTCCACCCATCGGCCGTTGTTTAGTATGCATCTAGAGTATTGAGTACAACAGTGTAATGCTTGGAGAACAGTGACATGATGTTGACAAAGTAAACTCAACCAATATGAATTAACCCCATCATTTTATCCTTAGTGGAAGTAACACAGAGACGCAACTTGTCCGCTTCTATCACTAGGATATAGAAACTCGCCAGGTTGAGACCTACTACAACGCACTCCTCTCACTTAAGAAATACCAAACTACTTGGCCAAAGCAAATCAGTAGATCGGAGAATTATGAAGCCATGATGATCATGCCAATAAGAATCATAAAACTTAGATAAGCCTCAAATATTTTCATTAATAATATGAACATAAACCCACAATTCGTTGGATCCCAACAAATATACCATACTACAGAATTACATTGGATAGATCAAAGCGAAGATGCGATGATCATTGTATTGAAGATCAAGAGAGAGAGAGATATGTAGAAATCTAGATACTAACTAGGGAACCATAGGTCTACGGTGAACTATTCACACATCATCATGAGGGCACCAAGGTTCATGAAGAGGTGCTCTATGATCGATCCTCTTCGGTAGGATGCCAGAATGGAGCTCCAGATGGGATCGCCATGGAACAGAGACTTGTGATGGTGTAAAACATGTTTGGTTTATATCTTTAGAGTTTCAAGAATATTTATAGGCTAGGGAACAAGGCAATAGGGGCCACAGGGGAGCGCCAAGGCATGAGGGCGTGACCACCCCCCTGGCTGCGCCCTATTACCTTGGGGGACCATGTGTGACTTGAGGTTTCCTCCCAAAGCTTGTAGGTCTTATTTTGGTCCAGCAAAAATCATAAAAAAAGTTTTCTGGCAATTGGACTTGATTTGATACTGAAAACCTGAAAAACAAATAACACAAAGACAACAACAACTGGCACTAGGCACTGGGTTAATAGGTTATTGTTCAAAAATAATATAAATTGGTGAATTATGACCCAAAAAGTATCCTAGGATGATAATATAACAATATGGATCAATTAAAAATTATAGATACGTTGGAGACGTATCAAGCATCCCCAAGCTTAATCCTTGCTCGTACTCAAGTAGGTAAATGATAAAAACTGAATTTTAGATGTGTCATGCTATCCAATGTGTAATCTTTTGCATGTATGATCTTTGAGAAACATGAATCAACAAACATAAACATAGTAATAATTATAAGTATAAGCAACAAAATCATCAATCTTTCAAAGTATGAGATTCTAAAAGAATGTTTACCCCATTAGTCTTTCATATTAGCAAAGCATGGCTTCGTTTTCACCACCTTAATACAAATGTTAAGCACCACTTTGTCCTAGTCGGGCAACTGGATCCTAATTTTCAAAGTGAATCAACTTTTTATTCTTCATGAAATACATGAACGTCAGGCACGGATATAGCATAAGGTGGAATAGAATATGGTGGTAGGTATCTAAGGGGTAAAAGTGTAGAATATAGTCTCACATCAACTAGGCGTACCAACATGCTATGAAGATGCACATCGGTAGATGTCATTGTGAGTAGTTGGGATTGCCATGCAAATGATGCACTAGAGCAATAAGTGTATGAAAGCTCGAATGAAGCTAAGTGTATCAAACTTGCTTGCTCATGAAGACCTCGGGCATTTGAGGAAACCTGTCATCAGAATATGCAAGCCAAGTTTATAATAATGATAATATCATCCTACTAGCATGTGAAAATTACATATGATGATGCTCTATTTATGAGGAACATGGTGCCACTTTGAGGCACAATTGTGGTAAATGATAGTAGCAAAGTCCCTTTTCTCTTTTTCTCTCATTCGTTCATTTTTTAGGGTGGGATCATTTGGCCTCCCCAATTTTCATTTTTTGTCTGGAGTCTCTTCCTGACTTGTGGGACAATCATAGACTCCATCATCCTTTCCTCATTGGGACAATACTCTAATAACGATGATCATCACGCTTTTATTTACTTATAGCTCATGAAAACTCGATATGAAGAACTATGACTCAATATGATCCCTCTCGTAGTGTACCAGGATGTGCAATGATCTATCATGACATGTATCAACAATATAGTGAATGGTGGCTTTGCCACAAATGCTATGTCAGCTTTGTGTGATCATGCAAAGCAATATGATGATGAATGAACTAGTCATACAAAGTAACAGTGGAATTTGCATGGCAATGTATCTCTGAATGGATACGGAATTCTCACGTTTGGTAAGTATGTTGGCTGTTTTAGGAAGATGAAGAAAGGTTTATGTGTGACACATCACTTCATGCCACGGGGTTTGGATGCACCGGCGAAGTTCGCATTAATCCTCGATGTGAGAATGGGCAATGCACGGTACCGAAGAGGCTAGCAAAATATGAGGAGGTGAGATTGTGTCCATGGTTTCACATTAGTCATGAATAACTCATATACTTATTGCAAAGTTTTATTATATTCATCACAAGTCAAAGCACTACCCGGATGCCTCGAGGGAGAGGGTTGGTAGGAGTTATGCATCGGGCGACTCCGACTCGAAACAACACTAGGATTTCAACAATAAATAGAAATGCTCACACATCCCCACCATGGCTTTAATATTTAGAGAAACAAGGAATTAATACCTCTTAATACCTCTACTTGTACGAATCAACAATGATGCACTCACACCTTTTTCATATTACCATATCAATATTATTAACCCACAATTTCTCTTTATGTGTTACATGATGGTTTTGATTATCATTCATTGAATACCTATTATTTTTGGACTAGCTTTATGACCCATGCAAATTACCACTACTGTTTATAAACTCTCAAACAAATATAAGTGAAGAATGAGAGTTCAAATATTTATATAAAATGCCACCATGCTCAAAGAGATATTAGTGAAGTACTAGAGCAACCATTTAGCTCAAAAGATATAAGTGAAGCACAAAGAGTATTCTAACAAATCATGATAAATTTGTGTCTCTCTCAGGTTGGTGTGTCCAGAAAATGATGATTGTGAAAACTAAAAAAATAAAAATAAAATGAGGCTCCAAGGAAAACTCATATCATATGATGAATAAAAATGTTGCTTAAAGTGACATACCGATGGATTGAGACGAAAGAGCGGATGTCTTCTGGTACATCCACAAACTTAGACGCTTGAGTCTTCCTAAAATATTACCTTGGGGTGACTTGGGCATCCCCATTCTTAGGCTATTCCTGCTCCTTTTTCCATTGACCATCGTGATAACACCCAAAACTTGAAAACTTAAATCACACAAAACTCATCAAAACTTCATGTAATCCGATAGTATAAGAAACATATCAAATACTTAGGTACTATTGTAAATATAATCCTATTTAATTATTTTATAATAGGTATTGTACTCTAACTTCTCCATGGCTTATACCCACCGATATAATCCATAGATCGTCAAAAAACAAACTATGCAAACAAAAAACAGAATCTGTCTAAAAGAGAAGAGTTTGTAAATCAACAAGCTTCTGTTTCACCCTCCACAGTTTATCGTGTTCTTCGTGTTCTTCAAGCAAGGTAATTAAAATCTAATTTTACTGCCCCTGTAGATCTTCCTGTTTCTGTAAAATCTTCAAAAAGCGTTATTCCTCAGCTGATTCACCAGGTGAACACTTCTATGTCTAGAACACTCGATAAATTTCACTAAGTTCCTCAACTCTGGAATCCAAGACAAGAACACTTAGCGAAATTCCTCAATAACAGGATTGGTCAATTTCCTCAACTTGGGTCATTTTTGAAAATCTTCTATGAACGCATATGACCTCTTCAAATTTTTCGCACCTATACTTTGTTCACATGTACAAAATGTGTGCTGAAAAATCACTAGGTTCTCATCAACTTAACTCATTCGCAACATTTCTTGAACAAAATTGGCATACCTCATCAGATTCCTCAAAGGGTCATATTCCTCAAGTGAAGAAAATGGATAATGAGAAGAAACAAAAGGGAGGAAAGAAGGGTGACACCAACACCGCTTTTGAGATACATGACGACATTTATGATGAATATTGCTCCCCTGATGAAGCATTTTATGGAAAAGAAACAAAGGAAAATCACAAAATGCGCTTACAGAAAATTGGGAGGACATGGGCCCAAGAATGGAAGGAGTACGGATATGTGACTCCTAAATACATGAAGAAATTTGCCCTGAAGCCTCCATTCAAAAGGCCTCCTGTGGGCAATCAACAAGTTGCTGATCCAACAAGCCTTGCAACCAATGAAGACTATCCTGAAGAATGGCAAAGCAAGAGGCCAAACAACAAAAAGTTGCAAAATAGGCCGTGAAGAAATTCCAAGAGGAATATGCTGCTGCCTCCTCTTCTGCTGTTGAGGGTTCTGGCACTGAAACTGCTCTGAAGCAAGCTATTTTGTAGAAGCCAGTTGTCAAGCCAAAGTCCTCACCGGCAAATCCCTCACATAAAATTCCTCAATCAGTTCCTAAGCTGGCAGCAAACTCCGAGCTGCTGCCACACAGTCCTCACCGCCATTGAAGCTGACTACAAGTCAGAAATGGGGATTTCAATTCCCTCACGGCCCTCTGCTTCTGGCTCTGCACATACTTATTCAAGTGCAAACGTGAAGAAGAAGATGACCTCTAGGTGAGGAAGAAAGCCTATCCCTAGCAAAGTTCTCAATGTTCCTTCTGCATCACAAGAAGAAGAAGTTGATGATGAAGTACTTGTTGCTATCATCAGAAATAAGCAAGAAAGGGTCGCACTGGCCAAAGGCACAACCATTCCCCTCATGATAGATCCAAAGGTGATACTATATTTCCCCTCTGGTATGAAAATCCTCAAACACCGATTGACGACTTGAAGCTTCCACCTGGACCTAGTCACATGCTGATAGCCTTCATCAATGAGGAAAATGGAAGGTTCATTCAGCCAAGCAAGCCAGAAAGGGCCAGACTTTGAAAGAGAGCTTTCTAAAGAAAAACATTATAACTATCACCCCTGATCTGCTTCTCACCGCTCAAACTGAGATCAAAAAGTTGTGTGAAGAATACAATTCGTTTCATGCGGACTAGAAGGGCGCAAAAGTCAGATTCTTCAACATTGCTAACAAAGTCATTACTGACCACAACAAACAGGTTACATCCTCAATGCAACCTCAAATTCCTCAGGTTGGCTCCACCGTTGAACTACCTGATGACTCTGATGAAGAAATTCCTACAACTCACAAACCTGCCATGGCAGCTGACGAAATGGATGCACTTGAAGAAACTCTAGCTCCTAGGACGACTGCATCAGCCGTGCCTCCAGAATCTTCTTTAGCACCAAAATATTCACAAGTGAAGAAAGTGAATCTTCCTTCTGCAATAGAATTGAAGAACACAAAGGCTGCTGAAAAGGAAATAGCAAAGAAGAGAAAGGCTTCAAATATCTCAGAGTCCTCACAAGCAAAACGCTTGAGGACTTTGACAAATTCCTCAACTTCACCAATTGACACAACCCTTATCAACATAGCACCCTATTATGTGATGGTGCCATTTGGTGTTGAGCACGTCATTCAAGAAAGGGATAAAGAAATGGAAGATACTCGATCTGTAGCTTCCACAGAACCAAGTGCTGAAGAAGTTGAAGAAGATATAAATCTTCAATTCGTCAAGCCTCGTATCCTCAACCACAATAGAACACAAATGTGGGAGATGAAGAAAAAGATGAAGAAGTGAATATTGGCAGCACAACATGAGTTATAAATGAAGAATAATGGGAAGAGGGTCTTCCCAACTCACCATTGACAACTACAATTCCTCAAGGTCCTCAGTCCCATGCAGCCACTAAAGAAATTCATACAGGGTCTGAAGACAAGAACGCTCTGATGAAGTCCATCTCCGAGACTTAATCAGGTGCATCAGCTAAAGGCACTGCCAATCAAACAACCACTAAGGAAGTTGTCGCACCATAAATTGATGAATCTATGCAGCAAATTCCTCAAACTGAGAAAAGTGTAGCTAAAGAACATGTTCCTCAGAGTGAAGATACTGCCTCTAAACCTCATGTTGATAATCCTTAGTCTATAGTAGTCATGGCTGATATTCCTCACACTGCAGATCTTCGAAGCCTTGTGGGCCACTTCAAGCCAAATATTCAACCTAAAACTCTTCAGCCGTACTCTGGAACAAGAAGGCCCAAATTTGACAAGGCAACATTCTTTGATGAACATCACTATTTCATTGGCGCGAATGCTTTTGTCTCTCCAAGGATAAGGCGCAACAGATTCTAGACCACTACTCAGCTGAATTACTATGGCTTTGTACTCTTCAACAAGAACAAAATCATTCAACATCGGCAAATCCCTTATGCAAATATGGAGGACATTCCTTGCTTTGCTCTAGCTCTTTGTGTTGTTTTTGATGCTAGACTACTACCATTCTGCGTGGACATCTTTGACTGGAATGAGGAAATCACCTTCAATTATATGCCACCTTGCACATCTCAGGTGGAGTATCAGATGTCAACACTTGGGTTCTAGACTGGATGACTTAGAACACTCATTACAAAGCTCCTGGCACGGAGTTACTTCATGCAGTCCCAATTTCAATTCCCTCAGAGGGAGCTAGATGCATCTATGAAGAAACTGAATTGCCCAATCATATGATGCAAGTGTTGATGAAGCCTTTGGCTCCTGGAATGCTGCAAAGAACCACATTCTTCATGAAGAATATGCTATTCAATATCATCCATGGGATTCCAATAGATCTTCACGATTTCTTCATGAGGACTTTGGCCAACAATGCTCTATCACCTTTTGGTCTGAAGCTTTCTGTGTCGTGGACTATGAAATTCATCAGGGCCAGATCTACAGTTCCTAACAAGGCACATTTTCAGAATCACCTCAACTACTTGCCTCCACTTGTAGTTGTCAAGAAATCCTTCAAGCTGATTGAAGGCAAAGACAAATCTGTTATTGATGCAGGATCTTGGCCCCTTGATGGCCAATTTCGCAAAGTTGCATCTTATTCCACAAATGATGAAACTGTATCTCAAGACTCGGCTGCAAGAGGTAAAGCCCCTCATGAATCTGCACCGTGTGTGATGAGTGACCGTGAGTTTTTGCTAAGTATTCATCAGAATATTGCTCACAACCACAAATGGGTAAATGGTCAGTTTGGTGCCATTGTGCATGATCTCAATGCAACTCAGAATGTTGTGAAGAAACATCACTATTAACTTCATGAGGTCTTCAACTGTACATGGTCCATTCTGTCTCACCTCAAGACCTCTAAGGAACTGGCTGAAATGGAGTTCCAGCAAGAATTTGATTGGTCCTCGCCACCCAAGAGGAAGTTCAAGAATATTCCAGTTCCTCACTTGGTGGCCTATTCATTTTCTTCAACTCGCACAACTGATTAAGCTAAAGATCTTGACGACAAAGCTGCGACGAACTACCCCAACAACGCTGGCACTCCTCCACCAACAAGTTGATATTCTTCAGGGGTCTTAGTCCTCGGTTTTGTCCATATTCTTCACGGGAGAAATCTGAGTTAGTCTTCAAGCGGGTTGTTGAACTATATTTTCTTTAAGTTATAAACTCTCTCTCTCTTATCAAGTGTTTGGTTGTATGAGTTGGAAACTTATGTTCGGTGTTGGTCTGACACTTTTGAACAGTTTTTCCTCGCATGCTTATTCCTCATGTTGATTAATGCATGCATGCTGAAATTTGTCACACTCCACTTTCCATCATGCATTTCAATTTCCTCATGATATATGTCAAATGCCTGCATTGATTACAAGATATAGGGGAGATCTCCATGATATAAATCCTCATTGTGAATTTGTACTCGAAAGAAAATTCCTCAAATATGCACATCTTCAAGGGGAGTTTCTCTATATCTTGCATTCAAATTCCTCAAACTCCGTACTTACACTTCAAATTATCATCCCCTTGAAAACTTAACCTATTTGTCATCAATCACCAAAAGGGGAGATTGTAAGTGCATCTAGTGTGCCATAGTGATTTTAGTGTATTGAAGACTTATAGGTTAAGAGACTGATGTGCTTCTGAGTGTACACATGCTCTGTAAGTCGCTCAGGAGTTTGAGTTATTCGAAAAATATCAATCCCTAAAAATGTATGTCTTTGGCTAGAGACTTTGGTATTTCCTCAAAGACTTTGAAAGTGAGGAATTTGGTGTCTCCGTGAAGAAATTGATGCGAGGACATTGAAGCGTGAAGACTTTGATTTTCATAGTTTCATTTTCTATTTTTTTAACATAGGACCACCGTACTGTTAAAGAGGGTCGATGTAAAATTAAGGAAAAGTTTCCAAGTGATGCTTATCTCAAAGACTACACATACAAACCCTTCGAGTGAAGCCTTTGGAACTCTTCAATAGTTGAGCCAAATTCTTGAGTGACAGAGACAAAGATCTTCTAGTCTCTGAGGCATTTGCTCTAACTGGCGTGTTAGGTTTTCCCCGGTGTGAATTACCTACCAGTGAGGAACATGAGTGACATGAGGACTGTCGGGGAAATCGACACCTATGGGAAGCTCTGAGGGTCCCATGATCGTTCGACGGAGGGAGAGAGGCGGCGCCGAGAGCGGAGCTAGCTATCGGCACCGGCAAGGTCCTTTACCCAGGTTTGGGCCGCTTGGCGCGTAAAACCCTACTCCTGCTTAGTTTTGTATTAGGGCCTTATTGTAGGGTTATGTGCTACCGTAAGTTAACTGGTGATTAGGGAGTCTAAAAAGCTAAGAAGGTTCAACCCCTAGAAATGAGCCTTGGGCCTCCTTTTATCGGCAAAAGGGTCACCAAGAGTGCTCTCACGGGTTGCATAGTGCACACGGTTCACCGCTTATCTTTCTATTGTGGTGTCAGTGGCAGTAAATGCCTTGTTTGACCCCTGACCTGCAGCAAGGTGGCTTCGACACGTACCCAGGTATATTGACACCTCGGCTTTGTGCTGGCGCATGAGGGATGCGCTGGAGCAGTGGCAGACGGTGGCGTTGTGGGAGGAGGGAGCTTGTCGACCTAGCTTCCCGGCAAGGATGGCTTGCCGGGGTTTTGGATATCTACCCAGAAAGGAGGGTTTGTGTTTGAAATATGCCCAAGAGGCGATGATAAAATAGTTATTATTATATTTCCCGTTTCAAGATAATCGTTTATTGTCCATGCTATAATTGTATTGAATTAAAATATAAATGCATGTGTGGATATATAGACAAAACAATGTCCCTAGTAAGCCGCTAGTTGACTAGCCAGTTGATCAAGGATGTTTAAGGTTTTCTGACCATATTCAAGTGTTGTCACTTGATGACTGGATCACATCATTGGGAGAATGATGTGATGGACAAGACCCAAACTATAAACGTAGCATGTGATCGTGTCATTTTGTTGCTATTGTTTTCTGCGTGTCAAGTATTTATTCCTATGACCATGAGATCATGTAACTCACTGACACCGGAGGAATACCCTGTGTGTATCAAACGTCGCAACGTTAGTGGGTGACTATAAAGGTGCTCTACAGGTATCTCTGAAGGTGTGCATTGAGTTAGCATGGATCAAGACTAGAATTTTCCACTCCGTGTGACGGAGAGGTATCTCGTGGCCCACTCGGTAATACAACATCACATATAAGCCTTGCAAGCAATGTGGCTAATGTGTTAGTCACGGGATCTTGTATTACAGAACGAGTAAAGAAACTTGTTGGTAACGAGATTGAAATAGGTATAGGGATACCGACGATCAAATCTCGGGCAAGTAACATAACGAAGGACAAAGGGAATGGTATACGGAATTATATGAATCCTTGGCACAGAGGTACAATCGATAAGATCTTCGTAGAATATGTAGGATCCAATATGGACATCCATGTTCGGCAGTTGGATATTTACCCGGCACTACAGGAATCACACACTTTGCCCTCTCCCATAACAAACGGCAAAGAGGTGTTCCACCGACGGCAAAGACCTTTGACGTCTGCCTCTTGTCGACAAAGTTTCTACGTCACCTTTTGATGGCATAGTAGCTTCTTTGCCGTCTGCCTTACAGAAGCGGACGACAAAGGGATTTGCCATCAGTATTTTGCACCGGGCAGTCGGCAAAAGTCTTGAGACGCCAGCCGAGAGGAAACGCCTTCATTAGGGCTAACAGAGTCTTTGCCGTCTGCTTCCCCCTTCTCTTTGCCGTCTGCTTCCCCCCTTCTCTTTGCCGTCTGCTTCCCCCTTCTCTTTGTCGTCCGCTTCCCCCTTCTCTTTGCCGTCTGCTTCCCCCCTTCTCTTTGCCGTCTGCTGATATGAGCCAACCCATAACTGCCCTAGCCAACTCTTCTCCTTGTCGTCAGCCTAGTTAGCTAATTGAGCTCCAAGAAGAGGAGAAGAGGAGAAGAAATAGGAAAAATGAAAAGAAAGAAGAAGAAGAAGAAGAAGAAGAAGAGAAGAAGGAGAAGCAGGAGGAGGAGGAGAAGGAGGAGAAGGCCAAGGACCTTCTAGTCCTTCTCCTCCTTCTCCTCCTCCTTCTTCTCCTTCTTCTTGATTTCTTCTTCTTCTCCTCCTCCTCCTCTTTCTTCTCCTCTTTCATATTCTCCTTGCCTTAATTTCCCCAACAATGACATAATTAGCTCATTTAGCTCCAAAAAGACATTATAAGCTCAAAATGGCATACGAACCTTCGTTAGCTCATTAATATTATATACTTAGCTTGTTTTCCTCTATAATGACATAATAAGCCCATTTAGATCCAAAAAGACATAGTTAGCTAGTTTAGCTCCAAGAAGAGGTGAAGAGGAGAAGAAATAGGAAAAATGAAAAGAAAGAAGAAGAAGAAGAAGAAGAGAAGAAGGAGAAGCAGGAGGAGGAGGAGGAGGAGGATAAGGAGGAGAAGGCCAAGGAACTTCTAGTCCTTCTCCTCCTTCTCCTCCTTCTTTATTTCTCCTCTTCTTCTCCTCCTCCTCTTTCTTCTCCTATTTCATATTCTCCTTGCCTTAATTTCCCCAACAATGACATAGTTAGCCCATTTAGCTCCAAAAAAGATATTATAAGCTCAAAATGGCATAAGAACCTTGGTTAGCTCATTAATATTATATATTGAGCTTGTTTTCCTCTATAATGATATCATTAGCCCATTTAGCTCCAAAAAGACATAGTTAGCTAATTTAGCTCCAAGAAGAGGAGAAGAGGAGAAATGAAAAGGAAGAACAAAAAGAAAGAAGAAGAAGAAGAAGAAGAAGAAGAGAAGAAGGAGAAGGAGGAGGTGGAGGAGGAGGAGAAGGAGGAGAAGGCCAATGACCTTCTAGTCCTTCTCCTCCTCCTCCTCCTTCTCCTCCTTCTTCTTTATTTCTTCTTCTTATCCTCCTCCTCATCTTTCTTCTCCTCTTTCATATTATCCTTGCCTTCATTTCCCCGCTCCAAAAAGACATTATAAGCTCAAAATGGCATAATAACCTTGGTTAGCTCATTAATATTATATACTTAGCTTGTTTTCCTCTATAATGACATAATTAGCCCATTTAGCTCCAAAAAGATATATTTAGATAATTTAGCTCCAAGAAGAGGAGAAGAGGAGAAGAAATAGGAAAAATGAAAAGAAAGAAGAAGAAGAAGAAGAAGAAGAAGAAGAGAAGAAGGAGGAGGAGGAGGAGGAGTAGAAGGCCAAGGATCTTCAAGTCCTTCTCCTCCTCCTCCTCCTTCTCCTCCTTCGTCTTTATTTCTTCTTCTTCTCCTCCTCCTCCTCTTTCTTCTCCTCTTTCATATTCTCCTTGCCTTAATTTCCCCAACAATGACACAATTAGCCCATTTAGCTACAAAAACACATTATAAGCTCAAAATAGCATAAGAACCTTGGTTAGCTCATTAATATTATATACTTATATTGTTTTCCTCTATAATGATATAATTAGCTCATTTAGCTCCAAAAAGACATAGTTAGCTAATTTAGATCCAAGAAGAGGAGAAGTGGAGAAATGAAAAGGAAGATCAAAAAGAAAGAAGAAGAAGAAGAAGAAGAAGAAGAAGAGAAGAAGGAGAAGGAGGAGGACGATAAGGAGGAGAAGGCCAAGGACCTTCTAGTCCTTATCCTCCTCGTCCTCCTTCTTCTCCTTCTTATTTATGTCTTCTTCTTCTCCTCCTCCTCCTCTTTCTTCTCCTCTTTCATATTCTCCTTGCCTTAATTTACCCAACAATGACATAATTAGCCCATTTAACTCCAAAAAGAAATTATAAGCTCAAAATTGCATAAGAACCTTGGTTAGCACATTAATATTATATACTTAGCTTGTTTTCCTCTATAATGACATAATTAGCCCATTTAGCTCCAAAAGGACATAGTTAGCTAATTTAGCTCCAAGAAGAGGAGAAGAGGAGAAGAAATAGGAAAAATGAAAAGAAAGAAGAAGAAGAAAAAGAAGAGAAGAAGGAGAAGGAGGAGGAGGAGGAGGAGGAAGAGAAGGCCAAGGACCTTCTAGTCATTCTCCTCATCCTCCTTCTCCTCCTTCTTCTTTATTTCTTGTTCTTCTTCTCCTCCTCCACTTTCTTCTCCTCTTTCATATTCTCCTTGCCTTAATTTCCCCAACAATGACATAATTAGCCCATTTAGCTCCAAAAAGACATTATAAGCTCAAAATGGCATAAGAACCTTGGTTAGCTCATTAATATTATATACTTAGCTTGTTTTCCTCTATAATGACATAATTAGCCCATTTAGATCCAAAAAGATATTGTTAGCTAATTTAGCTCCAAGAAGAGGAGAACAGGAGAAATGAAAAGGAAGAACAAAAAGAAGAAGAGAAAGAGAAGAGAAGGAGAAGGAGAAGAAGGACGAGGAGAAGAAGAAGAGAAGGAGGAGAAGGAGACCTACTTATTCTCCTTCTTCTTCCCTCCTTCTTCTCCTCTTCTTCTCCTTCTTTTTCTCCTATTCTCCTCCTCCTTCTCCTTCTCCTTCTCCTCATACTCCTCCTCCTCCTCCTCCTTATTCTTGTTTTTTCTTCTCCTTCTTCTCTTCTTGCTTCTTCTATTTTTCTTCAATTTAGCTTATTTTTCCTATATATGTTGTTGTTCTTCTTCTTGTGACTTTCTTATTCCCATTTTACAGATTGGATGTACTACATGCATGGAAGCTGGCATTGGAGTGCTTTAGTTCCCGTTTTTATTTGAGTTGATGAACAATGTGGAACTATATGTATATGTATATATGGATGAACAATATATGTGCAACAATTTGTATGTATATATGGATGAAACTTTGTATGTGTTGGTTCTTTTGATATATGGAATGTACGTTGATGAACAAATGGCATTGATGAGCTTTATATGTATATCATATATGTGTTGTGACCTATTTATCATATATGTGCTAAGAATTATATATATATGTGTTGTGAAATAGAAAAAATAAACAAAAATGTGACAATATAGGCTCTTTGCCGTCTGCCAGCTGATGGCAAAGGCTTTTGCCATCAGCTGGCCGACGGCAAAGGTGCCACATGGCACCCAGCTGTGCTCCCTGGGTGTCCATATAGTCTCTTTGCCGTCTGCTTCCTGGGGGGCAGCCGGCAAAGAAGAGGGCACAGAGGAGGGGGGAGGAGGGGTAGGCAGACGACAAAGAGTGGAGGGGGGAGGAGGTTGAGCCGGACGACAAAGAAGAGGGGGAGGCAGACGGCAAAGCCTCCGTTAGCACCTAATGGAGGCAACGCCTCTCGGCTGCCGTCTCGACCTCCGTGCCGACTGATCTTATGAAAGGCTGACAGTAAAGCTTTTTGTCGTCCGCTTCGGTGAGGCTGACGGCAAAGAAGCTACAATGCCGTCGTAGTCTGACACAAAAATTTTGCCGACAGGAGTTTTCTTTGCCGTATGTGCATTACTCTTTGCCGTCTGTGTATTACTATTTGCCGTCTGTGATGGCAGACGGCAAAGAAGTTGATTCCCGTAGTGGGAGGAGGAGGAGAAGGAGGAGAAGGAAAAGGTCTTCTCCTCCTTCTCCTTCTTCTCCTCCTCCTTCTCCTCCTCCTCCTCCTCCTCCTCCTCCTTCTCCTTATCTTCTTCTTCTCTTCTTCTTCTTCTTGCTTCTTTTCATTTTCCCTATTTCTTCTCCTATTCTCCTCTTCTTGGAGCTAAATTATCTAATTATGTCTTTTTGGAGCTAAATGGGCTAATTATGTCATTTTGGAGCTAAATGGGCTAATTATGTCATTGTTGGGGAAAATGAGAATAGGAGAATATGAAAGAGGAGAAGAAAGAGGAGGAGGAGGAGAAGAAGAATCAGAAATCAAGAAGAAGGAGAAGGAGAAGGAGAAGGAGGAGGAGGAGAAAGAGGAGAAGATGGAGAAGGTCTTCTCCTCTTCTCCTCCTTCTTCTCCTCCTCCTCCTTCTCCTTCTCTTCGTCTTCTCTTCTTCTTCTTCTTCTTCCTTCTTTTCATTTTTCATTTTGCCATGGCATGAAGTTGTGGAAGGCCTTTCTCTAATCGGTCAAGCATTGACACCACTATTTGTAGATTTCCGGTCACGCATTGATAGCTCTTTGCCAAAGGTACGAAAGAGATACTCGTTGATGTTGTATTTCTCAAATGGACGTACCTTATAGTCAAAACCATTAGCGGCTTGTCTCAATTCGGTGTCCATAGAATATGAATTAGCCTACAAGTTTAATATGAAACGATTGCTACATTAGCCAAAAGTTAGACCAAGAAATGAAATGGTCCATTATTGATAATTACCGTTTGTTTGAACCAAGAGATGAAACCGGGATAGCCGCCTCCATGCTTTGCCAGAAGCTCATACTCTTCGACCGAATCATTTTGGATCACTGCTCCATCCAAGAATTTGGCGACGTATCGGATTTATGAAATATCCGGGAATAAGAGCAGTTCAAAGGAATTAGAAGTTACGGAAAAATGTGCCGAGAACTTACTCGGTGTACGACCGCACTTCTGTTAGGTTGTTGAAGATATACAACAAAATGTTTCGCCATTCTTCGATATCCAATGTTATTGGTTTCGAAGCACCAGCTGGTGCAAGCTTCCCTTTGAATAGGCTGAGCTTGGATCCACCTTTTTTGGCTTCGGATTATGCAAATGATGATTTTTGGCTTCGTAGTGTGCTGTCACAAAGTTTGCCACCTCCTTAGTAATGAATGCCTCAGCCATCGATGCTTCAATTCTATGCTTATTTTTACATTTAGCTCGAAGCATCTTCTGCATCTTCTCAGTTGCATAGCACCAACGATTTTGCACGGGCCCACCCAATCTTGCCTCAGTCGGTAGATGTAAAATCAAATGCTGCTTTGGATTAAAGAAGCCCAGCGGAAAGATCTTCTCTAACTTGCACAACAACTCCGGTGCGAACTCCTCCATGTCATCTACCATGCCAGGCGACAATTCTTTTGCACAAAGAACACGGAAGAGATAGCTCAGCTCCGCCAGTACTAGCCATTCATCCTCGGGAATAAAGCCACGTAACATCACCGACATTACCCACTTAAGCCATATGTGCCAATCATGACTCTTGAGACCGAAGATGTTTAATTTTTCAAGACTCGCTCCCCTCTTTAGATTCGCTGCATACCCATCAGGGAACATAAAGTGCATTTTGACCCACAAGATAATTTCCCTCATAGCTGGCCTTCCAAGATTGTACCAGACATTTGGCTTCGACCACTTTTGCTTTCATTTGCCTTCTCGCATGTTTTGTAACGGTCTGTGACATAGTGTCTCTTGATCGACTCTAGCCTTAGTATTATCCTTTGTCTTCCCATGTATGTCGACCAATGTACCATAAATAGCCTCTCTAATATTCTTTTCAGTGTGCATCGTGTTGGTATTGTGTGGAACAAGGAGGTCTTTGAAGTAAGGCAGATCCCACAGCATGGCTTGTGAGTCCAGGCGTGTTTTGAATTATAACCCTTGAAATACCCTGGATACTCTGGATCAGGCTCGAGGGCGTTTAGCTGATCCAGGATCCGTTGGCCTGTCAACGTAGGTGGTGCCAAGTTTTTGACAACTTTACCTTTGATAAAGTTCTTCTTGTCTTTTCTGAACTGATGGTCAGGATCCAGGAACTGTCTATGCAAGTCAAAGCAAGAATACTTCCAACCCTCCTACAACCAATGAAGCTGAAGATCTGCCTTGCATGTGGGGCATGGGAACCTTCCATGCACACACCATCTAGAGAATAGCGCATACGCTGGCAAGTCATGCATAGAGTACATGTACCACACATGCATTTTGAAGTTTTCTTTTCTAGCGGCATCGTATGTCTTGACCCCATTATCCCAAGCTTCTTTCAATTCATCCTTAAGCGGTTGCTTGTACACATTCATATTCTTCCCCGGATAATTGGGCCCTGGAATTATCAACGTCAGAAATATGTTTTTTCTTTGCATAGTCTACCTGGGGCGAGATTGAGTGGAATGACAAATAGAGGCCAACTATTGTATTGGGTTGCTGTCATGCCGAAGGGATTAAAACCATCCATGGCTATGCAGACTAGACGATTCCTTGTATCTGCCGCTTTATCCTGATGCAATCCATCGAAATGTTTCCACGCTTCCCCATCTGATGTGTGTACCGCCATCTTATTCCCATCCGCATCTAGTTCGGTTCTTTTGCCCATTTTGTGCCATGTCATCTGTCTGGCTATCTCGTCGACCATGAAAAGACGTTGAAGCCTTGGTATGATTGGCATATACCGAAGAACACTAACTGCGATTTTGGTCTGCCTCTTCTCACCCATACTGTTGTCTACCACAAGATATCTGCACGACTCCCAATTGGGAAAATAGTCCAAGTGTGCATACTCCTTCCTAAATAAGACACATCCTTTCTCACATGCATCTATCTTCTCATAGGGCATCTTCAGTACACGAACTATTTTGTCCGACTGGTACAGGTTTGCAGGCATAACATGGCCTTTGGGTAGAAAGCGTCCAAATAGTGTCATCATCGCGTCGTAGATTTCTCTTCCCAAGTTGAACTGAGCCTTCAGAGCCATTACTTGTGCAATGGCATCCAGCTGACAAAGCACAGTGTGCTCGTGGAGAAGATGTTTTGAAGACTCCAACATTTCATAGAAGGCCTTTGCAGATTCCTCCATCTCATCTTCCGAATCCCGAGCATTATCAAAGTCTTTCACCATGTCTTCGATCCCGGTACCGTGCTCGTCAGTGCTACGATGAACCACCTCATCTCTGGTGCGTTGTATAGACTCACCATGAAATGTCCAAACCGTATAATTAGGCTTAAAACCCCTCCTCTGCAGTTGTTTAATCATTACAGCCTCTGTCCTCTTTTTATAGTTGTCGCATTCAGGACAAGGGCACCAGTTTGTTTCCTGGCCATTTGCAAATGCAGCTTTCACAAACTCCTTGGTTTTAAGAAACCATTCTTTTATCATCTCTTTCTGAATAGGGTGACCAGTGTACACCCACGCACGATCACTCATCTTGCCTAGTTACTAAACACACAAGAAATATATTTATATATAATTCAGCATATATATTCATCAGTTAAGCAAGTTCGCCAGTTTTATTTTGTCCATGCAACCTACACACTAGTAGGTAAAGATAGGTCCTAATCCCACCCGAGTGTGTGTTGATTGGGTTCATTTTCCCATGCTCTGCTGCAGATCCAGTGCAAAATTTCGACAGCACCTCCCCGCTATTCTCCTTGTACACGTCTCCGCAATAAACAGAGAGGATGTGTATCCGGAGAACAACAGGGAGGCACTGAGAAATTACGCATCGGATCCGAAACAAAGCATATGGGAAAATGAACCCAATCTACACATACTCGGGCTGTCCATGGATAGCGTTGGACAATTCGGAAGAATCGTGGTTACAAATATAAGCAAATGCATACAAATTTATAACTGTAACCCGTTCGAATGGGAGACGCATACTGGTCACGCATACTAATAAATTAATTTAATTACCTACATCTAGGAAGTTTCATCCGAAAACTGACCCACAGTAAATGAAGGGGCGAGGAGGAGATGACATTTGTACTGACCCACGAATGCAGGGGTGGAGCTCGTAGAACGCACGGGGAGGTCTTCGCACAGCAGACCTCACAGCGACGAGACAACTATCACATGTAAATCCACCCGATCAACACAAATATTTTGTGTTCATTAATAAGATCATAAAATATACGACCTAACACAAATATACGGCGTATAAACAGTTTCCCGGAGTTTCGTGTTGGGGTGTCAGGATGTCGTGTCGGGGCGTCGTGTCGGGGTGTCGGGGCATCGTGTCAAGGTGTTAGGGTGTCATTTTGTTCTTCTTCCTCTTCTTTTTTTCCTCTCCTTCCTTTTCTTCTTCTTCCATTTCTTCTTTTTCTTCTTCTTCTTGTTCTTCTCTTCTTCTTCTCCCGGCAGGAGGAGAGAAGAAAGAAAGAAGGAGGGCTCCTTCTCCTCCTCCTCCTCCTCCTTCTTCTTCTCTTCTTCTTCTCTTCTTCTTCTTCTTCCTTCTTTTCATTTTTCCTATTTCTTCTCCTCTTCTCCTTTTCTTGGAGCTAAATTAGCCAAGCATGGCTTTTTGGAGCTAAATGGGATAATTATGTCATTTTAGAGGAAAACAAGCTAAGTATATAATATTCATGAGCTAACCAAGGTTCTTATGCCATTTTGAGCTTATTATGTCATTTTGGAGGATAATTAGCTAAGTTGTGAGCTAACCAAGGTTCTTACGATGTTTTTACCCTAACTAAGCTAATTATGTCATTTTGGAGGATAATTAGCTAAGTATGTCTTTGTTAGGGAAAATAAGCTACGTGGAAGAAGAAAGAGAAGAAGCAAGAAGAGAAGAAGAAGGAGAAGAAGGAGAAGGAGAAGGAGGAGAATGAGAAGGAGGAGGAGAATGAGAAGAGAAGAAGAAGGAGAAGAACATGGAGAAGTAGGAGGAGAGAAGAAGGAGAAGAAGGAGGGCTCCTTCTCCTCCTCCTCCTTCTCCTTCTTCTTCTCTTCTTATTCTTCCTTCATTTCATTTTTCCTATTTCTTCTCCTCTTCTCCTCTTCTTTTTCTTCTTCTCATCCTCCTCCTCCTCCTCCTCTTCTCCTCTTCTTCTTCTTCTTGTTGTTCTTCCTCCTATTTCTATTTCTATTTTTCTTTATCCTTTTCTTCTACTTATTCTTCTTTTCTTCTTTTTTCTCTTCTTCTCCTTCTTATTTTTCTTATTCTCTTCTTCTGTTCTTCTTCTTCTCTTCTTATCTTCTTCGTCTCTTCTTCTTTTCTTCTTCTCCTTCTTATTTGTTTCTTCTCCTCTTCTTCTTCTTCGTCTTCTTCTTCTCCTCCTCCTCCTCCTCCACCTCTTATCCTCTTCTCCTCCTCCTCCTCTTCTTCTTCTTCCTCTTCTTTCTAATAAGCTAACTAACTAACTAACCTAACTAACCAAGGTAACTAACTCACCTAACTAATTTAACAAGCTAACTAACTAACCTAAACCTAATAAACTGCACGGAACATCACCACAACACAGAACCATACAAATTGCATGGGGGGGCTCACCGGTGGGGGCGGCTGGGGCGTCGTGGGCGTCGGGGCGTTGGGAGCTGTCGGGCGCCGGGGGTTTTGGGGCGCCGGGGGCAGTGGGGAGGCGGCGCGACACGAACTGTGAGGCGGCGACGGTGGTGGCGGCGGTGGGCGTCAGGGAGAGGAGTGGAAGAGTGGGTGGAGCGTGTGTGATTGAGTGAGAGAGAGGGGCTGGGGTGGGGGCAAAGGGCCGTTACAAACGTTAGCTCTTTGTTGTCTCCTGGTGGGCGGCAAAGAGTCTAGATTCTTTGTCGTCTGTCTCCGGACTCTTTATCGTCCGCTAGCAGACGGAAAAGAAGAGACTCGAGTTTGACCTAACGTCCCCGCAGTCAGGTGGGCCCCACCGGTAGCTTTCTTGTCTGATGTGCGGCTCTTTGCCATGTGCGGCTGACGGCAAAGAAGTGACGGATAGCAAAGACGCTCTATGCCATCAGCCAGTTCTTTGCCGTCCGCTTTGTTGAAGCTGACGACACAGACATTCTTCGCCATCATCCAGCAGATAGGAAATATCTCGCAGACGGCAAATAACTGAATTCCAGTAGTGGGGGAGTGTCTCAGGTCATGTGTGCATAGTTCTCGAACCCGCAGGGTCTGCACACTTAAGGTTCGGTGACGTTTCGGTATAGTTGAGTTATAGGTGTTGGTGACCGAAGGTTTTTCGGAGTCCCGGATGAGATCACGGATGTCCTAACGGTTTTTGGAATGGTCCGGAAATGAAGATTGATATATGGGATTGTTTCATTTGGCCTCCGGAAAGATTTCGGGCATTACCGGCAGTGTACCGGGAGTTACGAATGGGTCCCGGGTTTTTACCGGGAGGGGCCCACCCACCCGAGAGAGAACCTAATAGCCCATGGGTGGCGCACCAGCCCTTAGTAGGCTGGTGAGGCCAGCCAAGTGGGCTATTTCGGATAAGAGAAAAAATCAAGGAGAAAACAAAAAAAAAGGGAGGTGGGAAGGAAGGAAGGGACTCCTCCTTCCCCAAACCGAATTGGCGTTGGAGTCCCTCCTCTCCCACTTCAGCTGGCGCCCTAGGGTCTCCCTTGAGCCCCAAGGTTAGCCACTCCCCTCCTCCTATATATACTAGAGGTTTTAGGGCTTTTGAGACACAACTTTAGCCACGTGCAACCCTAAACCTCTACTTCGTAGTTCTTCCTCTAGATCGGTTTTCCGTGGAGCTTGGGCGAAGCCCTGGAGGAATAGATCATCACCATCACCGGTGCACCGTCACGCTGCCGGAGAACTTATCTACTTCCCTGTCTCTCTTGATGTATCAAGAAGGCGGATATTGTCATCGAGTTGTACGTGTGCTGAACGCGGACGTGCCGTCCGTTCGGTGCTAGATCGGGACGGATCGTGGGACGACGGTGATTTGAATCACAAAGCTGTTCCACTACATCAACCGCGTTTCTTGATGCTTCCCGCTTAGCGATATACAAGGGTATGTGGATCTGATCTCCCTCTCGTAGATGAACATCACCATCATAGGTCTTCGTGTGCGTAGGAAATTTTTTCTTTCCCATGCAACGTTCCCCATCAGTGGCATCATGAGCTAGGTTCATGCGTAGATGTAATCTTGAGTAAAACACAAAAGTTTTTGTGAGCATTGATGTTCGATTTGCTTCCCTCCTTAGTCTTTTCTCGATTCGGTGGTATTGTTGGATTGAAGTGGCCCGGACCAACATTACTCGTACGCTTACTAGAGACCGGTTTCATCGACTAACATGCAACTTGTTGCATAAAGATGGCTGGCGGGTGCCTGTTTCTTCAACATTAGTTGAATTGGATTTGACCATGGCGGTCCTTGGAGAGAGGTTAAATAGAAATTTGCATATCTCCGTTGTGGTTTTGCGTAAGTAAGATGCGGACATACTAGATACCCATAGCAGGCACGTAAAACGTGCAATAACAAATCAGAGGACGTCTAACTTGTTTTTGTAGGGTATACATGTGACGTGATATGGCCAAAGACATGATGTGATATATTGGATGTATGAGGCCATCATGTTGTAATAGTTAAATATCGACTTGCACGTCGATGCTATGGCAACCAGCAGGATCCATAGGGTTGTCTTTAAACTAACATTTGTGTTTGCAGATGCGTTTACTATATTGCTAGGTTGTAGCTTTAGTAGTAATAGCATAGATATCACGAGAACCTCGATGGCGAGACGATGGTGGAAATCATGGTGTGGCGCCGGTGACGATGAAGATCATGTCGGTGCTTTGGTAATGGAGATTAAGAAGCACAAGATCATGGCCATATCATGTCACTTATGAATTGCATGTGATGTTAATCCTTTTATGCACCTTATCTTGCTTAGAACGACGGTAGCATTATAAGGTGATCCTTCACTAAATTTCAAGATAAAATTGTGTTCTCCCCGACTATGCACCGTTGCGACAGTTCGTCATTTCGAGACACCACGGGATGATCAGGTGTGATAGACTCAACATTCACATACAACAGGTGCAAAACAGTTGCACACGCGGAGCAATCGGGTTAAATTTGGCGAGCCTAGCATGTGCAGACATGACCTCGAAACACATGAGACCCAAAGGTCGAGCATGAATCGTATAGTTGATATGATTAACATAGAGATGTTTACCACTGAAACTACACTCAACTCAGGTGATGATCGGACTTGAGTTAGTGAATTTGGATCATGTGACACTCAAGTAACTAGAGGGATGTCTATTTGAGTGGGAGTTTTGTCACGCCCAAGATGCGACCCTATCCTCAATTTGGCACGAAGGCCTCGTCAGGGATAGAAGCGCATCTCGTCGTGTCGCAAGAATGGATATCCTTATAAGTACATGTACTGAAAAGAAGAGGTATATATAGAGTTGGCTTACACTCGCCACAAGCTACATCAGAGTCACATCAGTACATTACATAATCATCAAGAGTAAGAGCAGGGTCCGTCTACGGACGAAAACAAACGACAAAAGAAGAACAACGTCCATCCTTGCTATCCCAGGCTGCCGGCCTGGAACCCATCCTAGATCGATGAAGAAGAAGAAGAAGAAGCAACTCCAAATGAACAATCAACGTGCTCGCGTCAAGTAACCTTTACATGTACCTGCAACTGGTGTTGTAGTAATCCGTGATCCACAGAGGACTCAGCAATCTCATTTCGAAAGGTATCAAGACTAGCAAAGCTTAATGGGTGAGGCATGGTTAAGTGGTGAGGTTGCAGCAACGGCTAAGCATATATTTGCTGGCTAAACTTACGAGTACAAGAAAGAAGAGGGGGAAGATCTACGCATAGCGGACGGGAACTACGGATGATCAAATGAATGATCCTGAGCACCTACCTACGTCAGACATAACCCCACCGTGTCCTTGATCGGAGAAGGAACTCACGAAAGAGACAGTCACGGTTACGCACACAATTGGCATATTTTAATTAAGTTAACTTCAAGTTATCTAGAACCAGTGTTAAACAAAGTTTCCACGTTGCCACATAACCGCGGGCACGACTTTCCGAAAAGATTTAACCATGGAGGGGTGCTCCAACTAGTCCTTCACAAATTACCACAAGCCGCATAGAAATCCTCAATCACGAAGCTCGCGATCTCGTCGGATTCCCTAGTGGAAAACCTCAACTCTGAGATTACCCAAAGCATCACCGGAATCCCGATGCACAAGATATCTGGTCAAACGTAAAACTAATCCAGCAAGGCCACCCAGTGTGTCGACGAACCCGATAGGAGCCGCGTATCTCGTTCTCAGGAAACACCGTCTATGCATACTGGACGGTAGCCAAACCTCGATTTGCCCCGTGGTGGCACCGCCGACTGCTAGGTGTGTGGACCAACACTCATGCGGAGCACTGGCCCGAGGGTTGATTAAATTATGCTCGTGGTCCGGAAAGTCCCTATGCAATTTTATTAGGTGATTAGGCAAATGTAGTACCAATGTTGGGACTTGCCAGACCAGCTTTAATCTAAAACGAATTATTAATGGGGTCCCCAAAACAACCACGATCGTGTTAGGAGCGCTCATTTATGGAACATAACACCGGTAGCCAGAAACTAAGGGGGCAAAGGTGGAACAAAACACCAGGCTAGAAAGGCCGAGCCTTCCACCTTTTACCAAGTATATAGGTGCATTAAATTAAATAGCAATTAATATGGTGATATAACAAGGAACCCATGCTTTCACATGGAAGCATCTGCACCAGCAACTAGCAACGCTATCAACAGGGTTAAGCAAGCAGTAACATAGCCAATCAGTGGTTTGCTAGGTTGAACAGGTTGAAGGTTTTCATGGCATTATTGAGAGGCTGATATTTAACATGTGGTAGGCAACGAGACAGAGACGGTAGCAATGGTAAAACTATCATGGCAATGATAGTAATGGTATCTGGGTAAATGGTCATCTTGCGTGAGATCCCGCTTGGAAGAACAATGCCTCCGTGAAGCAGACGAACTGATGTAGTCAAACGGGTCCTCACATCCGACACGCTTGCGGAACTCTATCGAGACGGAGGAAAACGGAAACAAGCATCAACACAGAGAATTCACCACACGGTACACAACACATATGATGCATGAGCAGCTGGATACATGCAAGACACGGCAAGACAATTCACACAATCAAACACTACACGTTAAGTGAAGTTCAATATGCAACGAGTTGCATATTGACGAAACTCCACGTTAATTATTTAGTTCTATCCCGATTAGGTACACGGCAATATTAAATGTGGTTAAACATGGCAAGAGGTGAAGCATAATTAAACTAACTATCTAGGCATTTTAAATAAGGTCGGAAATGACATATAGCACCTCCGAGACGACCTCACATGTTAATTTACAATTCTGTCCAGATCTGAACGAACAGATTTAATTGGTTGTTAAACAGCAAAACTAATAGGTTCATGAGATTCTAAGCAAGTTTCATGTAGGACACGATCAAAACGGAGCTACGGTTTAACATCTACGAGCAAAACAAGAAAACATTACAATCTACCAAAATCAGCCACATAGCATTTTCTACGCCCCACAACTACGGGCTACACAACTCCGATAAACTCAAGCAAGGCATGACACGATAGAGGGCAAGAAGAACTACTACAAACAACTCACAACAACTAGCATGGCATCATGGATCACTAGGGAAAGAAGGCAAAAAATGGCATCTCACACTCTATTTCAGACTTAGTGAAAATTACACCTCATGAAACTGCAGTTTTCGATCTGAAGCCATATTGACAGCAGAAAAACCTATAGCTACGGGACTCCAAATGGCATGAAAATTTACAGCACGCTAGAAAAACACAAGGGGTACAACTAACTCCATTGGACCAACCTCAAAAGAGGTACAGATCACAAGATGCAAGCAAGACAAGACAACAACAAAATATAACAGATTCCAGAATTAGAAATATTTCAGCACGTCCAAATCAGCACTATTTCTAGCAACTTGAGAGCAATCAAACCACACCTAAACATGCATTTATATTGCAACCAAAAATACCAGGGGCTAGACAAAACATCCAAGACCAACTCTCTAGTTGACAACTCCGTCAAACGAAGCACGGAATAAAACCTACGACATAAACAAAAGGGCATCGCGGCAAAATATCGCGCGAACTAACTTACTCGAAAGCTAAAACTAATTCCACAAAAACATATAAAATATGTGGGGTTGCAACAAAAAAATAAAGCCACACATAAATGCGAGAAAATAACCTATATACGGGAAAATAAACTAGCGGCAATTCCCTACACGCAAAAATACAAATGACCGCTCTAAAATGCATGGAAAAGTGGTTCCTAAAACATGGGAATTTCTAATACGGCCTTCGAGCAATTCGAACCCGCGCCGAAAATTAAATACGCGACTAAACCTATTGGGGCAGCACGCCAAATGATGTATTCGGCACGCTAAACGGCGTCAAATAAATATGCAAGTTGTGAAATCGTGTTCTACTCGCGAAGCTACCCCAAAACCATATAAAATACACCTCGCTCCGACTTACGGATAAAAAGTTACGGGCATTACAATATTCGTCTATTACCTAAAATTTAACTAAATCCAAAAAAAATACCTAGAATGCTACTGGGCCGAAGAGGGAGCGCAAAGTAACTAAGCTGCGCTGGGGGCGAGGGAGTGGCTCGGCTCACCTTGGGGGTGCTCTCGGGTCGGCTGGTGGAGTTGGGCCAGGTGCGCCGCGTGGGGGCGATGGGCCTCGCTGGCCTGGAGGTTTGTGCGGACGGCAGATGGGCCTCGCCTGCCAGGCTGTCCCACGGGGCGAGGGGGCACGAGCTGCCCTCGGCGTCTCCTGGTTCCCTCGACCAGGAGGTAACGGCGACGCTGGTTAGCGGCAGGCGCCGAGGAGGCACCGGCGAGGTGGCGGCAGCTGGAGTCAACGAGATGGGGAAGCGGGCCTGGGGCTCCCGGAGGCGGATCCAGCCTCGGGTCCGTCAGATCTAAAGCCGGCCGACCGTCACAGTGCTCGGGGTTGGGGCGAGGTTCCTGGAGGCTAGCGGCGGAGCTGCTCCGGGCACATCTGTTGCGCTCCGGCGAGGAGCTGGGGACGGGCCGGTGCAGCCGGGCTGGGCGCCGGCCGGCGGTGGAGGTTGGTCGCGGGGTGGCCGACGGGGAAGGCGCGGGAGCACAGCGCCATGGAGGAGCTCGGGAGGAGGAGGCTCGGGCTGCGGGGCACGGGAGCACCGGAGGCGACGGCGGTTTCGGGCCCGACAGGCGAGCTGTGGGCTCGCGGGCCCGGCGGCGCGAGGAGGAGGTGAGAGGAGGCTGCGGGAGGATTAAGGTTAGGGGTAGGTGGGGCACGGAAAACGAGGCAGAGGGGGGGTTGGCTGCCTAAATTTTTGGAGGGGGTCTATATATAGAGAAAATGGTGCTAGATTAGCCGGAATTTCGATCCGGATCCAACCGTGCGGTCGGATTTGGACGATTCCGCACGCGGGAATGGGTACGTGGTTGTGTAGGGTGGTTTACCGGAGACGAGAGGGAGAACGGGCGGCGCGGCAACGAATTTTTAAAACTCCGACAATCGTCTGACGGTAGACCGAATACGGTGCCGCTACGAGCGACCGTTCCGGTACCAGACGGTCTCCGATCGCGACGAAATTCGACATGCGGTCTAGCGATAACTAATTACGACCGCATGCCAAGTTTCACCCCGATCACAGAAAGTTTTACGCACACTTTTAAAACAGGGTTTCGAACGATGCCGTGGGCGCGTGCGAGTGCGGTCGGACTCAGAATGGGCAACGTCGAGAACCAGCAACTAATAACGGATGCAAGTTTTGAAAACCGGCGGCAACGGAGATGCCGATGCAATGCAGATGATGCGACAAAAGAAAAATAGACACACGACGAAAACGAAATAGAAGGGGAATCTTCTGGAACGTCGGCAACGGGGTGTCACAAGTTTATTAGTAATTTGATTAGTTAAACTCTAATTGTCTTGAACATAGTCTAAGTCCACTTTGTAATACTTTATGTTGTAGATCAATGGCTCACGCAGTAGCAACCCTGAATTCCAATACGTTCCTAGAGAAAGCTAAGCAGAAAGATGATGGTAGTAACTTTGTAGACTCGGCTCGTAATCTAAAGCTCATCCTACAAGCTGGGAAAAAGAATTATGTCCTTGGTGCAGCGCTAGGAGATGAACCATCCGCTACGTCTGCTCAAGATGTTTTGAACGCTTGGCAAGCACGTAAGGAGGACTACTCAGTAGTTCAATATGTAGTATTGTATGGCTTAGAACTGGGACTTCTTGAACGTCGTGGAGCATATGAGATGTTCCACGAGTTGACGTTTATCTTTCAGAAGAATGCCCGGATCGAGAGGTATGATACCTCCGATAAATTCTATGCTTACAAAACGGAGGAGAATTCTTCTGTCAGTGAACATGTGCTCAAAATGTCTGGGTACTCAAATTGTCTAGCTGAGCTGGGAGTTGAACTTCCGCAAGAGGCTATCACTGCCAGAATTCTTCAATCACTGCCACCTAGCTATAAGAGCTTTGTGTTGAACTATAACATGCAAGGGATGAACAAGTCACACAGCGATTTATTCACGATGCCGAAAGTCGCAGAGTCAGAAGTCCGGAAAGAACATCAAGTGGTGATGGTCAATAAGACCACTGGTTTCAATAGAAACGGCAAAGGCAAGAAGGGTAACTCCAAGAAGAGCGGCAAAACTATTGCCACTCCAACGAAGAAACCCAAGGTTGGACCTAAGCCGGAAACAAAGTGCTATTATTGCAAGGGGGTGGTTCACTCGAAGCGCAACTGCCCCAAGTATTTGGCTGATAAGAAGGCGGCCAACGCCAAACCAGGTATATGTGATATACATGTTATTGAAGTGTATGTAACCAACTCTCATAGTAGTGCCTGGGTATTTGATACCGGTTGGGTTGCTCACATTTGCAACTCAAAGCAGGAACTGCGGAATAAACGAAGGCTGGCGAAGGATGAAGTGATGATGCGCGTGGGAAATGGTTCCCAGGTTGATGCAATCACCGTCGGCACAGTCTCACTTCAGTTACCATCGGGATTAGTTGTGAAATTAAATAATTGTTATTCAGTGCCTATGTTAAGCATGAACATTATATCTGGATCTTGTTTATTGCGAGACGGTTACTCATTTAAGTCAGAGAATAATGGTTGTTCTGTTTTTATGAGTAATATCTTTTATGGTCATGCACCCAATGTGAGGGGTTTGTTCATATTGAATCTTGATTGTGATGACACACATATACATAACATTGAGACCAAAGGATGTTGAGTTAACAATGATAGCGCCACCTTTTTGTGGCAGTGCCGCTTAGGTCATATTGGTGTAAAGCGCATGAAGAAACTCCATGCTGATGGGCTTTTGGAGTCACTTGATTTCGAATCACTTGACACGTGCGAACCATGCCTCATGGGGAAGATGACTAAGACTCCGTTCTCCGGAACAATGGAGCGTGCAAGTGACTTGTTGGAGATCATACATACTGATGTGTGCGGTCCAATGAGTGTGGAGGCACGCGGCGGATATCATTATTTTCTCACCTTCACTCATGATTTGAGTAGGTATGGATATAGCTACTTGATGAAGCACAAGTCTGGAAAGTTTAAAAAGTTCAAGCAATTTCAAAGTGAAGTTGAAATCATTGTAACAAGAAGATCAAGTTCCTATGATCTGATCAAGGGGGCGAATATCTGAGTTTCGAGTTTGGTGCTCACTTAGGACAATGTGGAATCGTTTCACAGTTCACACTACATGGAACACCAAAGCGTAATGGTGTGTCCGAACATCGTAAGCGTACTTTGTTACATATGGTGCGATCTATGATGTCTCTTATCGATTTGCCATTATCGTTTTGGGGTTATGCATTAGAGACAATTGCATTCACTTTAAATAGGGCACCATCAAAATCCATTGAGACGAGACCATATGAGCTATGGTATGGCAAGAGGCCAAAGTTGTTGTTTCTTAAAGTTTCGGGATGCGATGCTTATGTCAAAAATGTTCAGCCTGAAAAGCTGGAACCCAAAGCCGAAAAGTGTGTCCTCATAGGTTACCCAAAAGATACAGTTGGCTAGACCTTCTATCTCAAATCCGAGGGCAAAGTGTTTGTTGCTAAGAACGGCGATTTTCCTGAGAAGGAGTTTCTCTCGAAAGAATTGAGTGGGAGGAAGATAGAACTTGATGAGGTTGTGGAACCTGTGCTCCAACAGGATGGTGGCGCAGGGCAGAGAGAAATCTCTATCGAGGCAACACCAGTTGAGGAGGAAGCTAATGATGATGATCATGAGGCTTCAGATCAAGTTACTATTGGACCTGGCAGGTCGACAAGATCACGTACTGCTCCTGAGTGGTACAGGAATCCTGTCTTATCTATCATGTTATTAGACAACAAAGAGCCTGCGAATTATGAAGAAGCAATGGTGTGACCGGATTCCAACAAATGGTTAGAGGCCATGAAGTCTGAGATAGGATCTATGTATGAAAACAAAGTATGGACTTTTGAAGTATTACCTGAAGGTCGGAATGCTCTTTAGAACAAATGGATCTTTAAGAAGAAGACGGACGCGGACGGTAATGTGACCGTTTATAAAGCTCAACTTGTGGTAAAGGGTTTTTCACAAGTTCAAGGATTTGACTACGATGAGACGTTCTCACCAGTAGCAATGCTTAAGTCCGTCCGCATCATGTTAGCAATAGCTGCATTTTTCGATTATGAAATCTGGCAGAAGGATGTCAAAAAGGGGTTCCTTAATGTTTTATTAAGGAAGAGTTGTATATGATGCAACCCGAAGGTTTTGTCGATCCAAAGAATGCTAACAAAGTATGCAAGCTCTAGCGATCCATTTATGGACTGGTGCAAGCATCTCGGAGTTGGAATAAGCGCTTTGATGAGGTGATCAAGGCATTTGGGTTTATACAAGTTGTTGGAGAATCTTGTATTTACAAGAAAGTGAGTGTGAGCTCTGTAGCGTTTATAATATTAGATGTGGATGACATATTGCTGATTGGAAACAATGTGGAGTTTTTAGAGAGCGTAAAGGATTACTTGAACAAATGTTTTTAATGAAAGACCTAGGAGGAGTTGCTTACATATTAGGCATTAAGATCTATAGGGATAGATCGAGGCGCCTAATAGGACTTTCACAAAGCACATACCTAGATTAAGTTTTGAAGAATTTCAAAATGGAGCAATCCAAGAACGGATTCTTGCCAGTGTTACAAGTTATAAAGTTGAGTAACACTCAATGTCCAGTAACTACGGAAGATAGAGAAAAGATGAGTACCATCCCCTATGCTTCAGTCATAGGGTCTATCATTTATGCAATGTTGTGCACAAGACCGGATGTCGGCCTGGCCATAAGTATGGCAGGCAGGTTTCAAAGTGATCCAGGATTGGAACACTGGGGGCGGTCAAGAATATTCTAAATTACCTGAAAAGGACTAAGGAAATGTTTCTCGTTTATGGAGGTGATGAAGAGATCGTCGTAAAGGGTTATGTCGATGCAATCTTTGACACTGATCCGGATGACTCTAAGTCTCAAACCGGATACGTATTTATTCTTAATGGGGGTGCAGTAAGCTGGTGCAGTTCGAAGCAAAGCGTCGTACCAGATTCTACATGTGAAGCGGTGTACATGGCTGCCTCGGAGGCGGCTAAGGAGGGTGTCTCGATGAAGTAGTTCATTACGGTTCTTGGAGTTGTGCCGAACGCACTAAATCAAATAACTCTGTTCTGTGACAACACTGGTGCCATTGCTCTAACCAAGGAACCAAGGTTTCACAAGAAGACCAGACACATCAAACGACGCTTCAACCTCATCCCCGACTATGTCGAAGGAGAGGACGTGAATATTTGGAAAGTGCACACGGATCTGAATGTGGCAGATCCGCTGACTAAACCTCTTCCACGAGCGAAGCATGATCAACACCAGAATTGTATGGGTGTTAGATTCATTCCAATGTAAATTGCATAGCGATGTGAGACTAGATTATTAACTCTAGAGCAAGTGGGAGACTGTTGGAAATATGGCCTAGAGGTAATGATAAAATAGTTATTATTATATTCCCTGTTTCAAGATAATCGTTTATTATCCATGCTACAATTGTATTGAATGAAATGTGTGGATATATAGACAAAAGAATGTCCGTAGTAAGCCTCTAGTTGACTAGCCAGTTGATAAAGGATGGTGAAGGTTTTCTGACCATATGCAAGTGTTCTCACATGGTGACTAGATCACATCATTGGGAGAATAGTGTAATGGACAAGACCCAAATTAGAAACGTAGCATGTGATCGTGTCATTTTGTTTCTATTGTTTTCTGCGTGTCAAGTATTCATTCCTATGACCCTGAGATCATGTAACTCGCTGACACCGGAGGAATACCTTATGTGTATCAAACATCGCAACGTTACTGGGTGACTATAAAGGTGCTCTACAGGAATCTCCGAAGGTGTCCGTTGAGTTAGCATGGATCAAGACTTAGATTTATCACCCCGTGTGAGGAGAGGTATCTCGGGTCCCACTCGGTAGTACAACATCACGTATAAGCCTTGCAAGCAATGTGGCTAATGTGTTAGTCACGGGATCTTTTATTACGGAATGAGTAAAGAGACTTGCCGGTAACGAGATTGAAATAGGTATAGGGATAGCGACGATCAAATCTCGGGCAACTAACATACCGAAGGACAAAGGAAATGGTATACGGGATTATATGAAACCTTGGCACAGAGGTTCAACCGATAAGATCTTCATTGAATATGTAGGATCTAATATGGACATCCAGCTCCAGTTATTGGATATTGACAGGGGAGTGTCTCAGGTCATGTCTGCATAGTTCTCGAACCCGCGGGGTGTGCACACTTGACGTTCGGTGAAGTTTCGGTATAGTTAAGTTATAGGTGTTGGTGACTGAAGGTTGTTCGGAGTCGCGGATGAGATCACGGACGTCACGAGGGTTTCCGGAATGGTCTAGGAAAGAAGATTGATATATAGGATTGTTTCATTTGGCCTCCGGAAAGGTTACGGGCATTACCGGCAGTGTACCGGGAGTGACGAATGGGTTTCGTGTTTTTACCGGGAGGGGCCCACCAACCAGGGAGAGAACCTAATAGCCCATGGGTGGCGCAGCATCCCTTAGTGGGCTGGTGAGGCCAGCCCAACTTGGCTATTTTGTGTAAGAGAAAAAATCAGGGAGAAAAGAAAAAAAGAGGGAGGTGGGAAGGAAGGAAGGGACTCCTCCTTCCTCAGACCGAAGTGGAGTTGGAGTCCCTCCTCTCCCACTCCGCCTGGCGCCCTAATGGCTCCCTTGATCTCCAAGGTTAGCCCCTCCCCTCCTCCTATATATACTAGAGGTTTTAGGGCTTTTGAGACACAACTTTAGCCACGTGTAACCCTAAACCTATACTTCGTAGTTCTTCCTCTAGATCGGTTTCTACGGAGCTCGGGCGAAGCCCTGCATGAATAAATCATCACCATCACTAGCTCGCCGTCACGCTACAAGAGAACTCATCTACTTCCATGTCTCTCTTGCTAGATGAAGAAGGTGAAGATCGTCATCGATCTGTACGTGTGCTGAACGCGGAGGTGTCGTTCATTCGGTGCTTGATCGGGTTCGTGGGATGGATCGTGGGACGGATCGTGGGATGACGTTGATTTCAATCACGAAGCTATTCCAATACATCAACCGCGTTTCTTAACGCTTCCCGCTTAGCGATCTACAAGGGTATGTGGATCCGATCTCCCTCTCGTAGATGAACATCACCATGATAGGTCTTCGTGTGCGTAGGACAATTTTTGTTTCCCATGCAACGTTCCCCAACAGTTTGCTGGGGTCTTGGATATCTTCCCGAGAAGGAGGGTTTCCTGGGGTCTGGCAAGTATTCCCGGCAAGGAGGGCCCGTCGGGCCTTGTGAGTCTTCCCGGCGAGGAGGGCTAGTCGGGGCCTTGTATCCTAGGCTGGTTCTTCACACCTCTGGTGGGGCGTGGTCTCGGCAAGCCTTGGGTTTACCTTCCCGTCGGCTGTCCTGGAGTGTTGCCACCAACTGTGTTGCTGGTGCCCGTGCACAAGACTGGGGCACATGAGGCCACAGTCTGTAGTGCACGGACAGGATCCCCCAGGCCTCGGCCACACACGCATGCGAGGCGTTGTTGGGCCCGGCCCAAAGTGGTGCACGGGTTTCTGCTTGGTAGCTTGGAGTCGTTGCAAGTGGCACCTCCCCACGTCACGCATCGAGCGTGCGAGGTGCAGAGGTGTGCGCACAGTGGCCTCCCCACCTCCCGAAGCATTATTGCCACGTATGAGGCATGAGTAGTAACGGTCAGGGAACTGGCGTTCGTGGCCTTAAAGGACGTAGTCGTGGCAGGGCTGTCCCCCACATGCATTGGTGCAGCAGGGTGGTTCCCTGTTCGCCCGTGATCATGGGTGATTGGGAGAGAGGGGCGGCGGTTTCTGGAGTTAGGAGAGCTAGACCCCATGCCTCGCCCTAAAAATTACGAAGTTTCCGAGGTGTTTTTGCTCATCCATCCAACTCGCGAAACATTCAGCATCCCCGGCTTGTGTGTGTGGTGTGTTCTTCAGTTCCACGTGGCGCTTGCCCCTACCCATGGCTAGGGGACGAGGGCGGGCACCATCGCCCACTAGGGTGGTAAGAGGATCCCATTTGGATCATGCCACAGCTTCAAGGGCCGCAGTTGCGGAGGGTGGCCCGAGCGCCCGAGGTGGCCGGGGCGAGGGGCCGTGGTCTTTGTATGGTACATCCTTTGCGTTTTCCGGAAGCTTGCCTGCGTGACTGGTCCTGCCGCAAGTGCTTTGACGAACGGATCCTTAGCAGTTCGTTGGAGGGTGCCGCACTTAGTGCAACCATTAGATCGTCGATTGCGGCTCGAGGCGAAATAAGGTGCTGTGTTGCCTCTTGGTCTGTTGAACAAGTTCGAAACAGTGTGAAGGTGCTCTGTGGCCATTCAGGTCGTTAAATGAGTTCGGAACTGAACCAAGGTGCACTGTGTTGAGGAACGTCGCATGGGAAACAAAAAATTTCCTACGCGCACGAAGACCTATCATGGTGATGTCCATCTACGAGAGGGGATTTCCGATCTACGTACCCTTGTAGACCGCACAGCAGAAACGTTAAGAAATGCGGTTGATGTAGTGGAACGTTCTCACGTCCCTCAATCCGCCCCGCGAACCGTCCCGCGATCAGTCCCACGATCTAGTGCCGAACGGACGGCACCTCCGCGTTCAGCACACGTACAACTCGACGATGATCTCGGCCTTCTTAATCCAGCAAGAGAGACGGAGAGGTAGATGAGTTCTCCGGCAGCGTGACGACACTCCGGAGGTTGGTGATGATCTTATCTCAGCAGGGCTCCGCCCGAGCTCCGCAGAAACGCGATCTAGAGGTAAAACCGTGGAGATATGTGGTCGGGCTGTCGTGGCAAAATAGTCTCAAATCATCCCTAAAACCTCCATATATATAGGTGGGAGAGGGGGCGCCTTGCCCCCAAGGGGGTCGGCCGAGCCAAGGGGGGAAGGTCTCCCCTTCCAAACCGAATCCAACTTGGTTTGGAAGGTGGAGTCCTTCTTCCCTTTCCCACCTCCTCCTTTTTTTTCTTTTCTCTTTAATTTTCTTCCTATGGCGCATAGGGCCTTCTTGGGTGCGCCACCCCCAAGGCCTATGGGCTTCCCCGGGGTGGGTTGCCCCCCCCCCCCCGGTGAACTCCCGGAACCCATTCGTCATTCCCGGTACATTCCCGGTAACTCCAAAAACCTTCCAGTAATCAAATGAGGTCATCCTATATATCAATCTTTGTTTCCGGACCATTTCGGAAACCCCCGTGACGTCTGTGATCTCATCCGGGACTCTGAACAACATTCCGTAACCAACCATATAACTCAAATACGCATAAAACAATGTCGAACCTTAAGTGTGCAGACCCTGCGGGTTCGAGAACTATGCAGACATGACCCGAGTGACTTCTCGGTCAATATCCAATAGCGGGACCTGGATGCCCATATTGGATCCCACATATTCTACGAATATCTTATCGTTTGAACCTCAGTGCCAAGGATTCATATAATCTTGTATGTCATTCCCTTTGTCCTTCGGTATGTTACTTGCCCGAGATTCGATCGTCAGTATCCGCATACCTATTTCAATCTCGTTTACCGGCAAGTCTCTTTACTCGTTCCCTAATACAAGATCCCGCAACTTACACTAAGTCACATTGCTTGCAAGGCTTGTGTGTGATGTTGTATTACCGAGTGGGCCCCGAGATACCTCTCCGTCACACGGAGGGACAAATCCCAGTCTCGATCCATATTAACTCAACTAACACCTTCGGAGATACCTGTAGAGCATCTTTATAGTCACCCAGTTACGTTGCGACGTTTGATACACACAAACCATTCCTCCGGTGTTAGTGAGTTATATGATCTCATGGTCATAGGAACAAATACTTGACACGCAGAAAACAGTAGCAACAAAATGACACGATCAACATGCTACGTCTATTAGTTTGGGTCTAGTCCATCACATGATTCTCCTAATGATGTGATCCCGTTATCAAGTAACAACACTTTCCTATGTCCAGGAAACCTTGGCCATCATTGATCAACGAGCTAGTCAACTAGAGGCTTACTAGGGACAGTGTTTTGTCTATGTATCCACACAAGTATTGTGTTTCCAATCAATACAATTATAGCATGGATAATAAACGATTATCATGAACAAAGAAATATAATAATAACCAATTCATTATTGCCTCTAGGGCATATTTCCAATAGTCTCCCACTTGCACTAGAGTCAATAATCTAGTTCACATCACCATGTGATTCCAACGAATGCAACACCCATATAGTTATGGGGTCTGATCACGTCTTGGTCATGAGAGAGGTTTTAGTCAACGGTTCTGAAATTTTCAGATCCGTGTGTTCTTTACAAATCTTTATGTCATCTTATAGATGGTGCTACTATGTGCTATTCGGAAATACTCCAAATATCTACTCTACTATACGAATCCGTTTCACTACTCACAGTTATTCGGATTAGTGTCAAAGGTTACATCGACGTAACCCTTTACGACGAACTCTTTAGCCACCTCCATAATCGAGAAAAATTCGTTAGTCCATCAGTTACTAAGGATAAATTTTGACCGCTGCTAGTGATTCAATCATGGATCACTATTTGTACCTCTCAACAGACTTGCTGCAAGGCACACATCAGGTGCGGTACTCAGCATGGCATACTTTAGAGTCTACGGCTAAGGCATAGAAGACGACCTTCGTCTATTCTCTTTATTCTGCCGTGGTCGGGTTTTGAGTCTTTACTCAAATTCACACCTGACAACGCAACCAAGAACTCCTTCTTGGCTGATCTATTTTGAACTCCTTCAAAACTTGTCAAGGCATGCATTTTGTTGAAACTTCTATTAAGCGTTTTCGATCTATCTCCATAGATCTTTCATGCTCAACGTTCAAGTAGCTCAATCCAGGTATTCCTTTGAAAACTCCTTTCAAACAACCTTGTATGCTTTAAAGAAATTCTACATTACTTCTGATCCACAATATGTCAACCACATATACTTATCAGAAATTCTATAGTGCTCCCACTCACTTCTTTGGAAATACAAGTTTCTCATAAACCTTTTTCAAACCCAAAATATTTGATCACCTCATCAAAGTGTATATTCCAACTCCGAGATGCTTGCACCAGTCCATTGAAGGATTGCTGGAGCTTGCATACTTGCTAGTATCTTTAGGATCGACCAAACCTCCTGGTTGTATCACATACAATGTTTGCTCAAGGAAACCGTTGAGGAAACAATGTTTTGACATCCTATGTGCAATATTTCATGAATAATGCAGCAACTACTAACATAATTCTAACAGACTTTCAGCATCGCTACGAGTGAGAAAGTCTCATCATAGTCAACTGTTTGATCTTGTGAGAAACATCTTTGCAACAAGTCGAGCTTTAATAGTGACTTATCACTATGATCGTCTGTCTTCCTTTTAAAGATCCATCTTTACTCAATAGTCCTATGACCATCAAGTAGTTCTTCCAAAGTCTACACTTTGTTTTCATACATGGATCCTCTCCCGGATTTCATGGCTTCCAGCCATTTGTCGGAATCTGGGCCCACCATTGCTTTCTCCATAATTCGTAGTTCAATGTTGCTCAACAACATGACCTCCAAGACAGGGTTACCGTACCACTGTGTAGTAGTACGCGACCTTGTCAACCTACGAGGCTTGTAGTAACTTGATCCGATGCTCGATGATCACCATCATCAGCTTTCAATTCAATTGGTGTAGGCGCCACAAGAACAACTTCCTGCGCCCTGCTACACACTGGTCGAAGTGATGGTTCTATAACCTCATCAAGTTCTACCACCCTCCAACTCAATTCTTTCGAGAGAAACCTTTCCTCGAGAAAGGATCCATTTCTAGAATCAAATACTTTGCTTTCAGATGTGAGATAGGAGATGTACCCAACTGTTTTGGATATCCTGTGAAGATGCATTTATCCGCTTTGGGTTCGAGCTTATCAGACTGAAACCTTTTTACATAAGTGTCGAAACCCCAAACTTTCAAGAAACGACAGTTTAGATTTCTTTAAACCTCAGTCTATACTGTGTCATCTCAACGGAAATACGTGGTGCCCTATTTAAAGTGAATGCGGTTGTCTCTAATGCTTAACCCATAAACGATAGTGGTAATTCGATAAGAGACATCATAGCATGCACCATACCAAATAGTGTGTGGCTATGACGTTCAGACACATCATCACACTATGATGATCTAGGTGGCATTAACTACGAAACAATTTCCACATTGTCTTAACTGCGTACCAAAACTCGTAACTCAGATATTCATTTCTATGATCATATCGTAGACAGTTTATCCTCTTGTTACGACGAACTTCACTCCGAAACAGAATTGAACTTTTCAATATTTCAGACTCGTGATTCATTAAGCAAATACTCTAGTATCTACTCAAATCGTCATTGAAGTAAGAACATAATGATATCCACTGCGTGCCTCAGCACCCATTGGACTGCATACATCAAAATGTATACTTCCAACAAGTTACTATCTTATTTCATCTCAATGAAAACAAGGCCTTGCTCATGTGGTATGATTTGCATGTCACTTGTGATTCAAAATCAAGTGAGTATAAAGATCCATCAGCATGGAGCCTCTTCATGCAATTTATACCAACATGACTCAAGCGGCAGTGCCACAAGTAAGTGGTACTATCATCATTACCTCGTATCTTTTGGCACCAATATCATGAACATGTGTAACACTACGATCGAGATTCAATAAACTATTGAAGGTGATTATTCAAGAAAATAGAGTAACCATTATTCTCTTTAAATGAATAATCGTATTGCAATAAACACGATCCAATCATGTTCATGCTTAACGCAAGCACCAAATAACAATTATTTAGGTTTAACACCAATCCCGATGGTAGAGGGAGCGTGCGACATTTGATCATATCAACCTTGGAAACACTTCCAACATGTATCGTCACCTCGCCTTTAGCTAGTCTCCGTTTATGCCGTAGCTTTCATTTCGTGTTACTAATCACTTAGCAACCGAACCGGTATCCAATACCCTCATGCTACTAGGAGTACTAGTAAAGTATACATCAACATCATGTATATCAAATATACTTCTTTCGACTTTTGCCACCCTTCTACCAAGTATCTAGAGTTGCTCTGCCTCAGTGATTGTTCCCCTCATTACAGAAGCACTTAGTTATCGGGTTTGGGTTTAATCTTGGGTTTCTTCATTAGTGTAGCAACTGTTTTGCCGTTTCACGAAGTATCCCTTCTAGCCCTCGCCTTTCTTGAAACTTAGTGGTTTTACTAACCATCAACTATTGATGCTCGTTCTTGATTTCTACTTTCGCAGTGTCAAACATCGCGAATTTCTCAAGGATTATTGTATCTATCCTTGATATGTTATAGTTCATCACGAAGCTCTCACAGCTTGGTGGCAGTGGCTTTGGAGAACCATCACTATCTCATCTGGAAGATTAACTCCCACTTGATTCAAGCGATTGTCGTACTCAGACAATCTGAGCACACGCTCAATGATTGAGCTTTTCTCCTTTACTTTGTGGACAAAGAATCTTGTCGGAGGTCTTGTACCTCTTAACAAGGGAACAAGCATGAAACCACAATTTCATCTCTTTAGAACATCATTTATGTTCCGCGACGTTTCAAAACGTCTTTGGCGCCTTGCTTCTAAGCCATTAAGTATTTTGCACTGAACTATCGTGTAGTCATCAGAAACGTGTATGTCGGATGTTCACAGCATCCACAGAGGACGCTCGAGGTGCAGCACACCGAGTGGTGCATTAAGGACATAAGCCTTCTGCGCAGCAACGAGGATAATCCTCGGTTTTACAGACTCAGTCTGCAAAGTTTGCTACTATCAATTTTCAACTAAATTTTTCTAGGCACATATAAAAATAGTAGAGCTATAGCGCAAGCTACATCGTAATTTGCAAAGATCATTAGACTATGTTCATGATAATTAGTTCAATTAATCATATTACTTAAGAACTCCCACTCAAAAAGTACATCTCTCTAGTCACTTGAGTGGTACATGATCCAAATCCACTATCTCAAGTCCGATCATCACGTGAGTCGAGAATAGTTTCAGTGGTAAGCATCTCTATGCTAATCATATCAACTATATGATTCATGCTCTTCCTTTCGGTCTCATGTGTTCCGAGGCCATGTCTGCACATGCTAGGCTCGTCAAGCTTAACCCGAGTGTTTCGCGTGTGCAACTGTTTTGCACCCGTTGTATGTGAACGTTGAGTCTATCACACCCGATTATCACGTGGTGTCTCGAAACGAAGAACTCTCGCAACGGTGCACAGTCGGGGAGAACACAATTTCGTCTTCAAATTTTAGTGAGAGATCACCTCATAATGCTACCGTCGTTCTAAGAAAGATAAGGTGCAAAAAGGATTAACATCACATGCAGTTCATAAGTGACATGATATGGCCATCATCACGTGCTTCTTGATCTCCATCACCAAAGCAACGGCACGATCTTCTTGTCACCGGCGTCACACCATGATCTCCATCAACGTGTCGCCATCGGGGTTGTCATGCTACTCATACTATTACTACTAAAGCTACATCCTAGAAAAATAGTAAACGCATCTGCAAGCACAAACGTTAGTATAAAGACAACCCTATGGCTCCTGCCGGTTGCCGTACCATCGACGTGCAAGTCGATATTAACTATTACAACATGATCATCTCATACATCCAATATATCACATCACATCGTTGGCCATATCACATCACAAGCATACCCTGCAAAAACAAGTTAGACGTCCTCTAATTTTGTTGTTGCATGTTTTACGTGGTGACCATGGGTATCTAGTAGGATCGCATCTTACTTACGCAAACACCACAACGGAGATATATGAATTGCTACTTAACCTTATCCAAGGACCTCCTCGGTCAAGTCCGATTCAACTAAGTTGGAGAAACCGACACCGCCAGTCATCTTCGAGCAACGGAGTTACTCGTAGCGATGAAACCAGTCTCCCGTAAGCGTACGTGTAATGTCGGTCCGAGCCGCTTCGATCCAACAATAAAGCGGAATCAAGAAAAGACTAAGGAGGGCAGCAAAACGTACATCACCACCCACAAAAACTTTTGTGTTCTACTCGAGAAGACATCTACGCATGAACCTAGCTCATGATGCCACTGTTGAGGAACGTCGCATGGGAAACAAAAAATTTCCTACGCGCACGAAGACCTATCATGGTGATGTCCATCTACGAGAGGGGATTTCCGATCTACATACCCTTGTAGACCGCACAGCAGAAGCGTTAAGAAACGCGTTTGATGTAGTGGAACGTCCTCACGTCCCTCGATCCGCCCCGCGAGCCGTCCCGCGATCAGTCCCACGATCTAGTGCCGAAGGGACGGCACCTCCGCGTTCAGCACACGTACCGCTCGACGATGATCTCGGCCTTCCTGATCCAGCAAGAGAGACGGAGATGTAGATGAGTTCTCCGGCAGCGTGACGGCGCTCCGGAGGTTGGTGATGATCTTATCTCAGCAGGGCTCCGCCCGAGCTCCGCAGAAACGCGATCTAGAGGTAAAACCGTGGAGATATGTGGTCGGGTTGCTGTGGCAAAATAGTCTCAAATCAGCCCTAAAACCTCCGTATATATAGGTGGGACAGGGGGGGCCTTGCCTTGGGGCTCAAGGAACCCCAAGGGGGTTGGCCGAGCCAAGGGGGAAGGTCTCCCCTTCCAAACCGAATCCAGCTTGGTTTGGAAGGTGGAGTCCTTCTTCCCTTGCCCACCTCCTCCTTTTTTTTCTTTTCTCTTTGATTTTCTTCCTATGGCGCATAGGGCCTTCTTGGGCTGTCCCACAAGCCCACTAAGGGCTGGTACGCCACACCAAGGCCTATGGGCTTCCCCGGGGTGGGTTGCCTCCCCCGGTGAACTCCCGGAACTCATTCGTCATTCCCGGTACATTCCCGGTAACTCCGAAAACCTTCCGGTAATCAAATGAGGTCATCCTATATATCAATCTTTGTTTCCGGACCATTCCGGTAACCCTCGTGACGTCCGTGATCTCATCCGGGACACCGAACAACATTCAGTAACCAACCATATAACTCAAATACGCATAAAACAACGTCAAACCTTAAGTGTGCAGACCCTGCGGGTTCGAGAACTATGCAGACATGACCCGAGTGACTTCTCGGTCAATATCCAATAGCGGGACCTGGATGCCCATATTGGATCCCACATATTCTACGAAGATCTTATCATTTGAACCTCAGTGCCAAGGATTCATATAATCCTGTATGTCATTCCCTTTGTCCTTCGGTATGTTACTTGCCCGAGATTCGATCGTCAGTATCCGCCTACCTATTTCAATCTCGTTTACCGGAAAGTCTCTTTACTCGTTCCGTAATACAAGATCCCGCAACTTACACTAAGTCACATTGCTTGCAAGGCTTACCGAGTGGGCCCCGAGATACCTCTCCGTCACACGGAGTGACAAATCCCAGTCTCGATCCATATTAACTCAACTAACATCTTCGGAGATACCTGTAGAGCATCTTTATAGTCACCCAGTTACGTTACGACATTTGATACACAAAAAGCATTCCTCCGGTGTCAGTGAGTTATATGATCTCATGGTCATAGGAACAAATACTTGACACGCAGAAAACAGTAGCAACAAAATGACACGATCAACATGCTACGTCTATTAGTTTGGGTCTAGTCCATCACATGATTCTCCTAATGATGTGATCCCGTTATCAAGTAACAAAACTTGCCTATGGCCAGGAAACCTTGGCCATCTTTGATCAACGAGCTAGTCAACCAGAGGCTTACTAGGGACAATGTTTTGTCTATGTATCCACACAAGTATTGTGTTTCCAATCAATACAATTATAGCATGGATAATAAACGATTATCATGAACAACGAAATATAATAATAACCAATTCATTATTGCCTCTAGGGCATATTTCCAACACACTAATCCTAACAAGGTTCCATTTGCGCGCAGGTTTCTGAAACAAAGTTCGGGATTTCGAGAAAGGAAATAACCTATCTACTCTGAAATTTCATCTAGAATCTCTATCACTTATCTGTTGTGCCGCGACACTTCTTCCTGCGGCGTTTGGGTCTTTTGCCGGGGCCTCAGATCCTCGTCAAGGAGGATGTTACACTCTCTTGGCAACTTCCCCTCGAGCAAGGTTCTTGCCGATAGTCCTTGACCATCAGATAGGAAAGGGGTTGCTGGAGTATAACTCCTTTTTTCTCTTCTGCCAGGCCGTGCTGGCGGAGCCTTCCATTTTAGCATATTCTCCTTTATCTCAGCAATATACTTATCATCCTTTTGAGCTTCTCTAATTCTGCCAAGCAAAGTAGGCCTTACCTCAAGTATTGCCAAATAGCCTCTAGGGACCATCTCGAATCTCAGATTTCTGAATGCTCACATAACTCCGGTGGCATATCATCAATATTAATTGCATTAGCATGGCTCCTAAAACTCAATGCATCAGCAACAACATTAGCCTTACCAGGATGATACTGTACATTCAAATCATAATCCTTAATAAGCTCCAACCATCTCCTCTATCTGAGGTTCAACTCCCTTTGAGTAAAAATGTACTTCAAGCTCTTATGATTAGTAAATATATCACAATGATTACCAACGAGATAATGCCTCCAAGTTTTCAACGCATGCACAACTGAGGCTAACTCCAAATCATGAGTAGGATAATTATGCTCATGATTCTTAAGCTAGCGTGAAGCATAAGAAACAACTTTACCTTCCTACATCAAAACACTCCCAACTCCCTCACGAGAAGCAACACAATATACGTGAAAGTCTTTGGGTATGTCTGGCAGAGTTAAGACTGGTGCTGTAACTAAACGCCGCTTCAACTCGTGAAAGCTATCTTCACAATCATCAGTCCAAACAAACTTATTCCCCTTCTTCAACAATTCAGTCATAGGCTTTGCGATCTTTGAGAAATTCTCAGTAAACCTGCTGTAATAACCTGCCGGGCCCAAAAAGCTGCGAATCTCACCAACTGACGTGGGTGTCTCCCACTCTGTAAAAGTAACAACCTTGGATGGATCAACTGCAACTCCATTACCTGATATAACATGGCCAAGGAATGCTACCTCATCCAGCCAAAACTCACATTTACTGAACTTGGCATACAACTGGTGCTCCCTCAGTTTCTCCAATACCAAACGCAGATGCACTTCATTCTCTTGCTTATTCTTGGAGAAACCAATATATCATCAATGAAAACAACCACAAATTTATCCAAGAACTCCATAAACACCTTGTTCATCATATTCATGAAGTATGCAGGGGCATTAGTCAATCCAAATGACATAACAGTATACTCATACAGCCCATACCTCGTAGTCTCACGAATCTTTAATTGATGATAACCAGAATGAAGATCAATCTTAGAAAACACAGTAGCTCCCTCCAACTGGTCAAACAAATAATTGATCATAGGCAAAGGATACTTATTCTTAATGGTTACCTCATTTAGAGAGCGGTAATCAACACACATCCTCAAGGTTCCATCCTTCTTCTCCACAAACAAAACAGGGGCTCCCCAAGGTGATGAACTTGGGCGAATAAATCCTTGTGCCTGCAATTCCCTTAACTGCTTCTTCAATTCCTCGAACTTTTGAGGAGGCATTCTGTATGGTCTCTTTGCAATAGGCCCAGTGCCTGGTAGTAAGTCAATAAGAAACTCAATATCTCTATCCGGTGGCATACCTCGCAACTCCTGTGGAAACACATCTGGATAATCCTTCACAACTGGCACCTCTTCCAGGCTACCCCCCTTAAGAGAGTTCACATGCATCCTCTTATGCTAATACTTACATACATATTTGATTCTCGTCCTATCTGGTGCATTAAGAGATATAGATCGACTAGCACAATCAATGACACCCTGATATTTGATCATCCAATCCATACCCAAAATAATATCGAGACCTTGTAACTTCAATATGATCAAATCTGTAGAGAAAACGTGCTTCCAAATAGACAAGTTTAACTGATGACAGCCAACACCTGCTATCATCTCAGCTCCTGGGGAACTCACTCTAATAGGCATACTAAGGGTTTTGGTTGGCAAGAATATATGAGAAATAGATAGAATACGTCTAAAGGAAATAGATATTCTACCCATATGCATAGTATGATCTATGTAATATATATGAGGCACAAAAACACCATAACAAATAACACAAACAAGCATAACAATAATCAAACATATCTATATATATAGTCAAATAATTCCGACAAGATCCTAATTTAATAAACAAGCAAAATAACAATCAATCAAGCAACTTAGTATCATCATGCCACAAAGCGGGCATAAACAGATACGCTAACACGTTAATATCGCAATAAAAACAAAGATAAGTGTTGGTCTCAACACTAGTTCCTACTTAAGCTGGTCAAAATACTAGAGTTGTTGTCTAATAAAAGAGTAAGATGTAGACAAAGTTTATAGAATAAATTTTTACTCCTATGGCTTTTATAATTCATTTTCTAGGGCCATGACCTATAGTCAACGCATTGCTCTGATACCATCTGTAATGACCAAATCACGAAGGATTTGATTCTCTGTGCTTTACTGTGCTAGTCCCTATATTGACTCGCTAGCACACATAGTATAGATGAATACCATAATAGCAAGTGCATCATTTATTACAACGTATGATCCAGAATTTATAATGTATAACAATCTTCATAGCACATAGCTAGCTTTATTCTATCAAACTGCGGAAAAGTAGCAGAATAATGACGATGAGTCCCATCATAGCCCACTAGCGATGTTGAGTGAAGACTCGCGACTCTAACGGTACCTTACTCCTCGTCTGAATATCCTGCAACATGATACGTTGCAGCCATATAGGTCAATACTTTGAATGTATTGGCAAGTTACACAGGACAAATAATTATAGCAGACCTACATGTACATGCATAGTATATTACAAAAGAAAGGCTGATGATTATTTTTGCCGGAAGATGATTTTATCCTCATAGCTACCTAATAGTCAAGTTTTAATTTGTTTGCTACAATAACTCACATATGGTTGAATTGGCATATCGAACTCCAACATATTACCATTATGAAGTTTCCCACCAAATTTTATTAAGTGTTTCATCTGTCAAAATCATCCAACAACTGTAATGTCCTAGCTGCTCAAAATTGTCCATAACCAGGGACATGGCTAATCATGATTAGTTTTTATACTCAGCAGAGGTTTGCACACTTTACCCACTAGACCCAACCCAAAGATTGAGACGAAGTCTTTCAGAAGCAGTCACCTCCACCCAACGGCAGCCGGTACACCTACTTATATCTACATCTGCTAGCTTTGCCCACGCGAGGTTCCCACAACGTACTCAACTAAGCCAGAGCCCATATAGCTAGTGGTTGCGCACGGAAGCTACTAGTCACTAAGTCTGTTTGATCTTTTTGAACCTGGGTGGCATTCCACTTACATTCAGAGGGTCGAAACCATGATGTTCTTGAAACCACCCAGCAATACCATATCCGCCCAGAGGTGTATTATATCATTAATTAGTACTCAATTTATTTTGTAGTAATCCTCACATAATCTCAATGAATACAGGAGCCAATCCCCATCTACATAGCATAGCAAATTATATCTAACACGATGTTCATTGATGAGGGGATATAGATCAATAGCATTGCAATACAATAATCTTCCTATACATGCATAAATTTCATAGGGTCATATAATACTACATGCATAGAAAATAATAGCTGAAGGATGATCAACATGCACTTGCCTTGATTCTGGTTCAAAAAGTCACACTCCGGAGAATAGTTTGTGTCGCACTCCACGCAATCTAAACGTTTGAAACAATCAGAACAATCAATCACCACAATCACATAACACCAAATAAAACCAACAACGAGAAAACAATTTGTTTAAAACCAAAACAAAAATATAATGGCAGCAGGTATAAAACCATGTACATGTTGATACGATCATAACGCAAAAAGAAACAATTAGTTTGGACGAACGGTTTGAAAAATATGGCCTCCGATATGCTCAAACTAAATCTGGTCCAACTCAAATTTTAAACTTTGCAAACCTGAAAACTATTGGTTCTATCACGTTCTACTCATCAATACGAGATCACAGGAAAAAGAATTTCCTGATTCGGGCATACGGATCAAAAGTTAAACATGTTTGAAAATCTTATCAAGAATGTGTCTCGAAAATAAATAAGCCAAAATTAGGGTTAATTCGTCGTGTAGCAAATATACGTGTTCATCAGGATTTGCTGAATCTGATCGTGTGTGCGTGCTCACCACGAACAGCAGGGAAAAATGGAACGGTCTCGGTGTGGCTTCCCCAGTGGTGCCTCTCCGGTGGCTGTCGGACGAACTCCGGCGAACTCAGATGAACTCCGGCGAAAACGCTGAGGTGCTCGGACGATGCTCCGGTGAGATGGTGGTGGTCAGGAGAAACGGCGGCGTCTTGTAGCTTCTCGACGAGGTGGCAGATCGAATCGGGGAAGGAAAAAGAAACGGGGCAGGGTCTCGGGCTCCTGGAGCCTTTTCGCTCGCTCTAGTTGTCCAGGGCGATGCGGTCTCAGTTCCTGGGAGTCCCTGAAGAGGCTGTGGGGATTAGGCGCTGTGGGCTCGTTGGCCACCTGGCGGTAAGGGAGTTGTTGGGTTCGTGGGGTCCAGCTGGCGATGGTGTTCGTGGAGTGGTGGAGGCTGCGTGGTGCGCTCGGTCGTTGACCGCTTGTTGGCTGCGTGCTAGCTGCGCTGGAGGCCAATGCCTGGAACGATGGAGCCTGCTAGTAGTGCTAGCATTGGCCTGGGGCTCGGTACATGGTGGCTAGCGCTAGGGCTGGCCTGGGCCTTGGCTGCCGGGCCACTATGCAGCCCGGCTGCATAGTGCGCGTGGCTCGCCCTTTTTTTTAAAAAACTACTAAAATAAAACAACAAAATATATTTTTCTAGCTAAAAAAATACTAGAAATATATATATACTAAAATATATTAAAAAACAGAAAAATATATATGCAACTAATATATACTAAAGGAACCCTAGTTCCACCTAATGCAAAATTTTCAAAAGAACCTTTTTAATGCAATATGCCACACAAAGAGCTTTGAAAACTCAAATTAAATAAATTGGAGTTTATAAAATTTGCAACACCAAATCAGGTGATTCCAAATAATATTCTACACATTATGAACTTTTTATTTGACTGGGGAGAAGTCATATTATCTCCACTCCAATAAATTGGGTGCAATTGCATAATGAATGGAATTTTTCAGAAGAACAAATAATGCATAGAAAAATATGAGATGCATATGAACGATCTATTAACATCCTGATTTAAGAAAATTGGGATGTTACAAAAAGTGGCAGGGCCCGCTGCGCAGCCCAGGTTGGTTCCTCTTGGACCAGCATTGCGCAGCGGACAACGGGGCCAGGAAGGAAGAAGGAGCCGAACTCCAGAAGCTGCCGAGGAGACGAGGCAACGTCGGTTCTTCCGGCACGTGGGTCTCGGCTCGGGACGAAGTGGGTCGCAGGGTGACAGTGGTGGTGCGACCAGCTGTCAGTCGAAGGTCAGATCCTCATACGCAGGATTAACCCGCCGAGGATCTGACCCGTCCCCGCTGTCGCTGCCGTCCGACCCTTCCTCGTCACCCCGAGATGAGGAAGGGCTGTCAGTCCCGCTTGATCTCTCTTTGTAGTAGCCGAGACGCTCACGTGAGCTCCCATATAGCTTGACGGAGAGGAGGTTGTCCGCCGTCATCTTGAAGCGGAGAACGTTCCCATCCCAGAGATTTTGGGCACGAGCGAAGCTCTTTCACCCACAGCCAAGGAAAAGGAGTCGGGGCTCCGGATGCTCTACGGCCACCGGTACGGCACCATTGCCGCACCCGTGTACCCGGAGCCATAGCGTCGGGGGCTTCTCCTCCTTCATCGCCCTGGCAAAGGCGTAGGGGACCTGTAGCCACGTCCTGACGCGTCCTCGCAATTGGACAAGGAACTCCAATGGGGTCCTTTCGATGTGAGTTCCCGCCGGAACAAGCCCAGGAGAAGGCGGAGATGCTGGAATAGCACTTCACCTCCCCCGGCCACGTCCCCGATGTCCTCGTCCCCTCAAACCTCTCCCGCCACGGTCGATGGGGTTGTCGCTCGCTGCGGCCCCTGAAGCTCTGGCATGATCCAAGTGAGATCCCCTTGCCATCCTGGCAACCAACACAGTCCTGCCCTGTCCCCTAACCATGGTTAGGAGCGGGTGCCGCCGGCAAGGCTGAAAGAAACAAGAGAAGACAAGGCGATAGGCGCAGCAGGCTTTGAGAGTGCGATGGGTGAGCAAGCCCTCCGTGCAAACACCCTAATTTATAGGGAAAAGCACGGAGGCCACCCTCCTCGCTTCGGAAGCCACCGCCCCTCTCGCCCAATCGTCCTCAAGTCACGAGCGGAACATGGAACCGCCCTAATGCGCTAATATATGCAGGGGCGGGTCCGTCCACGGCCGCGGCTTTTGAGGCCACGATCGCCACTTGCCTGACCTCCGTTGCGCATGTCCTACACGTGGCAGAGGCATTTTCACAGAAAAAAGGGGCCATCATGCGCATGCCGCACACCCTCCCGCTTCGCGCATTCAATGCGCAGTGTCGGGAGAGAAAGCCTGTAACGGCTCGATTCCGATAAGCCCGGCGCCTGCGAGTCCGTGCACCACTTTGGGCCTGGCCCAACAACGCCTCGCATGCGTGTGTGGCCCAGGCCCGGGGGCTCCTTTCGGTGCACAAAAGACTAGGGTCTCCAGTGCCCCAGGCTAGTGCGCGGACGCCGACAGCAAGACTCATAAGCCACCAAGAACAGATTGCAAGCCCCCCGGCAAGCCCTCTCTTGTTGGGAAAGAAGAAGAGACCCCAACAGGAGCTCCCTGCCGGGGGGATAGACAATGCCACCGCAAGACCCTCCTGCCAGGGAAGAAGGACTGAGCCCCAGCAAGCCATCCTTGCCAGGAAGATTGACAAGGCCTCGCTAGGCCATCGCCTCCCTACCGAGAGGAACAAGAAGAGCCCCGGCAAGGAAACCCTTGCCGGGAAGGAAGAGAAGGCCCGAGGAGAGGCGCGAGGCCAGGGCACCTTCACATCCTGTAAACACCTCCACCGAGGAACACGCCACCGCTGATGCATGGACCACGCGTCCACCCACACACGAGGGCAACACCCCGAAGTTGCCACATGTGGGTACGTGTCCAACCCCCCTAACAAGGTCAGGGAAGATTGTTGAAGGATTTAATGCACCACGGCAATAGTGTAGCTGTCGGTCGGTGCTGTTCCACTCGTGAACCACCGTTCACCCACTGAGCCACTGTGGTGACCCCTTCGCCTATAAAAGGAGGCATGAGGCTCCGTAGTAGGGACTTTTGGCTTTTTCACTAATCGAAAGGCTGTAAGAGGCACAGATCTACAGTAACCTAAAACGAGTAACTAAACACATGGAGGAGTAGGGTTTTACGCACCACGCGGCCCAAACCTCGGTAACTATTGGTTCTCAACTTGCCGCGATCCCTCTCCCCGCCAAACCAGCAAAAGGGGACCCTTGAGGCCCCCATAGGTGTTGATCCTTCACCGACACCATATCACCGTCGTCACCCGCTTCCCGCTATAGTGCATCCTCAGAAACCTGGAAGGAACCGGCTGGATTGTCGAGTGGCCCCTAGAACTAGCTAATTTTGATCTAAGATTTGAGAGTACAACAACCATTCATAGTAGAGGAGTGGCATAACTCATTGCTGAATGGTCACCAATGCCATATGAAGAAATGCCAAAACGGCTCTTCATGGAAGGAAGAGCTTCAAGTGTGGTTCATGTACTTTGATGGAGCTTTGTCCCTACACGACACCGGTGTCGGTGTGTTCCTTGTCGCACATACTGGAGAGCACCTCAAGTATGTCATCCAAATGCACTTTCCAAGGGAGATGTCGACAAACAACATAGAAGAGTGTGAGAGTTTGCTTGTCGGACTATGGATAGAAGACGAGCTTGGTATCAATAAGATGATAGTCTGAGGGGATTCTCAGCTGGTTGTCCATCAAGTGAACAAGGATTACCATAGCCCTCTGATAGAAGCATACATCAATGATATAAGGAAGTTAGAGGAATGTTTTGACGGTCTACAAATGGAGCACTTCCCCCGTGCAGAGAATGACATTGCTGATGACTTGTGAAAACGAGCAGCTGAGAAGTCGCTTGTGGAATCAGGCACTTTTGTAATCCAACTTACTCAGACATCCATCGCGATATCAGATCGGTGAGCCAAGAAGAGGAAAGTCAACTCCGATGACTATTTCCCAGAAGAGACACCATTGGTTGCCAAGAAGGTTGCTGGGAGCAATAGAACACCTGCCAACGAGCAACTGGCTTCAGCGGTCCCAATTGCTCTTGTCGTAGAAGAATGTGCTTCCTTGACAGAAGAAACACCTTTAGTCCTTCTCGTCCAGCCCGAGGCTCCGGTATGGCCGCAGAACATCGTCCAATTCCTCCAAACCGGAGACCTCACTCAAGATTAAGAACAAGCCAAAAAAGTAGCCCAATGGTCAAGTATGTACCAATTCAAGGATAACGTCCTATATAGAAGAAGACCAAATGGCGTGAAATTGAGGTGCATCTGCCGGGAGGAAGGAAAACAATTGTTGGCAGAGATACATGGAGGGATATTTGGCTCCCACATGGGGTGGTGGGCCCTTGTAGGAAAGGTTTTCAACAAGGTTTCTACTAGCTGACCGCTCTCTAAAACGCCTTGGCGGTGGTTACTCCTTGTGAAGCATGACAATACCACGCCAAGTAGACACATCAACTCGCACAAGCCCTTCGAACCATAGCGCTCTACTAGTCGTTCTCGGTCAACGGGCTGGACATAGTCGAGCCCTTCCCGCATGCTACCGGGTGCTTCAAGTTCTTGTTTGTCACAATCGACAAGTTCACGAAGTGGACCGAGGTGGAACCAATGGGAAAAGTAATTTCGCTAGATGCAGTCAAGTTTCTCAATGGGATTGCTTGTCATTTTGGTGTACCCAACAGGTTCATCACCGACAATGGCACACAGTTCATTGGCAACATCTTCATGCAATATTGCCGAGATATCAGCGCCAAGATCTATCTTGCATTGGTTTCTCATCGAAGGAGCAATGGCCAAGAAGAGAGGGAAAATGCCTAAGGGTTGCGGGGCCTTAAGACAAGGACTTTCGACAAGCTGCATAAGCATGGAAGGCACTGGGTTGACGAGCTCCCACCGGTTCTTTGGTCAATCAGAACGACACCAAATCGAGCTACCGGCGATACACCCTTATCCCTCGTCTACGGTGTAGAAGCTATACTCCACATATAACTAAAATACGGGTCGCCTCGAGTGTAGGCCTTTGAAGAGGACCAGCATGAGCGACTACGACAAGACGATGCCACGCTACTCAAGGAAGATCGTCTCCATGTTGCAGTGTGTGTTGGAAATATGCCCTAGAGGCAATAATAAATTATTTATAATTATATTTTTTTTGTTCATGATAATCGTTTATTATGCATGCTATAATTGTATTGATTGGAAACACAATACTTGTGTGGATACATAGACGAAACACTGTCCCTAGTAAGCCTCTAGTTGACTAGCTCGTTGATCAAAGATGGTCAAGGTTTCCTAACCATAGGCAAGTGTTGTTACTTGATAACGGGATCACATCATTAGGAGAATCATGTGATGGACTAGACCCAAACTAATGAACGTAGCATCTTGATCGTGTCATTTTGTTGCTACTGTTTTCTGCGTGTCAAGTATTTATTCCTGTGACCATGAGATCATATAACTCACTGGCACCGGAGGAATGCCTTGTGTGTATCAAACGTCACAACGTAACTGGGTGAATATAAACATGCTCTACAGGTATCTCCAAAGGTGTCCATTGAGTTAGTATGGATCAAGACTGGGATTTGTCACTCCGTGTGACGGAGAGGTATCTGAGGGCCCACTCGGTAATACAACATCACACACAAGCCTTGCAAGCAATGTGACTTATTGTATGTCACGGGATCTTGTATTACGGAACAAGTAAAGAGATTTTCTGTTAAACAAGATTGAAATAGGTATGCGGATACCGACGATCGAATCTCGGGGAAGTACATACCGAAGGACAAAGGGAATTACATACGGGATTATATGAATCCTTGACACTGAGGTTCAACCGATAAGATCTTCGGAGAATATGTAGGATCCAATATGGGCATCCAGGTCCCGCTATTGGGTATTGACCAAGGAGTCTCTCGTGTCATGTCTGCATAGTTCTCGAACCTGCAGGGTCTGCACACTTAAGGTTCGACGATGTTTTATGCGTATTTGAGTTATATGGTTGGTTACCGAATGTTGTTCGTAGTCCTGGCTGAGATCACGGACGTCACGAGGGCTTCCAGAATGGTCCGGAAACGAAGATGGATATATAGGTTTGTCTCATTTGATTACCGGAAAGTTTTCGGGCATTATCGGGAATGTACCGGGAGTGACGAATGGGTTTCGGATGTTCACCGGGGGGGCAGCCCACCCGGGGGAAGCCCATAGGCCTTAGGGGTACCGCACCAGCCCTTAGTGGGCTGGTGGGACAGCCCAAGAGGCCCTATGCGCAGGAGATAAAAGAAATCAAAGAGAAAAATAGGGGGAAGTGGGAAGGTGGAGAAGGACTCCACCTTCCAATCCTAGTTGGACTAGGATTGGAGCAGGAGCACTCCTCCCCTTGCTTCGGCCGACCCCTTGGGGCTCTCTTGAGCCTCAAGGAAAGGCCCTCCCCCTCCATCCTATATATACTCAGGTATTAGGGTTGATTTGAGACAACTTTGCCACGTCAGCCCGACCACATACCTCCACGGTTTTTCCTCTAGATCGTATTTCTGCGGAGCTCGGGCGGAGCCCTGCTGAGATAGATCACCACCAACCTCCGGAGCGCCGTCACGCTGCCGGAGAACTCATCTACATCTCCGACTCTCTTGCTGGATCAAGAAGGCCAAGATCATCGTCGAGCTGTACGTGTGCTGAACGCGGAGGTGTCGTCCATTCGACACTAGATCGGAGCGGATCGTGGGACGGATCGAGGGACGGTTCGTGGGACGATTCGCGGGGCGGATCAAGGGACGTGAGGACGTTCCACTACATCAATTGCGTTTCTTAATGCTTCCTGCTGTGCGATCTACAAGGGTACGTAGATCCAAATCTCCTCTCGTAGATGGACATCACAATGATAGGTCTTCGTGTGCGTAGGAATTTTTTTGTTTCCCATGTGACTTTCCTAGACAGTGGCATCATGAGCTAGGTTCATGCATGGATGTTATCTCGAGTAGAACACAAAAGTTTTTGTGGGCGGTGATGTGCGATTTGCCGCCCTCCTTAGTCTTTTCTTGATTCTGCGGTATTGTTGGATCGAAGCGGCTCGGACCGACATTACTCGTACGCTTACGAGAGACTGGTTTCTTTGCTACGAGCAACCCCGTTCCTCAAAGATGACTTGCGAGTGTTGGTTTCTCCAACTTTAGTTGAATCGGATTTGACCGAGGAGGTCCTTGGAGAGAGGTTAAATAGCAATTCATACATCTCCGTTGACGTGTTTGCGTAAGTAAGATGCGATCCTACTAGATACCCATGGCAACCACGTAAAACATGCAACAACAATTAGAGGACGTCTAACTTGTTTTTGCAGGGTTTTGAGACTGCGAAAGTAGAAATCAAGAAGGAGCATGAATAGTTGATGGTTTGTAAAACCACTAGGTTTCAAGAAATGCAAAGGCTAGAAGGGATACTTCGTGAAACGGCAAAACAGTTGCTGCACTAATGAAGAGACCCAAGATCAAACCCATACCCGAGACTAAGTGCTTCTGTTATGAGGGGAACGGTCACTGAGGCGGAGCTAACCTAGATGCTTGGTAGATAAGAAGGCTGGCAAAGTCGACAGAAGTATATTTGATATACATGATGTTGATGTGTACTTTACTAGTACTCCTAGTAGCGCGAGGGTATTGGATACCGGTTCAGTTGCTAAGTGATTAGTAACACGAAATAAAAGCTACGAAATAAACGGAGACTAGCTAAAGGCGAGGTGACGATACGTGTTTGAAGTGTTTCCAAGTATGATGTGATCAAACGTCGCACGCTCCCTCTACCATCGGGATTGGTGTTAAACCTAAATAACTGTTATTTGGTGCTTGCATTAAGCATGAACATGACCGGATCGTGTTTATTGCAATACAATTATTCATTTGAAGAGAATAATGGTTACTCTATTTGCTTGAATAATCACGTTCAATGGTTTATTGAATCTCGATCGTAGTGTTACACATGTTCATGATATTGGTGCCAAAAGATACAAGGTAATGATGATACTACCACTTACTTGTGGCACTGCCGCTTGAGTCATGTTGGTATAAATTGCATGAAGAGGCTCCATGCTGATGGATCTTTATACTCACTTTATTTTGAATCACTTGTGACATGCAAATCATACCACATGAGCAAGGCCTTGTTTTCATTGAGATGAAACAAGATAGTAACTTGTTGGATGTAATTAATTTTGATGTATGCAGTCCAATGGATGCTGAGGCACGCAGTGGATATCATCATGTTCTTACTTCAATGACGATTTGAGTAGATACAGGAGTATTTACTTAATGAATGACAGGTCTAAAATATTGAAAAAGTTCGATTTTGTTTCAGAGTGAAGTTCGTCGTAACAAGAGGATAAACTGTCTACGATATGGTCATAGCGATGAATATATGAGTTACGAGTTTTGGTACACAGTTAAGACAATGTGGAACGTGTTTTGCAATTCATGCCACCAGGAACATCATAGTGTGATGGTGTCACTACTGGAAACAGAAAATTTGCCATGTGCCTAATCTTTGCCGTGCGCTGACGGTTGGCAAAGAATTTCTTTGCCATCAGCTTACAACTGCCAGACGGTAAAGAAAAGACTGATGGCATAGAGATGATTTGCCATGTGCCTTTTGTTTACCGTCTGCTAACGTATGGCAAATATCCCAAAGGCAGACGGCAAAGAGGTGCCAGCTCTTTGCCGTGTGCCCACAGATGGCAAAGAAAATTAAGGCAGACGGCAAAGGCTAGTACCCAGTTTTTTTTTTTTTGCATCGACAGTACAAACGCTCTCTCTCTCTCAACGTTACCCCAAATCAAACTAAGGCAGACGGCAAAGGCAGTCTTTCAACGTTACCTCGCGTCCCGTCGTACCAGCTCGCGTCCCGTACCAGCTCGCGTCCCGTCGGCCGCCGCCGCCGCCGCCCCGCCCCGTCTGCGCGCCGCCGCCGCCCCGAGCCTGCGCGCCGCCGCCCCGCGCCTGCGCTCCGCCGCCCCGAGCCTGCGCGCGTCGAGCCTGCGCGTTGTCCTTGCCCCGTCCCGGCTGCGCGCCACCGCCGCCCCGCCCCGTCTGCGCGCCGCGCCCCCGAGTCTGTGCGCCGCCACCCCCGAGTCTGCGCGCCACCGCCGCCCCGCCCGTCTGCGCCCCGCCCCGTCTGCGCCCCGCCCCGTCCGTCTGCGCCCCGCCCCGTCTGCGCCCCGCCCCGTCCGTCCGCCGCCGCCGCCCCGAGCCTGCGCGCCGCCGCCGCCGCCCCGCCTGCGCGCCGCCGCCCCGCCCGTCCTTGCCCCATCCCGGCTGAGCTTGCGTCGTCCTTGCCCCGTCCCGTCTGCGCCCAAGTAAGTTTTGGCTTATCATCTGAGTAGTTCTTTATTAGATTCTTACTTTTGCAATCTTGTGATAAGTTTCAAACAAGACACTTTGCTAGAATAGTAACTGGACCAAATCCAGATCGTGTTTCATATTTCAGAAGTGTTGCTGTTCTCCAAATCTTGTGCCAGATGCACTTTGCTAGAAGAATAACTGCACTAAATCTCCAGGAAACATTGTTATTCTGATTTAATTTGGAAGCAAGAACTATTAGTTTTACTTCCGAGTTAGAGAAACTTTCCTGTGCAACTCAACTGCAATTGTATCCTAAAGGAAAAATTTAATGCTCTTTGAACCAGAGTAACACACAAAAGGAACACTGGATGAATGTAGAAGTAATCAAATGATAGAAGGCACAATTTACTGCACTGCAAGGAGGCAGCTTGCAGGTAGCAGGGGATTTTAACATGATTTATCGGGCCCAACTGCCCAAGATAAAAATAACCCCAATGTCCCCTGCCGTGTCATGGATCACTCCTGCCGTGCGCTCGATGGTTTGGACCTGCGTGAGCTACCTGTAATGTCGTCGATACACATGGTCAAACGAAATAGATTGAAGAGGGACAATAAAGAAAAAATATCAATAGGCAAATCCATTTTGACTTATATATACTTGTTTTCCATTCTGGAAAGCTGGCCCTTAAGTCATAGGAGTATGTTAATTTGTTTTCTTAACCTTTATTTAAGTAATGTTTTCTAGGTCTTTTAGCTAAGTTGAGATGTGAAGGTTTCACAAAGCCCTCTAATTTTGTAGTGGAGACTCTGTACCCACTATTCTGAACAGAACTTGGTGTTCTTATCTTAGATCTTGGACTAAATCTTGTGTTCCAGGAGTTTTGGATTGAATTCCTGCTCCCATATGTGTTATCTTTGCCTTTTAGAATGATATCTAGGGCAATGCGTTGAAGTAGTTCCTTCAACACATGTGTTGTACACTTTGTAGATGCAAAGGCGGCGTTTCTCGTCCACAACCTTGTGCTGTTTTAGGCTAAAAAGCACCGACATGGCGACACGGACACGGCGACACGCATACGGGGACACGGGATACGGCTTTTTCCAAAAACAGCCCATCGGGGACACGGCTAGTATATATAAAAAATAAATATAAATGTACATGTAATATACAGTTAAAGACAGAAAAGAGAAAGAAATACTGCCCCAATTTAAGTATCAAGCATGATAGTATATATGTTTGTTCAGTTTTTTCTAGAATGAGTTACTAAATTGAGTAGACCAAAATTACTATGAAGGAAATAAACATATTATTATAAATAATAGTTTTTTAAATATAATACTGCCTAAATAAGTGTTGTTTTGGACACTCACATGGACTACGTGATGTAACATTAGCTATTTATTTCTAGTGAGTGCATATGATTTTACATGTCCAATCTAAATAATACAAAAAGACAATCAATTCTTTAAAAACTAGTTTTAGCTAGTTGGAGCTGAACTAGCTCCCAAAGTATCCAAACACATGGGCTAGTTTGGTTTAGATGCAAACTAACCCACCAAAAAAACTTTTATAGGTAACCTGGAAAGTAGTTATAGGTAACCTGGAAAGTTTTATAGGTAACCTGGAAAGTTTTATAGGTAACCTGAAAAGTAGTATAGGTAACCTGGAAAGTTTTATAGGTAACCTCGACCCCCGACCCCCGACGCCACTGACCCCCGACCCCCGACGCCACTGACCCTCGACCCCCGACCCCCGACCCCCGACAACACTCACCCTCGACCCCCGACCCCCTACCCCGACCCCCGACGCCACTGACCCCCAACCCCCGAGCCCCGACACCTCTTCGGCCTCTTGTTGACCGAAAAGACCCCAATCCCCGACGCCAGTGACCTTCGACCCCCGATGACACTGACCCACATAGTTATGAGTTAGGTCATATAGTTATGTTAATTATAAAAACATCATATTTGTGTTGATCGGGTGAATTTCAATGTGCAGTTGTTCGACGACCTCCACGTGCGTTGGACGAGCTCCGCCCTTGCGTTTGTTGGTGAGCACAAATGACTTCTCCTCCTACCCCCTTAATTTGCTCTGTCCCGGTCTTCGTGCCGATGAAACTTGCTAGCTATAGGTTTCTTCAATCATGAGTATGCGTGACCAGTATGCGTCTCCCATTCGAAAGGGCGACATCTATAAATATGCATTTCTTTGCATATTTATAACCGTCATCCTTTCGAATTGTCCAACATTATCCATGGACAGCCCGAGTATGTGTAGATTGGGTTTGTTTTCCCGTATGCTGTGCTCCGTATATGATTACATTGCTAACAATGAGTTGTGTTGCAGGCTGCTATTCAGAAAGAGAGAGAGGCAATGCAGGCGGCTATAGCTTATAAGGATAAGGAAATTAGGGAGCTGGAGGAGAGGACGACTGCATTGATGGAGGCGGAGAGGGCACGGAATGATGCGTCTAACAGGGCCATATACGAGCTCTTCGTGGTAAGTTTCTTCTTCATGTTATATAAAATCTTGCATTTGAATGTCCGTTTCATTAATAAATAAAAAGTTTGACTTGTCAAAACCAAATGTACAGTCTATGTGCGAGAAGAACGGCCAAGTCCCTCCGCCGATGCCAGTCATTAACGTGGCGGGGACGGTGAGTTTCATTTCAGTGCAGTGATCTTAAGAGTGTCCTTATGCTAACTATACATTGCAAACGATGTTTGGTGCAGAATATCTCCCGAAACGCATCGCACGACCCTTCTACAGTCGAGCCTTCTCCAGGGCAGCCTTCTCCAGGTGAAACAAGCCAGAGCCACCGTGCTTCACCCTAACTTAGGTATGTTATTTCTAGTGTTTTAATAAAAATTAGCTAGACTTCCATCTAATGACATAATTAGCTTAGTTAGCTCCAAAATAGCTAGACTTCCATCTAATGACATAATTAGCTTAGTTAGCTCAAAAATAGCTAGACTTCCATCTAATGACATAATTAGCTTAGTTAGCTCCAAAATAGTTAGACTTCCATCTAATGACATAATTAGCTTAGTTAGCTCAAAAATTGCTAGACTTCCTTCTCCTCCTCCTCCTCCTTCTCCTCCTCCTCCTCCTCCTTCTTTTACTTCTTCCTTCTCCTTCTTCTTCCTCCTTCTTCCTCCTTCTCCTTCTCCTTCTTCTTTTCTTCTTCTTCTCCTATTCCTTCTCCTTCTCCTCTTCCTTCTCCTTCTCCTTCTTCTTTTCTTCTTCTTCTCCTCTTCCTTCTCCTTCTCCTCCTCCTCCTCCTCCTCCTTCTTTTACTTCTTCCTTCTCCTTCTTCTTCCTCCTTCTCCTCCTCCCTCTCCTTCTCCTTCTTCTTCCTCCTTCTTCCTCCTTCTCCTTCTCCTTCTTCTTCTCCTTCTTCTTTTCTTCTTCTTCTCCTCTTCCTTCTCCTTCTCCTCCTCCTCCTCCTCCTCCTTCTTTTACTTCTTCTTCTCTATCTCTTCTTCTACGTAGCTTAGACTCATCCAAGAAAGGCTAAATTGGCTAATTATCCTACGAAATGACATAATTAGCTTAGTTAGCTCCAAAATGGCCTATTTAATAAAAAATGACCTATACTTAGCTAATTATCCTCGAAATGACATAATTAGCTTCAAAAAGGCATTCTTAGCCAATTTAGCCCGAAGAAGGGGACAAGAAGAGAAAAAGAGGAAAAATGAAAGGAAGGAAGAAGAAGAAGAAGAGGAGAAGAAAAAGGAGGAGAGGGAGGAGGAGAAGAAGAAGGAGAAGGAGGAGAAGAAGGAGAAGGAGCTCCTCCTTCTCCTTCTTCTTCCTCCTTCTCCTTCTCCTTCTTCTTCTCCTTCTCCTTCTTCTTCTCCTTCTCCTTCTTTTTTTCTTCTTCTTCTCCTCTTCCTTCTTCTTCTCCTCTTCCTTCTCCTTTTCCTCCTCCTCCTCCTCCTCCTCCTTCTTTTACTTCTTCTTCTCTATCTCTTCTTCTACGTAGCTTAGACTCATCCAAAAAAGGCTAAATTGGCTAATTATCCTACGAAATGACATAATTAGCTTAGTTAGCTCCTAAATGACCTATTTAATAAAAAATGACCTATACTTAGCTAATTATCCTCGAAATGACATAATTAGCTCCAAAAAGGCATTCTTAGCCAATTTAGCCCGAAGAAGGGGACAAGAAGAGAAAAAGAGGAAAAATGAAAGGAAGGAAGAAGAAGAAGAAGAGGAGAAGAAGAAGGAGGAGAGGGAGGAGGAGAAGAAGAAGGAGGAGAAGGAGGAGAAGAAGGAGAAGGAGCTCCTCCTTCTCCTTCTTCTTCCTCCTTCTTCCTCCTTCTCCTTCTCCTTCTTCTTCTCCTTCTCCTTCTTCTTTTCTTCTCCTTCTTTTTTTCTTCTTCTTCTCCTCTTCCTTCTTCTTCTCCTCTTCCTTCTCCTTTTCCTCCTCCTCCTCCTCCTCCTCCTTCTTTTACTTCTTCTTCTCTATCTCTTCTTCTACGTAGCTTAGACTCATCCAAAAAAGGCTAAATTGGCTAATTATCCTACGAAATGACATAATTAGCTTAGTTAGCTCCTAAATGACCTATTTAATAAAAAATGACCTATACTTAGCTAATTATCCTCGAAATGACATAATTAGCTCCAAAAAGGCATTCTTAGCCAATTTAGCCCGAAGAAGGGGACAAGAAGAGAAAAAGAGGAAAAATGAAAGGAAGGAAGAAGAAGAAGAAGAGGAGAAGAAGAAGGAGGAGAGGGAGGAGGAGAAGAAGAAGGAGGAGAAGGAGAAGGAGGAGAAGAAGGAGAAGGAGCTCCTCCTTCTCCTTCTTCTTCCTCCTTCTTCCTCCTTCTCCTTCTCCTTCTTCTTCTCCTTCTCCTTCTTCTTTTCTTCTTCTTCTCCTCTTCCTTCTTCTTCCCCTCTTCCTTCTCCTTCTCCTCCTCCTCCTCCTCCTCCTCCTCCTCCTCCTCCTCCTCCTCCTCCTTTTACTTCTTCTTCTCTTTCTCTTCTCCTATAGTTAGCTAGGGTTCCACCTAAATGACATAATTAGCTTACTTAGCTCCTAAATGGTCTATACTTAGCTAATTTCTTTCCGAAATAACCTATATATACACTACTTCATCCAGTATTATTTTTCTAACTTTCTTATTTGTCATTTTGCAGATTACCTTCACTTCACGGGAAGCTTGGTTGATGGAATGCTTGAAGATGATTTCTTGTACCATGCGTTGTATTGAAACTATTGTAGTATATGAAATATATGAAACTTTGTATGCACGTGGATGAAACTGGTGTAATATATGGTTTGGTACGGATGTAACTTGCATAATATGTATGCACTATCGATGAGAGTTATTTTAATATGGTTATGAGTACGGAAATAAATTTATTTATGTCAAATATATATATATATATCCTGATTATTGTTAAAAATGCTGGATATAACAAAAAATAAATAAAAAAGGGGCTGGTTCCCCTCTTTGCCGTCTGCCAACACATGGCAAAGGGGGGAAGGCACATGGCAAAGGGGGAATCTGCCCCCTCTCTCTCCCCTCTTTGCCGTCTGCCAACACATGGCAAAGGGGGGAAGGCACATGGCAAAGGGGGAATCTGCCCCTCTCTCTCCCCTCTTTGCCGTCTGCCAACACATGGCAAAGGGGGGAAGGCAGACGGCAAAGAGGGTATCTGCCCCCTCTCTCTCCCCTCTTTGCCGTCTGCCAACACATGGCAAAGGGGGGAAGGCAGACGGCAAAGAGAGGAGGCCTGCCGTTAACACTTAACGGGGACGTTGCAATATATGCCGTCCCATTTACTTTGCCGTCTGCCCCCTCATGGCAAAGATTCTTTGCCGTCCGCTTTGTGAAAGCAGACGGCAAAGAGCCTCTTCACCGGATTTTTTTTTGCCGTCTACTTTGCCATGAGGGGGCAGACGGCAAAGCCTTTGCCGTGTGTGGTTGCCCCCTTTGCCGTCTGCCTTGGCAGACGGCAAATTTCTGAATTTCAGTAGTGTGTGTCCAAACGTCATAGCCGCGACCTATTTGATATGGTGCATACTATGATGTCTCTTATGGTGTTACCACTATCATTTATTGGTTATGCATTAGGAACAACCGCATTCACTTTAAATAGGGCATCGCGTAATTCCGTTGAGATGACACAGTATAGACTGAGGCTTAGAGAAAACTAAGCTATCGTTTCTTGAAAGTTTGGGGCTGCGACGGTTATGTGAAAAAGGGGTTTTTTAGTCTGTTAAGCTCGAACCCAAAGTGGATAAATGCATCTTCATAGGATATCCAAAACAGTTGGGTGCATCTGCTATCTCAGATTCGGAAGCAAAGTGTTTTTTTCTAGAAACGCGTCCTTTCTCGAGGAAAGGTTTCTCTCGAAAGAATTGAGTGGGAGGGTGGTAGAACTTGATGAGGTTATTGAACGATCACTTCAACCAAGTGTCTAGCAGGGCGCAGGAAGTTGTTCCTATGGTGCCTACACCAATTGAAGTGGAAGCTGATGATGGTGATCATTAAGCATTGGATCAAGTTACTACAAACCTTGTAGGTCGACAAGGTCGCATACTAATACAGAGTGGTACAGTAACCCTGTCTTGAAGGTCATGTTGTTGAACAACAATGAACCTACGAGTAATGGAGAAGCAATGGTGGGCCTGGATTCCGACAAATGGCTGGAGGCCATGAAATCCGAGAGAGAATCCATGTGTGAGAACAGAGTGTAGACTTTGGAAGAACTACTTGATGGTCGTAGGACTATTAAGTAAAGATGGATCTTTATAAGGAAGACAAACGATGATGGTGAAACGTCGCCATTAAGAAAAGCTCGACTTGTCACAAGGATGTTTTCCGACAAGTTCAAAGAGTTGAGTATGATGAGACTTTCTCACTCATAGCGATGCAAAAGGTCTGTTGGAATTATGTTAGCAGTTGTTGCATTATTTATGAAATATTGTACATAGGATGTCAAAACATTGTTTTCGTCGACGAAAAGGTTGTATGTGATACAACCGGAAAGTTTTGTCGATCCTAAGGATGCTAACAAGTATGCAAGCTCCAGCGATCCTTCTATGGACTGGTGCAAGCATCTCAGTGTTGGAATATATGCTTTGATGAGTTGATCGAAGCTTTTGGGTTTATACAAGGTTTGTGAGAAACTTGTATTTCCAAAAAAGTTAGTGGGAGCACTATAGAATTTCTGATACGTATATGTGGTTGACATATTGTGGATTAGAAGTGATGTAGAATTTCTGTAAAGCATAAAAGGTTGTTCGAAAGGAGTTTTTCAAAGGAATACCTGGATTGCGCTACTTGAACATTGAGCATCAAGATCTATGGAGATAGATCGAAACGCTTATTTGAAGTTTCAACAAGATGCATGCCTTGACAAGTTTTTGAAGGAGTTCAAAATAGATCAGCAAAGAAGGAGTTCTTGGTTGTGTTGTAAGGTGTGAACTTGAGTAAGACTCAAAACCCGACCCCGGCAGAATAAAGAGAATAGGCAAAGGTCGTCTTCTATACCTTAGTCGTAGACTCTAAAGTATGCCATGCTGTGTACCGCACCTGATGTGTGCCTTGCTACAAGTCTGTTAAGAGGTACACAGAGTGATCCAGGATTGAATCATTGATCAACGGTCAAAGTTATCCTTAGTAACTAATGGACTAAGGAATTTTTCTCGATTACAGAGGTGGTTAAAGAGTTCATCGTAAAGGGTTATGTCAATGCAAGCTTTGACACTAATCCGAATAACTATGAGTAGTGAAACGGATTCGTATGGTAGAGTAGATATTTGGAATATTTCCGAATAGCACATAGGAGCAGCATCTATAAGATGACATAAAGATTTGTAAAGCTCACTCGGATCTGAAAGGGTTCAGAACTGTCAACTAAAACCTCTCTCACAAGCAAGACGTGATCAAACCCCAGAACTGTAATGCAAGCATAGTGATGTGGACTAGATTATTGACTCCAATGCAAGCGGGAGACTGTTGGAAATATGCCCTAGAGGCAATAATAAATTAGTTATTATCATATTTCTTTGTTCATGATAATCGTTTATTTTCCATGCTATAATTGTATTGATTCGAAACACAATACTTGTGTGGATACATGGAAAAAACACTGCCCTAGTAAGCCTCTAGTTGACTGGCTCGTTGATCAAAGATGGTCAAGGTTTCCTGACCATAGGCAAGTGTTGTTACTTGATAACGGGATCACATCATTAGGAGAATCATGTGATGGACTAGACACAAACTACTGAACATAGCATGTTGATCGTGTCATTTTGTTGCTATTGTTTTCTGCGAGTCAAGTATTTATTCCTATGACCATGAGATCATATAACACACTGGCACCGGAGGAACACATTGTGTGTATCAAACGTCACAACATAACTGGGTGACTATAAAGATGCTCTAAAGGTATCTCTGAAGGTGTCCCTTGCGTTAGTATGGATCAAGTCTGGGATTTGTCACTCCATGTGACGGAGAGGTATCTCGGGGCCCACTCGGTAATACAACATCACACACAAGCCTTGCAAGCAATGTGACTTAGTGCATGTTATGGGATCTTGTATTACGGAACGAGTAAAGATACTTGCCAGTAAACGAGATTGAAATAGTTATGCGGATACCGACGATCGAATCTCGGGGAAGTAACATACCGAAGGACACATGGAATGACATACGGGATTATATGAGTCCTTGACACTGAGGTTCAACCGATAAGATCTTTGGAGAATATGTAGGATCCAATATGGGCATCCAGGTCCCGCTATTGGATATTGACCGAGGAGTCTCTTGGGTCATGTCTACGTAGTTCTCAAACCTGCAGGGTCTGCACACTTAAGGTTCGACGATGTTTTATGCGTATTTGAGTTATATGGTTGGTTACCGAATTTTGTTTGGGGTCGTGGATGAGATCACGGACATCACAAGGGTTTCCGGAATGGTCCGGAAACGAAGATTGATATATAGGTTTGTCTCATTTGATTACCGGAAAGTTTTCAGGCATTACCGGGAATGTACTGGGAGTGACGAATGGGTTCCGGATGTTCACCGGGGGGAGCCCACACGGGGGAAGCCCATAGGCCTTAGGGGTGCTGCACCCTCCCTTAGTGGGCTGGTGGGACAGCCCAAGAGGCCCTATGCGCAGGAGATAAAAGAAATCAAAGAGAAAAAAAGGGGGAGTGGGAAGGTGGAGAAGTACTCCACCTTCCAATCCTAGTTGGCCTAGGATTGGAGGAGGAGGACTCCTCTCCTTGCTTCGGCCGACCCCTTGGGGCTCTCTTGAGCCTCAAGGCAAGGCCCTACCCCCTCCCTCCTATATATATTGAGGCATTAGGGCTGATTTGAGACAATTTTGCCACGGTTTTTCCTCTAGATCGTATTTCTACGGAGCTCGGGCAGAGCCCTGCTGAGATAGATCACCACCAACCTCCGGAGCGCCGTCACGCTACCGGAGAACTCATCTACCTCTCTGTCTCTCTTGCTGGATCAAGAGGGCCGAGATCATCGTCGAGCTGTACGTGTGCTGAACGCGGAGGTGTCGTCCGTTCGACACTAGATCGGAGCGGATCGTGGGACAGATCGCGGGACGGTTCGTGGAACGGATCGCAGGGTGGATCGAGGGACGTGAGTATGTTCCACTACATCAACCGCATTTCTTAACGCTTCCTCTTGTGCGATCTACAAGGGTACGTAGATCGAAATCTCCTCTCGTAGATGGACATCCCCATGATAGGTCTTCGTGTGCATAGGAATAATTTTGTTTCCCATGCGACGTTCCTCAACAGTGTGTGCCACTAGATAACAGCAGGCCCCACGCCTCTATTTAGTCTATGAAGGGATCCAACAAGTTGATGCCAAAGTGGGAAGGCCCATACCGGGTGGGACAAGTCACCAGGCCCGATGCTGTCTGCCTCGAGAGCAAGGATGGCACGTGAGTACTCAACTCGTGAAATATCGAGCATCTTCACAAGTTCTACCCGTGTGGCGTGGTTGTTGGTCCTTCTGACAACCACTTTTGTACAAGTCTCGCGCCAAAGCATTTAATCCTTTGTGCAAAGCCAGGTGATGACCATGTGCGTAGTAAATAAAGCTAAGTATTCCCCATCTTCTTGTCAAAGCACATATTTATGTTATGTATTGTTGCATGAAGGATTGTGCTCACTCACTACCTACCCAAGGTGTATACAAGACCGACAAGGTTTCTTGCCTCCTCAATTTTCCCTTGTTTCTTTTTTTTCAAAAAGGAAGAGAAGATCCCCCTACGTACAAGGCTATCGGGGGAGGGGTAACAGCAAGGACACGCACGGACACGACAACAACCACCTTGCGGCATGGGAACGGAAAAAGAAAAAAGCTAATCAAAAAATCTCAAAAAACTATTTGTGTAACCTGGTCCACACTCATGTAAAGAGACATCCACGCGGAGGGCCTTCGTCGAAATTCTTGCATGCTTAAGTGTTCTGAGCCCGCTTGACACACAAAACATCCATGACAAGGACTGCAAAGAGGTCTTGCCTGGGGACATCGTTTATGTTGGGATACTAAGGACTCGATCCCGCTGATAGTGAATATACGCCTCGACAAGTAATGCATAGGAATCATGTTGGGATTGTTGCGCACTTGGATGTCTTGGCTAAGCACCCCAAGAAGTCACGGAAAAAAGGTAGGACGGCCCTACCGGCGGAATGTCGGCAAGTGTTCGTCAGAAGCGTAAGAAGTAAGTTCACATGTGTGCGGGTTTACGACAGGAAAAGAGGGAGAAAGAGGAGGAGCAAATTTTCATCGAAACGCGATGAGGATTTATAACATTTAACGAGGCAAGCATGCAGTGTTATCTTTGCATAATTTCTTGCAGGATTACATGGGGTACTACTTAGACACGGAAGGACATCTTCCACTATGATGTGGCGACCGGTTCAGAAATGAGGCCTCGTGGATGAAGCGCCAAGTTGGACCAACAAGCCAGGGAACGCCTTGCCTTCGGAACCCTGTCACGGAACCGACGAGGCTACTCGGTGTCGTTGACCTAGAGTTGGCGCCAGGGACACGATAATCATCATGATCATCACTGGAGGTGTTGAGCCTGCTTTCACGGGAGCTTTCTGCGCAACAATCTAGCCGACTGCTGGAACTTTCGAACAATCTAACAGAGAGCATGGTCTCCCCGTCAAACCTGAAGTGAAGAAGATGCTCAGGACCCAACTCGTGGGAACGTGTGAACAACTTCTACCCTCGTGTCAGAAATACGGCTCCCCGAGGGTAAAAGTCACCGCCACCCATACGGGTATTTTGGAGCAACAAACCGGCAAGTCTGCTGCCTTCCATGACCCTGGAAAAAGGGTCGGGAAGCCACATCTAACTGCGTGGGTGTCGGTGCAGGGAGACCACGAACTCGTGTGCCGCATGCGATGCAGGTGGATCTCCTCAGATCGGTGGAGGAGGGACACCGCCGTGACCACAACGGTGTGCATCATTCCGTCCCTCACGATCCATGGCAGCGCCTCTACCTCGGGAACTGGCGTCGACCCATATTAATACCACTTCAGTGCACGATTGACAGGAAGTTCGCAAAGCGACCAGCTCGACCACGTACTCTACCCTCGCCATAGCAACGATGTCTCCTAGGAGCCGAAGGAAGGAGGTGGGGAAAAAGAATGGTGTGGTTGAAAGGAGGTGTGAATGAGCAATGCTTCCCTTGGGCCCTTGTTATAGGGGAAAGACGAGGGATGAAGACACTTCATCACCCCAAGAGATAGTAAACCGCTGCTGCAGCGGCCACCCTACCTCGCCTATACCACACTTGCATGTGGCATGCATCCTAAAGGGAATAATGGCGGACAAGACGATTAAATGGCGGAGGTTGTGCCTCATGGTTTGGAGACCCCACACCTTCCCGATAACACCATGCAAGCATCGCCTCGTTCCACCACTCCCATGACCCGCAGTAAATGCGAGTCGTGGAAGAATAGTAAAGAATCATCATTAGTGCAGGGGATTGCGGCCTCGTGTGCCTGTGCACCATTTTTGGGCCTAGCCCAACAAATATGAAAAACACATGTATGGCCCAGGTCCGGGTGAAACTATTAGCGTACTAAAACATGGGGGCTTTACTACCCAGACTTGTACACTTGTACTGCGATCATCCACATAATGCACCAAAAACATAAGACATAGGGTTTTACGCTCCATGCGGCCCGAACATGTCTAAGCCACATGCGTACGCAGCTGCTAGTGATGCTCTTTGTGCATCCATAATCTCCACAAAACCGTAGCAAAAGGGACCCCGCTGGTCCCACAAATCGTTGCTAGAGCACCTCAACAAATTCAAAGAAGACTCAAACCGTTTATCATGAATAATCTGAACATAAACCCATAATTCATCGGATCCTGACAAACACACCGTACAAAAGCATTACATCGGATAGATTAATGTGAATATGCGATGATCACTGTATTGAAGATCAAGAGAGAGAGAGAGAGAGAGAGAGAGAGAGAGAGAGAGAGAGAGAGATAGATTGATAGATAGATAGAGAGAGATAGCCATCTAGATACTAACTACAGACCCGTAGGTCTATGGTGAACTACTCACACATAACTAGATGCATGCTGGATAGCGGTCGACGTGTGGAATAATAGTAGTAGATGCAGACAGTATCGGTCTACTTGTTTTGGACATGATGCCTATAGAAATAATCATTGCATAGATATCGTCACAACATTGCGCGGTTCTATCAATTATTCGACAGTAATTTGTTCACCCACCGTCTACTTGCTTTCATGAGAGAAGCCACTAGTAAACACTACGGCCCCCGGGTCTATTCACATCCATCGTTTACATCTCCGCTTTTACTTTGCTTTGTTACTTTGTTGCTTTGAGTTCTCACTTGGCAAACAATCTATAAGGGATTGGCAACCCCTTAATAGCGTTGGGAGCAAGTTTTTGTGTTTGTGCAGGATCTTGAGATACTCCTCCACTGGATTGATACCTTGGTTCTCAAACTTAGGGAAATACTTACCACTGCTACGCTACATCACTATTTCCGCTTCGAGGGAACACCAACGCAAGGCTCCAAGGCCACGGGCCAAATCCTTTGCATACTTGCCTAGGAAGTCTCTTAAGGTGTAGCCGCGGCAGAAAGATCAAGCCAAGTATTCTCCTGTCGACGTGCCTATTGCTGGCGCCGTTGGAAGGTCTTTTGTTGCAGTAGCATCCACCCACCCGGGAGAGAAACTAATAGCCCATGGGTGGCGCACCATCCCTTAGTGGGCTGGTGAGGCCAGCCCAACTGGTCTATTTTCGCTAGGAGAAAAAATCAAGGAGAAAAGAGAAAAAAGAGGGAGGTGGGAAGGAAGGAAGGGACTCTTCCTTCCCCAAACCGAATTGGAGTTGGAGTCCCTCCTCTCCCACTTCGGCCGGTGCCCTAGGGGCTCCCTTGAGACCCAATATTAGCCCCTCCCCTCCTCCTATATATACTAGAGGTTTTAGGGCTTTTGAGACAAAACTTTAGCTACGTGCAACCCTAAACCTCTACTTCGTAGTTCTTCCTCTAGATCGGTTTTCTACGGAGCTCGGGCAAAGTCCTGCAGGAATAGATCATTACCATCATCGGCGCGCCGTCACGCTGTCGGAGAACTCATCTACTGTGACAACCCGATGTCGACGTTCCAGAAGATTCCCCTTTATTTCCGTTTTCGTCGTGTGGTTATTTTATTTTGTTGCATCATCATTTAGTTTGCATGGCATCATGTCAACTGTGTTATTTGTCGGTGTTGCCTGTTGCTCCTTGTTGTTGGGTGTTAGGGCTTTGTGAGTGGCGTTGTTTTGTTGGAGTGATGAGAGTGGGTGCAATAGAGCCACTTCAAAACCATGTAGAACCGAGGACTTCAAACCCTTCTCTCCTCTCTATTCTATTTTTGTGGCTGCGTCAAAGTTTCAGTTTTAACCCCTTTAAAAAATCGTCTTCTTTTAAAAATCATTCTATTAAAGGTGGAGGCAACCCCTCTAGTTTTTCTTTATTTATTCTTTTTTTCTATTTCAAAATAGAATCTCATTTTTATTTATAAAAAATGGGGTTTTATTTTATTCTTCAAAAAAAGGTTTTATTTTTATTCTTTAAAAAATGCCCAATCTATTATTATAGTTGGGGTATACTTTTCAAGGAGCCCAAAAGCTTTTTTATTTTTTATTTTGTTTAATCCTTTTCCTTGTGGTGTTTTCTATTTTAAAAAACAACAGAGGGAAAGAGGAGCCTGCAAAGGCCAAGGCCCAGCCGACCGAAGGCCAACTGGCCCCAACCCTAGCGCAGGGGGGATTCTCCTCGATCCCTCTATTCCCCCCGTGCACCGTCGTCCTCCCATCTCTCCCTCTCATCCTCCCCAGCGCCTCCTGCCCAGAAAGAGAGCCGTGCTCAGCCCTTCCTCGATCCCGCCGCCCTCCTACTCGCAGCCCGAGGTCAGCCCCGCCGTCAGCCAGCCTCAGCAGCCCCGTGCTCTCCTCCCTCTACCCCGTCGGTGCTCGTCCCGTGCTGTCGCCGGCAGGCCCTCCCAGCGCCCCTCCCCGCGTCGCCCTGGCCATGGCCCTCCGCCAGCGCCACCCCGCTGTGGACACCTCCCCTCGCCCTCGCCATGGTCGCCGCCCGTGGAGCTCGCCTCCCACGCCAGGGGCCCGCGACCTCGTCCCTCCCGAGCTCGCGCGGCTGCCGCCATGATCGCCCCGTGCCAAGCCCTCTAGGGCGCCGACCTCGTCCTCCTCATTGCTCTCCCTGCCGTAGCTCGTCCGTCCCCGCCTCCGGTTGCCGAGCTCGCCGAGGTTGCGATGCATGCTGTTGTGCCCGTCGCGGCTGCGTGCCATGCCGTGTTGCTTGCTAGCTGTTGGATATGTTGTTGCTAGCTGTAGCTAGCCTGCGCCGATGCATGTTGCTAGTTGCTCCTTGCCTGCTGCTAGCTGTTGCTGTCGCTGCCGATGTGTTGCTGCCAGCTTGCCTGCTTGCCGTTGTGTGCCGATGTAGTTTTCTGTTAGCTGCTGCTTGCTGCTATTGTTTGTTGCTGCCCGTTGCCGTGTTGTTGTTGATGCTTGTGATGCCTTTCCGTAGCTTGTTGTTAGTTGCTAGCTGAAGCCTGCTGCTGACAGATGTTGCTGGTTTCCTTTGTGCTGGCGATGCATGCTAGTGCTAGTTGCTGCTAGGAAGCTTGCCTGCCTGCTAGTTGCTTTGCTCCTGCTGCTATGCTTGCCTGCTAGTTGTTGTAGCTTGCCGCTATGTTGTTGTCGTGCTACTGCTAGATGTTGCTGTTGTCGCAGGTTACCGTCGCCGAAGACCCGTGTTCCGACACCAAGAGTACGACTACCATCGACAAGACCGTGTACAACTACTTCCACGATGACCTATGTACACACCGCTTCGAACCGATCCGCCCGAATGCACGCTTCAAAGGTATAACGTTGGAACGTGTCGTGTACCGAATGCATATGATGTATGAGATGTACCCGTATGTTTGCGCCTATATATGTTGCCCGCTGCACGTTGTCCCTCTTACGTTGTGCCCCGACACATGGGAACCCGGTAAACGGGATCACCTCATCATTATTTGGTTTGTCACGCACGCGCTCCCTATTCGTCGGCTCCGACATCTCGTTGAGTTATCGGGATAGGAACGTTGCCGTGGCTTCGTTTCCGTCTTGCCGTCATGGTTCCCTTTCGCTCGCCGTGGGGACACATGCTTCTTTCTCTTCTTGCCTGTGTTGTTGTAACTTGCATGCATGAGCATTCATGGCATATATCTTGTGTTGCATGTTTCTTGTGACATAGCTCCGTTCTAAGTCCCGCGTGTTAAGCGACTAGGATGACAGGTTGGATCACTGCTCCACCCCTTGCCATGTTAAAAACAATTTAATATTGTCGTGTAAATAAACGGGAGTGAACTAAATAATTAATCGTGGAGTTTCGTCGATATGCAACTCGTTGCATATCGAGCTTCACTTAATGTGTAGTGTTGTGTGAGGTGAAACGCTATGCCATCCCTTGCATTTGTGTTCTGATCATGCATCATATTAGGTTGTGCATCGTGTGGTGAATATCTGTGTTGATGTTTGTTTCCGGTTTGCTCTGTCTCGATAGAGTTCCGCAAGCGTGTCAGAATGTGAGGACCTGTTCGACTACGTTGGTTCGCCGACTTCACGGAGTTGTTCTTCTTCCAAGCGAGATCTCAGGCAAGATGACCATTTCCCCAGATACCATTACTATCATTGCCATGCTAGTTTTATCGCTTCTATCGAATATGTCTCGTTGCCTACCACATGTTAAATATCAGCCTCTCAACAATGCCATGAAAACCTTCAAATGTTCTCAACCTAGCAAACCACTGATTGGCTATGTTACTACTTGCTTAACCATGTTGTTAGCAATGCTAGTTGCAGGTGCAGTTGCTTCCATGTGATAACATGGGTTCCTTGTCATATCACCATAATTAAATGCTATTTAATTTAATGGACCTATATACTTGGTAAAAGGTGGAAGGCTCGGCCTTTCTAGCCTGGTGTTTTGTTTCCACCTTTGCCCCCTTAGTTTCGGTTACCGGTGTTATGTTCCATAATTGAGCGCTCCTAACATGATCGGGGTTGTTATGGGGACCCCCTTGATAATTTGTTTTAGATTAAAGCTGGTCTGGCAACGCCCAACTTTGGTACTACATTTGCCTAATACCTAATGAACTGCATAGGGAGTAATTAACCTGAGGAAATTTAATCAACCCCCGGGCCATTGCTCCTCATGAGTGTTGGTCCAAAACGGTCTGCCTGCGGGGCCACCGCGAGGAAACTCGAGGATTGTCACTCGTAGCTAGTTCCATCTGTCGTGTCCTGAGAACAAGATAAGCGGCTCCTATTGGGATCGTCGACACGTCGGGCGACCTTGCTGGATTAGTTTTACCTTTGACGAAATATCTTGCGCATCGGCATTCCGGTGATGCTTTGGGTAATCTCAGAGTTGAGGTTTTCCACTATGGAATCCGACGAGATCGCGAGCTTCGTGATCGAAGATTTCTAGGCGGCTTGTGGTAATTTGTGATGGACTAGTTGGAGCACCCCTGCAGGGTTAAATCTTTTCGGAAAGCCGTGCCCGCGATTATGTGGCAATGTGGATACTTTGTTTAACACTGGTTCTAGATAACTTGAAGTTAACTTAATTAAAATATGCCAACTGTGTGCGTAACCGTGACTGTCTCTTTCATGAGTTCCTTCTCCGATGACACGGTGGGGTTATGTCTGACGTAGATAGGTGTTCAGGATCATTCATTTGATCATCAGTAGTTACGTCCGTTATGCGTAGTTCTTCCCCCTCTTACTACAACCCCAGTTGCAGTTACAGGTAAAGGTTATTTGACGCGAGCGCGTTGATTTTTCATTTGGAGATGCTTCTTCTTCTTCTTCTTCATCGATCTAGGATGGGTTCCAGGCCGGTAGCCTGGGATAGCAAGGATGGACGTTGTTCTTCTTTTCTCATTTGTGTTCGTCCGTTGTCGGACCCTACTCTTATTCTTGATGATTATGTATCGTACTGTTGTGACTCTGATGTAGTTTGTGGCGAGTGTAAGCCAGTTCTATATATATACCTCTTCTTTTCAGGACATGTACTTGTAACGACATCCATTCTTGCGACACGACGAGATGCGCTTCTATCCATGATGAGGCCCTCGTGCCAAATTGACGATAGGGTCGCATCTTGGGCGTGACAAGTTGGTATCAGAGCAGTGCCGACCTAGGAGCCCCCTTGATTGATCAAACTTGGACGATTCGAGTCTAGTGAAAAACTACGTTGAGTCTAGTTATATATCAGAGTGTAGGATTCTTTTTTCTCCTCTTCTATGCTCTGGTGAGGAATCTTGACGTAATAATTTATTCTACTCCTCTTCTCACTCAAATTGTTTTAGGATCACGCGGATATTCTTGGAATCTATATGATGCCGATGTGACAGAGTTCTGTCTTGGTGCCTCCTGTCTGACTTGATTTCTTCCGGGGAGTTGAGCTCCAGGGGATTCTCGAGCACATCATTATCATTCAGATTTCTTAGTGTCTCAGAACGAAGGATGTTTGTAATTGCTTCAATACTAGTAGCGGCGAGATAACACTGATGTCCCTAGTACTGGTGCATATTTTTCGGGAGTACTGCCATACTTTGTAACGTTGTGATCACGAGGGTCTGTTGTAGATGAAGGTCCGAGATTCTGGTTGTGTGTTGACGGATGTGATACAGGTGACGGGTTAGTATAGGAGTTTAGTGATATATTACTCCTTGTATCCGTGTACCAGATTGAATGACCAGATATTTCGGGAATTCTTAGGTGGGAATTCAAGTAGTTACTTATAGGACAATCTTCCAACAAATGCATGATGTTAGGTTGGGGTTCGACATCTACTGGATTCATTTGTTGACGGTCGACTTACAGCGGTTCTCGTTGTGTCTTAAAGAGTCCTTGTAGCTTGCTACGACTCGGGGACGCTTCGTATGTCGGGTGCACTTCCTTGCACTTGATGGCTATTGTAACGCTCGAGCCCGTGCGATTCTATCCACGAAAATATCGGAGGAAGTCTTTCTCATGAGTTTGTTCTAGCTTGTTTCGTAAGCCTCATCCCTTTGTTTTGTTGAATATGGTAATTCAAGTTGCTTCCATGTCAAGTGGTGATTTCAGATCTTTCCTAAGAGGCGTTCTCATATTTTTATGTGAGAATGCAAATTCTTTTGATCATTGAAATTATCATATCAATTCTTGTCAATCGGAGTTGTTTTATGTTAATTCTTTTGCAACCAGTGTGCTTCTCTTCAGTTAATTCAACCCTCTCCAATTTTGCAAGATCAAGCTCTCTTTTCTTTCCGGAGTTTCTCTCATCTGCCACAAAGTTGTCTTTGTTTTTCCCGCCCTCCCGTCCTTTCCTTCGGTGATTGGATTTCATCCAAGTGCCTTTACTTTCAGTCATGCTTCCGATATCTCTTCTTCATTTTGTAGCCTGTGATTCATTATGAAGATTCTCAGGAGTTCTAGTGCATCATTCCTTCAATATGGTTATCTTTTTCTGGTGAATTTAATTCAGTTGTCTGTGTTCATCATATCCTTTTCATCCTTGTAATTCCTTCCTATGTTGGGAATTCTTATCAGCCTATCCTGTTATTCATTCATCTCTTTCCTATCCGGAGTGCTGAAGATATCTCTGAGTTTCGTGTATTCAATTCTTTTAGTTATTTCGAGGTTCTCAACCTCATCTAGTTTTCTTATTCCGGTGGTTTCTTTGAGTGGTCCCATAACCCACAGGTTCTTTCCCAGGATCTTTCCTGGCTCTTTTAATCTTTTCCCGGAGATCATTATTTCCTTTCAACTATGACGTAAGTATCGATTTCATCAGTCATATTCCTTCTTCAAGTTCAATTTGAATTTATTCTCGTCTTTGGCTCAACCTTTCATTCCTCATTATTCCGGAGTGTCTTAGTTATTCTTGGTGGTTTTCTTCTCGTCATTTTCAGCTTTGAAGACTAAAGGAGTGTTTCTCTCAAATCTTGGTCCATTCTCTTGAAGATATCATTTCATCTTCGTGTTGTCTTCTCACTTGTTTTCGTTCATGGGTAATCCCTTTCTTGCTATTTGGTGCATTTCTGAGTTGTTTTTATTTCTCGTTCCTCCGAAGGCCATCATTTCGGAAGACTTCTTCGTTCTCAGCTTGCAGCTTTCGTTCTCTAATTCTTCTCAATTGTTGTCTCTTCGTTCGTCTCTCAATTATTCTGGTGCCTTTTTCTAGTTTTCTCTCAGGTGGCTCATGATCACTTCATTCTCATGTATCTCCATTCATTCTTGATTGCCCCATTTATTTCAATTCTTACCGGTGTTTCTTACAACAATTCTTCCAGTTTGTGCTCATATCTCTCCTCAATTTTTCAGAAGAATAAGTGGTACCCTAATCCGTTGTTAGTCATCAATTAAACTCGATGAAGGATTAGCATAACATAATTCTTATTCTTGTTTCATCAAATGATTTAAATTATTCTTCCGGAGTGGCTCACGATATCAATTCCTTTTTCTTAAGTGTTCTTACCTTTTCTTTTCCGGAGTTCCAAGTTTTATCAAGTATCTCTTTGTGAAGCTTCATCTAAATCTTGGCAAGGTCATAATCTTATTCTTTTCTACCTTCTTATTTGTTGCATCATTCAGTTGTATACGGTGGTCCTTCATGGTGGTTCGTCATGATTTCATTCATTCTGAAGTGTCCTTAAAGATTCTTATTGGAGAACCTAAAGTATTCTTTCTCCTGCATTTCTGTGCAATTGTTCTTCCTTCATCCTTTGAGGTGGTATTATAGCTTTTTTGTTAGTGTAGGAGCCTCGAAGAGTTTTCCTTTCAAGAATAAGATAATTAAACCCACCGATTCTATGGTCATGAGATATTTGCAACCCATGATTTCTTCATTGAGCTATCTTGGTTTGGATTTCACCTAAAGCTTTTCCTATGGATTGTTCCTATCATGGTGTTTATCATTGATCCAAGTTCTCAAGGTATCCTTTTGGTGTAAGAAATTGTTCATATCTTGTTGCTCCCAATCAATATTTGTTTCTGTTTGTGGCTGGTTGTCACTTCATTAGTTTGAAAAGGTTTCCATAAGCCAACTTCTATCTTGTTCTTTTCGTTGTTGTTTTTTCCAACAACTCCGTTCAATTCTTCTTGCAAGGATGATTGCCAAGTTCATTTGCGATGTTAGTTGTCGTTCTTTGCTTCATTCTCTTCTTCCGTATTAGCTAATTCCTATTTTATTGTTCCGGAGGCATTGTGTTATTGCTCTTTTGGGTCTATTATGTTGTTCTATCAAGATCATGGTGTTTCCTTGTTCTATTTAGTTGTTTGTTATGTATATTGTCTAATTCTCTCTTCTTATCGAATTTTTTGTCCCATTTTCCTACCGAAGTGCTGCCGAAATTTTCCGTGAATTCTTGCGTGTTTCTCATATCATTCCTCATCTCTTTGCAACTTTCTAGGATTGTTGGTGTCACTCGTTTGTCAGAGAAGCGACTAAGTTTTTACCTCTTGGTCATTCTCATCCTATCCCCCCTTTCATTCTTGGATCTCGGGGCGACATCCTCTTGTAGTGTAGGAGAGTTGTGACAGCCCGATGTCGACGTTCCAGAAGATTCCCCTTTATTTCCGTTTCCGTCGTGTGGTTATTTTATTTTGTTGCATCATCATTTAGTTTGCATGGCATCATGTCAACTGTGTTATTTGTCGGTGTTTCCTGTTGCTCCTTGTTGTTGGGTGTTAGTGCTTTGTGAGTGGCGTTGTTTTGTTGGAGTGATGAGAGTGGGTGCAACAGAGCCACTTCAAAACCCTGTAGCATCAAGGACGTAAAACCCTTCTCTCCTCTCTATTCTATTTTTGTGGCTGCGTCAAAGTTTCAGTTTTAACCCCTTTAAAAAAAATCATCTTCTTTTAAAATCATTTTATTAAAGGTGGAGGCAACCACTTTCTTTTTCTTTATTTATTCTTTTGTTTTATTTCAAAATAGAGTCTCATTTTTATTTATAAAAAAGGGGTTTTATTTTATTCTTCAAAAAAGGTTTTATTATTGGTCTTTAAAAAATGCCCAATCTATTTTTATAGTTGGGTTATATTTTTGAAGGAGCCCAAAAGCATTTTTTCTTATTTTGTTTAATCCTTTTCCTTGTGGTGTTTTCTGTTTTAAAAAAACAACAACAGAGGGAAAGAGGAGTGTGCCAAGGCCAAGGCCGAGCCGGCCCAAGGCCAACCGGCACCAACCCTAGCGCAGGGGGGATCCTCCTAGATCCCTCTGTTCCCCTCGTGCGCCGTCGTCCTCCCATCTCTCCCTCTCGTCCTCCCTAGCGCCTCCTGCCCAGAAAGGGAGTCGCGCTCAGCCCTTCCTCGATCCCGCCGCCCTCCTGCTCGCAGCCCCAGGTCAGCCCCGCCGTCGGCCGGCCTCAGCAGCCCCGTGCTCGCCTCCCTCTGCCCCGCCGGTGCTCGTCCCGTGATGTCGCCGCCAGGCCCAGCCAGCGCCCCTCCCCGTGTCGCCCTGGCCATGGCCCTCCGGCGGCGCCGCCCCGCTGTGGACACCTACCCTCGCCCTCGCCTCGGCCTCGCCCTCGTGATGGTCGCCGCCCAAGGAGCTCGCCTCTCGCGCCAAGGGCCCGCGGCCTCGTCCCTCACGAGCTTGCGCGGCAGCCGCCATGGTCGCCCCGTGCCAAGCCCTCCAGGGCCCCGACCTCCTCCTCCTCGCTGCTCGCCCCGCCACAGCTCGTCCGTCCCCGCCTCCGGTTACCGAGCTCGCCGAGGTTGCTACGCATGCTGCTGTGCCCGTCGAGGCTGCGTGCCATGCCGTGTTGCTTGCTAGCTGTTGGATATGTTGTTGCTAGCTGTAGCTAGCCTGCGCCGATGCATGTTGCTAGTTGCTGCTTGCCTGCCGCTAGCTGCTGCTGTCGCTGCCGATGTGTTGCTGCCAGCTTGCCTGCTTGCCGTTGTGTGCCGATGTAGTTTGTTATTAGCTCTTGCTTGGTGCTATTGTTTGCTGCTGCCCGTTGTTGTGTTGTTGATGATGCTAGCGATGCCTTGCCGTAGCTTGTTGTTGGTTGCTAGCTGAAGCCTGCTACTGCCAGATGTTGCTGCTTTCCGTTGTGCTGCCGATGCATGCTAGTGCTAGTTGTTGCTAGGAAGCTTGCCTGCTTGCTAGTTGCTTTGCTCCTGCTGCTAAGCTTGCCTGCTAGTTGTTGTAGCTTGCCGCTATGTTGTTGTTGCTTTGCTGCTAGCTGTTGCTGCTGTCGCTGGTTACCGTCGCCGAAGACCCGTCTTCCGATGCCAAGAGTACGACTACCGTCGATGAGACCGTGTACAACAACTTCCACGACGACCTATGTACACACCGCTTCGAACCGATCCCCCCGAACACACGCTTCAAAGGTATAACGTTGGAACGTGTCGTGTACCGAATGCATATGATGTATGAGATGTACCCGTATGTTTGCGCCTATATATGTTGCCCGTTGCACGTTGTCCCTCTTATGTTGTGCCTCGACACATGGGAACCCGGTTAACGGGATCACCCCATCATTATTTGGTTCGTCACGCACGCGCTCCCTATTCGTTGGCACCGACATCTTGTTGAGTTATCGGGATACGAACGTTCTCGTGGCTTCGTTTCCGTCTTGCCGCCATGGTTCCCTTTCGCTCGCCTGGCGATACATGCTTCTTTCTCTTCTTGCCCGTGTTGTTGTAACTTGCATGCATGATGCATTCATGGCATATATCTTGTGTTGCATGTATCTTGTGACGTAGCTCCGTTCTAAGTCCCGCGTGTTAAGTGACTAGGATGACAGGTAGGATCACCGCTCGTCCCCTTGCCATGTTAACAACAATTTAATATTGTTGTGTAAATAGACGGGAGTGAACTAAATAATTAATCATGGAGTTTCGTCGATATGCAACTCGTTGCATACCGAGCTTCACTTAATGTGTAGTGTTGTGTGAGGTGAAACGCCATGCCATCCCTTGCATTATTGTTCTGATCATGCATCATATTAGGTTGTGCATCATGTTGTGCATCGTGTGGTGAATATCTGTGTTGATGTTTGTTTCCGGTTTGCTCCGTCTCGATAGAGTTCCGCAAGCGTGTTGGAATGTGAGGACCCGTTCGACTACGTTGGTTCGCCGACTTCACAGAGTTGTTCTTCTTCCAAGCGGGATCTCAGGCAAGATGACCATTTCCCAAGATACCATTCTATCATTGCCATGCTAGTTTTATCGCTTCTATCGAATATGTCTTGTTGCCTACCACATGTTAAATATCAGCCTTTCAACAATGCCATGAAAACCTTCCACTATTCACAACCTAGCAAACCACTGATTGGCTATGTTACTACTTGCTTAACCATGTAGTTAGCGTTGCTAGTTGCAGGTGCAGTTGCTTCCATGTGATAACATGGGTTCCTTCTCATATCACGATATTTAAATGTTATTTAATTTAATGGACCTATATACTTGGTAAAAGGTGGACGGCTCGGCCTTTCTAGCCTGGTGTTTTGTTCCACCTTTGCCCCCTTAGTTTCGGTTACCGGTGTTATGTTCCATAATTGAGCGCTCCTAACATGATCGGGGTTGTTATGGGGACCCCCTTAATAATTCGTTTTAGATTAAAGCTGGTCTGGCAAGGCCCAACTTTGGTACTACATTTGCCTAATAACTAATGAACTGCATAGGGAGTAATTAACCTGAGGAAATTTAATGAACCCCCGGGCCAGTGCTCCTCATGAGTGTTGGTCCAAAACGGTTTGCCTTCGGGGCCACCGCGAGGAAACTCGAGGTTTGGCAATCATAGCTAGTTCCATCGGTCGTGTCCTGAGAACGAGATACGCGGCTCCTATCGGGATTGTCGACATGTCGGGCAGCCTTGCTGGATTAGTTTTACCTTTGACGAAATATCTTGTGCATCGGGATTCCGGTGATGCTTTGGGTAATCTGAGAGTTGAGGTTTTCCACTAGGGAATCCTACGACATCGCGAGCTTCGTGATCGAAGATTTGAATGTGGCTTGTGGTAATTTGTGATGGACTAGTTGGAGCACCCCTGCAGGGTTAAATATTTTCGAAAAGCCGTGCCCGCGGTTATGTGGCAACGTGGATATTTTGTTTAACAATGGTTCTAGATAACTTGAAGTTAACTTAATTAAAATATGCCAACTGTGTGCGTAACCCTGACTGTCTCTTTCGTGAGTTCCTTCTCCGATCGAGGACACGGTGGGGTTATGTCTAACGTAGGTAGGTGTACATGATCATTCATTTGATCATCAGTAGTTACGTCCGTTATGCATAGTTCTTCCCCCTCTTATTTCTTGTACTCGTAAATTTTAGCCACCAAATATATGCTTAGTCGCTGCTGCAACCTCACCACTTAACCATACCTCACCCATTAAGCTTTGATAGTCTTGATACCTTTGGAAATGAGATTGCTGAGTCCCCTGTGGCTCACAGTTTACTACAACACCAGTTGCAGGTACAGGTAAAGGTTACTTGACGCGAGCGCGTTGATTGTTCATTTGGAGTTGCTTCTTCTTCTTCTTCATCATCGATCTAGGATGAGTTCCAGGCCGGCAGCCTGGGATAGTAAAGATGGACGTCGTTCTTCTTTTCTCGTTTGTTTTCGTCCGTAGTCGGACCCTGCTCTTACTCATGATGATTATGTATCGTACTGCTGTGACTCTGATGTAGTTTGTGGCGAGTGTAAGCAAATTCTTTATATATACCTCTTATTTTCAGTACATATACTTGTAACAATATCCATTCTTGCGACATGACGAGATGCGCTTCTATCCCTGATGAGGCCCTCGTGCCAAATTGAGGATAGGGTCGCATCTTGGGCGTGACATCTACTTCCCCGTCTCTCTTGCTGGATCAAGAAGGCGAAGATCGTCATCGAGCTGTACGTGTGCTGAACGCGGAGGTGCCGTCCGTTTGGTGCTAGATCGGGATGGATCGTGGGGCGACGGTGATTTGATTCACGAAGCTCTTCCACTACATCAACCGCGTTTCTCAACGCTTCCCGCTTAGCGATCTATAAGGGTATGTGGATCCGATCTCCCTCTCGCAGATGAACTTCACCATGATAGATCTTCGTGTGCGTAGGAATTTTTTGGTTTCCCATGCAACATTCCCCAATACATAGATACCAAGAGCAGGGGATGAAGAGGACCGTTTTCGTTCTCACTATGGTGAGGCAGACCAAATGGCGATATTCTCATCGACCGGTGGTTGTTGACACAACAACGGCAAAGACATGGTTGCTCTATTAGCGATGATCTTGCGTATCTTATTCCCTAATCATCGTAGGCCGAGGTTGCATCTTTGTGGGGTAGTGTCTAGGGTGTCACCACCTTCAAAGTTTTGATGTCCTCATTCCTCGAGATGGTAGCTTCTACTTGCATCTTCTTGCCGTGGTGTCATGAAAGTGGTGTTCAAGAGATACACTGAATGCCTGGCAAGGTGGCTTCCTTCCAGGTTACCCACGGGGATTTCGAAGAATCCAGTGGTGTGGGGCATATAGATGGTAGCGATCGTTTGCATGTTTTGAAGAAGCAGATGAGGAGAACCAAGAGAAAATGGGTGTAAGTGATAAGGCAAAAACATTCTCTTATTTTTATAACTTAGTAGAGGTGAGAAATATATAGGTTTTGGAAGTGATTTTGAATAGTTTTATCCTTACTAACGTCCATGCTAACTAAGGGCTTCATACAGTCAGGATGGTTTGGATACAAGCTCTGTGGGGACCCCGACTCATAAGTCATGATCACTAAATATATGTCCACAATAATCCCATAGATCAATGCTCATTGAACACACGGTAACTGAATAACAAGGGTCTTACACCCATCACGTACCGTTTTACTCGAATATGGACTTTATGGCCAAATCTTCATATATTTGTAGTGGAAATGTTCATGGACAACGTGAACCCATGCCATCTGCCTTAATCCTACATGCATTCTGACTAGGAAATGCCCTAGATCGCACGTACATCACCAAGGTACTCTTCATATTATCCTGTGCTTTCATGCCTGGCCAATAAAATAACCAGTAACAAGCCAATGAGTACATCGAATGTACTCGCACGCAATCCATGTTTGGAACCAGGTAAGAACAATGCATGATATAACACTAAGTAGGTAAGTTGCAGAAAGCTAATTTTGATTGCAATCACATGATCAAATCAACTTATAAAAGCATGCATCATGAGGTTGTAGATATCCATAAGAACAGATACAGATATCAATATAAGTAGGGGTTGAACATCTCATGTTCAATCATTATGTCCAGTCATCCGACTTAGCTCAAGTATCATCTTTCTCCCACACACACACACCAAGTTTGTGAAAACATATGGACATAGTCTAAGCAGGACCTCCAACTATCCAGGACCGTGGACACGGCTATTCGAATAGTTTTACACACTGCAGAGGTTGCGCGCTGTACACACAAGACTCCCGTGTCATCCACGATCTGTGGTATATAACATACCCGAGGAAAGCACTCGAACAATGCCTTTCCCCTGGTGACACTAAACAAAGAGTCCGCTTGTTGGTGCCATCCCTCGTAATGCACATTATACGAGCCTCACTCTAGATCTTACCATCCATTCGGGCATGCAACAGTGTGCTATTGTGTGTAAAAATAGCCAATGGTCCCCCTTCCAGGCACAACCGTGTATCGAGAGAGTGACTTGTCTCTCCTGCCACTAGTAATGCAGGCTCTCTGCTAGCATCGAACAAAAGCAATCAACAAGGTCCCGTCCCATAAAGGGGTATCGTGGTCGCACATGTAAGGTTGGGACGGTCCGCACATCTTAAATCTAATCCTATTTCAAAAATACACACACAACTTGCTCCAGTACACCACTTCTTCCTCAAGTGGTTACCTACCTCAACATCATCTCCGTGATCATCAGTGGCACCCGACGATATTTTCGAAAAGTATTTGGAATCATTTCCTTTCCAACACCATGCAAATTCCCATCACATTTGTGTAGCAACTACTAGCATCCTATCTATTTCCCACACACACAACCCTCATAAGAAGGTAGGGTCATGCTTAGTGTAAGTATCGATGAGGAAATTAATGGAGGTAACCCATCACGGTGGTCACCGATTCATCATCGTTTAATGCGATAGAATAAAGTGCTATATGCAATGCATAAAATAGTTTCTTAGACATGGTCAAAGGGTTGCTTGTATGGTTCAGCAAAGTCTGAGCACTTCGTCTACTTCATCAACTATCGTTGAAAACACCCACAATAAGAACCACAACAAGCAGAAAAAAAGTGCTCTATAGAGAGGAATTCTATTATTCTTGGACATATATGGTCACAAGAAAATACCTAAAGTGACTCTACTGGAGTTGGATCAATAAGTTTTTTTCAATGGTGGAAATGGAGGAAATGATGATTCTATAGGAAGTCTAGAGATAACATTTTCTATAAAAAACGAGTGGATGTGCCTATTAATTAGGGCATGATTTTCCTATGATTTCACTGGATTTGGAGTTGGGATGATTTTCCTATGATTTTTTTAAGATGGAAATAAATGGAAAGGAGCTATTTATTTGACCCAACAGAATCAACGCATGGTAAACATGTTAACGATGGCTATACAAATGGATAATGATTGTATAGACCCCTATGAGTTTGAATTATTCCATTTGGAGTTGATTTGAAGGTTCTAGAAATTTGCAAAGTGGCCCCTAGTAGTTCAAATTTGAATTTAAATTTGAAAACAACAAAAGTTTTGGGTAAACATTTATGGAAGTCGCACAAAGTAATAGATTGATTTTTAGGAAAATTTAGGAGTTTGAATTATTGAAATTGGGCAAGTATTTATTTGTGTGGAATTTTTGGAAGCTTTCTGAAAATGGAAAAAGAAAAACAGCACTCTTCCGTTGGGCCGGACTTAGTGCAACGCCTTAGCCTAAGAGATTTTCAGCCCACGTAGGCTGTCAATATCCGAGGCGTATTCCTCAAATACTCTTTCCCTTAATACTCTGAACCGGTATGCACGACGGTCCATCTTTGAACCTGACGGGCAGGACCCACCCTTTTGTTAGACATAGGAGAAAGAGGCGATAATAGGTGGGGGCCATCTGTCATCACAAACCTCCAGCCAGAATGGCATGAAGCTCATCGCCGATGTCGTGGTTGATGGCGAGGCAATTGGGGGCACGGTCATGCTCGGGGAGGGATCATCAGAAAGATGGTGCTGGAGTTTGATGCTAAAAGGATTAGAGGTGTCGCCAGCGTTGACTCGTGCGGTGGCGCTCGGGACTGGGGTCACTCTTCTTAAATTTGACGGGGATCCATAGAATTGGAAGGGGAAATCGATCAGGGGCTTCCCACGTCACAATCGAGAAGGAATAGGAGTCGAAAGTACTCCCTACTTTGCACACGTCGGGGACCCGAGGCGACGACACGTCTAGTACGAAGTGAGTACATAGGAGAGGAGGCTGGCATAGATTAATACTTGGGGTTGATTGAGATGGAATAGGAGTTGGGAGGGGTGGAAGTAGAGCTCGGGATCTCTCTTTACAGTGGAGGTGCAGTGCACCGTGGACATCGTCCTTGGCAAACTTGAGCTACTCGATTCAGAGGGTGAGGAGAGTCGATTAGGGCTCTAGTTGGAGCGTGATACCATGAAGAGTGCGTGGGCAATAGAAAAAAGAAGGAACGGGACTCGTGTGAGGAAGGGGAGGAGCGGAGCTTGGGTGCCCACCACCTGCTTGACCGCGGGGCGGTTGGTTCGGGTTGGGGCCGAGGAATGGGATGTTCCTCGTAGGGGGAAGGCTCGGGCGACATGAGGATAGGATGCACCCACTGGCGTGCCATGCGCGACCGAGACGACCACGGGGGCTCGCGCGTGTGGCCTTGGCCATTGTCCATGGGGGGAGGTCGAGAGCACGCCTCGTGCGGGTAGGAGAGACGGGGATAGGAGAGGGAAGACCAGGTTTCGTGTTTTTAACGCTGAGGCGTGCTAGCAGGTGAGGTGGGGTGGTCTGAGGTGTCGGGGGCTTCGGGAAGAGGGCGGCTACAGTGCGGGAGCGCACTGTAGCACGCTCTGGAGTGCCTTTTTGACCTTCATGGCATTATTTTGGGAAGGGGCTTGCCCACTTGCGTCCTAGAGGATTCTACAGTGCTATAGGACATATAGGAGCAAGGTTGGATTTGCTACATAAATAAATAGAGAGGGAGAGAGCTATGGTATGGCTGTCCAGAGAAGGAATCATGGGGTTTGAGTTGTGATAATCGCTTGGGGTCAAGGAGATCAATATAGAAAGTGAAGACAGTAACTTCCAATTTTCACAAGAAGATACTTTATGTAAGTTTGGGCAATTAAATGGAGTCTACTTGCCATGATATGTATCAGGATCAAATGGTTGATGAAAATGAGGTTGATCACCATTTTTGGGATTAGATGATGAAAGTTGCAAATCTAAACCTTATAAACCCTAGAAATAGACAAAATTGGTTTTGATTAGATCAAACTAAGATATATTGGTCTATAAAATGCACCACTTGGTGTGGTGGCATTATTTGGGGTTCATATCATGCGCAAAAAAGTTTGGGCTCAAATGGGTAAACTTGACAATGCAATACTACCCCACTCAAGAAATCAGAAGAAGTGGTTTTGGAGGGATTTGGGCAAGTGTATCTATTCTCCTTGATGCACCACTTGGCGGGGATGCATTTTGGGGGGATTAGACCACGTCCACAAAATTTGAGAATAGTTGGAGACACTTGGCAACGTAAAGTTCCTCAAGTTTGGATCTGGATAAACATTGTTTTGGAATATTTCGGTGAACCAAAGCAATTAGGATTGAAATCAAAATTGTCAAGATCATCACATATATCTTTTGTGACTTGCTATAATTTTTTTGGAATTATTTCATAATATTTGTGATAGAAATATTTCAAATAATTGAAATACACAAAAAAGGTTTTGAAGGGTTTTGTCCAATATTTTGAACACGACCATGTGTTGAAACTCTTATATATGGGAAATATATGTCTAGTGAGTTTCCATCAATTTCCTCAAATATTTTGAAACCATGAAAATAATTTTCCCTTATAAAAGACCATTTCTGGCCTTCAAAAACGGTATTTAAATAAAATAGGAGAATGAGTTCTTAAACAATTATTTTGTGGTTTTGGGAAATATTTTTGATAATAGGACCCAAATAAAATATTTGAGGCAAAACATCTTCCCTAATTTGAGCACTTGTAGTACAACCACAATTAATGGATTTTTTAAATATTAAATTAAATAAATGTTTTTTGGCCAAAATAATATTTTGTAAAAATAGTCTTAGGTCCCATACACATGGTATGGTAATTGGGCAAAGATTTGGCGCAAGGAGACGAGTCTTGAGAGAGGGATAATTTTTTGCGATTTAAAGCACAATGAAACAAGCAAGCCAACAACAATCAGCTCAAGCATGACATCACACATAAAAAGTTTTTGTTGGCCCTAAGTTTTAATCTATGTGAACTTAGTCAGGAGAGGCAAAACACACGGTGTGACAGCGCTCGTGATCTCCTCCATGACGGTCACATGGGCGGAGGCTAGGCACGGTGCATGTGCTCAAGTCAGTCCGTGCAGTGCTACCAAACCCAATCGACTGAGCTCTCGCTCGCGGTCCTACTCCCATATATGTCACCTCACTAGGTCCTTGGTGCCCTTATCTCCTCACATGACACCCACAGGAGACCTAGTAAGCGCGCCCCGCGGCACTACTTGGCAGTTTCCCTGGTGCAGCACTTTGGATGCCTCAGGAGCCCCCTCGAGAGGCCTCGTGAGTGGCGTACCGCGGACGAAAGGCTTCATGAGGGACCACATCTCACAATTCACTCTCTTCGGCAGGCTTGCTCCAAGCCGCACACCCTAAAGGAGTTAAGTACAAACACGCCTCTTGGGTTTCCTTCCTCCCACTCCCACTTGAGGCATCCCGATTTCCTTCGCATGAGTCGTGTGCGCATCAAGGGGGGGGGGACCCTGAGCATGATGCCTGAGGGTCTCGTACCTGCCCTAAGATCCTTATACTCTCTAGCCTTGCTAAGCCCTTGCTTCAAGCATACCAGCGATGGTGTAGCTATCAGATTGATAGAAGAGGTGTCTAGAGGGGGGGTTAATAGACTACTTGCATAAATTCAAATCCTAGCCTTTTCCCAATTTTAATAGTTGGCAGATTTTAACTATCCTAACAATTCTAGTGCATCCTACACATGCTAGTCAACAAATATGGCAGCGTAAAGTAAAGACATTGCACATGTAGTAAGGACTAGAGTTTAGGATGATCAAACAAAAAGAAGTTGATAGGGTGATTTTTGGCGTGGTTTCGATAGGTTGTGATATTGTATGTCTGTATTAGTGGAGACTTCAACCCTCGGAGGCTAACGACTGCGAGAGTCCATGGAGGTCTCCACCCACAAGGGGTCCATGAAGAAGCGTCCTTGTTTATTCCACCACGGCTTCCATCCACACAGGACTAGCCTCACTCATGGTAGATCTTCACGAAGTAGGCTATCTCCTTGCCCATACAAACTTCTTGGTTCAACTCCACAACATGAAGTAGGAGGCTCCCAAGAGACACCTAACCAATAAAGGAGGCACCACCCACAAAAAGTTAATAGATGCAAAAGAACGATGAAATCCTTGCTCTTGTGCTTCAAAAGATAGTCTCCTCAACACTCAATCACTGTCACACAGATTTGGCATGGGTAGGAGAGATTCATCTTGTGGAAAACAACTTGGGGAGGCTAGAAATCAAGGTTCAAATGATTGGATTGTAATCTCTTTATCTTAACACATGAGTAGGTGGCTCTCTCACAAAAAATGGATCTGGCGAGTGTAAGTGTGCTCTGAGTGCTGCCTAAACGAATGAGAGGTTGGTGGATGTAATGCCCCAAGAGTGTAACTTGCCTTATTTGGAACCTTCTGTATGTGTGTCCATCTTGTCAGTTCCATGAGAGATCGATGCATGTGTTATTTCATGTGATGTGCTCATGTCTTGTTTCCCTTGGCATGCATGCATCCATTTCATTCCATGCCATTGTTGTGTTGTTGTTTTGTGGATCCATGTATGTGGTGTGTCATGTGATGATGATATATGAAATGTTGTGGGTGTTGTTTGAAAGTAGGAAGCATGTTGTAAGTTTTCAAATAGGATTCAAACTTCCCCCCTCTCTAATTATCTCAAGCCCAAGTTTCACTTGCCCCTTCCCTATTTAAAAAATGCTCATGTTTTAGTATGAATTTTGGTGGATGTGATGCTATGTATTTGTTGTTTTGAACTATGATTTAGTGGTGCAAATATTCACAAAACAGATCAATTAAATTCTGTTTTGTAAATATTTATATGCTCCAAAAATTCCTTTTATATTTTATTTAAATGGGTCATAATTCCCTTATGACCAGGGGTATTTTGTTTTATTTTTAACTCCAACAGATTTTCCTATGTTTTATTTCTTGTCTCTGTTGGTTTTAAATTAGAAAACCCCAGAGGGTTTTCTTTTTCCTATCTGGCGCCACCTAATGGGCTTTCTCCCCGTGCGTGGCCCAAACCTCCTCATCGTGCGCAGCCCCTTCCTATAGACGGCGTCCTCCTTCCTCCTCCTTCCGTCAGTCCGTCAGAGAGAGAGAGAGCGCGACAGACATCAACGCCGTCTCACAGACGTCAACGCGCGTCACTCGCCTCCTCCTCCTCCATAAATATCCCTTGGCGTCCGTGCATAGCCTAGGGTTCCTCCTTAGCCGCCGCCATTCTTTCCCCATCTCCTCCTCCCTCTCCCTCGTCGGCAGCAGGTAAGTGTGCGGCTCCTCCGCCATGGCCGCGACCTGAGGAGGTCCTCGCCGTCGTTGTCGTACCCCTGCGTCCTCTCCAACCCTTCGGTGAGCACGCGGGACCTCGAGGGAACCCATTCCCACAGCTAGGAGGAGCGGATCTACACTGCTTCCCCTACATCGAGGGCGGGCGGCTTCCTCTCCTTCGATCCCCTTCGCCGCATCTTCTTCCACTCCTTCCTCTACCTCCTCTCCGAGAGGCACGACGACCTCTCCTAGTGGGTGAGCACGAGCTTCTTTCCCTTCCCCGTAGCTAGATCTTGCACCTAGGAGCCCGTAGCCGTGCCGTGCTCTTCTCTCTGTCGCTGGCGCCGCCGCGCGTTGTGGAGCCTTAGATGTAGGCCTCCTCAAGGAGAGTTAGCTTAGGAAATGGAACCGTGGGAGGTCCTACTCCCTTCCATCGACGGGTTGTAGGCCAATTTGACGTAGAACACCGGCAGAGGAAGGACTAGAGAGGATACTCAATAGAGTTTCCCCCTCTACTCTGTTAAGATCCAAGCATACAACATAGTGGTAGGGACGTTTTGTAGCTTAAGGCGGGTGTGGGTTCGAGTCCCGCGTCGCCCCCCTTTTGCTATATTATCTCTCGGGCACAATAGATGCAGGGAGTAGTTTACCCTGCATGTCCCCCTTGTTCTGTCGAGCAAGTGGGCAGTAGCAGAGTGGTTTGCAGTGTGAGAGTTGATCAACAGGTTTGGGGTTCGAATCCCCCAAGACCATTTATATATTTTTTTCAGTTCTTTTGCTGTTTTCTTTTGTTTTCTATGTAGTTGCATGTGGTGTGCTAGATCACCTTGTGAGGTATTTTTTTCTGCTCACAAATAGTAGGTTGCCTCTCGTATTTTTGCTAGCATGTGTAGATATGCATGTGTAGGTATTTGAGTGCAAGTGTATGTTGAGATAGCTCATGTATGTGGGTGTGTTTAGCCTGTGTGTATTGCACTAGGCTAGTGATGTATGTGTGAGTGTGTTACTCTTGTGCATGTGTGATGAACTTGAGCACTAGCTTGTGCAAGTATGTGGTGTGTGTGTGTGTGTGGGTTCCCCCCCCCCACATACCTTGTGAGTAGTGTATGTGATCTTGTGGTGTGTGTGTGTGTGTGTGCATGTGTGTGTGTCACACATTCTCAAGGCATGGTGTGCCTTGATAAGTATATGTGCAAGTTTGTATGTGTACGTGTAGGAATGCTTGATGTGAGTGTAAGTTAGTGGTGTCTTCTAACTAGCATGTGTAGGTGCTTATTATGCATGTGGTTGATGTATGTGTGTGTGTGGTGGTGTGCTAAGGAACATGAACATGAGGTCTACCCCTCATGTGCACCTATGAAGCGACGAGAGTGTGCAAGTGCATGTGTAGGTGATGAGCTAGTGGGAACACATGTGATAAGCACTATTTATCTCCATGTGATTCCATGTAGTTTTTCCTTTCAATATTGTGCCCATTTGTTCTATGCAAGTTCCTATGAATTATATATGTTTTTGGGGTAGAATCATCCCAGGAATCCAATGGAGGGATCAGATTCCACTTTGGAACACATTCTGGGAATGTCATATTTCTGTTTTGTTCAATGTTTAGAGTTTGGTTCCATGTGATGTGATGAGCCCAAGAGGTTGATTCCTTGTTGTGGCGGGAGAGGGTGAACCCCTCTATAGCATGTTGGTTTTTTTATGCTTAAGAGTTTATATGTGCAAGTTGTGCCTAGTCAAAGTAGGCATGTGGCTGAAAATTTCAGCTTAGTGAAAATCTGTGATTTTCACTAAGTCTGAGGAACTGCTGTTATTTTCTTCCCTTGTAGTTGTTCTTGCAAAAGTTCATATGTTGGGAATCAGCCCCTGCAATCAACTAAGAAGTTGTAGCTTTTGTGTATGTCTAGCTCTCTATCAATTTTCATTCCATTTGGCTTCCTGTAGATATTGATTTGGGTGCTGTCAAAATGCTTCACAGCATGAAGAGCTAGTGAGAATATGAGATTTTCACGAAGTCCCTGAAAATTGATATTTTTGTCCAAGTTAGCAGCTGCAGAACTTTCTGTGTGGATCTCCTTTTATATTATGTTTTTTCTCATGCTTGTAGAGCTTTTGAATAGCTTCTGCCACATATCCTATTTGGCACATTTGGGTGGGTGTAGGTGCTTTGCGTGTAGCTCTCAAACTGTTGTGATGCTGTTTAGGATAGAATGTGTAGTTTTGATGTTTCGATGCTTGTGAGTGCATAGTTGATGGTGTGGTGATATTCCTTGCACCACCCCATACATACTTGTTTGTTTTGTGATGTGGCAACTTGGGAATACCAGAAGTATTCCATTGGAGTGTGTTGTGAAGGATTTGATCCGTAGGACTCCATTTCTTGTTTCGTTGTTTCCGGTTGATCCGTAGCTCCGTTCGTAACGTTCTTTATATATTTTTTACATCGTTTTCACGTGATGCATCTGTTTATGACATCCTCATGCATATCAAGATAGCTTAGAGTGCAGTTCTGTCCAGAAGCTTGTATTTTCTTCTCATGCATGTGCAAGTGACTAGAATAGAGATGCATTTTCATTTTCATGGCATGCATCATGTGCTTGTTGCTTCTTGTATTGTCGTTGTTCATTGGATGCTATTTTTATGTTGGGTAGCACCAGGATCGGAGAGCGAGTACGTGGATCCGGGAGAGTACGTGCAGGATGAACAAGAGTAGTTCCAAGCTAAGGACATCAGAGGCAAGATGGTATGACCTTCATTCCATCTCTAGACTTGTTATGCTAGATTCACGTTTCCTTCTTCATATGCTCGCTTCCTACCACTAAAATAATTGTCTCCTAATATTGCCATGAAACCCAGACACTTTTCCCCTCCTAGCAAATATTGAATGGCTAAGTAGGCTTTTCCCAACTTCTAATGTTAGCGTTGCTAGTTGCAGGTGCCTTGTCTCATGTGATAACATGAGTTTGATATCATTATGTTAAATCTGTTACTTAATTAATGCACATATATACTTGGTAAATATCGGAAGGCCTAGACATTTGCCGGGTGTTTTGTTTCGTTATTGCCGCCTCAGTTTTCGGCTACCGGTGTTTGATTCCATAACTGTTCGCTCCTAACACGTTCGGGGTTGTTATGGGGACCCCCTTGATAAATCGTGTAGTGTTAATACTTGTCCGGCAGGACCCAACATTGGTGTTAATTTGCTAATCAATTAATAATAATCTGCATAGGGAATAGCTACCCCGAGGAATTAATCAACAACCCAGGCCAGTGCTCCTCGTGAGTGTTGGTCCAACCTGGTCTGCCTGCGGGGCCACCACAAGGAAACTTGAGGCTTGGTTCTCGTAGCTAGTTCCATCCGTCGTGTCCTGAGACTGAGATACGCGGCTCTTATCGGGGTCGTCGACACGACGGGAGGTCCTGCTAGTCTTGTCTTACCTTAGCGACATTCCTTGCGTATAGGAATCCCGATGAAGCTTTGGTTCTCCCTAGAGTTGAGGTTTTCCTTTAAGGAATCTGACGAGATCACGAGATTCGTGATAGAGGATTACTTTGCGTCCCGTGACCGTTTGTGATGGACTAGTTGGAGCACCCCTGCAGGGTTTAATCTTTGGGGAAGCCGTGCCAGCGGTTGTGTGGCAACTTGGAATATTTGTTAACATCCGGTTATAGATAACTTGAACCTAATCTAATAAAATTGCCAACTGTGTGCGTAACCGTGACTGTCCCCTTCGAAGACCTCTCTTCGGTCGGGAAAATGGTGGGGTTATGATTGCCGTAATTAGGTGTTCAGGATCACTTATTGTTCAGCTAGTATTCGCCCGCTAGTATAGACCACCTTCTATAACTTGTTCTACGTAAGTTAGCCACCATAAATGCTTTGGATGCTGCAACCTTAACACTGAACCTTCCTTACCTATTAACTTGACTAGTTCTGGCACCGAGGTCATAGATTGCTGAGTCCCCGTGGCTCACAGATTACTTCGACACCCCAACAGGTACAGGTACGCCCGACAGAGGTGATCCCGATGGCACACAGCTGGCTGATACGTCTCCATCGTATCTACTTTTCCAAACTCTTTTGCCCTTGTTTTGGACTCTAATTTTCATGATTTGGATGGAACTAACCCGGATTGACGTTGTTTCAGCAGAATTGACATGGTGTTGTTTTTGTGCAGAAATGAAAGTTCTCGGAACGTCCTGAAACTTTACGGAGAATATTTCTGGAAAATATGAAAAATACCTACGCAAAGATCCACCAGAGGGGACGGGCCAGTGGGCCACAAGCCCTGTAGCCGCGGCCCCCTGACCGCGACTACCAGGCTTGTGGGGCCCACGTGGCTCTGCCACCCCCAATTCCAGCGCTATTTATTCCCTTTTGTCCCGGGAAAAATCAAGAAAAAAGATTTCATCGCGTTTCACGATCCGGAGGCGCTACCACATCCCGTTCTTGCCCTGGAGGGAAGATCTAGAGTACGTTTTGGGCTCCGGATCAAGGAGATCGTCGCGATCGTCATCATCAACCTTCTTCCCTCTCCAATTCCATCAAGCTCTTCATCGTTCGTGGGTAATCTATTCGTAGGCTCACTGGGCGATGATGAGTAGGATGAGATCTATCATGTAATCGAGTTGTTTTTGACGGGGATTGATCCCTAGTATCCACTATGTTCTGACATTTATGTTGCTACTACTTTGCCATGCTTAATGCTTGTCACTAGGGCCCGAGTGCCATGATTTCAGATCTGAAATTATTATGTTGTCACCAATATATGTGTGTTTTAGATCCGATCTTGCAAGTTGTAGTTACCTACTATGTGCTATGATCCGGCAACCCCGGAGTGAAAATAATCGGAACCACTCCCGGTGATGACCATAGTTTGAGGAGTTCATGTGTTCACCAAGTGCTAATGCGTTGGTCCGGTTCTTTATTAAAAGGAGAACCTTAATGTCCCGTAGTATCCATTTGGACCCCGCTGCCACGAGAGAGATGGACAATAGATGTCATGCAAGTTATTTTCCCTAAGCACGTATGACTACACACGGAATGCATGCCTACATCACATTGACGAACGGGAGCTAGTCACATATCTCTCCGTGTTATAACTGTTGCATGATGAATGTCATCCGACAAATCACCGATCCATTGCCTACGAGTTTGTCCCAGTGCTATTGTTACTTGCTGCTGCTGTTACTTGCTTTGCTCTGCTGCTGTGACTACTGTTGCTGCTACTGTTACTTGCTTTGTCCTGCTGCTGCTGCCACTACTGTTGCTACTACTGTTACTTGATGTTGTTGTTACTTGTTGTTGTTGCTTCTTGCTACTGCTATCACTATTGTTGTTCCTTGCCACTTCTGTTATTCGTTACACTGCTACTACCTGCTACAATACTTTTACGGCGTCATTGATACTTCAGTTAGGAATAGTCTGCCTTGTCAATAGATTGTTTCTCGCACCGTTACTATCATACTACCTTTGCTGCTTATATCCTGCTTGCAGATACTAATCTTTCAGGTGTGGTTGAACCGACCACTCAACTGCTAATACTGGAGAATATCCTTTCACTCCCATTCTGTCGAACCAACAAATTTGGGTTGAATACTCTACCCTCGAAAACTGTCGCGATCCCACACGCTGGTGGGCCATTGCAAGACAATTGCTACTTGTTGAGCAACTGGAAGCAGCTCTCTTCTGGCGCCATTGTCGGGGACTGCAAGCAGCACTTTTCTGGCACCGTTGCCGGGGAGGGATAGCTATATTCTCCGAGTCACTTGGGATTTATATCTGCTGATCACTATGAAGAATCTGAAAGATCCAAGAACCAAAGTCTTGCCCTCAACTACGAGGGGAGGTAAGGAACTGCCATCTAGCTCTACACTTGATTCACCTTCAGTTATGAGTAAGTTTGCGACACCACCTCCTGCTATAAATCTTGATATGTCGCCTATGCTTGATGATGCTTATGATGCTACTATGTCGGATACTGCTAGAGATGCTATGCCTGATACTGCTAGAGATGTTGTGCCTGATACTGCTATCCATGATGCTATGCTTGATACTACTTTGCCCGATGATGCTAGAGATTCTATTTTGCCTGAGGATGCTATGCTTGATACTGCTAGAGATAGTACTTTGCCTGATATGCCACTAGGGGTATTCCTTGATGCTCATATTGCTAGAGCTACTGCCAATGCTCGTGATGCTTCTGAAACTGCCAATACTATTGAGATAGAACCTGCTTTTGCTCCTGCTAGATCTAGCTCTCCTAGAAATGAATTGCCTGATATACCTGAGGGTTATGTTATGGAGGGAGAGATAGCTGAGAATTTTCTTGTGTGTAAGGATGCCTATGACGCTGAGAAATTACTTCTCAAGTGGAAGGAAACATCTTTGAAAGCTAGGATGAAATACGACCCGAAGTTTGCCACTTCACCTATCTTTATCACTGATGAGGATTATGAATTCTCTGTTGACCCTGAGATAATCTCTCTAGTCGAATCTGATCCTTTCCACGGTTATGAGTCTGAGACGGTCGTAGCCCATCTTACCAAACTACACGATATAGCCACCCTTTTCACTAGTGAGGAGAAGATCCGCTACTACTATATCCTTAAGTTGTTTCCTTTCTCTCTAAAGGTTGACGCTAAAGCTTGGTTCACTTCTCTTGCTCCTGGATGTGTGAGTAATCCCCAGGATATGGTCTATTACTTCTGTGGCAAATATTTCCCTGCCCATAAGAAGCAAGCTGCCTTGCAGGAAATATACAACTTTGCTCAACTCAAAGAAGAGAGTCTCCCACAAGATTGGGGGAGGCTCATCCAGCTACAAAATGCTTTGCCTGATCACCCTCTTAAGAAGAAGGAGATACTTGATATCTTCTATAATGGACTTACCGATGCTACTAGAAACCACCTAGATAGTTGTGCCGGTTGTGTTTTTAGGGAACAAACTGTAGAACAAGCTGAGATCCTACTGAATAACATCTTGATCAACGATAATGCTTGGACTATTCCCGAACCACCTCCTAAGCCAACTCCTAAGAAAAGAGGTATAGTATTCCTCAGTCCCGAAGATATGCAAGAAGCCAAGAAATCTATGTAAGAGAAAGGCATTAGATCTGAAGAAGTGAAAAATCTACCGCCTATCAAAGAGATCCATGGTCTCAATAACCCGATACAAGTAGTAGAGGTGAATTCTCTGTGTAGATTCAATGAGACTGATATTCCTTTTGACAAACCTGCTAGCCTATGCTTTGATGAATTTGACTACTTTGTTGCCAAACAAGAGAGTTTCAATGATTATGTTGGCACACAATTGGAACAAAGTACTCGTATGCTTAGTCATTTAAGTGCTTGTGTAGACAAAAATGTCAATGATCTGAAGCTTCTGAGTAAACATGCCTCTATGATTACTACTAAGGTAGAACAAGTACTGAAAGCTCAGAATGACTTGCTCAATGAATTAAATGACAACTCTGTTAGAGTCATTACTAGAGGAGGCAAAATGACTCGGGAACCTTTGTATCCTAAAGGCCATCCTAAGAGAATTGATCAAGATTCACAAGGAATTAATGTTGATACACAGAGTCATCCTAAGAAGAAGAAGAAGAAGGATGATACAAACCTACATGTCAGTTCACCAAATACTATCACACCTGAAGAACCAAATGATATTTTTGTGTCTGATGCAGAAACACAATCTGGTCATGAACGTGAACTTGGTGACAATATGGACAGCGATGTTCATAATAATGCTCAACCTAGCAATGATAAGGATGTGGAGATTGAACCTACGGTAATCCTGGTAACCCACAACTTAAGAGGTACGATAAGAATGACTTCACTGCTAGGAAGCATGGTAAAGAAAGGGAGCCATGGGTTCAGAGACCTATGCCCTTTCCTCCTAAGCCATCCAAGAAAAAGGATGATGAGGAATTTGAGCGCTTTATTGAAATGTTGAGACCCGTCTTTCTGCAGATGCGGTTAATTGATATGCTCAAAATCTCTCCATATGCCAAGTATATGAAAGAAATCGTGACCAATAAACGGAAGATACCAGATCTTTAGATCTCCACCATGCTCGCTAATTACACATTCAAAGGTGCAACTCCTAAGAAACTTGGTGATCCCGGAGTGCCCACTATACCTTGCTCCATTAAAGGAAACTACGTAAGAACTGCCTTACGTGACCTTGGAGCCGGTGTTAGTGTTATACCTCTCTCTATTTATCGTAGACTTGAACTGGATAAGTTGACACCCAACGAAATTTCTCTGCAAATGGCCGACAAATCAACTGCTTTCACTGTCGACATTTGCAAGGATGTGCCTGTTGTGGTTGCTAACACCACTATCTTAACAGACTTTGTTATCTTGGATATTCCCGAGGACGATGCCATGGTTGTCATCCTCGGAAGACCCTTTTTAAACACTGCAGGGGCTGTTAAAGATTGCAACAAAGGCAATGTCACCTTCCATGTCAACGGTAATGAGCATACAGTGCACTTTCTGAAGAAACGATATCAAGTACATTGCATCAATGCTATCAAAAAAACTTCATCGATTCTTATTGGGAGATTTGAATGCCCTATTCCTCGTATTAACATGAAGTATGATTTACTTGTTGGGGAGATTCATATCCCCTTGAGGTGACTTAGTGGCTATTCGACAATTCTCCGTTTCCTTTTGCGACTTGAAAAGTTTTGTCGAGGGGATCTGTTAAACCCTTTGACGGATTTCTTTTGATGACCATGAAATGGATGAATAAAGGAGTCACATACCTCTGTTTTAAGCTTTCACTTTCTGTTGCATAGAAGAAAAATGATAGATTTAGTTTAGTTTTTCCTGTTTTCTGTTTTAGCGTCCCGGAGAAAAGTGCCCCGAAAATAAAAGTTCTCCGATGGTCGTGAAAATCAAATATGATTTTTTTCTGGATTTTTTGAAAAATACTGGGACTAAGAGCTGGCCTGGGGGCCACACCAGTGGGCCACAAGCCCTGTAGCCGTGGCCTCCCCCTGGCCGCGGCTACCAAGCTTGTGGGGCCCAAAGGGACCCCCTCCACTCATTCCAGCTCCCATCCTCTTCTTCTACCTCCAGAAAAAATCGTTTTGCAGCTCAAACCTGTGTTCTTGCTCGTTTGGCTGTGATTTTCGATCTCCTTGCTCAAAGCACCATTCTCCGAACCGTTTTGCGGAAATTACTCCTTGGTAAGTGACTCCTCCATTGGTCCAATTAGTTTCTACTCTAGTGCTTTATCCTTCGCGTATTCTTGCTACCTTGGTGACCCTGTTCTTGAGCTTGAAATGTTGATTTTAGCTGGTGCCAAGTAGTTTTAGCGCGTGATACGGTCTCTAGGCACTAGTAGGAGTAGTTGCTACAAGTTGGGTTAATCCTTACTCACTTTTCTTTCGAAGTCTCTAAAAATTTCAGAATTTTTCAGAGTTAGAAAAGGGAAAAGATGAGGAGGTTCTTGAGAAGCTCTTCAAGCCGTAACCCCAAGGAGGATGTGAAGAACCACCCCAAATACGTGGTTCCTCGAGTCACAGAAGTTCGAGCGTGCGAGTGGCCAAGTGATGAATTTTTGTGTGTCGCTCGGCTTTATGAAGACTTTTATTACTTGGTGGAGAACGCAGGTCTTACCGCGTTCGTTGAAGATAAGTGCCCACAATACCTCCTTCTCACCAATATTTTTGTTCAAAGCTTCAACTTTTATCCGAGGAAGAATCCTCCTATGGTTGAGTTCATGTTATACGATATCCCCCAGCGCATGACACTATAGGATTTTTGCAATGTTTGCAAATTACCTTATGTTGGGGATATTCATGATCCTCGTCCATGGGACTTGGAGGCTTTCACAGATACTATTGTTGTTGGAGAGGAGAGAGGAGTGTCTCGCGCTAGATTGACTAGCATACATTTTCCTGTGCTTCGGTACTTCTCATTATTTGTGGGAAAATGTTTGATTGGCCGTGGGGAGGCTGGATCACTTACCTCTCCAGACCATGCGGTTTTGCACGAAGGCCTTTATGACAATAAGACTTATAGCCTAGGTGCTATAGTAGCTCAGCGGTTGAACACAAACCGTTCCAAAGGTGTCTTCCATGGAGGTATCTATGCTACCCGTCTTGCCAGACACTTTGATATACCCGTTAGACTGGGGGAGGAAGAAGAGATGCTTCTTCCTGAGAAATATCTGGATTATGACAGCATGGTTCGCCATGATTTTCTGGATAGAGATGCTAGTAGACAGATGATTTATAACCTGGTATTTAGTCAGGGTACTCGAGAGACTATTACTTTGCCCGCTCCTTCTTTGTTCGATCTTCATGCAGGCATGTACAGTATTATGCCCACGGACATCTACGCATATTGGGGCTTGGCCCAACCACAGGTGCCCGTGCCCGAGCCGCCAGTCGAGTATCAGACGCCAGTTTATCAGTGTGAGCCAGAGGAGCTCACACAGTAGTGGCATCCACAGTCCGCTCCGGAGTATCCCGAAGCTTGTTATTTCCCTCCTTGGGAGTATACCAAGCTACGCCAGAAGCCTAAGCTTGGGGGAGTATGTGTTTGCACCAACTTTACATTCAGGCTTATGCTTTCACTTTGTTAGTCGGTGTTTACACTTAGCCACTGTATTATCCATGCTAGTTTATTTTCTTTTTCTTGTTTTCTTGTTTTGTGTCCTTTTGAGAAAACCCAAAAAGATTTTCCTTTCTTCTTTTGCTTGTTGGGAGCTTTCCCGTGTATATAGTTTTCTTTTTCTTTGAGTCGAGGTAGAGAACCATGGTTACAATGTTTAGTGGCTCTCGCATGCATACATGTTCATTTGTTAAAAAGCCATATTACTTTGTCTTCTCCTTTCTGTTTGCCTGTAGATTCAGCTTAGTACAATGCACGAGCACTCTTATTATTGTTCACATCATTCAATCGTGCAAGTGAAAGGCAATAATGATGATATATGATGAAGCGACTGACACTGGAAAAGCTGGTATGAACTCTATCTATTTTGTTTTTGTAAATATGACTAGCTTGTCGTCCCAGATTCAGCTTTGTTGAGAGAGAACCATGTTTTCAATGACAACTTAGAGATCATAGATTCTGATGACATGCTTAATTAGCTGGGAGCTTATAATGGTTTGTCTTGAATGCCAACATAGATTTTGAGATGAATATGATGTAGTAGGATAGGATGGTATTCTCCTTCGAATGATTCAAGTGGCTTGACTTGGCGCATGTTCATGCATGTAGTTGAAACAAAATCAACATAGCCTCTATGATGTTCGTGTTCATGGTGATTTATATCCTGCTCATGCTTGCACTCAATGTTAGTCAAACTCATTGCATCTTGTTGACTGTTGTCGCGCTCTGGTTGGTCGCTTCCCAGTCTTTTGCTATCCTTCACTTGTACTAAGCGGAATACTGCTTGTGCATTCACTTCCATAAACCCAATTTTTTTCCATGAGAGTCCACCATACCTACCAATTTGCGGTATCTACCTGCCGTTCCAAGTAAATTTGCATGTGCCGTTCTCTAAACCTTCAAGAAATAATCTGTTTTGCATGCCCGAACCGCTCATGTGGTGACAGGGGGCTATTGGTATCTTCAATGTTAGGCATGTTATCCTCGACATGTGTTTATTCACTATCATTCACGAGAAAGGGGTCGGTAATTGGAATGCCCCGTTCCACGCTTAAATCGAAAACATAACTGTAAAACAAGACTCCCCCCGGATTGATGATAGTATGGACGGTACCCGAGGATTCGGCTAGCCATGGAGTATGATTGATTGCTGGTGGGGGAGTTAAAACTTTACTTTTCTGTTTGGGAACCGCCTATAGCATGAGTAGCATGGAAGATATTGAGAACTCTTGGTCATTGCGTTGACAATGAAAGCATGCCACCCAAAATTACTATCTTTGTTTTCAAGGCTTGAGCTCTGGCACCTCTGCAAATCAATGCTTCCCTCTGCGAAGGGTCTGTCTATTTATGTTCCTGTTGAGTCATCCTCTTCTTATATAAGCACCAATTAGAGAGCACCTCTGTCATTTTTATGCTTTGCTTTTGATTGATATTGAGTATGACTATGACTGGATCTTCGTTGCTATGAATTACAATGTTTAGTGAGCCCTTGATCTTTGAAAGTGCTCTGCATTTATGTTTTGCGGTCTCAGAAAGAGCTAGCGAGATACCACCTATTCATATTGCTTCATGCTTGTTTTGATTGAAATGTTGGTATCTGAAACTCATTATTATTTGCTCGCAAGCTGATTATGCCATTGATATTAGTTTACCGTGAGACCTTTGTGTCAATTGCTTATGTGGTTAACTTGTGATCTTGCTGAAATTCTGGTTATGAGTTAGACATAGTTGCAACAACAAGATCAAATAGAGTTTGTCAAAGTTTTTCTTTCTCTTTCAGTTTGTCAACTGAGTTTCTTGAGGACAAGCAAGGTTTTAAGCTTGGGGGAGTTGATACGTCTCCATCGTATCTACTTTTCCAAACTCTTTTGCCCTTGTTTTGAACTCTAATTTGCATGATTTGAATGGAACTAACCCGGAATGACGCTGTTTTCAGCAGAATTGCCATGGTGTTGTTTTTGTGCAGAAATGAAAGTTCTCGGAACGTCCTGAAAATTTACGGATAATATTTCTGAAAATATGAACGCGCAAAGATCCACCAGAGGGGACGGGCCAGTTGGCCACAAGCCCTGTAGCCACGCCCCACCCCCCCCCCCCACCCCGGCCGCGGCTACCAGGTTTGTGGGGCCCACGTGGCTCTGCTGCCACCATTTCCAGTGCTATTTATTCCCTTTCGTCCTGGAAAAAATCAAGAAAAAATATTTGATCGCGTTTCACGATCCAGAGGCGCCGCAACATCCCGTTCTTGCCTTGGAGGGCAGATCTTGAGTCCGTTTTGGGCTCCGGATCAAGGAGATCGTCACCATCGTCATCATCAACCTTCTTCCCTCTCCAATTCCATGAAGCTCTTCATCGTTCGTGAGTAATCTATTCGTAGGCTCGCTAGGCGGTCATGAGTAGGATGAGATCTATCATGTAATCGAGTTAGTTTTGACGGGGATTGATCCCTAGTATCCACTATGTTCTGAGATTGATGTTGCTACTACTTTGCCATGCTTAATGCTTGTCACTAGGGCCCGAGTGCCATGATTTCAGATCTAAAATTATTATGTTGTCACCAATATATGTGTGTTTTAAATCCGATCTTGCAAGTTGTAGTTACCTACTATGTGTTATGATCCGACAACCCCGGAGTGACAATAACCGGAACCACTCCCGGTGATGACCATAGTTTGAGGAGTTCATGTATTCACCAAGTGCTAATGCGTTGGTCCGGTTCTTTATTAAAAGGAGAAGCTTAATATCCCGTAGTATCCATTTGGACCCTGCTGCCACGGGAGGGATGGACAATAGATGTCATGCAAGTTCTTTTCCCTAAGCACGTATGACTACACACGGAATGCATGCCTACATCACATTGACGAACGGGAGCTAGTCACATATCTCTCTGTGTTATAACTGTTGCATGATGAATGTCATCCGATAAATCACCGATCCATTGCCTACGAGTTTGTCCCACTGCTATTGTTACTTGCCGTTGTTGTTACTTGCTTTGCTCTGCTGCTGTTACTACTGTTGCTGCTATTGTTACTTGCTTTGTCCTGCTCCTGCTGCCACTACTGTTGCTACTACTGTTACTGGCTGTTGTTGTTACTTGCTACTGTTGCTACTTGCTACTGCTGTCACTATTGATGTTCCTTGCCACTACTGTTACTAGTTACACTGCTACTACCTGCTACAATACTTTTTTGGCGCCATTGATAATTCAGTTAGGAATAGTCTGCCTTGTCAACAGATCGTTCCTGGCACCGTTGCTATCATACTACCTTTGCTCCTTATATCCTGCTTGCAGATACTAATCTTTCAGGTGTGGTTGAACCGACCACTCAACTGCTAATACTGTAGAATATCCTTTCACTCCCATCATGTTGAACCAACAAATTTGGGTTGAATACTCTACCCACGAAAACTGCCGCGATCCCACACGCTGGTGGGCCATTGCAAGACAATTGCTAATTGTTGAGCAACTGGAAGTAGCTCTCTTCTGGCGCCATTGCCGGGGACTGCTAGCACTGGCGTGGCAGTACGATGAGGAGAACGACCGCTTGTATGTGAACTATCCAAAATATTGAGGCGTGGTCGTGATCGTGGGCAAGCATGTAGGGTAGTATAGCCTTTTTCCCAGGTTATGTAGTCCGTAGCGGAACTACCTTGTCTGAATAAATGTGTGATGTAAACTCTGACATTATCTATGAGATGGCAGATGATTCCCTGTTTGTCATTCTATTATCATGTATGTGCTATGTTATCGTGCGTGCGAAACGCTTAGATGCGCTTCTTTCCATTTTGGTGCCTCGTTCCCTAAATCGGAGAGGACCGCATCTTAGTCGTTACAAGTTGGAAATCAGAGCCTTACGACCATAGGAGCCTTTGTCTGATCGTACTTGGCCGAGTCCAGTCTAGTAAAATGTTTTGAGTCTTAATTATATTGGAGAGTAGGATTCTTTTTTCTCCTCTTTAATGCTCTGGTGAGGTTCCCGACTTAGGAAATCTTAATTCTACTCCTCTTCTCGCTCAAATTTTTTTTTTGGATCAGGCGGGTATTTTTGAAATCTATATGATATCGATGTGACGGAGTTCTGTCTTGGTGCCTCCTGTCTGCCTTGATTTCTTCCGGGGAGTTGAGCTCGAGGGGATTCTCGTGCACATCGCCATCATTCCGATTTCTGAGTATCCTAGAACGAAGGATGTTCGTAATTGCTTCAATACTAGTAGTGGCGAGATAACCTCGATGTCCCTAGTACTGGTGCAGATTGTTCGGGAGTATTACCATACTTTGTATCATTGTGATCAAGAGGGTCTGTAGTAGATGAAGGTCCGAGATTCTGGTTATGTGTTGACGGATGTGATACAGTGGACGGGTTAGTATAGGAGTTGTGTGAATATTACTCCTTGTATCTGTGTACCAGATTGCATGACCAGATATTTCGAGAATTCATAGGTGGGATATCAAGTAGTGACTTATAGGACAATCTTCCTACGGATGCTTGATGTGAGGTTGGGATTCGACATTCAGTGGGTATGTTTGTTCAAGGTCGTCTTACAGCTGTTCTCATTGTGTCTTAAAGAGTCCTTGTAGCTTGCTACGACTCGGGGATACTTCGTAAGTCGCGTGCACTACCTTGCACAGGATGGCTACTGTAAATTCAAGCCCGTACGATCTTATCCACGAAGATATCAGATGAAATCTCAATCATATGTTTGTTGCGAGCAGTTCTAGATCATACTTTTTTGCAAGTGGTCTTAATCAGAATTTTGTCGACCGTCTCTTTGAGGAAGCATTCTTACTATTTTGTTCGAGTGCAATTGCTAATATTCCTGTTTAGATATTCCTGCCTTTTTGATTCAGCTATACCTTCAATTTATTCTATGGGCTAATGTGTTGTCCGTCTTCAGGATGGCTCCACCAACTCGTCAGAATCCACGTCACGAGGATGTGCTGCCACCACCTCCTCCTCCGGAGAATCATCCTCCGCCGCCGCCTCCTCCTGCAGAGGCTTGGCAAGCGGCGATGGCTGCTACAAATGCAAACACTCAGATGCTGATACAGTTGTTGCAAGAGAGGACTAATCAGCAGCAAGGCAATTTCCAGCATGGTGGCAATCAGTTTGCTAAACTGAGTCAGTTCCTGTCAAATTAGCCGAATACTTTCACTTCCTGTGACCAGCCGTTTGATGCTGAGGATTGGATCCGTGACATCAACAAGCACTTTGAATGCAGCAATGTTCGTCCAGAGGAATTCGTCAAGTTTGCAACATTCCAGCTGAAGGGGCAAGCATCTATCTGGTGGCAACAGTTGAAGGATTCCACGGGTGCTAGAGTGATCACTTGGGATGAGTTCTGCCATGACTTCAGATCCCACTACATTCCGTCCAGCTTTGTGGAGGAAATGCGTGAGAAGTTCAGGCGCTTGAAGCAAAGTGGTAACTCCGTGTACAAGTACAACGTCGAGTTCCACGACCTAGCCCGATACGCTTTGCAGGATATCCCTGATCACAAGAGCAAGATTTATCAGTTGACAGGTGGCTTGAAAGAAGATTTGCAGTTAGCTCTCTCTTTGCACGATCCCAAGGAGTTCGATAAGTTCTACAACTTAGCTCTCAGGGCTGAGGCAGCTTTGCTCAGGGTGGAGATTTCTAAAAAGCGCTTCGGAGATTCCAGCTCGTCTTTCTCAACTCAGGTGGTTCAGAAGCAACCGAAGTATTGGGTGTCTCCTCCTCCTCCTCAGCACATGCAGCAGTTCAAGCATTCAGGTGGCCGTGGTTCGTCCCACCCACCCAACCCAGATTTCCAGCAGAGATTCCAACAGCAGAAGCAAGGGCCTCCTCAGACACAGTACCGTCAGCTAGCAGATGTTACTTGTTACAAGTGTGGGAAGAAGGGTCACTATGCCAACAAGTGCACTTCTCAGCTCTGTCTTCCGCCTCCTCCTCCAGACAAAACTCCAAGCAATGCTCTCGTGAAGTTCAACCCCAGGTCTGCTCGAGTTAACATGGTGAATGCGGTTGAGGCAGAAAATTCGTCAGATGTGATCATGGGTAACCTCCTCGTCAATGATATTCCTGCTAAAGTATTGTTCGATTCTGGCGCATAGCATTCTTTCATGTCATATCCCTTTGCATCTGGCAATAATATTGCGATCGAGTTTTTACCAAAGTCATTGCAAGTTGTGTCTCCGGGTCTGTAGATGAGTCTAAGTTGTTTGTTCCGGGTGTTTCTGTCAAGATGGGTAGTTACTCTTTTCCGGCGTCTCCTATTGTCTTGGGCAATTCCGACATTGATTTGATCCTTGGTATGGACTAGTTGGCCATGAACAAGGCATCGATTGGTGCTCAAGCTAAATAAGTGAAGTTTACTCACTCTTCGGAGGACGTGATTATATTCGCGGCGCGCGATGACACAATCCGTCTGTTCTCTTTGAATGAAAAGGGTGAGATTAATCCTATTTTGCAAGTCCCAGTGGTCTGCGTATATGAAGATGTGTTTCCAGAAGAGCTGCCAGGAATGCCTCCGCACCGAGAAGTTGTATTTGTTATTGAGCTTGAACCAGGTACTGAGCCTGTGTGCAAATGGCCGTACAAATTGGGTCCAGAAGAGCTGAGGAACTTAAGAGGCAACTCGATGAGCAGGAGCGTTCGGGTCTGATCAGACCAAGCTCGTCTCCTTGGGGCTGTGGAGTTCTGTTTGTCAAGAAGAAGGATGGCACGGATCGATTGTGTGTCGATTACCGTCCATTGAACAAGAAGACAATCAGAAACAAGTATCCACTTCCAAATATAAATGAGTTGTTCGAACAGCTGAAAGGGCTAAGATCTTCTCCAAGCTCGATCTCAGAATGGGCTATCATCAAATTCGCATTCGCGAAGAGGATATTACGAAGACTGCTTTCAGGAGTAGTTTCGGCTCGTATGAGTATATGGTCATGTCTTTTGGTCTGGCAAATACTCCACCTTCATTTTGTCGAATGATGAACTACATATTCTCTCCGTTCAAGAATGAGTTCGTCTTGCTGTATCTCGATAATATTCTGGTCTTTTCAGAGACCGAGGAAGAACATGAAGAACATCTCAGACTAGTGCTTGATAAGCTGAGAGAGCACAAATTCTATGCCAAGTTTTCCAAGAGTGAGTTCTGGTTGAAAGAAGTCGTCTATCTTGGGCACATCATCTATGCCGAGGGCATCAAAGTTGATCTGTCGAAGGTGCAGGCCATTGTTGAGTGGGAGCTTCCGCAAAATGTGAAGCAGCTTCGAATCTTTCTCGGGCTTGCAAGCTATTGTAGAAGGTTCGTTGAGAACTTCTCCAAGATTGCTAAGCCTCTCTCAAGTCTTCTTCAGAAGGGTGTGAAGTATGCCTGGTCTCTAGAGTGTCAGTTGGCCTTCGACACACTCAAAGAGAAGCTCACCTCTTCTCCAGTCTTGGTTTCTCTTGATGATTCCAAACCCTACCAAGTGTTCTGCGACGCTTCTCTTCAAGGTCTTGGTGCAGTTCTGATGCAAGAGAAGAAAGTGGTGGCTTATACCTCCAGGCAGTTGAAGCCAGCGGAGAAGAATTATCCTGTGCATGATCTTGGGCTGGCAGCAGTGGTACATGCTCTGATGACTTGGAGACACCTCTTGTTGGAACGAAAGGTTGAAGTGTTCACCGATCACAAGAGTCTCAAGTACATCTTCACCCAGCCTAATCTAAATCTCCGACAAACTCATTGGGTGGAAATGCTCCAAGATTTTAATCCAAGCGTTCAGTATACACCAGGAAAAGCTAATTTCGTGGCAGATGCTTTGAGCAGGAAGGCTTACTGCAACAGTCTCATTCTAAAGCCTCTCCAGCCTGACCTTTGTGAATCTTTCAGAAAGCTCAACCTTCAGTTAGTACCTCAGAGATTTCTTGGAAATCTTCAGATCTCTCCTACCTTGGAAGATCAGGTCCGAGCAGCACGGCTTCTTCATGCAATGGTGAAGAAATTCAACATTGGCTTGGCAAAGGGACTTCCCAAATATAAATGCTTCAGTGTTGATGCCAGAGACACGTTGTTCATTGAGGATCGTCTTGTCGTTGCGAAAGGTGATCTGAAAAAGGAAATCATGGAAGAAGCTCATAACTCTCCGCTCTCTATACATCCAGGAAGCTCCAAGATGTATCAGGACTTCAAACACACCTTCTGGTGGACTCACATGAAGCATGAGATTGCTCAGTTCATAAATGAATGTGATGTATATCGAAGGGTGAAAGCAGAGCATGAACGTCCAGCAGGTCTTTTGCATCGAGTGCCCATTCCCGAGTGGAAGTTCGACCATATTAAGATGGATTTCATCACCGGGTTTCCGAAGTCCAAGAAGGGTAATGATGCCATCTTCGTCGTCATCGACAAGTTGAGTAAAGTGGCACATTTTTTTCCAGTCAAGGAATCCATCTCCGCACCTCAGTTTGCAGAGCTGTACACTTCCAGGATAGTGTCTTTGCACGGCATGCCTATGATGATTTCTTTGGATCGCGGATGTATCTTCACTTCCAAGTTCTGGGACTCTTTTCAGTCTGCGATGGGCACGAAGTTATGATTCAGCACAACTTTTCATCCTCAGACTAGTGGTCAAGTGGAGAGAGTCAATCAGGTCCTTGAGGATATGCTGAGAGCCTGTGTTATCTCTTTTGGCATGAAGTGGGAAGACGGCCTGCCTTTCGCTGAGTTCTCGTATAACAACAGTTATCAAGCTAGTTCAGGCAAAGCTCCGTTTGAGATTCTCTATGGCAGGAAGTGTCGTACCCTGCTCAACTGGTCCGAGACCTGCGAGCGTCAGATTCTTGGGAATGACTTGATAGAAGAAGCTGAAGAGATGTGTCGGGTCATTCAGGATAATCTCAGAGCAGCGCAGTCCCGTCAGAAGAGCTACTATGATAGCAAGCATCATGACATGTCTTATGAGTTTGATGACTTCGTCTATCTCAAGGTGTCCCCTATGAAGGGTACACAGCGCTTTGGCATCAAAGGCAAGCTTGCGCCTCGTTTCGTTGGTCCTTTCAGAGTTGTTGGCAAGAGAGGCAAGCTTGCACCTCGTTTCGTTGGTCCTTTCAGAGTTGTTGGCAAGAGAGGCGACCTTGCGTACCAGCTCGAGCTCCCGTCAAACTTTGCAAATGTGCATGACGTGTTCCATGTCTCTCAGCTCCGGAGATGCTTCAAGACTCCCGACCGCACTGTTCATCTTCAAGACATCGACCTTCAACCCGACCTATCCTATCGTGAGAATCCAGTTGCGGTTCTCGAGGCGACTGAGCGCAAGACCCGCAACAAGACTGTCAAATTTCTCAAAGTACAGTGGTCACACCATTCCGATAAAGAGGCCACTTAGGAACGCGAGGATCACCTCCGTTCTGAATTCCCATAGTTCTGTCAGTCTTAGATCTCGGGTCGAGATCTTTTTGTAGTGTGGGAGAGTTTGTAATGCCCCAATAGTGTAACTTGCCTTATTTGGAACCTTCTGTATGTGGGTCCATCTTGTCAGTGCCATGAGAGATCAATGCATGTGTTATTTCATGTGATGTGCTCATGTCTTGTTTCCCTTTGCATGCATGCATCCATTTCATTCCATGCCATTGTTGTGTTGTTGTTTTGTGGATCCATGTATGTGGTGTGTCATGTGAAGATGTGATGATGATATGTGAAATGATGTGGGTTTTGTTTGAAAGTAGGAATCATCTTGTAAGTTTTCAAATAGGATTCAAACCTCCCCCCTCTCTAATTATCTCAAGCCCAAGTTTCACTTGCCCCTTCCCTGTTTTAAAAATGCTCATGTTTTAGTATGAATTGTGGTGGATGTGATGCTATGTATTTGTTGTTTTGAACTATGATTTAGTGGTGAAAATATTCACAAAACAGATCAATTACATTCAGTTTTGTAAATATATATATGCTCAAAAAATTCCGTTTATATTTTATTTAAATGGGTCATAATTCCCTTATGACCAGGGGTATTTTGTTTTATTTTTAACTCCGGCAGATTTGCCTATGTTTTATTTCTTGTCTCTGTTTGTTTTAAATTAGAAAACCCAAGATGGTTTTCTTTTTCCTATCTGGCGCCACCTAGTGGGCTTTCTCCTCGTGCCTGACCCAAACATCCTCCTCGCGCGTAGCCCTTTCCTGTAGACGCCGTCCTCCTTCCTCCTCGTTCCGTCAGTCCGTCAGAGAGAGAGAGAGAGAGAGCGAAACAGACATCAACGCCGTCTCACGGACGTCGAGGCCGTGCGTCCCTTGCCTCCTCCTCCTCCATAAATATCCGTTGGCGTGCGTGCAGAGCCTAGGGTTCCTCCCTAGCCGCCGCCACTCTTTCCCCATCTCCTCCTCCCTCTCCCTCGTCGGCAGGAGGTAAGTGTGCAGCTCCTCCGCCATGGCCGCGACCTGAGGAGGTCCTCGCCGTCTCTGTCGTACCCCTGCGTCCTCTCCAACCCTTCGGCGAGCACGCGGGACCTCAAGGGAACCCATTCCCGCAGCTAGGAGGAGCGGATCTGCACTTCTTCCCCTACATCGACAGCGGGCGGCTTCCTCTCCGTCGATCCCCTCCGCCACGTCTTCTTCCACTCCTTCCTCTACCTCCTCTCTGGCAGACACGACGACCTCGTCTAGTGGGTGAGCACGAGCTTCTTTCCCTTCCCCATAGCTAGATCTTGCGCCTAGGTGCCCGTAGCCGTGTCGTGCTCTTCTCTCTGTCGCCGTCGCTACCACGCGTCGTGGAGCCGTAGCTGTAGGCCTCCACGAGGAGAGTTAGCTTAGGAAATGGAACTATGGGAGCTCCCACTCCCTTCCATCGATGGGCCGTAGGCCAATTTGATGTAGAATGCCGGTGAGGTGCTTTCCTTGTTCTGCGCACCGTCCGGCAAAGGAAGGACCAGAGAGGATGCTCAATAGAGTTTCCCCCTCTACTCTGCTAAGATCCAAGCATACAGCGTAGTGGTAGGGACGTTTTGTGGCTTCGGGCGGGTGTGGGTTCGAGTCCCGCATCGCCCCCCTTTTGTTATATTATCTCTCGGGCACAGTAGCTGCACGGAGTAGTTTACCCTGCTTGTCCCCCTTGTTCTGTTGAGCAAGTGAGCAGTAGCAGAGTGGTTTGAAGTGTGAGAGTTGATCAGCAGGTTTGGGGTTCGAATCCCCCAAGCCCTTTTATATTTTTGTTGCCATTTCTTGTGCTGTTTTCTTTTGTTTGCTATGTAGTTGCATGTGGTGTGCTAGATCACCTTGTGGGGTATTTTTTCTCTCCTCACAAACAGTAGGTTGCCTCTAGTATATTTGCTAGCATCTGTAGATATGCATGTGTAGGTATTTGAGTGCAAGTGTATGTTGAGCTAGCTCATGTATGTGGGTGTGTTTAGCATGTTTGTATTGCACTAGGCTAGTGATTCATGTGTGAGTGTGTTACTCTTGTGCATGTGTGATGAACTTGAGCACTAGCTTGTGCAAGTATGTGGTGTGTGTGTGGGGGGGGGGGGTCCCCCCCACATACCTTGTGAGTAGTGTATGTGATCTTGTGGTGTGTGTGTGTGTGTGTGCATGTCTGTGTGTGTCACACATGCTCAAGGCATGGTGTGCCTTGATAAGTATATATGCAAGTTTGTATGTGTAGGTGTAGGAATGCTTGATGTGAGTGAAAGTTAGTGGTGTGTTCTAACTAGCATGTGTAGGTGCTTATTATGCATGTGCTTGATGTGTGTGTGTGTGTGTGGTGGTGTGCTAAGGCACATGAACATGAGGTCCACCCCTCATGTGCACCTATGGAGTGATGAGAGTGTGCAAGTGCATGTGTAGGTGATGAGCTAGTGGGAACACATGTGATAAGCACTATTTATCTCTATGTGATTCCATGTAGTTTTTCCTTTCAAGTTTGTGCCCATTTGTTGTGGCAGAAGAGGGTGAACCCCTCTATAGCATGTTGGTTTTTTTTATGCTTAGGAGTTTATATGTGCAAGTTGTGCATAGTCAAATTAGGCATGTGGCTGAAAATTTCAGCTTAGTGAAAATCTGTGATTTCACTAAGTCTGAGAAACTGCTGTTATTTCCTTCCCTTGTAGTTGTGCTTGCAAAAGTTCATATGTTGGGAATCAGCCCGTGCAATAAACTGAGAATTTGTAGATTTTGTGTTTTTCTAGCTCTCTGTCAATTTTCATTCCATTTGGATTCCTGTAGATATTGATTTGGGTGCGGTCAAAATGCTTCAGAGCATGAATAGCTAGTGAGAATCTGAGATTTTCACTAAGTCCGTGAAAACTGATATTTTTGTCCAAGTTAGCAGCTGTAGAACCTTCTGTGTGGATCTCCTTTGTATTATCTTTTTTCTCATGCTTGTAGAGATTTTGAATAGCTTCTGCCACATATCCTATTTGGCACATTTGGGTGGTTGTAGGTGCTTTGCATGTAGCTCTCAAACTGTTATGATGTTGTTTAGGACAGAATGTACAGTTTTGATGTTTTGATGCTTGTGAGTGCATAGTTGATGGTGTGGTGACATTCCTTGCACCACCCCATCCATACTTGTTTGTTTTGTGATGTGGCAACCTGGGAATACCAGAAGTATGCCATTGGAGTGTGTTGTGATGGATTTGATCCGTAGGACTCCATTTCTTGTTTCGTTGTTTCCGGTTTATCCGTAGCTCCGTTCGTAGTGTTCTTTATATGTTTTTGCATCGTTTTTGCGTGACGCATCTGTTCATGACAGCCTGATGCATATCAAGATAGCTTAGAGTGCAGTTCTGTCCAGAAGCTTGTATTTTCTTCTCATGCATGTGCAAGTGACTATAATAGAGATGCATGTTCATTTTCATCTCATGCATCATGTGCTTGTTGCATCTTGTTGTGTCGTTGTTCATTGGATGCTATTTTTATGTTGGGTAGCACCGGTATCGGAGAGCGAGTACGTGGATCCGGGAGAGTACGTGAAGGACGAACAAGAGCAGTTCCAAGCTGAGGACATCACAGGCAAGATGAGATGACCTTGATTCCATCTCTAGACTTGTTATGCTAGATTCACGTTTCCTTCGTCATATGCTCACTGCCTACCACTCAAATAATTGCCTCCTAATATTTCCATGAAACCCAAACACTTTTCCTCTCCTAGCAAATATTGAATGGCTAAGTAGGGTTTGTGGAGCTTCTAATGTTAGCGTTGCTAGTTGCAGGTGTTTTGTCTCATGTGATAACATGAGTTTGATATCATTATGTTAAATATGTTATTTAATTAATGCACCTATATACTTGGTAAATATCGAAAGGCCTAGCCTTTTGCTGGGTATTTTGTTCCGTTATTGCCGCCTTAGTTTCCGGCTACCGGTGTTTGATTCCATAACTGTTTGCTCCTAACACGTTCGGTGTTGTTATGGGGACCCCCTTGATAAATCGTGTAGTATTAAGACTTGTCTGGCAGGACCCAATATTTGTGTTAATTTGCTACTCACTTAATAATAATCTGCATAGGGAATAGCTACCCCGAGGAATTAATCAACAACCCGGGCCAGTGCTCCTCATGAGTGTTGGTCCAACCTGGTCTGCCTGCAGGGCCACCACAAGGAAACTTGAGGTTTGGTTCTCGTAGCTAGTTCCACCCTCGTGTGCTGAGACTGAGATACGCGGCTCTTATCGGGGTCGTCGACACGACGGGAGGTCCTGATATTCTTGTCTTATCTTAACGATATATCTTGCGTATAGGAATCCTGGTGAAGCTTTGGTTCTCCCCAGAGTTGAGTTTTTCCTCTAACGAATCCGACGAGATCATGAGATTCATGATAGAGGATTACTTTGCGGCCCGTGACCATTTGTGATGGACTAGCTGGAGCACCCCTGCAGGGTTTAATCTTTCGGAAAGCCGTGCCCGCGGTTACATGGCAATTTGGAATATTTATTAACATCCGGTTATAGATAACTTGAACCTAATCTAACAAAATTGCCAACTGTGTGCGTAACCGTGACTGTCCCCTTCGAAGACCTCTCTTCGATCGGGAACGCGGTGGGGTTATGATTGACGTAAGTAGGTGTTCAGGATCACTTATTGATCAGCTAGTATTCGCCTTCTAGTATAGACCACCTTCAATAACTTGTTATACGTAAGTTAGCCACCATAAATTCTTAGGATGCTGCAACCTAAACACTGAACCTTCCTTACATATTAACTTGACTAGTTCTGGCACAAAGGTCATAGATTGATGAATCCCCATGGCTCACAGATTACTTCAACACCCCAACAGGTACACGTACGCCTGACACACATGATCCCGATAGCACGCAGCTAGCGTGGCAGTACGATGAGGAGAATGACCGCTTGTACGTGAACTATCCAGAAGATTGACGCGTGGTCGTGATCGTGGGTAGCATAGCCTTTTTCTCATGTTATGTAGTCCGTAGCGGAACTACCTTGTCTGAATAAATGTGTGATGTAAACTCTGACATTATCTATGAGATGACAGATGATTCCCTGGTTGTCATTCTACTATTATGTATGTGCTATGTTATCGTGCTTGCGAAATGCTTAGATGCGCTTCTTTCCATTCTGGGGACTCGTTCCCTAAATAGGAAAGGACCGCATCTTAGTCGTTCCAGTGGAGGGGTATATATAGGCATCCCCCAAAATCCAACCATTACAAGATTATTTCCCAACTCGGTGACACCGAGAGTATTCTCGATGGTATCGAGTTGCACTAAATGTGGCAACTTCTGAATTCTTAGTGAGGCCAGTATATGAATCTCGGTGGTACCTATATGATGACCTAGACCAGTTTCCAAATCTTAGCGAGATCGATTTCGTACTCAGAAATTCCAATTCTCGAAGCCTTCTCAACAGAAAGTTGGTCACTCAATCTCGGTGGCACCGATGTGTAAGTTGGTGTACCGAGATGGTAGGGTTTGGCATAAGATGCGTCTAGTGTAAAATTGGTAGGGCCAAGTGGAAATTGTTGGTGGCACCGATTTTGCTGGTTTGGCTTTGGACAGAGATATTTTCTGGGACAATGGGTGAGGATTTTTGGTGGCTACCTATAAGCACTTGAACAACCAATTAATCATAATACTTAACCCCCTTTTAATAGTATTGGCTTTCCTATGGACTCAAAGTGATTTCTCAAAAATGTAAAATGTAGAGTCTTCTTCCTTGAAGCTTGAGAAAATCCTATTCCTTTCCTTGCATAAGGGGCTTCTACTCACAATCCTATAGGCAATTCTCTTTGTGGACTATACCTGAAATTTACTTCGTAAAAGTGTTAGTCCAAGAGACAATGTATGTTATCATGAATTATCAAAACCACCAAGGGAGCATATGTTCTTTAAATCTCCCCCTTTTTGGTAATTGATGATAAGATACAATCACAGCTTCAAATAAATATAAGCATTAGAATATGACAGCTTTGAAAGATACATGACTAGTACAAGCTCCCCCTAAATGTGTGCAATCCCTTTTTAAATGATAGTTGCTTTGGACAACATGGGCACACACATGGTAGAAGGACAAGACAAGCCATATAGATCTTGGCTATATGCATCAAACAAATGTGAATGAAGAACTTCCACATTCAAGACTCACTCTTGCAAACAATATGTGCAAGAGACAATGTATCATCATGAACAAGGATATGATGCATATACTTACCTTGAGGTTCTTGAGCGTCTTAGCAATAGGAGTACACTTGGGAACCAAATGTGAGATAACACTAGAGTACTCTAATGTAATGATTCAAAGAGCTTCAAAAGTACCAAGATATGGAGAACATATTGAAAATACGATTCGAGGATACATATGTCTCCAAGAGAATTTAGAACTTTCTCCTCTAAGGATGATTGTGTACGAATTTTCTATCCCCATGAATCATAGCTTGTAGATATTAGGAGTAGATAGGGTCAGACAAGTTCAATCCAAAAATAGCAACAACAAAAAAATCTGCAATTTTTTTTATCTCTCTCCCCCTTAATGGTGTTACTCCCCCCTGAGTTTGTAATTTTTGACATATCTCCCCCTTTAGCAGATATCCCCTTAGGTAGACTTTCCTTTAGGAACATATATCTCCCCTCTTGATATTTCTCCCATTTATGTAAGCTTATTGGAAGCTTTGATATTTCTCCCCCTTTGGTATTAATTTCCAAACGGTTAGAGGGTAAGGGCTCATTGAGAGAAAGGGACCCTTGATTATTCTCTCTTTGATAAGGGTTCCTTGAATTTGACTTTTCTCCCCCTTAAGAATTTGTTAAGAGTTCCTTGGGCTATCTCCCCCTATGTTAGGGATCCTGGATGTTTCTTCCTCTTATATTGAATGGGATCAATGAGGTTTTCTCGCCCTCGAAAATATGGGAAACAAGATTATATCCTCCTTTGGCAACAATGAAAATTTTCAATAAGAGCTTAGGAGGTAATAAAATTTGGGATCATTGATAATCTTTCTCTTCCTTAGGAAAAAATCCAGAAAATATCACAAAAACATAGGTACGGATAAATGAGACAGTCACCCAGGCAATATGGTTTGGTAGAACCGAGAATGATAGTAGGCTTGTGGGAGAAATTAGTTAGACCGAGTTTGCCAGATTGGTGAGACCGAGCTGCAATGAATATCAACTCCTTAACTTAAAATAACAGAAAGTATCCCCAAACTTTGAAAAGGAAATATCCAAATATTAAAAAGAAAAAGGGAAAACATATTTTTTTGTTTTTTGAAATATATACATACATATAGATGAGAGTTGTATGGTTGCAAGAATGCATGCAATGGCAAAAGTGAACCATACAAGAATCTCCATCTAGATGTGGGGCGGTGACTAGGTCACCTATATTAGAGTAAAATGAGGTTACCATTTTTCAACTAAGCTTTTAATGTCATCATATCGCTTGTGTTGCTTTACCTCATGACTTGGTGCAAAACTTGGTTATTCATGCAAGGAAGAACATAATATATCCAAATGACATGAGTGAATTTCATCACCATATAATTGTCAAGGATATAATTTTGTTGTTTTCTTCCTACATCTCCAAAGGAGGGGATTGTTGACACTTGGCTATGACAAGATTGCTTTTGATGTTAGTTGATGGCAATCTTGTGATGTGTATTTCTTCCAAGTACCGACAAAAGGGTTAGATGCAATACAAGGGAGCATAGTTTTCCAAGATATAAGATAGTATCATATCAATAGCATCAAGGAGTAAACAATCATGCTCATGCCCTTGCATGCATCCAAGTGAGTCTAGCTCAAGTTTGAAGCATCAATGATGTTCAACTCACTCCTCAAATGACAAAATACTTTATCATCAAGTGGTTTGGTAAAGATATCAGCTAACTATTTGTCGGTACAGACGTTCTTTAGATATATATCTCCTTTACCAATATGATCACGAATGAAATGATGTCGCACTTGAATATGTTTTGTTCGAGAATGTTGCATAGGATTATAGGCAATTTTAATAGCACTTTCATTGTCACACAATAATGGAACATTTTTCACATGAATGCCATAATCCTTTAGAGTTTGAGTCATTCATCATAATTGCACACATCATGATTCGGCGTCAATATATTCCGCTTCGGTAGTGGATAAATATACCGAGTATTGTTTCTTGGATGACCAAGACACAAGATATCTCCTAAGAAATTGACATGTACCCGAGGTGGATTTTCTATCAACCCCTTTCTCCGACATAATCCAAGTCGAAATAGCCAACAAGATTAAAATAAGATCCTTGGGATACCATATGCCAAAGTTTGGTGTATTTATCAGGTATCTCATGATTCTTTTCATAGCCAATAGATGACACTCTTTAGGTGCTGCTTGATATCGGGCACACATACAAACACTCAACATGATATCAAGATAAGAGGCACATAGATATAGCAATGAACCGATCATTGATCAATAAACCTTTTTATCAATCAGTTTGTCCTCCTTAGTGAGGTCAACATGTCCACTAGTAGGCCTGGGGGTTCTCATACCTTTCCACTCTTGCATGTTGAACTTCCTAATTAAGTTCTTGGTGTACTTGGTTTGCGAGATAAATGTACCTTGTGTCGATTGTTTGATTTGTTGTCCAATGAAGAGTTTCAGCTCACACATCATAGACATCTCATATTTATCTCACATAAACCTTCCAAATTTCAAAACTTAGCCTTTTCCCAGTTTTAGTTGTTTGCTAGTTTTAGCAATTATGACTAGTCAAGTTCACCCTACACATGCACAACTAAAAGTATAGCAGCGGAAAATAATGACATGCAAATGTAAAGTAGAGGGTAAGGTAGGGACATCAAATGCAAAGGTTGACAAGGCAATTTTTGGCATGGTTCCAACAGGTGGCTCTATCGTACGTCCATGTTAGTGCAGACTTCAACCGACGGAGGGTAACAGCCGCGACAGTCCACGGAGGGCTCCACCCACAAGGTGTCCACGAAGAAGAGGCCTTGTCTATTCCACCATGGCTTCCGTCCGCACAGGACTATCCTTACTCACGGTAGATCTTCACGAAGTAGGCGGTATTCTTGCCCTTACAAACTTCTTGGTTCAACTCCACAACATTGAAGTAGGAGGCTCCCAAGTGACACCTAACCAATATAGGAGGCACCACCCTCCAAAAGGTAATAGATGTGGTAGACCGATGAACTCCTTGCTCTTGTGCTTCAAAAGATAGTCTCCTCAACACTCAATCACTCTCTCACAGATTTGGCATGGGTAGGAGAGATTGATCTTGGGGAAAGCAACTTGGGGAGGCTAGAAATCAAGGTTGGAATGGTTGGATTGTAATCTCTTGATCTCAACACATGAGTAGGTGGCTCTCTCTCAGAAAAATAGATCTGGTAAGTGTAAGGGTCTTCTGAGTGCTTCCTCTACGAATGAGAGGTAGGTGGAGGGGTATATATAGGCATCTCCCAAAATCAAACCTTACAACATTATTGCCCAACTAGGTGATACAGAAATGAATATCGGTAATACCGAGTTTCATAAATGTGGCAACTTTTGAATTCTCGGTGAGACCGATATAGGAATCTCGCTGGTACCGATACGATGACCTAGACCAGCTTCCAAATCTCGGTGAGACCGATTTCAATCTCGGAAATTCCGACTCTTGAAATCTTCTCAACAGAAAGTTGGTCACTGAATTTCGGTGGTACAAATGTGAAAGTTGGTGGTACCGAGATGGTAGGTTTTGGCATAGGATTTGCCAAGTGTAAAATTGGTAGGGCCGAGTGGAAATAGTTGGTGGCATCGATTTGCTGGTTTGGCTTTGGACAAAGATATTTTGTGGGAGAATGGCTAAGTATTTTTGGTGGCTACCTCTAAGCACTTGAGCAACCAATTCATCATAATAGCTCACCCCCTTTTAATAGTATTGGCTTTCCTATGGACTCAAAGTGATTTCTCACAAATCTAAAATGTAGAGACTTCTTGCTTGAACTTGAGACAATCCTATTCCTTTCCGTGCATTAGGGGTTTCTCCTCAGAATCCTATAGACAATGCTCTGTGTGGACTATAACTGAAATATACTAGGTAAAAGTGTTAGTCCAAGAGACAATGAATGTTGTCATTAATTATCAAAACCACCAAGGGAGCATATGTGCTTTATGTAGCCCACCTCGAGGATTGGGTCCCAGCTACGCACAACAGAAAGGCAATGTAAAAATAAAAGGAGGCCCCAAAGGGAGAACGGAAGTGCATTAAACACATCAAACATAGATTACTTAAAGCAAAAGTTCCCTATAAATGTCTTCACGCCCCCACAGCGTTCGGTGGTAAAGAAAAAGTTCCCTACAAATGTCTTTATGCCCCCACGGGGTTGGGTGGTTCACGGTGCAACAGTAAAAGAAAGATAGTATCGCAAGCAATGGAGGCACCGCCCTCGTCATCCTCGCTTGAGAGGTACCCTCCAAAGCCGTCGACCTCTTCGAAGGGCTCGACCTGCATGTACCGCTCGATCAGGGAGTCGACATGCTTGCGCACCTCATCCCTGAGCGGGCCCTCAAGCTCCGCACGCACTGGCTCCACCACAAGGGAAAAGTCAAAGGTGGGGTCATGGCGGCGAAGGTTGGAGAAGACATGCGTCGCCGCGGAGTCCAGGATGTCTCGGGGACCTCCCTCGATGGATTCATCCACCTTGGAGACTCTAGCCTCTAGCACCTCCACCACCTTGGTGAAGAAGTCGAGGTAGCCCCCGTCAGAGTGCACACGTATGGCAAGGCCCAAGAACAGCTTAGCGAGCTACACTTGCATTAGCCGCGCCAACGCCTCATCGTCCTTGGCCCTTTGCACGGTGATGGCAGACTTGCCAACCTACACCTAAAGCGACGCCAACTGCACAGTGATGCCAACTGCACATCGACATCCCCTTTCTCCTTGAGGGCGGCCTGGAGGTTACTCTCGGCGTCACGAAACTAGGCCTTGAGCTTGTCGACCTCTTTCTGAAGCTCTTCATGCTAAAGCTCTTTCTGGAGCTTTCCATCGTACTCCCCTAGAGTGGCCTCCCGCTCCCTGACAACCCTGACATCGGATTCAACGCTAGCCGCGACCTCCCTCCTCTCAAGATGGGCATGCGCCACACCACGTGCTGCTTCGAAGGCAGTTCCATCGGCAAGAACCCGACCTTCAAGGGTCAGGAAATGCTTGTGCTCCGTCTCTTGGTCGGAGTAGGTCCGGGAAGCCTGTTGCTCAAGAAGGGACACATGAGCCTCCCAGCTGGCGGTGGCCTCCTCCTTCAAGGCCCGTTCCCCTTATGGGGGCCACACTGCTGCTCGTACATGGCGGTAGCATCCGCTCACGGTAGGAGCTCCTGCTCAAGGAGGGTAGTCCGCTCCTCCGCTCTGCGGGCGCAGGATTAGGCATCCACGCGTCATTCACTCTCCACCCGAAGGTTGGCCTCAGGCGTATCAAGAGCGGCTCGGATGCTCCTGAAGGCCCCACGCATGACCAAGAGCCTCACACCGGGTGGTGGCCACCCGCGAGGGTCTCCCCCTCTGCAGGGATCTTGCCCTTGGCCAGGGCAGCATATCAGTCATGTGCTGGGGGCTCGTCGCGGCCCACCGATGGGCGCCCTCATCACCGGTCCCCATGGGGCAAGGTTGACACATGGGGAGCGGACTCCCCAGCGAGTCATACTGGTGGAAGTGTGCTACGGCGATAGAAATTCTTCTGTCGTCTCTTGAGCTTGCGTTGGTTTTTCCCTTTAAGAGGAAAGGGTGATGCAGCACAGGAGCAGTAAGTATTTCCCTCAGTTTGAGAACCAAGGTATCAATCGAGTAGGAGAATCTCGTCAAGTCCAAAGTATCTGTGCAAACACAAAAGAGCTTGCACCCAACGCTAAAAGGGGTTGTCAATCCCTTCAAGATTGATTGCAAAGTGAGATCTGAAGGCGGAAAGTGCAACGAAGTAAAAGTGTAAGGCTGAAAATATGGTGTGGAGTAGACCCGAGGGCCATAGTGTTCACTACAAGCTTCTCTCAAAATAGCAAGTATTACGGTGGGTGAACAAATTACTATCGAGCAATTGATAGAACCGCGCAAAGTCATGACGATATCTAAGGCAATGATCATACATATAGGCATCACGTCCGAGACAAGTAGACCGATACTTTCTGCATCTAATACCATTACTCCACACATCGACCGCTATCCAGCATGCATCTAGTGTATCGAGTTCATGACGAACATAGTAACACCTTAAGCAAGATGACATGATGTAGAGGGATAACCTCAAACCAATGATGACAACCCCATCTTTTTACCCTTGATGGCAACAACACGATGTGTGCCTCGCTACCCCTTCTATCACTGGGTGAGGTCACCGCATGGTATGAACCCAAAACCAAGCACTTCTCCCATTGCAAGAATCATAGATCTAGTTGGCCAAACAAACCCACAACTCGAAGCGAATTACAAGGATATGAAATCATGCATAAGAGAGATAAGAAGAAACTCAAATAAGATTCATATATAATCTGATCATAAATCCACAATTCATCGGATCTCGACAAACACACCGCAAAAGAAGATTACATTGGATAGATCTCCATGGAGATCATGGAGAACTTTGTATTGAAGATCCAAGAGAGAGAAGAAGCCATCTAGCTACTAGCTATGGACCCATAGGTCCATGGTGAACTACTCATGCATCATCGGAGAGGTCATGGTGTTGATGAAGAAGCCCTCCATATCCGAATCCCTCCTCCGACAGGGCACTAGAACGTGCCCCATATGGGATCTTGGGGAGACAGAAGCTTGCAGAGCGGAAAAGTACTTTTTATGATCTCCTGATTTATTCTGGGATTTTAGGGAATTTATAGGCGAAAGACCTAGGGCAGAGGTGGCCTAGGGTGCCCACAAGCCTGGGAGGCGCGGGCCACCTCGCTGCGGCTAGGGGGCTTGTGGGGTCCCTGGTGGGCCCCTGCCCTGATTCTTAGGCTTCCCGATCTTCTTTTGTTTCGGAAAAAATCTTTTTGGCAGTTTCGTTCCGTTTGGACTCCGTTTAAAATCCTCCTCCGAAAGGGGTCAAAAACATGGAAAAAACAGGAACTAATACTTGGCACTGAGTTAATAAGTTAGTCTCAAAAAGATATAAAAGGCATACAAAACATCCAAAGTTTGACAAGTTAATAGGATGAAACCATCAAAAATTATAGATATGTTGGAGACGTGTGAAGCATCCCCAAGCTTAACTCATGCTAGTCCTCGAGTAGGGAAGTGATAAAGACTGAACTTTTTATGTGGAATGCTACCTAACATTTTTGTCCTTTGCAACTTCTTTCGTGTGACATGAATGTTCAGATCCGTAAGATTTAAAACAATAGTTTTCTATTGACATGAAAACAATAATACTTCAAGCAAACTAGCAAGGTAATCCTGAACTTTCAAAACAACAAGGCCAAGGAAAGTCATCCCTACAAAGTCATATAGTCTGTCTATGCTCCATCATCCTCACACAACTAATGTAAATCATGCACAACCCTGGTATTGGCCAAGTAATTGTTTTTGCACTCTTACTTTCTCAAACTTTTTATAACTATCATGCAATACATGAGCGTGAGCCATGGATAAAGCACTATAGGTGGAATAGAGTGTGGTGGTGGTTGTGAGACAAAAAGGAGGAGATGGTCACATTGACTCGGCGTATTAGAGGGCTATGTAGATGCCCATTAATAGATATGAATGTGAATGAGTAGGGATTGCCATACAAAGGATGCACTAGAGCTATAAGTATGTGAAAGCTCAAAAGGAGAACTAGTGGGTGTGCATCCAACTTGTTTGCGCACGAAGACCTAGGGCAATTTGAGGAAGCCCATCATTGGAATATACAAGCCAAGTTATATAATGAAGATTCCTACTTGCATATGGTAGTGACGAAACGAGAGGCTCTCAAACATGAAGAACATGGTGCTATTACGAAGCACAAGTGTGGAAAAAGATAGTAGCATTGTCCCTTCTCTATTTTTCTCTTTTTTTATTTGGGCTCTTTCGCCTCTTTCCATATCTCTCTCTTTTTTGTTTGGGCTCTTTGTCCTCTTTTTTTTATTTCCTCACACGGGAAAATGCTCTAATAATGATGATCATCACACTTTTATTTACTCACAGCTCAAAGCTTAGAAATGACTCTATAGGAAATGCCTCCGGCAGTGTAACGGGATGTGCAACGATCTAGCTTGGCGTATGACATTGAAACATCTCGCTAGATATCTTATGATCATGCACTGGCAACATGAGAGTGACGACACAAGTCATGGGACGGAACGGTGGGAGTTGCATGGCAACATATCAGGAATGGCTATGAAAATGCCATAGTAGGTAGGTATGGTGGCTGTTTTGAGGAAGGCATTTGGTGGGTTTGTGCACCGGCGAAAGTTGCCCGGCACTAGAGAGGCTAGCAATGGTGGAAGGTGAAAGTGCATCTATACCATGGACTGACATTAGTCATGAAGAACTCACATACTTGTTGCGAAAGTTTTTATTAGTAATCGAAACATAGTGCTAAACGCATACTCCTAGGGGAAGGGTTGGTAGGTGTTAACCATCGCGCAATCCCGACCTCAACACAAAGGACGACAATCAATAGATCAATTATGCTCCAACTTACTAACATAGCGGTTCACCATACGTGCATGCTACGAGAATCACTAACTGCAACACAAGTATTTCTAGATTCACAACACCCTACTGACATAGCTCTTAATATTACCAAATCCACGTCTCAAAACTAATTGAGAGGAATCAAGGCTTCTCTTTCTACTTAATGCACATGAAGATGGAGGTTTTTGTATCCTCTTTAGGTACCTATCACCTTTGGGACTACTTTCATAGCATAAGCCAACTACCAAGTCACGCAACGCCGTGCTCTAAAAGATCTAAGTGAAGCACATAGAGCAAAATTATCTAGCTCAAAAGATATTAGTGAAGCATTATGAGCATTCTAGCAAAATCACGATGAGTGCATGTCTCTCTCAAAAGGTGTGCAGCAAGGATGATTGTGACACAACAAAAAGAAAAGACTCCTACGATACAAGACGCTCCAAGCAAAACACATATCATGTGGTGAATAAAAATATAGCTCCAAGTAATGTTACCGATGGATTGAAGACGAAAGAGGGGATGCCTTCCCGGGGCATCGCCAAGCTTAGGCTTTTTTATGTCCTTGAATTTGGCTTGGGATGCCTTGGGCATCCACAAGCTTGAACTCTTTCCACTCCTTATCTCTTTTTCCATGAGAACATCACCCAAAACTTGAAAACTTCACAACACAATACTTAAACAGAAACTCGTGATAACATTAGCACAAGAAAAGAAACTACCACCTCTTTAGGTACTGTAGAAATCTTGATTTCTATTTATATTGCTGTTGGATTACGGTATTCTCACTTTTCCTTGGCTTGTACCCCCGTTACTATCCATAGTTTCATCAAAGCAAGCAACCAACTCAACAAAAACAGACCAGTTTGTAGCAATCTGTATACTTCGTATACTTCTGATACCTCAAAAATTCTGAGAAATTACGACAGCCTGGGTAAAAGGCACATCAACCAGCAGCAAAAAGAATCAACTCAAAATCTCTTTCTGAATAAAAATAAAAAATAATTTCGTGAGCGAAAAGTTTGTGTCTTTTTCCAGCAGGATCAAACAACCATCACCAAGACTAGTCATAAAGGTTTTGCTTGGCTCAAACACAAAAAGAAACACAAAAGACACAATCACAACAGAATTGTGATGGTGTGGATGCAACAAAACAGAAATAAAAAGATAAATTCATTGGGTTGCCTCCCAACAAGCGCTATTGTTTAACGCCCTTAGCTAGGCATTGATAATTCAATCATGCTCACATTAAACATAGCAATCGGACACGAAGAGAGCATCATGAAACATGTGACAAACATATCTAAGTCTAACATACTTCCTATGCATAGGCATTTTATAGGGGAACGAATTGGCAAGACAACCAATAGTTACCAAATGCAAGGAAGAAGAAAGAGACAATAGCAATCTCAACATAACGAGAGGTAATTTGGTAACATGAAAGTTTCTACCACAATATTTTCCTCTCTCATAGCAATTACATGTGGGATCATAATGAAATTGAACAATATAGCTATCACAAAAGGATATTATTTTCATGACCCACATGCATGCAAAGTTGAGGCTCTTCAAAAATAGTGGGATTATCATCAACTAAAGTCATGACTTCTCCAAACCCACTTTCAATATTATTGCAAACATCATATCCATCATGAGGCTTAAACAAATTTTCAAGATCATAAGAAAAATCATTACCCCAATCTTGACCATTGTAACAAGTAGTGGACATAGAAAAACTAGCATCCCCATGCTTAGGGTTTTGCATATTTTTAGCATGATCGACACTAATAGGATTTATAGTGAAACCATTGCAATCATGCTTTTCATTCAAGGAGCCCTCGTAAATCATTTCATAAATTTCTTCATCACAGTTTTCAGATTCATGCATCTCAAGCAATACTCCATAGAGAAAGTCAAGTGCACTCAACTCACTAGTAATTGGTTCCACATAAGTGGATCTCTTAAAGAGATTAGCAAGTGGGTGAGGATCCATATCACTAGATTTTCAGCGAGCGAAGATGCAAGCATATTGAAGGAACATAGCACACAAGCAAAGGAAAGGCAAGTGAAAGAAAAGGGCGAACGAAAAAGGAAAATGAGAAAGGCAAACATTTTTGTAAATTTTTGTTTTTCAGAAGTTGGGGAGAGGAAAACGAGAGGCAAAAAAAATAAATGAAAGAGATGAGTTTGCGACACTTACTTGGATGAGTTCTTGACTTGATCCTCCCCGGCAATGGCACCAGAAATTATTCTGCGATGGCGACAGAAATCCTTCTGTCATCTCTTGAGCTTGCGTTAGTTTTTCCCTTGAAGAGGAAAGGGCGATGCAGCACACGAGCAGTAAGTATTTCCCTCAGTTTGAGAACCAAGGTATCAATCCAGTAGGAGAATCTCGTCAAGTCCACAGTACCTGCACAAACACAAAAGAGCTTGCACCCAACGCTAAAAGGGGTTGTCAATCCCTTCAAGATTGATTGGAAAGTGAGATCTGAAGGCGGAAAGTGCAACGAAGAAAAAGAGTAAGGCTGAAAATATGGTGTGGAGTAGATCCGGGGGCCATAGTGTTCACTAGAGGCTTCTCTCAAAATAGAAAATATTACTGTGGGTGAACAAATTACTGTCGAGCAATTGATAGAACCGCGCAAAGTCATGACGATATCTAAGGCAATGATCATACATATAGGCATCACGTCCGAGACAAGTAGACCGATACTTTCTGCATCTACTACTATTACTCCACACATCGACCGCTATCTAGCATGCATCTAGTGTATTGAGTTCATGACGAACAGAATAACTCCTTAAGCAAGATGACATGATATAGAGGGATAAACTCAAACCAATGATGAAAACCCCATCTTTTTACCCTTGATGGCAACAACACGATGCGTGCCTCGCTACCCCTCCTGTCAGTGGGTGAGGTCACCGCGGTATGAACCCAAAACAAAGCACTTCTCCCATTGCAAGAATCATAGATCTAGTTCGCCAAACAAAACCCACAACTCAAAGAGAATGACAAGGATATGAAATCATGCATAAGAGAGATCATAAGAAACTCAAATAAGATTCATAGATAATCTGATCATAAATCCACAATTCATCACATATCGACAAACACACCGCAAAAGAAGATTACTTCGGATAGATCTCCGTGAAGATCATGGAGAACTTTGCATGGTGAACTACTCACGCATCATCGGAGAGGTCATGATGTTGATGAAGAAACCCTCCGTATACGAATCCCCCCTCCGGCAGGGCACCAGAACGTGCCCCAGATGGGATCTTGCGGAGACAGAAGCTTGCGGCGGCAGAAAAGTAATTTCGATGATCTCCTCATTTTTTCTGGTATTTTAGGGAATTTATAGGCGAAAGACCTAGGGCAGAGGTGGCCCAGGGAGCCCACAAGCCTGGGAGGCGCGGGCCCCCTGGCCGCGGCTAGGGGGCCTGTGGGGTCCCCGGTGGGCCCCTGCCCTGATTCTTAGGCTTCCCGATCTTCTTCTGTTTCGGAAAAAATGTTTTTGGCAGTTTCGTTCCGTTTGGACTCCGTTTAAAATCCTCCTACGAAAGGGGTCAAAAACATGGAAAAAACAGGAACTAATACTTGGCACTGAGTTAATAAGTTAGTCTCAAAAAAGATATAAAAGGCATACAAAACGTCCAAAGTTTGACAAGATAATAGCATGAAACCATCAAAAATTATAGATACGTTGGAGACGTATCAAGGCGTCACAAATGAGGCGACCCTCTACAACTTGCGTGCAGGCGCCCTGGAGGGGTGAGAAATTCAGTCCATTATCCGCATCGGCATCGAGCAGCGATAACCAAGGGAGGCTGGTGAAATTACTCATTGGTGGTGGCCCAATGTCTCTTTGTCCGATGGGAACATGGGTGCTGGCTATAGACACTTCCATGGGAGGATGGCACCAGTGCGGCTCTATCCGGGAGATGGCGATGCTTCTATTCGGCGCCATGGCGATGGCAAGCTGCACCGGAGGCGGAGAAGAAGTCGAAGAGAAAGTGTCGAGCGACATATACATAATGAAGGAGGAGTAATGTGGAAGGGAGGCGTACAACGGAAGGCGGGTAATGATGGTTTCGCTTAATGCGCGTTGCAGTTTTCTAGGTGGGCGTACGGTTCCAAGGGCATGGTGGGGAGTGGGAACTTTGGAATCCATAATTGCTCACACACGTCACCTCCAGGTCGAGCAATTCGTCAAGGCCCATGGTGTCTAATCACGTGTCTTTCATGCTTCACTCATGGAACATGCCTATCACAGACTCAAGGGCTACTATCAGCCCAATGGGAACTAGGGTACCACGACCTGTGTGTCGCTTGCCCGAAGGACGACGCGCGGATAGCCCTGGCAAGATGACTATGCCCCGCCCGCTCCGGGGGAAGCTGTGTCGCAAGGGGTAAGTCTGACCAGGCACCTTACCACCGGTCCAAGCTTTGTCGATGCTACCAAGCGACAAGTCGCCTCGCGAGGACCCTTCCAGAGGCGGCCTCACAGGGCTTGGTGCACAGCGCCAGCCGATGGGCCTTGTGCGTATCACATTGGTGGAGTACCCACTTGGAGGATAATGATAGTGGTCATGCGAGCAGGCGTGGCTAGGTGCAATTTCCTTTCTCTTGATTAGGGGGCAGTGTCTGCTGCCCCTCGAAAAGCAAGTTCCCCAAAGGTTGCCACTTTGGTGTAAGAGGATTAGGACAGATTGGTGCACCAGGGTTAAGGTCATCACCGAGCCCACGACCGCATCACGAAGACTACTTTATTAGATGAAGATCACCTTTAGTCAGGATAGGCCTGGCTCCTGCCCCCTTTGAATTGTTGCAATGCAGTCACCCTTCCTCGCTGATATTTTCATGGAATTGGACTATGACACTACAAAGGTGGCAGGGCAACGTCCATGTAAGGGATCGAGCCATTCTCTCCACCAGCACCCTGTGTGATGGAGCCTCAAGATCCTCCTTTTCCCAAGGCAACCAAATCACAAACACGAGTAGGGTATTACACCGCACGGTGGCCCGAACCTGGGTAGCTCGTGTGTCCCCGTCTTTTCTGGTGATGAGGAGTGAGCTCATCGTCAACCTTGTTGTGTTTGTTGTTGTGCTGTAGGTCGTGATCCAAGCCTCCGAGTGTTCAAACCTCTTTCTTAGAGAAGTTCTTGGACAGAGCTCCCAAACTTCGACAAATATCATTAAGAAACTGCTCCCAAACTTCAACATGAAGAAGTTCTTGCCGATAGTCCACTTCTCATATATATATATATATATATATATATATATATATAGAGAGAGAGAGAGAGAGAGAGAGACACACACACACACACACAAACGAGCATTGCACTATCAGCAAAAAAAGTGCATGCATTTTTCCGGCACTGTTTTCGCTCTTGTTTCTAAACCATTTGTCTTAACGAGGCTTATAATTACCATTGGATAGCTATTGAAAATCTGCAACTTCTTCACGTTGAACACTTTTCTAAATTCCTGACGGTTTAAGAGAAGTTCTGAAAATGATGGGCGCGTGACGAGTGGCAGCGAGCATATTTTCGCGTTTTTTTTTCTAAACCGCTCGTCGGAATGAATCATATGATACGGCGTTGGAAACATCTCATCGAGGCGCAACTTTTTCATGTGGATCACACTTTCTAATTTCTTCCAGTTTAAGAGAAGTTTTAAATTCAATCAAACGCAAAATTCTGTTTTCCAAAAATATCGATTTACGGTATGGTAGTTGCTATAGTTTTCTAACCGTTTGTCGGAACGAAACATGTGATATTGCGTCGAAAAGCTAGGGAAAAAGGCACAACTTTCATATGTTGGTCATTTTTTGAGATTTGTAACATCCCAATTTTATTAAATTTGGATGTTAATAGAATCATCATTTGCATATCATCATTTATTGCATGTTGGATTTTACGATGTTCAAATACTTTTCACTCAAGGCAATGAAATAGAGGGGATAAGATGACTTCCAAATATGAATGAGTGGGAAGTGTTGGAATATTATTTGGAGTTGTTGTACTTTGGTTGATAATTAATTTATTGCCAAAAATTTCATTTATTGCATAAAATATATATTGTCTAAACTATCTGAGCAAATAAGATGTTCAATAGTGACTTTATAAATTACTATTGTATATATTCAATAGTGACTTTATAAATTACTATTGTATATTTATATGTATTTTTAATTTTGTGTTTATTTAAAAATACTTTAAGTTAAAAAAAGCACACACAAGCACTAGGTCGGCCGAGCCAGCCAGCCAAGCCGAACCAGACCGCACGGTGCCCAAGGCCCGCTCGCCTCGCTCTCCTTGGCCTCGCTCGCTACTACCACTGCTAGATGGGGCCCGATGCCTAGGCCGTCTCCAACCTCCCGCAGCCTACGGGATAAGAAGCGTGCATACGCTCCCGCACTGGCCCCGTGAAGCTCTCGTGGATAGAGCTTATCCGCCGACGCAGCGTCGTTGACCTTGCCTAGAAAAGCCCCTGAAACCCCTCGTTCCATTCTGCCACACCGCTCGTCTCCATGCCGCTAACACATGCCACCATCTCCATTTGCATCTCGCCGGCTGACTCGTCTTTGCTGGATGATTCCATCGCCGGTGAACCTCCCCTGCCTCTCTTTTCTTCGGGAAACGTATGCTCGAGATCTTGCACTTCGTCCTCACATGTTTTCATCCCTTAGGACTTGCCGGAGACGACACCTCGACCACTCTGAGCCGCCGGAGTTCATTGGAGCATGGGAGCTTCGCTGCCTCCGACTGCTTCATCCAGGCATCGCCGCCGCCCCGCGCCACCACCGTTGGGACCATGACCCCGAGCCGCACCCGCCCATCTCGTTCCCCGCCGTTGGGGACCACCGCAACCGCTTCCCTGCCGGCTCCGAGCTCCCTGCTCAACCCCGACACTAGCACCGTCCCGCTGTAAGCCGCCACTACCTCTACGTTTGTAGATTAGTCTTTTGTTTATTTAACCCAACTAATGTGTCCGCCCCTTACGGTGGCGGTTAGCGTAATTGTCGGAGAGGCGATTTCAAGGCGATCCTGCTCCGGCTAGGGTTTCCTCGCGTCGGCAAGCGAGGCTGGTCGATCCCTTCCCCGTCGGGCACACATCTCCACCCTTCGGCCGTCGTAAATCACCATCCCAGTCCACCATAATCCTTCCGCGAGCTAGGGATCGCGGTCGTACACCACAACCTGGCCCTAGGATTCGGTTTCTCGGAGTTCGGGGGTAAGGAGGAGGAGGATGGACGATGTGGAGGGCCTGATGCGCGGCGTGAAGCTATCGGCGGCGGAGCGGCGCGGGATCAATGTTGGGGGCGCACCGACAGGCAGATCGGAGAAAGATGGCATGGCTGTTCCACAAGCGGTGGGGAAACTTTTCTCGGAGAAGCCGGTCCATGCAGGGATCATTGGGCAAACCCTGGGGAGGATATGGTGCCCAATCAAGGGGCTGGAGTGCAAGGAGCTGGAGACGAACGTATTCCTGTTCACGTTCCGACAAGCTGCTGGCTGAAGGAGAGCCCTGGAGGAGGGCCCGTGGTGGTTTGATAAGGAGTTGCTGGTGATGGAGGAGTTCGATCCGGAGAAAACTGTAGATGAATATGAATTCAAACTAATCCCGATGTGGATCCGAGTCTTTGGTCTCCCTCTCGGCCAAATGAATAGAGATACTGGTGAACGCATTGGAGCTGATTTTCATGAGTTAGTGGAAGTTGAGGTGGGACCTGATAGCATGGCTGTGGGGAAATACCTATGCGTCAAAGTTAAGCTGAATATTACGATACCGCTCATGCGAGGTTTTGTCCTACAACGTGAACAGAAGAAAGGGAAGCAGGCAGGGATGGAGGATGTTGAGGAGGAGGAGACGGGACAGAACAGAAAGAAGGGGCTGCTTTGGTGCAGGTTTGAGTATGAACATATGCCGGATTTCTGCTATACCGGTGGTGTGATAGGGCATGGAGAGAAAGACTGCCTCACTAAACCGTTGAGAGGGGAAGTACCCCAGTTTGGTCCATGGCTGCGGGCGGAGGTATACCATAGGAAAACGGATGGGGGCGTGTATGGACGAGGACAGAATAGTAGGAGCATAAGTGGAAGTGAGGGAAGTCAGGAGAGGAGAAGGACCATCGGATGGGGGAAAGGGTCCCGAGGGTTAGGCAGCAACGCGGCATCATGGAAGAAGGAGGATACAACCAACACCAGCAGTGATAAGGATACGAGGCAGGAGGAAACCGAGGTGACTAGCCCGCTGAAGATCGCTGCGGAACGGGGGGAGGATCAGACTGCTAGCAAAGTGACTAAGCGTCTACCGTTTAAGAGCACTCCCGATGATCAAGCACGCTCTGGACGGGTAGATATGGATGTCAATGATGCTTTGATAGAAGACAAGAGAGAGAGGAGGATCGAAGGTAGTCAGTTGAACAGGAGAGGGGGAGTGGTGGACACTGCACAAGTACAAGGAGACCTACTAGCTGGTGGAGGGGAAGTAGCCGTGTCAAAGTCTCAGGGAGGAGCAGGGAAGAGGTTCAAACGAAGGGAAAGGGCAGAAGGACAGGGGAACCAGGAGAGGTTGGAGATATGCTTAGGGAAGCGAGGGGGAGCAGAAATGGAGGTGGATGAAACAACTGACATAAAGAAATGCCTTCGGACGGGGACAGTGGATCAGGGATCACAGCATACCCAAGTGGCAGGGGGCATTATCTCGGAGAGTGAACATTCTCTTTCCATATCGGCCGGGTTGCAAGAACAACCTCGCCGGGCACAATGAAACTCATCAGCTGGAACTGTCAGGGTTTGGGGAATCGCCCGATAGTTCAATCTCTCCTCGAGCTGAGGAGAATGGAAGACCCAGACATCCCGTTCCTATGTGAAACAAGGATGAAGGAGAAGCAGTTGGGTAGATTCCGATGGTGGCTGGGGCTTGCTAACATGGTAGCATGGACGGACGAAAGCAGTGGCAAGGGGGTGGCTCTATTCTGGAGGAAGGATTTGGACGTCTCCCTATGGTCCTATGGGCGAAGGCACGTTGATGTGGATGTGGTTAATGAGGAGGGGCTTGCGTGGCGACTAACCGGGATATATGGAGAGTCGGCCACGGAGAGCAAGAAGGAAACATGGAAGATGCTGCGTATACTAAAACAACAACACCAGAGTGGGCGCCCGTGGCTATGTTTTGGCGACTTCAACGAGATCCTAGCAAGCAACAAAAAAAGGGGTGGAGCAGAACGCCCACAACGCCATATGAACGACTTCCGGGATGCTCTCGATTTCTGTGAGCTGTAGGACATTGGTTTTGAAGGGGACATGTATTCCTGGAGGAATCATAGTCGACAAGCCTCTTCATACATCTGCGAGAGACTCGATCGTGCCACTGCGAACAACGACTGGTGTGAGGTGTTTCCACATGCGATGGTGCGGAATGGGGACCCAGGACACTCGGATCGCCGCCCCATCATAGTCTCCCTGGACGGTGCGGATCGTGGCTGGAGAAGGAGTGACCATAAATTCCGTTTCGAAGCATGGTGGCTGCAGGAGGATGGATGTGAGGAGGTCATCAAGAAAGCCTGGGATAGGGGATTCCATGAAGAGAAAAGGGGCGTCGCCGGGGCCCTAATGAGTGTGGCGGGAGACATGACCAGTTGGAGTAGAGAAGTTGTAGGGAGCTGGAGGGGAGAACCAAGGAAACCCGATCCAAATTGGACAGATGCATGAAATCTCCTACCACTGAAGCGAAGGTGCAGGAGGAAACTCGCCTGCGCATTGCCCTGGCGTCCCTTAAGGAGAAGAAATACATCAACCTGAAACAACGTGCTCATATGTGGTGGTTGAGGGGTGGGAACAAGAACATAAAATACTTGCAATCAGTAGCATCGGCGAGGAAGAGAGCAAATAAACTGAAGGAGATTTGTCGGGAGGATGGCTCGGTGGTGGAGGAGGGACCAGCCTTAACTAACTATGTATGCTCTTTTTTCCAGGGACTATTCACTACAGCCAACCCACATCGCCTTACCGAGCTGCTACAGAAGGTGAATCCACGTGTTTCTACCGCTATGAATAATGTGCTTATGGCTGATTACACCAGGGAGGAGGTGAAGGCCGCATTGGACCATATCGGTGATCTAAAATCACCGGGACCGGATGGTATGCCGGCGATTGTTTTCAAACGACATTGGCATTTCATGGGTGATCACGTTGTATAGGATGTTCTTAAGGTGCTGAATGGAGGTGTCTTCCCGGAGGGCTGGAATAATACCACGATTGTGCTCATCCCTAAAGTCAAGAACCCGGGGAGGATCAAGGATCTCCGGGCAATCAGTCTCTGCAATGTTATGTACAAACTGGTCTCCAAGGTCATTGCTAATAGGCTTAAGATTGTAGTCCCACAGGTGATCTCCGAGAACCAAAGTGCATTCGTTCCTGGGAGGCTGATCACTGACAATGTGCTGATAGCCTATGAGATTTCCCACTATCTGATGAACAAGAGGAATGGGACCAGTGGGGTGGCGGCAGTGAAAGCCGATATGAGTAAGGCGTATGACCGAGTGGAGTGGAGCTTTTTGGAGGCCATGCTTGGTAAGCTGGGGTTTAGCAACGGATGGATTGCACTTGTTATGAAATGTGTCACCACCGTGAGCTATCAGATTAAGGTAAATGGCACTTTCACACAGCAATTTTGCCCATCGCGCAGCCTTAGGCAGGGGGACCCCCTCTCCCCCTACCTCTTTGTCATCTGTGCGGAAGGGCTATCGACATTACTACGCCATGCGGAGGAACAAGGCGTTCTCCATGGAGTGAAGATCTGCCCAAGGGCCCCTTGCGTCTCACACCTGTTATTCGCCGATGATTCCATGCTACTGTTACGAGCACAGCAGCAGGAAGCAACAGCCCTCCACAACATTCTGCAGCTATACGAAGCATGCTCGGGGCAGTGCATCAACACAGAGAAGTCGGCTATTATGTTCAGCCCCAATACTCAAGATCAGGACCGAATCTCTGTGAAGGGTGCGCTGGCGATACAAAGCGAGGACTGGAACGACAAATACCTGGGCCTGCCTGTCCATGTGGGGCGATCACGGAAGCAAGCATTCAGATATCTTAAACGGAACATGTGTGGACGTGTATACGAGTGGCAGGAGAAACTACTTGCCAAGGAAAGTAAGGAAGTCCTGGTGAAAGCGGTTGGACAGGCTATTCCCACATACGCAATGTCATGCTTTTCCTGACTAAATCATTCTGTGCGGAGTTGAATGCCTTGCTTGGGAAATTCTGGTTGCGTCAGCAGGACAAGAACAACTCGCTGCATTGGCTGAGCTGGGAGAAACTCACTCTCCCCAAAGCTATGGGGGGTCTTGGATTCAGGGATATGCATACCTTCAACTTGGCGATGCTATCCCGACAGGGGTGGAGAATCATTCAGAACCCGGACAGCCTTTGTGCCAGAATCCTTAAAGCCCGATACTTCCCTTACTGCTCAGCACTAGAGGCAGTGGCTCACGACGGCATATCATACTCATGGCGTAGCATCCTCCAAGGTCTCGAGGTGGTGAAAGAAGGCTACATATGGCGGGTTGGGGATGGCACAAGCATAAACATCTGGCGAGACCCATGGATACCTCGACCATGGTCGCGGCGCATTATAACGCCGAGGGGCGCGAGCCTGCTAACCCAGGTGCAGGAACTGTTGTGCCCAATAACACGAGGCTGGGACGAGCAACTGGTGCGGGAGACTTTCTATGCGGATGATGCCCGCTACATACTGCAAATACCGCTACGGGAGGGAGTGGCAGATTTTATCGCGTGGCACTTTGATTCAAAAGGGGCACATTCTGTCAAGAGCGCATACAAGTTACTGGCTCAACTAAACAACACCAGCGTGGTGGCTCGCCAGGTTCAAGCGCAACGGGAGCTGGTCGACTCGATGTATGCCCAGACCAATTGTGGAAGCGAATTTGGAAAATACCATGTCCCGCAAAGCTTCAGATGTTTGTGTGGCGCCTCCGACATGAGTCCCTAGCCCTATATACTAACCTGGCGCGACGAGGCATGACGCTGGAATCTATGACTTGCTTCGTTTGTGGCAGAGGAGAGGAGGACGGTGGCCATCTATTCATCAAGTGGAAGGCCGCCAAAAAAGTCTGGAGGTTGCTCGGCCTGGAACAGGAACGCTGTAGGCTCAAAGCGATTGAGGGCATGCATGCAATGCTGGAATATCTCTGGGGGCTAGAAGAGAAGAAACGGGTTTTGATCATCACCATCTGGTGGCACTGGTGGAATAACAAGAACATAATTCGTGAGGGGGAACCTGCCGTGCAGGCGGAGGAGATCGCGAGGCGAACCCGAAGCGATGCCCTGGAGTATGCGCAGATCCTGGCTCCTGTGATGCACAAACGTGTACCAATCCGATGGGAACCACCCCAAGAGGAGTTCATCAAAATCAATCTGGATGGAGCCTTCACGCCGGGCAACCTTTTTAGTGGATGGGGAATCGCGGCTCGCGACTGTTTTGGCCGGCTCTTACTCGCGCGGGCTGGAAGACAAGAGCATGTTTCTTGCGCCTTCGGAGCCGAACTCCATGCCCTGTCGGCAGCAGTTACGACACCAACCGAGATGGGCACGACTAGAGTGGAATTCGAGACAGATTCGCAGCTGCTCGCAGAGGCCATGGACACTTCCCGCGCCGACGCATCACCCTACACAGCTATCATCGAGGACCTGAAGTACAAGCTAAAGCTATGGTTCACCCATTGCAGTCTTATCACATGTAATTGTAGCTCGAACATGATAGCTCATGTATTAGCCCAAATTGGCAGCACCTGTGCCGCCGATAATTGTGTCGAATGGGACTCGGTTGTACCGCCCGATGTGGCGTGTCATGTGTCAGGTGATATGCCTGTACGTAGTTGATCTATAAAGCTATGCTTTCCCTCAAAAAAAAGTCTTTTGTTTATTTAGATGTAACCATCATGTTAGTGCTCGATAGTTCTTTTTAGATCGAACCATTACGCGGTTAACTGCGGTTTTATTTTAAAAAATAACCGGTGGTTCCTTTTGTTTAGCCGAACCAATTTGTTTGACTTAGAGTGCGGCCATCCACCACATAGTGTCCACAGCGAATGTAACTAGGTAATCAGAGCTGGCCACATGGTGCTCTCGCCATGAATAACCTATTTTTAGCGATTTCAACAAAACGCTTCCGTGGCAGCCTTTTAGCAGATTTTATTCAAGATTTCAAATAGCCTCAACTTTTTAACCATAGATCGAAACGAGATGAAACCGGCGGCAATTTCTTCATCTCTAATATCTCTATCCAGAGAACCTATTATTACAAGCTTTTGCAAGTTCAAATTTGAAATTATTTCAGATTTGAATTCAAACTCTTTTAGGCTATATCTTGCAAACCGTAAGGCCATTTAAATTGAATCTGTTTGCACTTTGTCACCCAAGATAAATCCTATGACTTGAATAAGTTCCACACTATTTTCCACATTATTAGCTTCTGTTCTTGATAACTTTGCTAGTATGCTTTGTGGGAACACTAGTGCACAACATGATTTTTAACCATTTTTCACACCTAGATTTTATACTTAGAAAAAATGCATGCTATTTACATGTGTTGGATTTTATTTGGCTTTTGCGAATAGTTTTATTGCATCTTACTTTGAATTGTATGATAGTTTGTTTCTGTGTGTTCATTTTACTCTTGTGCTAGATTGTCCGGAGTGTGAAGCCGATTACTATCATTCTTCAGAACATCACTCCTAGTGCCAAGGAAAGTCTACATCTTGATCATACCCGTGTACCTATGTTTTCATATGCACATAGTCCTTTTGTGGTAGGATTGCATGGTAGGGAATTGTTACGGATGGCTATGCTTGCACCTAATAGTTCACATGAGGTAGGTCTAAACCGTATAAACTTTGTCGGCACCATGTTGGATTATAATGCTTTTCCAAAGTAGACGTGGATTGGGAAGTGTTTTCGCATTGAGATATGTGTGGCAAAGTAGTAATCAGGACAAATACTTCTAATGAACTACGTGGGTGGAATTTGGTTCGAATGGTGGTGAAGTGAAATGGGAATATTCATGGGGAATCCATGGGAGTGCACACTAGTGGTCCGTTCACCCAGGCTCAAAGGAATCAAATGTATTTTCATATCTTTAAGATTCCGTGTGCAGCAACAAGCCAATATGGGCTCACGCTTAGTTGAGTAGATGGTATGACCTCTTCCAGGACAGGCTAGCAGATGTAGATGATGTTGGTGAACCGACCTGCCCATGGGTTAGGGGAAATGCTTTTGAAAGATTATGTCTCGATCTTCCCATAAAGGAGGTAGTCGAGTCTTGTGGGGAAAAGTGTGCAACCTCTGCAGAGTGTCAATGTAATCAATTAGCCATGTCCCCGGTTATGGGCAACTTGAACTTTTAGTAGTGGAAATGCTGGGAGATCTCATCACTCTTAATTTAAGAAAATAGGTATGAAAAAAGTTTGGGAATGGATTGAGTTGGTGTTTCTATCTCAGTCCTATGATATTTGTAAAAGTAGAATAATTATTTTTGTTAAGGAAAAACGAGATTTACGCAAAACTAAACTTAGAGCTTTCCACCGGCCAAATTTCATGTACAAGTAGGCTCATTAGTCTCTAATGATGCGACTTGGCAGTACATTCCCTGTTCTGACCTACATGGTTGCAACCTATCATGTTGTAGATTTATCCGACGAGGATTAAGGTGCGATAGATTGATGTTCTACACTCAACTTTCGATCGTGTTGTTAATGGACTCGTTACACTTCTTTGATTTCATAGTATTTTGTTTTATTTGGCCTTAGGCCACTGTATTGTAATAAATATTTCATTCCTAGACTATCGATGTAATAAAGATGTGTGGTATTTCTGATATTTCATCGAGTACTGTGTGTGCTAGCAAGTCAATCCAGGGACTAGAACAGTATGCACAAAGACTCTGATCCTTACCGGGTCGGGTCGCCACAAGATCGTATCAGAGCACACGTTGTGTGTAGGAGGCGACCCTAGAAAATGGAAAGGCATTGGATAAAAACCCTATTTTAGAACTATGTTATACTTCCTACTTTCGTCTCATACTTTTCCCTACTTCAATACAAATTTCTCCCCTCTTTCCAAATGTAGACCACCATCTTTGAGTTTGCTCAGCTCGACGTGTCCTTGCACTTTGGAAGACAGATGGTGAGTATCATGGGGGCACCTGCACATCGCACTGCCCACCTTCACCGGGACCTTCTCGGCCACCCTACCCGAGGAGATGCGCTCGAGGATTGACGTCCACATTCCAGGGCGAACATTTGGAAACACCAACAAGCCAATCAACTTTGACCTCGAGATGGGGTCATGTGGCATGATCAAGGGTCTCAATGCCCTCCTTGCACTTGGGCGCATCCGGGAGGAATACCGCGAGGATCTGAGCAAAAGAAACTAAATCGTGTATGCGCACCGTGATTTAGATGGAGAAGTGGTGCGCACCACGGAAGACGACACCATCGCATCACATTTCCAGGACCTCGAGGAGCTAATCAGTAGGATGAAGGAAGATATGGACCACAAACGCATCACCACCCACAACCTCATGACCTCTAAGGCCAAGATGAAAGAAGAACTCCATGACGCTTGTCTAGAACACGAGAAGGAGACCGATGCGTTGCAGGAAAAGTTTGACGACTTGTAGCTTCAGCGAGACGAAGTCGAGGAAACACTCGATAACAGGGATATTGTCTAGGAGGACCACTCTTGTGGGGAATATGTCAGCCAAGACTGGGATTACAAGAACGGTGATGAGGAGATTCTGAGTTATCCATCTAGAGCTGACATCAGCATGATAGATCTGATTTGCAATGAGGAGTACATTTATACCATTATGAGAGATTAGGATTCGATGTTCGATTAGTATTTCCTTTTGATTTATATGTGTTGATTGGTGAGCTGTTGTGACATGGCTCACATTAGATATGTTTTCGTGTGAACCTTCTTGATTGAAAATTGAATTGGAGTGATTTGGAACTAACATTTGCATCTGGGTAGTATTTCTCCCTTAGGCCTAATTCTCTCTATACCTCATCTATGATAACCCGACAGATGCCACCAAGGCGTGAACCGGAAGATGCCCACCCGCCTTGGCACAATTGCTTCAAGACCTGACCAAGATGATGAAAATCTTGTGCAGAACATGAACGAGAACAACAACCCACCTCTACCTCCACATCCACCACCAGTTGATAGCCTTATACGTTTTTGAGGCCGAACTCACCAATCTACAGGAGCAACCCGGAGCCGAACATCGCAGATGAATAGCTTCACAACATTGGTAGGAAGATGGCCACAACAGGATGCATTGATCAAGAGAAAATGAGGTTTGCCTCTCACCAACTGGATGGACGAGCTACTTTGTGGTGGGTGAACTATGCCCCCCGTACCCGAGGTAGAATTTGACTTGGGCTCAGTTCCAACAAGTGTTCTGCACTACTCATGTTTCATCTAGAGCTATGGCTCTCAAGAAGAGGGGGCTCATAACTTACACTAGGAAGGCGCTCAGTGTCAGAGTATGTCGAGGAATTCAACAAGTTGTCCCGTTATGCACCAGGTGACGTGGCCACAGATGCAGCCAAGCAGGAGACTTTCCTGGAGCGACTTAGCGATGAGCTCGAAGTTCACTTGACGGTAGCGACTTTTGAGAACTATCAAGAGGTAGTCCATAAGAATATCACTCTGGAAGGCAAGCATCAATAGATGGAGAACCACAAGAGGAAATATGATCAAGGCAAGTTTTAGTCTGGAGCTCAGCATAAGTCTCGCCCCACACCTTTCACGGTATATTCTGATTCGGGACCCATTAAGGTTGGAAGGCACAACCATCATAACCATGGTGGTCATTCTTAGGTTGGGGGCAATGCACAGAACCACAATGGACATAAGAATGGCAATGGGAATGGAGGAAACGATAGTTACCATCATCCGAACCCTACTACACCAGTGAGGAAGGATCTGAGTCACATCAACTGCTTCAAGTGCAAGAAGACCGGACATGACTCCAATGAGTGCCATGAGATGTAGAATGGGAATGGCAATGGAAGTTCTTGCGGAAAGAAGCCTAATCCTTTCACTAGGGGCATGTGAACCATATAAGTGTGGAGGAAGTCTATGAGCAGCCTGACTCAGTGATTGGTAATTTCTTAATTATTTCATTTCCAACAATCATTCTATTTGAAACTGGTGCATCATATTCACTCATATCAAGGGGATTTGTGGATAAACATAAGTTACCGGCCGTAGGTCTTAAGTTACCCATCCTTGCGAGTTCCCCGAGACAAGAGTCTATAACTAGTCAGCGATGCTTTCAGTTACCTTTGAACATAGGGGGACATGTTTTTCCTACAGATATGATCATACTAGAGTCACAAGGATTGGATGTAATTCTAGGTACGGATTGGATGTCCAAGCATGAGGGAAATATTGACTGCGCGAGTAGGTTGATTTTCTCACCACCCAGAGGAGAAGAGGATTAAGTATTTGTATAGCCTTAACCCTAAGAGGACTCATGTTAACACTCTTACGAGAGTTGTCCACGAGGAAGTACCAGTGGTAAAGGATTATCCCAATGTATGTCCAGAGGAGTTACCCGGTATGCCGCCAGATCAGGAGATTGTGTTTTTGATTCAGTTGCTACTAGGAACGTGACCTATATCTAAGAGGCTATACACGATGCCCGCTAATGATCTAGCAGAAGTCAAGAACCAGATTGAAGAGTGCTACGTCCATTTTGCATCATGCTTTCATGTTGATATTTATTGCTTTTTGGGCTGTTATATCACTTGTGGTACCATATTTATGCCTTTTCTCTCTTATTTTGCAAGGATTATTTGAAGAGGGAGAATTCAGGCAGCTGGAATTCTAGACTGGAAAAGGAGCAAATCCTAGTCCACTATTCTGCACATCTCCAAATGCCCTGAAAATTTACGTGATTTTTTCTGTAATATATTAAAAATACTGGGCGAAAGAACTAACGGAGGGGGGCCACCAGGGCCCCACAAGCTTGCCCACCGCCACCAGCCCCCCTGGTGGCGCAGAGCAAGCTTGTGGGCTGCCAGAAGGCCCACTAGCCCCCTCTTTTGCTATATGAAGCGTCCTGGTCTGGGAAAAAAATCAGGAGGGAGCTTTTTCGTGGTTTCGCCGCCGCCACGCGGCGGAACTTGTGCAGATCCAATCTAGAGCTCCGGTAGGACGATCCTGCCGGGGAAACTTCCCTCTTAGAGGGAGAAATCGTCGCCATCGTCATCACCAACACTCCTCTCGATGGAGGGGAGGCATCTTCATCAACATCTTCATCAGCACCATCTCCTCTCCAATCCCTAGTTCATCTCTTGTAACCAATCTTCGTCTCGCAACTTCGATTGGTACTTGTAAGGTTACTCGTAGTGTTGATTACTCTTTGTAGTTGATGCTAGTTGGATTACTTGGTGGAAGAGTTTATGTTCAGATCCTTGATGCTATTCATTACACCTCTGGTCATGATTATGATTATGTCTTGTGAGTAGTTACTTTTGTTTGTGAGGACATGGGATAAGTCATGTTAATAATAGTCATGTGAATTTGATATTCGTTCGGTATTTTGATATGTTGTATGTTGTTTTTCCTCTACTGGTGTGATGTGAACGTCGACTACATAACACTTCACCATATTTGGGCCTAGAGGAAGGCATTGGGAAGTAGTAAGTAGATGATGGGTTTCTGGAGTGACAGAAGCTTAAACCCGAGTCTATGCGTTGCGTCGTAAGGGGCTGATTTGGATCCACTAGTTTAATGCTATGGTTAGACTTTGTCTTAATTCTTCTTTTGTAGTTGCAGATGCTTGCAAGAGAGGTTAATAATAAGTCGGATGCTTGTCCAAGTAAGGGTAGTACCCAAGCGCCGGTCCACCCACATATCAAACTATCAAAGTAACGAACGCGAATCATATGAACATGACGAAACTAGCATGACAGAAATTCCCGTGTGTCCTCGGGAGCGTTTTTCCTCCTATAAGACTTTCTTCAGGCCTGTCCCTTGCTACAAAAGGGTTTGGGCCACTTGCTGCACCATTGCTACTATTTGTTACTTGTTACTCTTTGCTTGCTACGTTTCACCTCGCTACACAATCACTTGTTACAGCTACTTTGAGTGCTTGCAGTTATTACCTTGCTGAAATCCGTTTATCAGAGCCTTCTGCTCCTCGTTGGGTTCGAAACTCTTACTTATCGAAAGGACTACGATTGATCCCCTAAACTTGTGGGTCATCAAAGAGTTGATGGAGAAAGGGTATATTCACCCAAGTTCATCACCTTGGGGATTCCTAGTACTCTTAGTGTATAAGAATTATGGAACCTTGAGGATATGTGTGCATTATCGTTCTTTGAATGAGGTGACCATAAAAACAAGTATCCGCTACCAATGTTCAATGATTTCTTCGACCAACTAGAGGGAGCTAGTGTTTTGTCCAAGATCGACTTTAGATGGGTTACCACCACTTGAAGATCCGTGAGAAGGATATACCCGAGACAACTTTTACCACGAGGTATGTGCTTTATGAGTAAACAGTCATGTATTTTGGTTTGACTAATGCCCCTCCTATTCCATGAACATGATGAACAAGATACTCATGGATTTCTTGGATAAGTTTGTTATGGTATTTATTGATGATATATTAGTGTACTCGAAGAATGAAGAAGAGGACAAGGAACATTCGCACTTGGTTTTCGAGAGTCTTAGAGAACATCAGTTGTATGCCAAGTTTAGCAAGTGTTAGTTTAGGTTGAAAGAACTTGGATTCCTTAGATACGTCGTGTCAGGAGAAGGATTAGCTATGGATCCTTCCAAGGTAGAAGCAGTCACAAAATGGCACTCACTCACGCTAGTTAGTGAGATTTGTAGTTTCCTTGGACTTGCCGGATATTACCGGTGGTTCGTCAAGAATTTCTCCAAGTTTGTAAAGCCCATGAAAAAATTGTTACAGAAGGATACCAAGTATAACTGGACTAAGGAATGTGAAGCCAGTTTTCAGGAGTTGAAGAAACGCTTGGTTACAACCCTAGTGCTAATTCTGCTGAATATATACAAGAATTTTCATGTGTATTGCGACGTTTTGTGCCAAGGACTTGGAGGCACGCTTATGCAAGAAGAAAAGGTGGTAGCTTATGCTTCACATCATCTATGACCTCATGAGTTTAACTATGGCATGCATGATTTGGAGTTTGCAGCAGTTGTGTATGCACTGAAGAGCTGGAGGCATTTTATCATCGAAAATCAATATGATGTTTACACAGATCATAGGAGTTTGAATTATATCTTCACGCAGAAAGCGTTGAATCTTAGGAAAAGGAGATGGTTGGAGCTCATCAAGGATATGACATGAGTTTGCATTACCATCCGAGAAAATCCAACCTCGTGGCTGATGCTTTGTGACGTAAGAGTTATGTTAACACACTTATCACACGAGCATTACCTCAGGAGCTGTGTGATGATCCTAGAGATCTCCACTTAGAATTAGTTCCCAGAAGATAGAGGTAAATACACTAGCAGTCATTGAAGTTGAGGTCAAAGCACACTATGGTCATCGAACTTTAGAATACGTTCAATACGGTTATTGAATGCGAGTTGCGATGATTATACGGTCACTGGTTCTCCGTAGAACTCCGTATTTTGTCCCGTTGAGTGGTCAAAATAGTCTTCTGGACCCGTTGACTGGTCAAAATAGTCTTCTGGTTCCACCCGTCATCTTCACTCCCACCTCTCTTCTTCCTCTATTCAACACAAACACACTTGACCGTGGGAGTCGCCGACGGCGAGCCCGTAGGGCTCGAGGCCGCTATGCGGGAGCACGACCGCGCCTGAGCCGGAGAAGAGCATGGCATCGGTGGCCGACACCACGCCACATGTGCGGGAGCCCCCCCTCCCCCCGCAGCGAGGGAGGACACAGACGCGGGAGCACAACCGACGACGACGTCCACCAGCTAGTCGGGCCCCGTGTACACCCACCTGAGCTGTCCTGGAGTCCGCGATGGCAAGCAGAAGAGAGCGGAGACACCACCGCCGCCTGGGACCGTCTAATCTCTCGGCCGCCTGCATCCCATAGCGCCCGCGGGTCGGTGCAGAAGTCGTGGAGGCGGACGAGGTCCAGGGTCGAACCCGCCGTCCCTGAGCTTGCGCGCGGTGTCGAACCCAGCCGTGGCCGCACGGAGCTGTTCATAGGTGAAGGTCGGGCGGCCGTGGTGTAGGTCGTGGCGGCAGAGGACGGCTGAGGAACGCTGCAGAGTGTGGAGTGGACGAGCACCTGTTGCAGAAGGACTTGGTGATTGTGGGGGAGGATGGCGGAAGAACGCGACAGCGCAGGAGGACTGCGACGCTTGCTGCTGTGACGCGCGACCGCCCTCCCTTTTGCCACGGATGCGGCTGACGGCGATGGTGACACAGAGGTAGAGGAGGAGCATGACCAGCAGCGACGTGACAGGGATGAGCGCAGTGGTGAGCACGCGGCTGGCGCCGCCGCCGCCCCTACCGGGGCCCTGGACCCGGTGCTGGTCGGCGCGCGGGTGCAGGGGGTGTAGGAGGGGGCTCGTGGTCACCAAGCCATGCTGCGGCCAACGACGGGAGCACGACAGTGACGGCGAGCAGGAGGAGGAGCAGGCACGTGGGCTTCTAGGCTCCGACGAGGCGTGATCCGGGCGGGTTCATTAGATGGGGAATTTGGAAGGGGCGGTGTGGGAACCCGGACTTACGAGTCGAGATCGTTGAATGAACGTGCTTAGTGATCCCAGAGATCAATGCTCACCGAACACACAGATGCTGAATATTAAGAGTCTTACATCCAAGTACTAAATTATGACATCACATAACCTAATGGTGAAGTTCACAAGGTAGGGCCTCTAAGGCCAAATCACACTGATACAACTAGTAGAGGAAACTTAGGACTAAGCAGGTGCCCATGCCATCAGCCTACACCCATAGGCATTCTGACTGGGAAGCATTCTAGTTCACAGGGACGTCTCCGAAGACGTACTCTTCTCCAAACTCCGGTCCTTCCATGTCTGGTCAATAATAAAAAACAATGACAAGCCAATGAGTACTTTTGAATGTACTCCCAAACAACCCATGATCTGAACAATGCAATAGATATGATAACATGTAATATGCATCTTTGGTGGATAACGACTTGATTGTAAGTAAACATGATCATGGTTGTGCAACATAAGCTAAATGTTGATTTGAACTTGTAACGACTAAGATGCGGTCCCTTCCGATTTGGGGAACGAGGCCCCGAATTGGAAAGAAGCGCATCTAAGCATTTCGCAAGCACGGTAACATAGCACATACATAATAATAGTAGAATGACAATAAGGGATTCAACTGCCATCTCATAAATATATCAGAGTTACAACACGCATCCAAACAAGGTAGTTCCGCTACGGACTATAAAACATGAGAAATGACTATGCTACCCTGCACGCTTGCCCATGATCATGACCACGCCTCAGTCTTCTGGATAGTTCACGTACAGGCGGTCGTTCTTCTCATCGTACCGCCACGCCAGGTGCGTGCCGTCGGGATCACATGTCTCGGGGGTACCTGAACCTGTTGGTGTTGTGAAGGAATCGGTGAGCCACGGGGACTCAGCAATCTAGGACCTCGGTGCCAGAACTAGTCAAGTTATTAGGTAAGGAAGGTGGAGTATTTAGGTTGCAACATCCTCAGCATATATATGGTGGCTAACTTACGAAGAACATGTCTTTAAGGTGGTCTATACTAGCGATCGAAGATTTGCTGATCACTTAGTGATCCTGAACACCTACTTACGGCAATCATAACCCCACCGTGTTCCCGTTCGAAGAGAGGTCTTCGAAGGGGACAGTCACGGCTACGCACACAGTTGGCAATTTTATTAGAGTTATGTTTAAGTTATCTATAACCGGATGATACCAAATATTCCAAGTTGCCACATAACCGCGGGCACATCTTTCCGAAAGATTAAACCCTGCAGGGGTGCTCCAACTAGTCCGTCACAAACGGTCACGGGCCACAAAGTAATCCTCTATCACGAATCTCATGATCTCGTCGGATTCCTTAGAGGAAAACCTCAACTCTGGGGAGAACCCAAGCTTCACCAGGATTCCTATACGCAAGATATATCACTAAGGTAAGACAAGACTAGCAGGACCCCCGTCGTGTCGAAGACCCCGATAAGAGCCGCTTATCTCAGTCTCAGGACACTATGGATGAGCGACGCGTACAGTGGCCTGATAGAAATCTCTCAAGTTGCCCTGAGTTGGCCCCGCACAGTGCTCTAGTTTGGACCAACACTCATGAGGAGCACTGGCCCGGGTTGTTGATAAAATTCCTCGAGGAGGCCATTCCCTATGCAGATTATTATTAAGTGATTAGCAAATTAACTCCAAGGTTGGGTCCTGCCGGACAAGTCTTATCACTACGCGATTTATCAAGGGGGTCCCCATAACAACCCCGAACGTGTTAGGAGCGATCAGTTATGGAATCGAGCACCCGTAGCCGGTAACTATGGCTGCAATAACGGAACAAAACACCCGGCAAAAGGCTAGGACTTCCGTTATTTACCAAGTATATAGGTGCATTAATTAAATAACAGATATAACATAATGATATCAAACTCATGTTATCACATGAGACAAATGCACGTGCAACTAGCAACGCTAACATTAGAAGCTTAGCAAAGCCTACTTAGCCATTCAAGATTTACTAGGAAGGGATAAGTGTTTGGGTTTCATGGCAATATCAGGAGGCAATTATTTCAGTGGTAGGCAGCGAGCATATGACGAGGAAACGTAATCTAGCATAACAAGTCTAGAGATGGAATCAAGGTCATATCATCTTGTTCGTCCTACACGTATTCTCCTGGATCCACGTACTAGTTCTCCGATCCCGGTGCTACCCAACATAAAAATAGCATCCAATGAACAACAACACCTCAAGATGCAACAAGCACATGATCCATGAGATGAATATAAACATGCATCTCCATTCTACTTACTAGCACAAGCATCAGAAGAAAATACAAGTTCCTGGACAGGACTACACTCTAAGCTATCTTGACATGCATGAGGATGACATGAACAGATGCGTCACGCAAAACTGATGCAAAACCATATAAAGAACGTTACAAACGGAGCTATGGATCAACGCGAAACAACGAAACAAGAAATTAAGTGCTACATATCAAATCCATCACAACACACTCCAATGGCATAACTATGGTATTCCCAGGTTGCCAAGACATAAAACAAACCAACATGGATGGGGTGGTGCAAATAATATCACCCCACCATCATAACATCAAAAGTATACAATCTGCCATAAACAGCATCATGGCCTTTTGAGGGCTACATGCAAAGCACCTACAGCCACCAAAATATGCCAAATAGGATATGTGGCACAAGTTATCCAAAAGTACTACAAGCACAAGCAAAAATATAATGCAAAGGAGTTTCACACACAAAGTTACACAACTGCTAACTTGGACAAAAACATCAGTTTTCAGGGACTTAGTGAAAATTCCAGATTCTCACTAGCTGTTTATGTTCGAAGCATTTTGACAGCACCCAAAACAATATCTACAGGGACCCAAATGGAATGAAAATTTACAGAGAGCTAGCCAAACACAAAAGCTACAACTACCCAGTTGAAAGCTAAGGCTGATTAACAACACATGGACCTCTACAAGCTCAACAACACGAGAAGAAAATATAAGCAGATTCTCAGACTTAGGGAAAATCACAGATTTTCACTAAACTGGAATTTTAGCCACATGCCTACTTTGACTAAGAACAACTTGCACATATGAACTAATAAACATGAAACAAAACCAACATGTGGTAGAGGGGTTCACCCTCTATTGTCACAACAAAGAATCAACCTCTTGGGCTCACCACATCTCATGGAACCAAGCTCTAAACAAAGAACAAATCTAAAATATGTCATTCCCAGAAAGTGTTCCAAAGGCAAAACTGACTTCACCAATGGATTCCTGGGATGATTCTACCCCAAAAACATATATAATACATGGGCACTTGCATAGAATAAATGGGCACAATACTAGAAGAGAAAACCTACATGAAATCACATATAGTGAATAGTGCATCATCACATGTCTATTCACTAGAACAACACCTACATAAGAATATGCCCACTCTCACAAGTACAATGGTAACATGAGGGTTTTGACATCATGTATGTGTGCATAGCACATCACCATTCCCACACACATACAACAAGCACAAGCATGAGGTCACGTACACATGCTAAATAGAATTCACCACTAACTACACACCCATCAACTTGCCTCTTTACCCTACACATACAAGAACATGTGCTTGTCATGGCACATCATGCCATGGCATGTGTGAGACACACACACTTAAGCACACAAACACTCACATGCATCATCACAAGGTATGTGGGAGGAAAACCCACACACACATGCACCTCACTCTTGCACCATTAGTGCATGAGCTCAACTCTCATCATGCACATAAGTTTCACACACACACACCACATATGCATCATCACTTGGTGCCAAACTCCCACAAGGTGCACACACATACACATGATACTTACACACACATCATCACACAACCTACAAATGCTTATACACTACCAAGCTAGCAACACTAGCAACACCTGCTGTTGGAGGAAAGCAGAAAAAAAACCACATGAAGATCTAACACCCACTTCCATCCATGCAAGCTTACAAAGCAAAAACAGAAAAGTAAGCTGCAAAAATATAAAAGGTTATGGGGGGATCGAACCCCAGACCCCCTCGATCACGACACTGCAACACACCACCCTGCTAGATGCCATATGCTCGACAGAACAGGGGGTGTCACCAGGCTAAGTTGTCTCTGCTGCTGCGAGGCTACTGTGCCGAAATAATTGCAAAAAAGGGGGGTGGCACGCGCGGGACTCGAACCCACAACCACCTAAGTAACATCACACAGCTCCTACCACTACGCTACGAATAGGATCTCGACAGAGAAGAGGAACTCTACCAGGTTAACCCGCTACTATGCTCTGCTCTGCTCTGCAACAAGGGCCGACGACAGAGAGGTCGCCGGAGCATGCTCTTGCTGCTGCTGTGCCACGGGATCAACCACCACATCTCTACTGCGCTGCTACTACGAGGGATGCTCTGAGCCACGACGAGCCTGAACAAAACAACAAAACACACAACACACACCTGCAACTAGAGCTCATGCCTAAACATAGAGGCACAACCTCGATCTCCTACTTCATCTACCGAGGGGAACGAGAGGAGGAGCTAGGCTCTCACCTAGGGAAGGAGGGAGAGACGCCGATCGGGAAGAGGATCTGCCTGGAGAAGACGACGACGCCGTGACGAAGCCTGGACACAACCGACGTAGAGGAGGAAGAATGCTGGGAACGAGACGTAGTGGTGATGCAGCTCGTCGGTGAGGTCGCTCCCCGGCCTCACCGAGGACGGGAATGGGGCAGGGGCACCTCTCACGAGCCCCCGGACATGATGGCCGGTGCCGGAGACGACGGGAGCAGGGGATCGACGACGACGCTCTTCTCTCTCTCTCTGCAACCTATCTACAAAACCCATACTTGAGGGGGAAGGAGAGATGGAGGGAGAAGTGGCTGCGGTAGATGGGGAAAGGAGGAACCCTACGGATGAGGGCACGCACGCCAATGCTTTATGGGGGGGCCTCGACGTCCGTGAGCCCCTCACAGCGATTCGCTCTCTCTCGGTTGCTCAAACGGAAAGCGTGCACTGGGGTAGACGCTGTCTGAGGAAGAAGAGGGACGCGCGCCTGGGCTGCCGAAGGGAAAATAGAGGAGGGGTGATGGGCCTGCTAGTGGGAAGGATCCCACTAGTGGCGCCAGATAAGAGGCAAGAAAAACCTGGGGCTTTCTATTTAGAAAATAGCACACAAAGGAAAAGTAAAACCCTAGGCAATCTGATGATGCTAAAAATAAAATAAACACACCACTGGTCATAAGAAAATATAACCTAATTAAGAAAAATAGAAAAGGCATTTTAGGAGCAACTAAATATTTACAAAACAAAATATGTTGGGCTGTTTTGTGAATATTTGCATCCTCACTACAAAGTTTCAAAACAGCAAAAACACCTCATCATCTCCACCACAAAGTATCCTAAACCATGGACATTTTTAAAACATGGAAGAAGCAAAGAATATATGGGCTTGAGATAAAAGATAGAGATGGTTTTGAAACCCTAGTTGAAATCCACAAGCTTCCTACTAGAGTTGCACCACACCAAACAATTCAAAAAACCACATATCATCACAAGATATCACATCACATCATATGATCACAATGCAACAACACATTGACATGAAATGATAGAGATGCATGCATGCAAAGGAAGAACAATGCAAGGTGACACATGAAATCATAACACATAAAAGCTCTCATATCAATGACAAGCTGGACCCACGTGGAGAAGGTTCCAAATAGGCAAAGATACACTCTTGGGGCATTACAGAAGAGGTTACAGATATCAACATATCTGTTGAGGGCTGAACACTCCGGGTTCACCCAATATGCCAAGTCACGAAACTTGGTCATATCAACTCTCTCATGATAACACCATTAAACACACACACACACACTCACACTTGGTTTGTGCGGAAACGGTTGGATGCAGTTTAAGTACCACCACCGAACTGTCCTTGACCCTGGACACGACTATTCGAATAGTTTTACACTCTGAGGTAGTACGTTGGACGCGAGATCCAGGAAACTTCCGTGTCATCCACGACTCGCGGTATATATCATACTGATACGTCCATTTTACATCATGCTTTCATGTTGATATTTATTGCTTTATGGGCTGTTATATTATTTTGTGGTACCATACTTATGCCTTTTCTCTCTTATTTTGCAAGGTTTATTTGAAGAGGGAGAATTCAGACAGCTGGAATTCTCGACGGGAAAAGGATCAAATCTTAGTCCACTATTCTGCACATCTCCAAATGCCCTGAAAATTTACGTGGAATTTTTTGGGATTATATAAAAATACTATGCTAAACAAGTACTAGAGGGGGGCTACCAGGGCACCACAAGCCTTGCCACCGCCACCCCCCTAGTGGCGGCTAGCAAGCTTGTGGGCTCCCTGACGGCCCACTAGCCCCCCTCTTTTGCTATATGAAGGGTTTCGTTCCATAAAAAATCAATGGGGAGCTTTTTCGTGGTTTTACCGCCGCCACGAGGCGGAACTTGAGCAGATCCAATCTAGAGCTCCGGCAGGACGATCCTGTCGGGGAAACTTGCCTTCCGGAGGGGGAAATCGTTGCCATCGTCATCACCAACACTCCTCTCGTCGGAGGGGAGACATCTTCATCAACATCTTCATCAACACCATCTCCTCTCCAATCCCTAGTTCATCTCTTGTAACCAATCTCCGTCTCACGACTCCGATTGGTACTTGTAAGGTTGCTAGTATTGTTGATTACTCTTTGTAGTTGATGCTAGTTTGATTACTTGGTGGAAGAGTTTATGTTCAGATCCTTTATGCTATTCATTACACCTCTGATCATGATTATGATTATGCTTTGTGAGTAGTTACTTTTGTTCCTGAGGCATGGGATAAGTCATGCTGATAATAGTCATGTGAATTTGATATTCGTTCGGTATTTTGATATGCTGTATGTTGTTTTTCCTCTAGTGGTGTTATGTGAACGTCGACTACATAACACTACACCATACTTTGGCCTAGAGGAAGGGATTGGGGAGTAGTAAGTAGATGATGGGTTGCTGGAGTGACAGAAGCTTAAACCCCAGTCTATGTGTTGCTTCGTAAGGGGCTGATTTGGATCCACTAGTTTAATGCTATGGTTAGACGTTGTCTTAATTCTTCTTTCGTAGTTGCGAATGCTTGCGAGAGGGGTTAATCATAACTGGGATGCTTGTCCAAGTAAGTGCAGTACCCAAGCGCCGGTCCACCCACATATCAAACTATCAAAGTAACGAACGCGAATCATATGAACATGATGAAACTAGCATGATAGAAATTCCCGTGTGTCCCCGGGAGCGTTTTTCCTCCTATAAGACTTTGTTCAGGCTTGTCCCTTGCTACAAAAGGGATTGGACCACTTGCTGAACCGTTGCTACTACTTGTTACTTGTTTCCTTTCGATTGCTACGTTTCACCTCACTACACCATCACTCGTTACCGCTACTTTCAGTGCTTGCAGTTATTACCTTGCTGAAAACCGTTTATCAGAGCCTTCTGCTCCTCGTTGGGTTCGACACTCTTACTTATCAAAAGGACTATGATTGTTCCCTATACTTGCGGATCATCACATACCCGAGGTAAGTACCCAATCAATGCCTTTCCCCTGACAATAACTGACAAAGAGGTTCACTCGATTGGTACCCAGCCCACATGTTGTACGTCTTACAAGCACCGACTCTGGACACTAGGAACCATGTGGGGAACAACGGTGTGCCTGGACTACGTAAAAACGACATAGTCGCCCTACCTGGAACGACCCCATCACAAGAGTGACCACACATCACTCCTGCCACTAGTAATGTGGCTCTTTGCTAGCACCGACCAGAGTAATCAACAAAGCCCCGTCCTTAAAGGGGTAACGTGGTCGGCCATGTAAGGTTAGGATGGTTGACACATCATAAATCTAATCCCATTTCCGAAACCATACACACACAAAATACTCGGTGGACCACTTCACCAAAAGTGGCCACCAAACTCATCATCACCCTCGGGCATTAGTGGCTCTCGACCGGGTTTTCAGAAACCTTTGATTTATACCATCATCATGCTCATGCTACTATGCTTAGCTCTACTTGTCAACATGATATTAGCATGACCCTCATAGGTGGTAGGATCATGCTCAAAATGCAAGTGCTCCGGAGGAGCCATCGGTAACATCACTTCAATCGTTTACCGATACTTATGATCACATGCAACGGAAATATTTGCTTAACTAGCATGCAATATAACATATGCTCAGACATGGTCAAAGGGTTGCTTGCCTTGGTCACCTAAGTATCCGGGGTCTTCGAGGTCTTCAAGTCCAACTCCTTTGTCACACGGGTTTTCTATCATCGTAATAAATAAAAGCAATAAGTAGCTCACTCCAAAACAGTTCACAAAGTCACTTTAAAAATGTTGTTTAATTATGATAAATGCACATTGTTATTTTAAAAATATTTGTCTCTGGTTTTGGTGAAGGAAAATTTTTAATATCAATTTAACAGAAGCAAAACTATTCCAAATTAACCTTGTTAATTATTATAAAACAGAATAGTTGTTACAAGAATTCATACAAGGGTTTTGTTAAATACTACACATTTTTAGAAAAATAACAGTGGAAGAATCATAATTTTTCAGTGGATAAATCTTTTTACAAAAATCATTTAGAACCAGGTTTTAAACAAAAAGAAAAAGGGCTACAACCCTGGCCTGGGTTGGCTTGGGATTGGGCCGGCCCAAAGGCCAGCCAACCAGCATGCCCAGGGACGCGCGTCGTCAGGTTTGAACCTGACGCGCGGGCCCTGATACGTCTCAAACGTTTTTGATGGTTTCACGCTGTTATCTTGTCATCTTTGGATGTTTTACGTACCTTTTTTTATCTTTTTTGGGACTAACTTATTAATTCAGTGCCAAGTGCCAGTTCCTGTTTTTTCTGTGTTTTTGGCTCTTTTCAGATCTGATTTTGGAACGGAGTCCAAACGAAATAAAATCCCCGAAATGATTTTTTCCCAAACGGAAGAAGATCAGGGGGCCTTTGGGCCAAGCCAGGAGGGCTCGTGGGAGCCCACAAGCCCCCACTCCGCTACCAGGGGGAGGCGGCGGTGGCAGGGATTGTGGCCTCCCTGGCCGCCCCCTGACCTAGATCTCTGGCCTATATATTCCCAAAAATACAGCAAAAAATCAGGGGAGCCTCGAAAATACTTCTCCGCCGCCGCAAGCTTCCGTTTCCGCGAGATCTCATCTGGAGACCCTTCCCGGCGCCCTGCTGGAGGGGACATTGGAGTTGGAGGGCTTCTTCATCATCATCATCGCCCCTCCAATGACTCGTGAGTAGTTCACTTCAGACCTATGGGTCCGTAGTTAGTAGCTAGATTGCTTCTTCTCTCTCTTGGATCTTCAATACAAAGTTCTCCATGATCTTCATGGAGATCTATCCGATGTAATTTTCTTTGGCGGTGTGTTTGTCGAGATCCAATGAATTGTGGATTTGTGATCAGATTATCTATGATATATATTTGAGTCTTTGCTGATTTCTTATATGCATGATTTGATATCCTTGTAAGTCTCTCCGAGTCTTGGGTTTTGTTTGGCCAACTAGATCTACGATTCTTGCAATTGGAGAAGTGCTTGGTTTTGGGTTCTACCATGTGGTGACCTTTCCCAGTGACAGTAGGGGCAGCAGGGCAAACATTAAGTAGTTGCCATCAAGGGTAACAAGATGGGCTCTGTCGTTGATATGAGGTCGTCCATCTACATAATGTCATGTTTCTTGAGGCGTTACTCTGTTCTTTTGGACTTAATACACTAGATGCATGTTGGATAGCGGTCGACGTGTGGAGTAATAGTAGTAGATGCAGAAAGTATCGGTCTACTTGTTTTGGACGTGATGCCTATAGATATAATCATTGCCATAGATATCATCACGACTTTGCGCGGTTCTATCAATTGCTCGACAGTAATTTGTTCTCTCTCCGTCTACTTGCTTTCATGAGAGAAGCCACTAGTAAACACTACGACCCCCGGGTCTATTCACATCCATCGTTTACACCTCCGCTTTTACTTTGCTTTGTTACTTTGTTGCTTTCAGCTCTCACTTGGCAAACAATCTATAAGGGATTGACAACCCCTTCATAGTGTTGGGAGCAGGTTCTTTGTGTTTGTGCAGGATCTTGTGATACTCCTCCACTGGATTGATACCTTGGTTCTCAAACTGAGGGAAATACTTACCACCGCTGTGCTACATCACCCTTGCCGCTTCGAGGGAACACCAACGCAAGGCTCCAAGGCGACGGGGGAAATCCTTTGCATATTTGCCTAGGAACTCCCTTAGGGCGTAGCCGCAGCAGAAGGATTCCTGGTGCCGTCGACACGACTATTCCTGACGCCATTGCTAGGGAAGCACAACTGACATCAGAAGTATTTCTGGCACCTTTGCCGGGGAGGAGAGATCAAGATCTATCCAAGTAGGTCTCACAAACTCATCTCTTGCATTTACTTTTTTGCCAGTTGCCTCTCGTTTTCCTCTCCCCCACTTCACATTTGCCGTTTTCATTTGCCTTTCTCCTTTGCCGTTTTCGTTTGCCTTTTTTGTTTGCCTTTCCTTTGCTCGAGTGCCATGTCCTTCAATATGCTTGCATCTTCTCTTGCTGAAAATCTATTGATATGGATCCTCATCCACTAGCTAATCTCTTTAAGAGACCCACTTATGTGGCAACAATTGCTAGTGAGTTGAGTGCACTTGACTATCTTTATGGAGTTTTGCTTGAGATGTGTGAATCTGAAAATCGTGATGAAGAAATTTACGAAATGATTCACGAGGACTACTTGGATGAAAAGCATGATTGCAATGGTTTCACTATAAATTCTATTAGTGACAATCATGCTAAAAATGTGCAAAACCCTAAGCTTGGGGATGCTAGTTTTGCTTTGTCCACTACTTGTTGCAATAATCATGATTGGGGTGATGATCTTTCTTATGATCTTGAAAATTTGTTCAAATCTCATGATGAATATGATATTTCCAACAATATTGAAAGTGGATTAGAGAAGTCATGACTTTATTTGATGATAATCCCACTATTTTTTAAGAGCGTCAACTTTGCATGGATGTGGATCATGAAAATAATATCCTATGTGATAGTTACATTGTTTAATTCGAATATGATCCCACATGTAATTATTTTGAGAGAGGAAAATATTGTGGTAGAAACTTTCATGTTACCAAATTACCTCTCGTTATGTTGACATTGCTAGTGTCTCTTTCTTCTTCCTGGCATATGGCAACTATTGGTTGTCTTGACAATCTGTTTTCCTATAAAATGCCTATGCACAGGAAGTATGTAAGACTTAGATGTGATTTTCACATGCTTTATGGTGCTCTCGTTGTGCTTCAATTCTTGTCTTTTGTGTCAGCATCATTGATTTATCAATGCCTAGCTAAGGACGCTAAACAATAGCGCAGGTTGGGAGGCAACCCAGCGAATCTATCCTTTTTCTTTCTGTTTTGTGTTTTCCACACTTTCATAATTCTGTTATGATTGTGTTTTTTGTGTTTCTTTTTGCGTTTGTGCCAAGAAAAACCGTTATGATTAGTCTTGGGGATGATCGTTTGGTCATGCTGGAAAAGACAGAAACTTTCTGCTCACGAAAATAATTTTCTTTTTTATATGTAAGAGCTTTTGAGTTTATTCTTTTTTCTTCTGATTGCTACACAAATTCTTCAGGCTCTCGTAATTTTTCAGATTTTGTGGAGTACCAGAAGTATACGAAATACACAGATTGCTACAGACTGGTCTGCTGTTAACAGATTCTGTTTTTGTTTTGTTGGTTGCTTATTTTGATGAAACTATGGATAGTATCGGGGGGTATTAGCCATGGAAGATTGAAAATACAGTAACCCAACATCAGCACAAGTAGAATTTGAGTTTGCTATAGTACCTAAGGAAGTGGTGGTTTGCTTTCTCATACTAATGTTATCACGAGTCTCTGTTTAAGTTTCGTGTTGTGAAGTTTTCATGTTTTGGGTGAAGTTCTTATGGACGAAGAGATAAAGAGTGGCAAGAGCTCAAGCTTGGGGATGTCAAAGGCACCCCAAGAGATTCAAGGATGTCGTAAAAGCCTAAGCTTGGGGATGCCCCGGGAAGGCATCCCCTCTCTCGTCTTCAATCCATCGGTAATGTTACTTGGGGCTATATTTTTATTCACCACATGTTATGTGTTTTTGCTTGGAGCGTCTTATATCGTAGGAGTCTTTTTTTTGGTCACAATCATCCTTGCTGCACACCTAGAGAGAGAGACATGCACTCACCATGATTTTGTCCAGCTTCACTTATATCTTTTGGTAGACAATTCAGCTCACATGTGCTTCACTTATATCTTTTGAGCGAGATACTTTTGCTCTATGTGCTTCACTTATATATTTTAGAGCACAGCCGTGCGTGGCTTGGTAGTTGATCTATGCTTTGAAAGTAGTCTCAAAAGGGGTAGTTATCCAAAGGGATACGAAAACTTCCTCCTTCGTGTGCATTGAATAGTTAGAGAAGTTTGATTCATCTCAATTAGTTTTGAGTTGTGGTTATAGTAATATTGAAGTCAAGCTAGTAAGGTGTTGTGGATCTAGAAATACTTGTGTTGAAGTTATTGATTCCTGTAGCATGCACGTATGGTGAACCGCTATGTGATGAAGTCTGAGCATGATTAGTCTATTGATTGCCATCCTTTGCGTGGCGGTCGGGATCCCGTGATGGTTTATACCTACCAACCCTTCCCCTTGGAGTATGTGTTGAATGCTTTGTTTCGATTACTAATAAAACTTTTGCAACAAGTATATGAGTTCTTCATGACTAATGTTGAGTCCATGGTTTAGATGCACTTTCACCTTCCACCATCACTATCTTCTTAGTGTCGTGTAACTTTCGCTGGTGCACAAAACCCACCATTAGCCTGCCTCAAAACAACCACCAGACCTACCTACTATGGCTTTTTCAAAGTCATCCCGAGATATATTGCCATGCAACTACCACCATGACATGTGCCACCACGTCTACATTGCCATTGCATGATCGTAAGATAGCTAGCATGATGTTTACATTAATGTCTATGCCATGCTAGATCATTGTCACGGTACACTACCGAAGGCATTCCATATAGAGTCATTGTTGCTCTAAGTTTTGAGGTGAAAGTGTGATGATCATCATTAATGGAGCATTGTCCCATGTGAGGAAATAAAAGAGGACAAAGAAGCCCACCAAAAAAAGAGGCCAAGGAGCGCACCAAACAAATAACAGAAAAAGAGAGAAGGGACAATGCTACAACTTTTTCCACACTTGTGCATATCAAGCACCATGATCTTCATGATTGAGAGTCTCTCGTTTTGTCACCACCATATAGCTAGTGGGAAATTTTCATTATATAACTTGGCTTGTATATTCCAATGATAGGCTTCCTCAAAATTGCCTTAGGTCTTCGTGAGCAAGCAAGCTCGATGCACACCCACTAGTTTTCTTTAAGAGCTTTCACATACTCGTAGCTCTAGTGCATCATTTGTATGGCAATCCCTACTCATTCACATTGATATCTATTGATGATCGTCTCCACAGCTCATTGATATGCCTAGTTAATGTGACTATCTTCTCCTTTTTTATCTTGCAACCTCCACCACATTCCACACCATCTATAGTGCTATAACCATGGCTCACGCTCATGTATTGCGTGAGAGTTGAAAAGGTTTGAGAAAGTAAAGGTGTGAAACAATTACTTGGCCAATACCGGGGTTGTGCATGATTTAAATTCGTTGTGCAGTGATGATAGAGCATATCCAGACTATATGCTTTTGGAGGGATAACTTTCTTTTGGCCTTGTTATTTTGAAAGTTCATGATTACCTTGCTAGTTTGCTTGAATTATTATTGTTTCCATCTCAATAGCAAACTATTGTTTTGAATCTAATGGATCAGAACATTCACGTCACAAAAGAGGAGTTACAAAGGACATCTATGCTAGGTAGCATGAAAGCATCAAAAATTCATTCTATATCACTTCCCTACTCGAGGACGAGCAGGAGTTAAGCTTGGGGATGCTTGATAGTCTCAAATGTATCTATAATTTTTGATGGTTTCACGCTGTTATCTTGTCTTCTTTGGATGTTTTATGTACCTTTTTGTATCTTTTTCGGGACTAACTTATTAATTCAGTGCCAAGTGCCAGTTCCTGTTTTTTCTGTGTTTTTGGCTCTTTTCAGATCTGATTTTGGAACGGAATCCAAACGGAATAAAATCCCCCGAAATGATTTTTTCCTGAACGGAAGAAGATCAGGGGGGCTGTGGGCCAAGCGAGGAGGGCTTGTGGGAGCCCACAAGCCCCCACTCCGCCACCAGGGGGGAGGCGGCGGTGTCAGGTCTTGTGGCCTCCCTGGCCGCCCCCTGACCTAGATCTCTGGCCTATATATTCCCTAAACTAGAGCAAAAAATCAGGGGAGCCTCGAAAATACTTTTCCGCCGCCGCAAGCTTCCGTTTCCGCGAGATCTCATCTGGAGACCCTTCCCGGCGCCCTAACGGAGGGGACTTTGGAGTTGGGGCTTCTTCATCATCATCATCGCCCCTCCAATGACTCGTGAGTAGTTCACTTCAGACCTATGGGTCCATAGTTAGTAGCTAGATGGCTTCTTCTCTCTCTTGGATCTTCAATACAAAGTTCTCCATGATCTTCATGGAGATCTATCCGATGTAATCTTCTTAGGCGGTGTGTTTGTTGAGATCCGATGAATTGTGGATTTGTGATCAGATTATCTATGATATATATTTGAGTCTTTGCTGATTTCTTATATGCATGATTTGATATCCTTGTAAGTCTCTCCGAGTCTTGGGTTTTGTTTGGCCAACTAGATTTATGATTCCTGCAATGGGGGAAGTGCTTGGTTTTGGGTTCTACCATGTGGTGACCTTTCCCAGTGACAGTAGGGGCAGCAAGGCAAAAATTAAGTAGTTGCCATCAAGGGTAACAAGATGGGCTCTGTCGTTGATATGAGATTGTCCATCTACATCATGTCATCTTGCTTGAGGCGTTACTCTGTTCTTTTGGACTTAATACACTATATGCATGCTGGATAGTGGTCGACGTGTGGAGTAATAGTAGTAGATCCAGAAAGTATCGGTCTACTTGTTTAGGACGTGATGCCTATAGATATAATCATTGCCATAGATATCGTCACGACTTTGCGCGGTTCTATCAATTGCTCGACAGTAATTTGTTCACCCTCCTTCTACTTGCTTTCATGAGAGAAGCCACTAGTAAACACTACGGCCCCCAGGTCTATTCACATCCATCGTTTACACCTCCGCTTTTACTTTGCTTTGTTACTTTGTTGCTTTCAGTTCTCACTTGGCAAACAATCTATAAGGGATTGACAACCCCTTCATAGCGTTGGGAGCAGGTTCTTTGTGTTTGTGCAGGATCTTGTGATACTCCTCCACTCGATTGATACCTTGGTTCTCAAACTAAGGGAAACACTTACCACCGTTGTGCTACATCACCCTTTCCGCTTCGAGAGAACACCAACGCAAGGCTCCAAGGCCACGGGGTAAATCCTTTGCATATTTGCCTAGGAAGTCCCTTAAGGCGTAGCCGCAGCAGAAGGATTCGTGGTGCCGTCGACATGACCATTCCTGGCGTTGTTGCTAGGGAAGCACAGCTGACATCAGGCCCCTGCGGTCAGTGGCTGCGGGCAGCGAGGGAGAGAGAGATGGGCCACCGATAGGCGGGGCACACTTGTCGGGGTCGTGGCCTACCTCTAGCCAAAGAGGACGAGGAGCACGCCGGCGTGGCTACCGACGTCTTCAGGCCCTAGCACCGACAGGAATGGGTCCGGCTCGTCGTCGCCTACCTGCTGATGGTCGAGTCGACTATCGAGGGACTCTGGTTCACCGGCAACGAGGTTGCCACGGCGGAGGTGTTTCGGGTGAAGGTGGTGGTGGAAGCTACGGGCACGGATTCGCTCGGGGAAGAGAGGGGAAAGCTTCCTGGGTCACGGGGAGTACTTTGGTGGTCAGAGGGATGCGAGAACTGTCGTGTAGCCGGAGATCGACCAGACCTCCGAGGTGGAGGGGCCTCGATCGATCTCGAGCACCGGGGCTCTGCTTGCTCAACGGGGTGGCTAGGGAGGTGATTGAGGTCTCGGTGAGGTGGAGTGAGGGTTCTGGAGCGAGGGGAGGACCTATATATAAAAACTGTGAGCCGACTCGGGAGCGCCGGTGATCCACCGTGGTGTGCATGGGGGTGCAGAGAGAGGCTGGGGTCGAAACCACGGTGTCAGGACGTGATGTTGGACCTCGAGGACTCACTGCGAGAGAGAGGGAGAGAGGAGAGGCACGCTATCGTGGTCGGGCTCCTCTGGCGTTTCTGGTGCGCGCGGGCACGCGTCGCACCGGCTCTTAGCGCGGGAAAGGAGGGGCCCTGAGGGCTGCCTGATGCAGAGGGGCTGTCAGGGGAGAGGAGAGACACCGCGGGGAGGCTGGAACTGGCCGAGGGAGTCGCCCCCACCTCGGTTGTTCTCTGTAGCGCGCCCATAGCGCAGCTTTGGCATGCCACGACATGCTAGCGCACTTTGGTGTGCCTTGGACATGTCTAGCGTGTCCTGGGCACTGGCTTGGAGATGCCTAGCCTTTGGAGTCCCGTGGGAGACTGTGCTGGTCAAAGGAAGACAGGGAAACATGTGCTATCAGCCTTGGGCTGAAGCTCAAATTGAAGATTTTGGTTTATCTACTTTGAACCAGAGAGGGGCCACTTGACTAGAGTTAGGCACTGATGTCAGCCACCTAATCTATGAGTTTGAGACAAAGGGATTGGGTTTAGCTGGGGTTAGTACGGGGTTTACCCAACTGTCAAAAGGTGCTCGACAATGCTTTGGGGTGGTTGCACCCCCCACTGGCATGCAACTTAAGAGGATTGGGTTTGGTGCTAAAACATGGGGCTAAACCAAGTTTGAGCTCCATTGGACAAGTTTAGCTTTGTAAACTTGAAAACATCCCTAAATGATCAAATCTATTCCTTCCAAAGAGAGTGTGGGCAAATCAACTCCCACAAATACAATTTTTGGCATGGAGTCCTTATTTGAGGTATTAGGCACTCCTGCAAAGTTTCAGCTCCACTCGATAAACTTTGCTATGTAGAGTTGCTCTAACTTTATACTCGAGAGGAGGGGTTTTGCAATTATTTGGTGACCTTAACCACGTTGGATCAAGGTGAAACTTTATATGGGCACCAAATCCGTTTTAGGGAGGCCACTGGAATTTTCTAGGAATTTATTGAGAATATTTCCTTTCGAAATATTTCAAAAAGTCAAAAAAGACATAATAGGTTTTCAGGGTTTTACTAAAATATTTATAATATAAATAGGGGTTGAAAATCTTATGTATGGAAAATATATGTCCTTCTGAGTACCTCTAAATTTTCTCAGATTTTTCTAAGGCAAAAAAGTATTTTTCCTTATAGGAATATCATTTCTGTCCTCAGAAATGGACATGCAAATAAAATAGGAAAATACTTCAAAAAAATAATTATTTTATGGTTTTGTGAATTAAAAAGGTGTTAGAACCAAATCACCAAGTTTGGGTAAGAGTACTTCTTGCCATCAAGGACCTGTAGTGCAACCAAAAGCAGGGTTTTGCCTTAACAAGATATAAGAAAAAGGGTTTTGAAAATAATTAGGTTAGGAGAAATATGGTTTTTGATATCACACAATTGAGCATACAACCATATAATGAAAATCATGGCGCTGGCAACATTAGTTTTGAATAAGTTTTCATGAACACAGATTTTTGAATTACAGAAGAAGTGATAGTGAAAACAGGGTGTGAGAGACCTATCCCCCTTACAAGAATCTCGTCCCCGAGATTCCTAAGCTAGGTGCTAAAAAGGTACGGAAACTGAGATCGGAGATAATCTTCATGCTCCCATGTTATTCTGCTTCGGTGTGGTTGCTCCACTAAACCTTGAAATAATTGATGGTGCGGCTTCTGGTGCCACGCTCTGCTTCATCCAGGATGCGGATCGGCCTCTCACGATAAGTGAGATCGGACTAAAGGTCAATGGCCTGATGGTCAACGTCCTTGTAAAGATCTGGACGGTTTGGCGCTTGGAGACACTTCTGAAGCTGTGACACGTGGAAGACGTTATGCACACCCGAAAGTTCTGGAGGTAGCTCCAACTGTTAAGCAACTTCTCCACGCCTTGCGGTGATCTTAAAAGGTCCAATGAACTTTGGAGCAAGTTTCCCCTTGACGTGGAAACACTTTGTTCCCTTGAGAGGAGTGACATGAAGGTACACCTGGTCTCCGGGGATGAACTCCACTTCTCTACGGTGAGAATATGCATAGCTCTTTTCTCACGACTTAGTTGCCTTCAAATTTTCTCGAACAAGCTGCACCTTACTTTGTGCTTCTTGCAGAACTTTCAGCCCAAAAATCAACCCTTCACCGGTTTCGGACCTGTTGAGCGGGGTGCAACACTTTTCTCCGTACAACACTTCACGCATAGTCTCCCTACCTGGCATGACCCCATCACGAGAGTGACCACACATCACTCCGGCCACTAGTAATCTGGCTCTTTGCTAGCACCGACCAGAGTAATCAACAAAGCCCCGTCCCATAAAGGGGTAACATGGTCGTACATGTAAGGTTGGGACAGTCGACACATCATAAATCTAATCCCATTTTCTAAACCATACACACACAAAATACCTGGTGCACCACTTCACCAAAAGTGGCCACCTAACTCATCATCACCCTCGGGCATTAGTGGCACCCGACAGGGTTTTCATAAACCTTTGATTTATACCATCATCTACCATCATCATGCTCATGCTACTATGCTTAGCTCTACTTGTCAACATGATATTCGCATGACCCTCATAGGTGGTAGGATCATGCTCAAAATGCAAGTGCTCCGAAGGAGCAATCGAAAAATCACTTCAATGGTTTACCTATACTTATGATCACATGCAACGGAAATATTTTCTTAACTAGCATGCAATATAACATATGCTCAGATGTGGTCAAAGGGCTGCTTGCCTTGGTCAGCTAAGTATCCGGGGTCTTCGAGGCCTTCAAGTGCAACTCCTTCGTCACACGGGTTTTCTATCATCGTATAATAAATAAAAGAAATAAGTAGCTCAATCCAAAACAATTCACAAAGTCACTTTAAAAATGTTGTTTAATTCTGATAAATCCACATTGTTATTTTCAAAATATTTGTCTCTGGTTTTGGTGAAGGAATATTTATAAAATCAATTTAACAGTAGCAAAACTATTCCAAATTAACCATTTTAATTATTATAAAACAAAATAGTTGTTACAAAGATTCATCCAAGGGTTCTATTAAATACTACAAATTTTTAGAAAAATAACAGTGGGAGAATCATAATTTTTCACTTGATAAATCTTTTTACAAAGATCAGTTAAAACCAGGTTTTACATAAAAAGAACAAGGGCTACAGCTCCCGCCTAGCTTGGCATAGGACCGGGCCGGCCTAGAGGCCAACCAACCAGCCTGCCCGAGGCGCGCACGCCGTTAGGTTTGAATATGATGCGCGGGCCCTGCGGTCAGTGGCTGCAGGAAGTAAGGGGGAGAGAGATGGGCCACCGACATGTGGGGCACACATGTCGGGGTCGTCTCCTACCTCTGGCCAGAGTGGAGAAGGACCACACTGGCGTGGCTACCGACGTCCTCAGGTCCTAGCGACGGTAGGAATGTGTCCGGCTCGTCGTTGCCAACCTGTTGATGGTCGAGTCGACGATGGAGTGGCTCTGGTTCACCGGCGACGAGATTGTCTCGGCGGAGAGGTTTCGAGTGAAGATGGAGGTGGCAGCTACGGGCACGGATTTGCTCAGGGAAGAGAGGGGAAAGCATCCTGGGGTCACGAGGACTGCTTTGGTGGGCAGAGGGACGCGAGAACCTTCGTGTAGCCGGAGATCGACCGAAACTCCGAGGTGAAGGGGCCTCGGTCGATCTCGAGCACCGGGGCTCTTCTTGCTCAATGGGGTGGCTAGGGAGGTGATTGAGGTCTCGGTGATGTGGAGTGAGGGGTTCTGGAGCGAGGGGAGAGGCTATATATAGGCCCGTGACGGTGAGCCAACTCGGTAGTGCCTGTGATCCACCGTGGCGTGCATGGCGGTACAGAGAGAGGCTGGGGTGGAAACCACGGTCTTGTGACGTGGTTTTGGACCTCCAGGACTCACTGCGAGAGAGAGGGACAGAGGATAGGCGCGCTATTGTGGCCACGCTCCTCTGGCACTTCTGGTGCGCGCGGTCACACGTCGCACTAGCTCTTAGCGTGGGAAAGGAGGGGCCCTGAGGGCTGCCTGATGCAGAGGGGCTCTCGGGAGAGAGGAGAGACACCGCGGGGAGGCTGGAACTGGCCGAGAGAGTCGCCCCACCTCGGTTGCTCTCTGTAGCGCGCCCAGAGCGCAGATTTGGCATGCCACGGCATGCTGGCGTGCTCTGGGGTGCCTTGGACGTGTCTAGCATGTCCTGGGCACTGGCTTCGAGATGCCTAGCCATTGGAGTCCCGTGGGAGCCTCGGCTGGTCAAAGGAAGACAGCGAAACGTGTGGTGTCAGCCTTGGGCTAAAGCTCAAATTGAAGATTTTGGATTATCTACTTTGAACCAGAGAGGGGACACTTCACTGGACTTAGGCACTGATGTTAGCAACCTAATCTATGAGTTTGGGAGAAAGCGATTGGGTTTAGCTGGGGTTAGGAGGGGTTTTGCCCAACTGTCAGAAGGTGCTCGACAGTGGTTTGGGGTGGTTGTACCCCACCACTCGCTATGCAACTTAACATGATTGGGTTTGGTGCTAAGACATGGGGCTACACCAAGTTTGAGCTCCATTCGACAAGTCTAGCTTTGTAAACCTGAAAACATCCCTAAATGACCAGATTTGTTCCTTCCAAAGGGAGTGTGGGCAAATCAAGTCCCACAAATCCCATTTTTGGATGGACTCCTCATTTGAGGTATTAGGCACTCGTGCGAAGTTTCAGCACCATTGGATAAACTTTGCTATGTGGAGTTTCTCTAACTTCATACTGGACACAAGGGGTTTTGCAATTATTTGGTGACCTTAACCACCTTGTATCAAGGTGAAACTTTATATGGGCACCAAATATGGCTTAGGGAGGCCACTGGAATTTTCTAGGAATTTATTGAGAATATTTCCTATGGCAATATTTCAAAAGGTCAAAACAGACAGAATAGGTTTTGAGGGTCTAACTTAAATATTTATAATATAAATCGGGGTTGAAAATCTTATGTATGAAAAATATATGTCCTTCTGAGTATCTCTAAATTTTCTTAGATTTTCTAAGGCAGAAAAGTATTTTTCCTTATAGGAATATCATTTCTGTCCTCAGAAATGGACATGCAAATAAAATAGGAAAATAATTCATAAAAAAATTATTTTATGGTTTTGGTGAACTAAAATGGTGTTATAACCAAATCACCAACTTTGGGTAAGAGCACTTCTTGCCTTCAAGGACTTGTAGTGCAACCCAAAGCAGGGTTTTGCATTAACTAGAAATAAGAAAAAGGGTTTTGAAAAAGACGCATACAAGCATACAAGCATACAATGACAATCATGGCACTGATAACATTATTTTTGAAATAGTATTAATAACCTTAGATTTTTGAATTACAGAAGAAGTGATAGTGAAAACAGGGTGTGACAGACCAATCCCCCTTACAAGAATCTCGTCCCCGAGATTCCTAAGCTAGGTGCTAAAAAGGTACATAAACTCAGATCGAAGATAGTCTTCATGCTCCCATGTTGCTTCTGTTTCGGTGTGGTTGCTCCACTGAACCTTGAAATACTTGATGGTGTGGCTTCTGGTGCAACACTGTGCTTCATCCAGGATGCAGATCGGCCTCTCACGATAAGTGAGATCTGGGTGAAGGTCGATGGCCTGATGGTCAATGTCCTTGTAAAGATCTGGACGGTTTAGCGCTTGGAGACACTTCCAGAGCTGTGACATGTGGAAGACGTTGTGCACACCCAAAAGTTCTGGAGGAAGCTCCAACTGGTAAGCAACTTCTCCACGCCTTGCCATGATCTTAAAAGGTCCAATGAACCTTGGAGCAAGTTTCTCCTTGACGTGGAAATGCTTGGTTCCCTTGAGAGGTGTGACACGAAGGTACACCTGGTCTCCGGGGATGAACTCCACTTCTCTGCGGTGAGAATCCTCATAGCTCTTCTGTCGTGACTTAGCTACCTTCAAATTTTCTCAGACAAACTGCACCTTACTTTCTGCCTCTTGCAGAACTTCTCGCCTGAAAATCAACCCTTCACCGGTTTCGGACCAGTTGAGCGGGGTGTGACACTTTCGTCCGTACATCACTTCAAATGGGGCCATCTGAAGATTGGATGGGTAGATGTTGTTGTATGAGAACTCAGCTAACGACAGACAGTCTTCCCATTTGGCACCATGTGGCAAGACACAAGCACGGAGCATATCTTCGAGTATCTGATTCACTCTTTCCGTTTGTCCGCTCGTCTGTGGATGGAAAGCGGTGCTGAAAGAGGGCTTGGTTCCGAGGGCTTCCTGGAACTTCTTGCAGAATCTTGAGGTGAACTGCATGCCTCGGTCAGATACAATCTCCTTGGGAACTCCGTGGAGACTCACTATAAGATGGATGTACACACTAGCCAACTAGCTCCCATCATAAGTGGTGTTGACTGGAATGAAATGGGCCACCTTGGTCAGATGGTCGACAATGACCCATATGAAATTATGCCCCTTGCTTCATCTGGGCAATCCAGTGATGAACTCCATGCCGACTTTGTCCCACTTCCATTCAGGCACTTGGAGAGGTTGTAGCAGTCCAGTAGGTCGCTCATGCTCATCCTTGACTCGCTGGCACACGTCGCACTTGGCAACATAAGACACTATTTCCCTCTTCATTCCATTCCACCAGAATCTTTATCGGAGATCTTCATACATCTTGGTACCACCGGGGTGAATAGAGTAGGGTGTGTCATGTGCTTCCTACAAGATCAAGTCCTTGAGTTCTGCCTTGTTAGGTACGCATAAACGTTTTCCAAACCACACTACTCCTTGCTCATCCACCAATAATTCTGGGGCCTTGCCTTCCCGGATCTTCTTCTTGATGCCTTCAATGCTCTTGTGCCCCTTCTGGGCCTCCTTGATATCGTCTGCCAGTGTTGGTTTGACTTCGAGGTTAGCCAGGAACCCTAAACCCTAAACATTTTCTAGGAATTTTCTAGGAATAGGTTTAGGGAGGCCACTGGAATTTTCTAGAATTTATTGAGAATATTTCCTTTGGAAATATTTCAAAAGGTCAAAATAGACAGAATAGGTTTTTACTCAAATATTTATCATATAAATAGGGGTTGAAAATCTTAGGTATGGAAAATATATGTCCTTCTGAGTATCTCCAAATTTTCTCAGATTTTTCTAAGGCAGAAAAGTATTTTTCCTTATAGGAATATCATTTCTGTCCTCAGAAATGGACATGCAAATAAAATAGGAAAATTATTCACAAAAAAATTATTTTATGGTTTTGGTGAACTAAAATGGTGTTAGAACCAAATCACCAACTTTGGGTAAGAGCACTTCTTGCCATCAAGGACTTGTAGTGCAACCCAAAGCAGGGTTTTGCATTAACCAGAAATAAGAAAAAGGGTTTTGAAAATAATTAGGTTAGGAGAAATATGGTTTTTGATATCACACAATCAAGCATACAAGCATACAATGACAATCATGGCACTCACAACATTAGTTTTGAAAAAGTTTTAATAAATTCAGATTTTTGAATTACATAAGAAGTGATAGTGAAAACAGGGTGTGATACGCGGAGAATGGCTGCCACGTATTGTGATTGACCAGCCAATTCACGTTTAGTTGGAAAGGTTGACCAGTTAACTCTGCAAAATACGGAGCTCTACGATGAGTTAGTGACCGTATAATCATCTCTTTGCGTGTTTTGTGACCGTAACGAGCGTATTCCAAAGTTCAGTGATTGTATTATGCTTTGACCTCAAATTAAGTGACCATGACTGTATTTATCTCCAGAGGATATGTTGCCGCACTCGGGATTCAGTCCACCTTGTTGGGAAGGATCAAAGAAGCCCATAAGTTGGACCAAGGAATTTCGAAGATAAGAGCGGATCAACAAAGGGAATGCAGAAGGATTCCGTGACAATGAGGATGGAGTCGTATGGTTTGAGCAGCGTATTTGTGTACCTAATGACCCAAAGATGAGGAAATAGATTCTCCAGGAGGCTCATAATTCAACTTACTTGATACACCCGGGAAATGCCAAGATGTATTTGGACTTAAAGAAAAGTTTTTGGTGGACCAGTATGAAGAGGGAAATTGTTGAGTATGTAGTAGTATGTGATGTATTTCAGCGGGTAAAGGCAAAATATTAGAAACCCACAGATTTACTTCAGCCATTGCCGATGCCTGATTGGAAATGGGATAAACTTCGCATGGACTTTATCACGGGATTACCTAGGACCCATTCAGGTTATGATATCATTTGGGTAATAGTTGATCGCTTGACCTAGGTTGCACACTTCATCCCTGTGAAGACTACATGTACAAGTGCTAAGTTGGCGAAGATATATATGACCAGGATTTTATGTCTGCATGGAGTTTCGATTACTATCGTATCAGATATAGGAACACGATTTACCTCAAAGTTTTGGCATCAGCTACACGAAATGTTGGGTACCAGGCTAGAGTTCAGCACAACCTTTGATCCATAGACACAAGGGCAGACAGAGAGAGTAAATCAGATTGTGGAGGACATGTTGAGAGCTTGTGCGCTAGGATATGGGTCTAATTGGGATGATAAGTTACCTTATGCAGAGTTCTCATAGAGCAACATCTATCAAGCCAGTTTGAAGATGGCCCCTTTTGAGGCATTGTATGGTAGGAAGTGCAGAACACCGTTGATGTGGGATGGAGTTGGAGATCGCAAATTGTTTGGATCAGGTTTGATCACAAATTGTGAGGACAAGGTCAAGTTGATTCGTGAAAGACTCAAGATTTCTCAGTCCAGACAGAAGAGTTATGGAGATGCTAAACACAAGGAAGTGATTTATGAAGTGGGAGATAGAGCATATCTTCAAGTGTCTCAGCTTTGAGGTATTACAAGGTTTGGAGTAAAAGGAAAGTTAGCACCACGATTCCTGGGTCCATACGGAGTTCTGGAACGCAGAGGAGAAGTTGCATACATGTTGGAACTACCAAAGGGTTTGTCAGGAGTTCATGATGTGGTTCACGTTTCCCCGCTGAAGAAGTGTCATGCAGAGATGACAGATATTCCTCTGAGAGATATAGTGCCTCTAGAAGCAATTCAGTTGGAAAGCAATTTAAGTTATGAGGAGAAGTGTGTTAAGATTTTTGAGACTGCCGATAGAATCACTCGTACCAAGATCATCAAGTTCTGCAAGGTTCACTGGAGTCACCACACCGTGGACGAAGCAACTTCGGAACAAGAGGAAGATCTCAAGCAGGAGCATCCACACGTTTTTGCTGGCCAACCCGAATCTCAAGGACGAGATTCATCTTAAGGGGGTAGGTTTGTATCATCTCAATTTTGTTAAATTTGGATGTTAGTAGAATCATCATTTACATATCACGATTTATTGCATTTTAGAGTTTATGATGTTCAAATACTTTCACTCATCAAAAGTGATAGAGAGGGGATACGATGACTTCCTCAAAAATATGAATGAGTGGGAAAGTGTTGGAATATTATTTGGAGTTTTCGAAGTTTGGTTGACAAATAATTTATTGCCCAAATTTTATTTATTGAATAAAATTAATATCTCTAAATTATTTGAGTAGAATAAGATGTTCGCCTTGCTCTATATTATCAATAGTGATTTTATAAACTACTATTGTATTTTTATATATTATTTTTGGTTTTATTTTTATTTCAAAACACTTTATGTTAAAAAAGCACATACACGCACCAGTCCGGCTGAGCCAGCCATCCACGCGGAGGCAACCCGCTCAGTGCCTATCACTCGCTCGCCTCACTCGCATAGATCGCCTTGGCCTCCCTCGCTTGCTAAGGCCTTCCGTAATGCATTGTCTCTTAGCGCGGTATCCTAGGTAGTATACGATCGTTAGATACAACCATCCTAATGTATTGTATGTTAAGTGTCGTATCTTAGTAAGCATGTATTTAATGATTTTGGCCTCATACTAATATGTGATTGGTCTAACAAGTTATTTTGCCTATGATACCGTGCAAGAGCCGTATCCTAAATAAGATACAACAACCTCCTCTTTCCTCAATAAATATAGTGCCACGTCAGCATTTTGCCTATGATATTGTGTCAAGATACTACCATTACGGAAGGCCTAACGCCGCTTCCAGATGGGGCCCGATGCCCTAGCCGTCTCCAAGATCCAGCAACCCATGCGATAAGCAGCGTGCATGTGCTCCCACACCGGTTGCGCGAAGCCCTCACGGGTAGCGCTTATCAGCCGATGCGTGCACCTGTGACCTCGCCTATAAAAGCCCCCGACACCCCACGGTTCATTATGCCACACTGCTCGTCTCCACGCTGCTCACACCCGCCGCCGTCTCTATTCACATCTCACCGGACGAATCTTCTTCGTTGGAAGATTCCATCGTCGATGAACCTCCCCTCCCTCTCTTTTGTTCGGGAATCGGATGCCCGAGCTCTTGCACTTCGCCCTAACACGTTTTCATCTGCTAGGACTCACCGGAGACGATGCCCAGACTACCCCGAGCTGCCGGAGTTTGCCGAAGCACGGGAGCTTCACTGCCTCCGACCGCTTCATCCATGCGTCGCCGCCGCCCCGCACCACCATCGTCGGGATTGCAACCCCGAGCCGCACGTGCCCATCTCCTTCCCCCGTGCCGAGGACCATCGCAGCCGCCTCCCCACCGACGCCGAGCTCCCTTCTCAACCCCGGCGCTAGCATCGTCCTGTTGTAAGCCGCCGCTGCCTCTGTACGTTTGTAGATTAATTTTTTTCTTATTATTTAGACCCAACCATTTTCTTAGTTCTCGATAGGTTTTTTGTTTTGTTTGAGACCGAACCAGTACGTAGTTAACCGATGTTTTATTTTTAAAAACAACTGGTGATTCTTTTCGTTTAGCCTAACCGAGTCGTTTTACTTAAAGTGCGGCCGTCCACCACATAGCCTCCGAAGCGAACGTAGCCCTCTAATCAGAGACGACCACATGGCGCTCTAGCCACGAATAACCATTTTTTAGCGATTTTAAAAATACGGTGTTGTGGCAGCCTTTTAGCACATTTTATTATTTCATATAGCCTCAACTTTTTAACCGTAGATCCAAACTAGATGAAACCAGTAGAAAATTCTTCATCTCAAATAGATTTATCCAGAGAACCTATCATTATAAACTTTGGCTAGTTCAAATTTGAATTTATTTCAGATTTGAATTCAAACACTTTTAGGCCATATCTTGCAAACTGTAAGCCCGTTTAAATTGAATATTTTTGCACTTCGTCACCCAAGATAAATCCTCTCACTTGGATTAGTGCCACGCTATTTTCCACATTATTAGCTTATGTTCATGATAATTTTGCTAATATGCCTTATAGGAACACTAGTGCACATCACTATTTTTAACCATATTTTCACACCTTGATTTTATACTTGTGTTGGTTTTATTTAGCTTTTACGAATATTTGTGTTGCATGTTACTTTGAATTGTATGAATGTTTGTTTATGTGTTTTTATTTTACTTTTGCGCTAGAATGTCCGGAGTGCGAAGCCGAGTACTATCATTCTCCAGAACTTCACTCCCAGTACCAAGGCAAGTCTACCTCTTGATGATACTTGTTTACCTATGTTTTTATATGCACATAGTCCTTTTGGGGTAGGATTGCATGGTAGGGAATTTTGCCAGATGGCTATGCTTGCAGCTAGTAGTTCACATGATGTACGTCTAAATCGTATAAACTTTGTTCCCACCATAGTAGATTATAATGCTTCGCCAAAGTAGAGGTGGATTGGGGAGTGTTTTCACATTAAGATACGAGTGGCAAAGTAGTAATCTGGACCAATACTTCTATGAATTACCATGGCGGAAATTGGTTTGAATGTTGGTGAAGTATAGTGGGAGTATTTATGGGGAATCCATGGGAGTGAACAATAGTGGTCTGTCCACCCAGGCTCAAAGGAATCAAACTTATTTTCATGACTTTAAGTTTCCGTGTGCAGACACAAGCCAATATGGGCTCTGTCTTAGTTGAGGAGATGATATGACCTCTTTCGGGATAGGCTAGGTGATGTAGATGATGTAGGTGTACCTACCTATCCGTGGGTTTGGGGAAATGATTTCGAAAGACTATGTATCGATCTTCCAATCAAGGAGGTGGTCGAGTCTTGTGGGGAAAAGTGTGCAACCTTTGTAGAGTGTCAATCTAATTGAAATGTCGGGAGATCTCATCACACTTAATTTAACCAACTAGGTGTTGACACAACTTTGGGAATGGATTTAGTTGGGGTTTCCATCTCAGTCTTATGATATTTGTGGAAGTAGAATAATTATTTTTGTTAAGGAAACCAGCTTTACGCAAAACTAAACATAGAGCTTTCCACCAACCAAATTGCATGTACACGTAGGCTCGTTATTTTCTTATGATGTGACTTGCTAGTACATTCCATGTACTGACCTACACGGCTGCAACCTATCATGTTGTAGATTTATCCGCCGGGGATTAATGTGCGATAGGTCGATGTTCTACACTCTAGTTTTGCTCGTGGAGTTGGTGGACTCATTACACTTCTTTTCTTCCGCAGTATTTTGTTTTATTTGGCCTTAGGCCACAGTATTGTAATAAATATTTCATCCCGGGACTATCGATGTAATAAATATGGGTGTTATTTCTGTTATTGCCTTGAGTATTGTGTGTGCTAGCAAGTTGATCTAGGGACTAGCATAGTAAACACAAAGATTTCGAGCCTTACCGGGTCGGGTCGCTACAAGATTCCTCATGGTTTTAATGAATTTTGAAAATGTTGCGACTACCTATGAGTGGTAGCGAGCGTATTTTCATATTTTTTTGCAAACCACTTGTTACAAAAATGCAAATCATACGGCGTTGGAAAACTATCAATGAGAAAAAAAATCATGTAGAACACTCTCTGTAATTTATTACGGTTGAAGAGCAGTATTGATTTTACCGAAAGGCGGACACTCTGTTTTTCACAACGTCAAAATCGACACATGAACCACATGAGACAAAAATGCACTTCTTCAAACTGAGAATGATACTACATGAGACGGGCAATCAAACTACATGATTTCTTTTTATGAGACATAAATTTTTCTAGATGACGAAGCGAACCAGACTTCACGTCGGGCGTAATTGAACCAGAACACTATTGAGAAGTGAACCACATTTCTTTTCTTTTTTCGTTCTGTAAGATTATTTTGCACTTCATACTGAGAGTAGGTAAAGTGCAACACTACCAAAAGTGAACTGCTCGACTCTTTGTTGTCTTTTTTCATACTTAGTTTTTCTACACGCATAGAACGAACGAGTGGACTATGTCGGAGTTTTATCGCGAACATCATTCGGTTTGTCAACAAATTTAGAAACAACTTAAAATTCCACTAGGGCGTGGGGTTGCCAAACTGCACGATCGTCCGAGCGCAATACATGGTTACATAAGTGCACTTCACGAGTTTACACAACCAAGCATCCACATAAAAAAGAAAACAAAAGTATATAGAGAGGATTGAAACACACACACAAACATGACTTCACCATTTTGGGCATCATCCACTTGGAACTGCACGATGATACGTCCATTTTGCATCATGTTTTGTTACTGTCATTTTTAGTGTTTTTATGCATTATACCACTTGGTGAAGTAATTCTAATACCTTTTCTCTCATCATCTGCAAGGTTAACATCAAGAGAGAGAATGCCGGTAGATGGCATTCTGGACCTAAAAAGCTACGTCAAAGATACCTATTCTGCACATCTCCAAATGGGCTGAAACTTCACGGATATTTATTTTTGACTACAAGACACTTCACTTCTTTGGGCCTCAGGGAATGCATTGTGGAGTTGTAATTAGATAGTGGGTTGTGAGAGTGACACAAACTTAAACCCCCGTTTATGTGCTATTCCGTAAGGGTCTGATTTGGATCCCTATGTTTAATGGTATTGTTAGAATTTATTCGTAATACTTTTCTAATAGTTGCGTATGCTTGCGGGAGGGTGAATCATAAGTGGGAGGCTTGTTCAAGTAAGAACATCACCCAAGCATGGTTCACCCGCATATCAAATTATCAAAGTACCGAATGCGAATTAACCAGACATGACGAAAGTGACAAGATGAAATTCTCGTGTGCCCTCAAGAACGCTTTTCCTATTATAAGAAGCCGTTCCGGTCTGTCCTTTGACACGAAAGGATTGGGGTATGTTGGTGCACCTATTTTTACTATTGCTACTTGTCACTTGTTACAATTATCTTGCTATCAAACAACATGTTACCCCTATCAAACAACATGTCACTTGTAGAAATTACCTTGCGGAAAACTGCTTGTCATTTACTTCCGCTCCTTGTTGGGTTAGACACTCTTACTTATTGAAAGGATTACGATTGATCCCATATATTGGTGGGTCATCGAGACTCTTTTCTGGCGTCGTTGCCAGGGAGTGAAGCGCTTTTAGTTAGTGTAATTCGGTAAGGGAAAATTTATATTACGTGCTGAAACTTAGTGTTACTTGTCACTATAGAAAGTAATAATTTGAGGGGTTTGTTCGGGGTATCTTCACCTTGACCAAAAACAAAAAGAGTAGTCCCTCAACCTGCTGAACCTACTAAAAATGTTTATTATGAAATTGCTTCGGGTATGATAGAGAAACTGCTAGTTAATCCTTATGCAGGAGATGGGACAAAACATCCCGATATGCACCTACTCTATGTGGATGAAGTTTGTTGATTATTTAAGCTTGTAGGTTTATCCGGAGATGAAGTCAAGAAGAAGGTTTTCCATTTATCTTTTGAGGGAAATCATTGACATGGTATATGCTATGTGATGACACATGATCTTGGAATTGGAATCGATTGCAATTGGAATTTCACCAAAAAATTATCCTATGCATCTTGTTCATCGTGATCGGAATTTTATCTATAACTTCTAACCTCATGAGGGAGAAAGTATCTCTATAGCTTGGGGGATCATGAAGTCAATGTTTTATTCATGCCCCAATAATGAGCTCGCAAAGAAATTATTATTCACAATTTTTATGCTCTGCTTTCTCGTAATGATCAAACCATGCTCGATACCTTCTGTTCGGGTTCTTTATGAAGAAGACTATTGAATTCACGTGGGATCTTTTGAGTCAGATATAAAACTTAAGTTTTATTGTGTTAAATCTTCTATGATTACCCATGCTTTCAATGATTTTAGCACTAAATATTGACTTGACTCTGAGATAGTAGCCTCATTTTGTGAAACCTTTGCTACTCATGTTGATTTCCCTAAAGAGAAATGGTCTAAATATCATCCACCTATTAAATAAAAATGTGAAGAACAAATTAAAGTTGAGGATGAAACTATCATTTACAATGTTGACCCAGTTGTGCCTACTCCTTATATTGAGAAACAACCTATTCCTGTTAGGATAAAGGAACATGCTAAAGCTTCGACCGTGGTTTAACAAAAGTTATGTTAGAACAACCAAACCATTTGAGCAAATCATGGTAAAACCTAGTACTCCTATTGTTAAAGATATCTTGGTCGATAATATTGATGGGCATGATATTTATTTCTGTGATGAAGCTGTTAGAATTGCCAAACCTGATACTAAAGATAAAAAACTCATTGTTGGCATGCTTGTCGTTTCAGTCAAAATAGGAGATCATTTCTATCATGGTTTATGTGATATGGGTGCTAGCGTTAGTGCTATTCCTTTTACCTTATATCAAGAAATTATGCATGAGATAGCACTCGCTGAAATAGAAGACATAGATGTTACTCTTAAACTTGCTAATAGAGAGACCAACAAACCATTTGGGATTGTTAAAGATGTTAAAGTATGGAGTGGAAAAGTAAAATACCGTCCTAATTTTCTACTACTTGGCTCACCACAAGATGATTTTTGTCCCATAATATTTGGTATACTCTTCTTCAACACTATCAATGCTAAAAAAGATTGCAAAAAGGAAACTGTCAGTGTTAATTTTGGTGGTATGTCTCATGAGTTTCATTTCTCCAAGTTCGGTAAGCAACACCATGATAAAGAATTGCCTAGTAAAGCTGAAGTAATTGGTCTTTCTTGTGTTGACATTCCTCTTACTAATCCATTAGAACAATATTTTCTAGACCATGAAAATGATATGCATATGCGTGAAAGAAATGAACTAGATAATATGTTCTTTGAGCAAAAGCCTATCCTTAAACACCACTTGCCTGTTCAAACTCTAGGAGATCCTCCTCCACCCAAGGGTGATCGTGTGTTTGAATTAAAGCAATTACTCAACACATTGAAATATGCTTATCTTGATGAAAATAAGATATATCATGTTATTATCAGTGCTAACCTTACAGAGCATGAAGAAGAAAGGTTGTCAAAAACTTTAAGGAATCACCGAGTTGCTATTGGGTATACTCTTGATGATCTTGAGGATATTAGTCCCAGGCTATGTCAGCACATGATTTATATGGGACCAGATGCTAAACCCGTTCTTGATCACAAACAAAGACTGAATCCCAAAATGAAAGAAGTGGTAAGAAATGAAATATTAAAGCTTCTAGAAGCAGGTATAATTTATCCAATAGCTGATAGTAGATGGGTAAGCCGTGTTCATTGTGTTACTAAGAAAGGAGGTATTACTGTTGTACGTGATGATGAAAATGAGTTCATTCCACAAAGAATTCTGAGTGGCTATAGAATGGTAATTCATTTTAGAAAATTTAAAAAATCTACTAGAAAAGATCATTGTTCTTTAGTTTAAATAGACCAAATGCTGGAAACATTATCGAAGCACACACATTTTTTCTTTCTAGATGGCTATTCTGGTTTCTCACAAATGCCTGTGTCACAACCTGATCAAGAGAAAACCACCTTTACTTGTCCTTTTGGATCCTATGCTTACAGATGTATGCCTTTTGGATTATGCAATGCACCTTCTATCTATCAAAGATGTATGACTACTATATTCTGTGATTTTTGTGAAAAGATTGTTGTAGTTTTCATGGATGATTTCTCTGTTTACGGAACTTCTATTGAGGATTGCTTAAGCAACATTGATCGAGTTTGGAGAGATGTGAGCAAACTAAACTTGTCTTGAATTGCGAGAAGTGCCACTTTATGGTAAATGAAGGTATTGTCTTGGGCCACAAAATTTCTGAATGAGGTATTGAGGCGGATAAGGCTAAAGTTGGTGCAATGGAGGATATGACATGTACTAAAGATATTAAAGGTATCCGTAGTTTCCCTGGTCATGCTGGTTTCTATAGGAGGTTTATCATCCACTTCTCTAAAATTTATAGACTACTTAATAATTTATTACAAAAGGATATTCCTTTTTAATGATGATTTTGTTGAATACTTTGAAACACTTAAGAAAGCCTTAACTTCTACACTATTGTTCAACCACCTGATTGGAACTTACCTTTTGAAATTATGTGTGATGCTAGTGACTATGATGTTGGTGTCGTTATATGACAAAGAGTTGATAAGAAATTAAATGTTAAACATTATGCTAGTAGAACTCTAGATAGTGCCCAAAGAAATTATGCTACCACTCAAAAAAAATATTCTTAGTTGTTGTATTTTCTTGTGATAAACTGAGATCTTACATTATTGATTCTAAAGTAATTCTTCACACTGATCATGTTGTTATTAAATATCTTATGGAATAAATATGCTAAACCTAGACTTATTTGGTGGGTTCTTTTGCTACAAGAATTTGATTTGCATATCATCGAAAGGAAAGGAGCTGAGAACCCCGTAGCTGATAACTTGTGTAGGTTAGAAAATGTTCTTGATGACCCACTACCTATTGATGATAGCTTCCCTGATGAACAACTAGCTATGGGCAATGTTTCTTAGAAAACGCCATGGTTTGCTGATGATGCTAATTACATTGTTGCTAAATACATACAACCTAGTTCGACCTATCATCCAAAAAAATCCTTCTTTGATTCGAGACATTACTTTTGGTATGACCCACATCTTTATAAAGAGGGAGTGGATGGTATTATTAGACGTTGTATACCTGAGCATGAACAGGGACAAATCCTTCGGAAGTTTCACACCGAGGCTTATGGAGGACACGATGCGGGAAATAGACCTGCACACAAGGTATTACAGTTTAGATTTTATTGGCCTACTCTTTTCAAAGATGCTCCTAAGTCCGTCCTCTCTTGTGATGAATGTCATAGAATTAGTAATATTAGTAGACATCAGGAAATTACTCTAAATTATTCACTTGTTATTGAACCATTTCAAGTTTGAGGTTTTGATAATATGGGATCTTTTCCTTCCTTTAAGGGGTATACACATATATTGGTTGTTGCTGATTATGTCACTAAATGAGTAGAAGCTATTCCATTGAATAGTGCTGATCATAAGACCTCTAGTAAAATGCTTAAGGAAGTTTTTTTCTCTCTTTGGAGTTCCTAGGTACTTAATAACTGATGGTGGTTCACATTTTATTCATGGTGCTTTTCGTAAGTTTGTTTCTAGATATGATGTTAACAATAGAATTGCATCTCCCTGTAATCCTAAATCTAGGTCTAATAGAATTAACCAATAGAGAAATAAACTAATATTCCAAAAGAATATCAATAGGTCCCGAAAGAATTAGTCTAAGAAATTAGATGATGCATTGTGGCCCTATAGAACATTTTATAAAAATCCTATGGGTATATCTCTTGAGTTAGAACATAAAGCTTATTAGGCAATTAAAGAAATCAACTATGATTTCAAACTTGCTGGTGAGGAGAGGTTATTTGACATTAGATCATTAGATGAAGGGAGAACCCAAACTTATGAAAATGCCAAAATATTCAAAGAAAAGGTTAAAAGATGGCATGACAAAAGAATCCAAAATAGAGAATTCAAAGTTGGTGAATATGTTCTATTGTACAATTCTGGTCTTAGATTTTTTGCAGGAAAATTCTCTCCAAATGGGAAGGACCATATATCAGCAAAAAAGTTTATAGGTCTAGAGCTATTAAGATCGATAATCCTGAAGGCACTAAGCCAAAGGTGGTCAATGGACAAAGAATAAAGCAATATATTTCAGGTACACCAATTAATGTTGAAACAAATATTATCCAAACCATGACTCCGGGGGAGCACATTAAGGAGACCTTCCAAAGCACTCCAGAACCCTTGAAAGGAAGAGGTATGTGATACGCTAAGTAAACTAACTCAGTAAAATACGCAAAAAAAAATCTGTGAGTTTTGGAAGTTTAGAAAAAAATAGGAAATTGATAAACACACGGGAAGGCAATCAGGTGCCCACTAGGCACGAGGACGCACGTGATGAGGACCTGACTACCTTGGATATTATCACAATAATTTCATATGCATATTTATTTGAGGTGATTTCTGTTAAAAGTCATGCAATAATTTATATATGTTATCCGGAACAAAAGTACTTCACATGTTTTTATTTTATGCCTAAATGCAGAATGGTCGAACACTGTTATGAACCACGTGTGATGAGAAGGGAAGATGAAATGGTTGGGTGCTATTCAAAAGGTAATCTCATGTCAAAGGAACTAATTAATTCTTGTTCAAGAAGTTCTCTCACGTCACTTTAAGCCCAAGAGAAGACAAAGTCCAAGTCTCTCACGTTATGGACTCAGATTCCGACTTCACACACATGTCTGTACCAAAACGCCAAGAACTTTTACACCCTAACTCCGAATTGGGTGATTCGTTTTGGGATGCAAAGTAGATTTTATGTGCTTTCAGGTCCAATTAGAATCACCTTCAAATTCCACGGCATCATGGAGATATCGACCAAACAATATGACGTTGCACCAGAATCTGAGTCAAACAACAATTCCAAAGGTGTTGCATCACCTCCACTTGGGCCCATAGGCCTTGTACGACCTAGGGTTAGTTTTAGGCTGCCTTGGGATGTCCTCCCACCTCCTTGGCCGCCACCCTTTGCTCCTATATAAGTAGATCAACCTAGTACCTTTTTGCTTGGGTTTTCTTTAGATTACAAGTTCACCATAGCTGCAACTTCGCGTTCTTCGTTTGTGTTCTACGACTAGACAAAGGCGTCACAGAACCCCACTTTCATCAACAAAGCTTTCCTCTTATATTCGCAATATCTTGATTGCAATCTTAGTTTCTTGCTTGTTCTTCGTTTGCGTGCAGGAAACAAGTCTTCATGGTCAGGTTGATCGTGCTCCGGCGTGGTCAATAACCTCTTGGAGTTGGTTTAGCGATTACTAAGGGGCGACGTCCTCACACGTTCGTAGTCCGGTCGTAAAAGTCGACTCTACCAGAACGAATCCACTATCTCATCGAAATACAGGGCAACTTCGCCTCTATCAAGTGGTATAAGTTTTCAGGTTGCTCGGTGAGAATTTCCAATTATCCCTAGATTAGAATTATTTTTCTTACCTATTACCCAAGAAAAAACCCACAAAAAAGAGTTAGATCTAGTCATCCTTTGTCCAAGTCACTCTGAGCCTTTGCAATCTTTCTTTTTAGTGCTTGCATAGTTGAATTATCGGTTGCATTGTCGTGTCAAGTTTCTGGTCTTAACATCTAGTCTTTTAGAGTTTCGAGTTCTATTCACGTCCCCGCCGCACCATCTTCATCGCTACTACCATAGACCACCACCACGCCACCGTCATCCCTTCCGTTGTCACCCACCACCATCCATCAATATTCACCATGTGCTCCAATTGTTCATTGTTCATTGTCATTATCATACTTGAGGTCATTCGCATCTGTGCTTGATCCAATCTGCATCTTAATTGGTTGTTCGAGAGAAGAGAAAAAAAAGTGAGAGCAAAAAAAAAGAGAAAACAAGTGAGAGAACAATAAATTTAAAAAAGTAAAAAAGTGAGAGAAAAAAAAGAGAGAAGAGAAAAAAAATGACAAATTTCGGATCTATCTAGAGTCAATCCCGTATGTGAATTCGGATTGAAAACTCTTTTGTGCACTGTTCAGTAAAAGAGGTGTATCTACCTCATAGGAAGTCCGTTTTGGCTCAACGAGAACTCACATTCGAGCTCTCGACGATACACATCTGAATAGTTCATATAGCATGTGCAGTATTGTCACCTCCAAATCAGCTTCTAGATAGGACTTTTTTCCCTCCGAACATCAGGAACACAGTTTGTCAATATTTCTCAGGTCCGTTCAAGAATGTTTTGAGTCCTCATACGATCTCGGAATTGCGTGATTCTTTTTGCATTAGAAAGCTTGAGTCATTAGCATTCTTGACAAAAAATATCAAAAAATTTACATAATATTTTCAAGAGGGCAGTTCTTGAGATAATTTTGGTTTATCCTTCTTGGGGGTCATTTATCATCATTATTTTTACTACCATTGTGATCTTCACTTATTTCTTCCTATCCAGAGGTACTTAATATCATCCGTTGCTGCTATTTGTGCGTTGCGTGACTCCATTAGTGTTCTAGGCTCGCGTCTCTAGTACGGTCTAGCCTAGGACCAACACAGTACCGTCGTTGAGCGTTTATTCAGCATTGCATCTCTGAATTGATTATTGCTAATCTTTTGCTATCATATATTAAGCCTTCCTAGCTCCACATATTTCTACACCGTTTATACATACGTTTACCTGGTAATCGCTTTACTCAATCTTCGGAGATATTGACACCGTCGGTTGCCCGTCACCGCCTGCTACATGGTAAGAATTTGTAAGACATTGATATTTGGTTTATTGTGAGCGTTTACCACCACATCCTCATAGTTCATAGGAACAATATTCTTGGATTTTTGTTTCTTGTTTCTACTAGTCATGACAGGAACCAGATTTGTCAGTTCATGGGCTTCTTCGGTCGTGGGAGACGTGCCACCACAACAAATGTCACGAGAGGTGCAGAGAGATACGAATGCACATCATGAGGTTAATGTTTCTATACCACCATTTAATGGATGTTTTAGACCTGCTTTATATATTGAATGGGAATTTGAAATAAATGATATATTTGCTTCCCATAATTTTGTTGAACATAAGAAAGTTAAAGTCACGGTTGGTTCTTTCACCGGTTATGCTTCAGTTTGGTGGAGCGAATATTGTCGGTTAAACCCTGATTAAATACCCACTACTTGGGGTGATTTGAAACTTGCCATGAGAGATACATTCGTTTCTGCTTATTATACCAGTGACATGATTATAAAGTTACAACAGTTAAAACAAGGTAGTGACACCGTAACAAAATATTTTGATGATTTACAAACAACCTTGTTGCATTCCTCATTAGAAGAAAGTGAAGAATATTTTATGGATAGATTTTGGGGAGGATTAAACCATGATATTGAGGAGATACTAAGTCATGAAAAGTGTTATCCTATGGATCGTTTGTTTTGTCTTGCTTGCAAAGATGAACAGAAACTAAAACGATGTGTTGCCCACAAGGAGAAAGAGTGGAAGGTGCTTATTCCAAGAGTTGATATGGATGTTCGTTCAACTACTGGGCGTACGATGACAACCACATCAATTGTTGTGAGGGCTATATCACCTTCACCATATGACACGTTACCATCGAGAATGGGTACATCACGTGAGTTGATCATAAGAGGTTATGCCAAAGGTACTTATCTTCCACCTCCACATGAGTATGATGAATGTCTTGTCAATTTGAATGCACCCCGTGATGAGCCACCTATTACTTTGATCACACCACCTATTTTAGAGAACTACGTTGATGATTTGACTTTGCCGTGTGATCAAACAACTACAATATCAACGATTTTGATTGCACCCATTCAATTAATTATTGCTGAGAAAGAACCATGTGAACAAGGGAATAAATCACATCCGGATCAAATATGTTTGAAAATAATTGTGCCAATGTCTAATTATTTTGATATGACCTCCAATCTTAGTGATGATTCTATGTCAAATGACATGTTGCATGTTCGTTTATTTCAGCCTGTTGTAGCATGTACATTTGAAACAATTCAAGTTTCTTCACCAATGTTGGGATGGTTTAGTGATGAGCATTGTCAACCTTTTTATAGAAATAAGAGCTTCACTTATATGTGCAAACTGAGTTGTAATATTTTCATGCGTTCTACTTCTTGTGACAATATGTTGGCATTATTTTTCATAACCTATGAAAGTTACTCATGTATACATGTGTCATATGTGCAAAAACCAAGGGAAGTAAAAATGGATGACATATACATATACAACATGTACACCTTGTCTTCTTTCTTAGCCACCTTTCAGTTTAAGCAGCGCCGAGGACGGCTTCATTTTCAAAAAGGAGAGGATGATGAGGACATGACTACCTTGGATATTATCACAATAATTTCATATGCGTATTTATTTATGGTGATTTATGTTAAAAGTCATGCACTAATTTATTTATGTTATCCGGAACAAAAAACTTCACATGTTTTTATTTTATGCCTGAATGCAGAATGGACGAACACTTTTATGAACCACGTGTGATGACAAGGGAAGAGGAAATGGTTGGGTGCTATTCAAAAGGTCCTCTCATGTCAAAGGAAATAATTAGTTGTTGTTCCAGAAGTTCTCTCACGTCACTTTTAGCGAAGAGAAGATAGAGTCCAAGTCTTTCACGTTCTCGACTCAGATTTGGACTGCACATACATACTTGTACCAAACGCCTTGAACCTTTACATCCGGACTCCGAATTGGGTGATTATTTTTGGGATGCAAAGTAGCTTTTATGTGCTTTTCATCCCAATTGGAATCACCTTCAAATTCGTCCGGAACGTGGAGATATCGACCAAACAATACGACGTTGCACCAGAATCCGAGTCAAACAACAAGGCCAAAGGTGTTGCATCACCTCCACTTGGGCCCATAGGCCTTGTACGACCTAGGGTTAGTTTTAGGCTGCCTTGGGACGTCCTCCCACCTCCTTGGCCGCCACCCTTTCTCTTATATAAGTAGATCAACCTAGTAGATATTTTCTTGGGTTTTGCTTAGATTACAAGTTCGCCATAGTTGCAACTTCGCGTTCTTCGTTTGTGTTCTGCGACCATACTAAGGTGTCACAGAACCCCACCTTCATCAATAAAGCTTTCCTCTTATATTCGCAATATCTTGATTGCAATCTTAGTTTCTTCCTTGTTCTTCGTTTGCGTGCAGGAAACAGACCTTCGTGGTCAGGTAGATCGTTGTTCGGCGTGGTTAATAACCTCTCGGAGTTGGTTTAGCGATTGCTAAGGGCGACATCCTCACACGTTCATAGTCGGATCATCAAAGTCGACTCTACCAAAACGAATCCAGCATCTCTTCGAAAGACAGGGACAACTTCGCCTCTATCAGCGCCGACCCCCCTGGCATGGCCTGGTGGCTAGTTGGCCCCTTGGGTAGCTTCCTCGCTCCTTTTTCATGTGGGACACGTATTTCCTTGTATAAAAATTATCTGTATATATCTCCTGATGATTTGACGCTCGTACCATGGAAAAATCTTGTGTTCTTGTTTTGTGCTGTTTTCCCGGCAGATTTAGAATTATGTCGTCTCAAGATTTTGAGGGAGAGAGCTATGTCGCTGACTACATCGCGAACCCTATGGTCTATGGAGAGGTGAAACACTGTGGTTGGACTACGGAGGAGGAGGAAGACGAAGATATGAAGGAATCAAAGGAGGATACCTCCGTGGAAGAGGCGGATCCTGTACCTCAACCCGGAGATATGCATGTGGAATTCAAGAAGTCAAGCCTCACTAACAAATACAGACCTAAGGTCCAATTTATCTTTTCTCGTTTTCTGTAGGAGAGAAAAGTTGTAGCGACCGGTTTTTCAGAAAATAATTTCCAGAAAAACATGTGTTTGTGTTCACCAGCCCCAGGACCACTATTAGCTGGTAGACACTCACTTGATACGTAATATCCAAGCAAAAACACAAAAACTGGGTTACAAGGCCAAAAAGGTCTACTGGTTTGGACAGATGTCTGAGGTTGACGGCGGAAGCCACTCGAGGGATCTCGAGTGTCCATGGAACACCATTCCAACAGGAACAACTGACCTGGATAAATTCCTATCTCACAAGGCTGCTATCCGAGGCTCGTAAGTCCCGGGGTTGACAACATCGTGCTCCTCTCCAAATGAAATCTGGCAAATACAATAGCCAGGGACAAGCTAGTGAGTACTTTGAATGTATTCGCAAACATCAAGAAAACAAATAAGTTAAAGCAGGTGAGATGCATGCATAATCCACTTAATAACTCTAGCATGCCATTAGAATTCAATTCACGGATGAATTCATGCAGATAAGTAATTTCGACCAATGTTGTATAAACAAGCAAGGAAGGTAACCATGAACAAGTAATAACATGCATGCCGTAGTCGAGTGTCAGAGCGACACCGCCTAAAGGGATCACATGCAAGTAATAACAGTTGCCAGAGGCGGGCATCTATGCGACACCACAAAAATGGCTTATATGAAATAATAATAAATAATGAATATCCAGGAGGTAGAAATGTCCCAGGGGTATTCAACAATCATAATCATAGGGGTTAGTCCACATAAAATAATGTTCATGATCATCCACCACGCTTCCTGATTAATCGTACAATTTCTTTAACTTCCTTCGAAGACCGAAACTTGACTAGTCAACCAGTCGTCCTTCACCATGGACAGAGCTACTCGAATAGTTTTCACTCTATAGAGGGTGTACTCTTTACCCACATCCCACGGGTTTCAATAGTCGCTCAGACTAATCCCGCGTACGGTTTTTAGAAGTAAACTCTCAGAACCAGCACACACCCATTTTTCTCCCGCGAGGACCGACATCACTCGGACGACGCTGCCAGAGAAAAACCATAAGATAGGGAGGCTCCAACCTTGACTAGCATGGTGTCAAATTCATACCACACGCTACAAGGGAACATTCATTCCCTCTCAGTCCCAAACCGGAAACACCCATGCCCCCTGACCGGATGACTGGATATAGTCCAGGGCCATCGATACCTTCATTTCGGCCTCTCTTCTTGGTGTATACCTCATAATAGATTTATGACCTACTAGACCACATTCCCTTTCGGAAAGACCCGTGGCAGCACGAAGGTAAGGTGACACACAGACAAGACTCGATCTTTGATCGACTTAGGAAGTTTAATATTTTCCTACAAGGTTTAGGACCACATAAACTTGCTGAAGGAATTTATCTCAGGGTCACTACCATCACACCCGACATGCTTTCACTGACTACTCTCGTCCCACGAGATATCAACCCATGGTCTCATTTCCAACAGACACACCTTACTCCGAGGTTGTAGACACCAACATAGAATACGAAGTATGTGTCGGCATTCTGGGAATGGTGGTACCCCGACCTGCCTGCCTGTGGCCTAAGGCGGGCCCGCCTCACCAGAACAAACCAGCGGACCCGGTACCGTGCATAGTAGGCCCTCGTGAGGGGCCAAGCCTCACGGGGAGGAGTAGTGCCAAGATCCACAGGGGCCCCCCCTCAGGACCCCTCCGGAGCGGCGGACATTCCGAGGCAAGGCCGGGCCTCACGAGTCAAAGGTGACATCAGGAAAGGATGGGCAAGCAGCAAATGGCAGGACGGGCGGTACCCCCTTTTGGTTCAAAGTGGGCGGGAGCGTACAGGGTTTCCAAAGGCATCTTCCAAAGGTTTCCCTTCTGGTGCAACAAAGCCGCAGCCGCCCGCCAGTAGGGCAATTGTCACCCACGGGCCCGTCTCTGCAGCGCAGGTAGGTGCTTTGCAGGCGAAGACCACCTTTGGGAAGGGGAGCATGTTCCCCTGTTCCCCTTCAAAATCGGTCACTGTGGGATCCCTTCCCACCGAGGCGATAAGGGAAGAGGACCCAGCCCTCCACTATAAATAGAGAAGGTAGGATACTTGGCAAGGGGATCGGATCATGGAAACCCTTGAGCGACACATCTAGCCACTTGACCTCCAGAGGATCAAGAGCACTGTACTAGTTCGTTCATCAACCTTTGAGAGAGGCAATCCACCAAAAAGCAGGAGTAGGGTTTTACGCTTTGCAGCGGCCTGAACCTGGGTAAACTACTATGTTCTGTCTTCCCCTCACCATCGAGTGAGTCCTTGGATGTTTCCATCGAGTAGTGGGCTAGGCGAGACAGAGCAGAGAGAGACCTTCGTACGTGCCCAAGTGTTTGAATCCTTAGGATTTTGCGGAGCCCGAAATCTGACATTTGGCACGCCAAGTAGGGGCGTGTCGAGGTTTCCTCCAAGATCCGCCTCCACCAAGCTCCACACCTCCGATGGCTGTCGCTCGCCGGGTTCGCGCGGAACGCCACTCCACTCGCATCGCCCGGACCGTACCCGTCGGTGCCGCCGACGCGCGCTGGTCGCCGTCACCCATGGTGCCACCGGCCCCGAAGTTCAAGAGCAACAGGGCTCCTCCCAGCCGGTGACCGAACGGTCGACGGTCGCACCGCCTCTCCGTCGCTCGCCGGGCCTATAGATCGGCATCGCGTGCCCAACCCGAGGTGCCCCATAGCCTGCGCTTGCTCGCCATGGCCACGAAGCTGCTCCATTAATGGCCTGCCACGACGACTGGCTCCAGCGCATCAAGGACTCAGCGGCGCTCTCCTGCTCGCTCCGACCTAAACCACCCCTAGCGAATATCGAAGAACAAGACGTGCCACTACCACCCCGCCGGCGTGTCGCGGACCCAGATCCCACGCAGGAAGCGCGACCCTACGCCCGGCCTCGTGAACCCAGGGCGGGACCTGGAGATGAAGCAAGCTGCCAGATGACCCCCTGGCCCGCGCCAATGTATGCGTGGCCCCGGTGCTGCAAATCTCGCGTCGTGATCCCGCCCTGCTCGAAGCAGACCCCGTGGATCTACAAGATCCGGTGGCTCCAGCGCGCATCGTACCCGTTGGATTGGTCTGGTACCTCGCCATCGCCCCCGAGCTCTACCCTGTTGGGTGGCCCTGCAAGTTCAAGGCCGACCTACCCCCGCGTTATGATGGAACCCAAGACCCGGCTGAGTTCCTGCAAGTCTAAACGCTGAGCATCAGGGCAGCAAGAGGAGGCGACCAGATCATCGCGTGCTGGTTCCCAATGGTGCTCAAGGGCGGAGCGCTCTCGTGGCTCCTGAAGCTCCTGAAGGCGTCCATCTCCTCCTGGGACGGCCTGCGTGAGCGCTTCATCGCCAACTTCTAGGGCACCTGCAACTGCGCCCCCAGTGTGAACGACCTGCGGCCCGTCAAGCAACATGATGGAGAGACCCTGCACAAGTTCATACAACGCTTCACGGTTATGCGCCTCAAGATCCCCAAGGCGTCGGACGAAGCTGTCATCTCGGCCTTCTCCAACGGAGTCACCGACCTCAAGATGAAGGAAGAGCTCGCTATGAACGATGAAATGAGCACCGCACTGCAGATGTTCAACTTGGCGAGGAAATGCGCAAAGGCTGAAGTAGGACGCTTGTCGCTCCTCCGGCCCCAGGCGGCGGACCTCGAAGAGAAGAAAGCCAAAGCCAAGGAGGTGAAGCGCAAGGGCTCGGTGGTCCTCGCCGCTGAGCCTGAGGCAAAGCATCTCCGGGGGGAGCGTCTGTCCGGAGAGGGGCCAACGTGCATCTTCCATGGGACCAGCGGCCATGATACCTCCGAGTGTCAAGATCTCCGTTTGGTCCATGCGAAGCACTTCAACAGGCGTCCCGGACAGTTCGAGAGAAGCCCCGCGTGCAGAGGAGGCCGCAATGGGGGCCACTGGGATGACCGTGAGGTGCATTACGGGTGACGTGAACATCCTCAGGAGGTTCCTGGGATTGCCAGGCTCAGGAGGACTGCTGGCGTGATAACCTTCAGGAGGGGCAGCGACGCGGCCAGCCTCGTGAGGCTCATCCTCGGGATCCCGGGCTGCCCCCATTGCCTCCACCATCCAGGAGGAGGGATCCAGACCGGCAGGACGGTTGGGCTGGGGGCTTCCAGGAGGCCAAGTCGGTGGCTTCCATCCTGGGCGGCGCCCAGACCCCAGCCTGCAACCGCGCCTTCAAGTAGTTTGCCCGGGAGGTGAATGCCGCCCTCCCGAGGCGAGAAGCGATGCGTCCCCTCAACTCATCCCAGACCACCATCGCCTTCGACCCAAGCAACCAGCTCATGTGCTCGTTTATGGCAGGCAAGCTCCCAATGATATGCACCCCAACCATCAGCATCGTCCTCGTCACCAAGACCCTGATAGATAGTGGAGCGGGGCTCAACGTCCTCTTAGTCGAGATCTTCGAGAAACTCCAGCTGCCGTATGAGCAGCTTATGCCGACCAAGCCTTTCTCAGGGGTAACAGAGGGATCCATCGTACCCATTGGGCAAGTGCGTCTGCCCGTCACCTTTGGCGAGTACCAGAACAACCACACTGAGATCATCGTCCTCGACGTCACGCACATCCACCTGCCATACAACGCCATCCTCGGGTACCCCTCAGTCGCCAAGTTCATGGCAGTGGTCCACCATGGATACAATGTCCTCAAGATGCCAGGGAGCAGCGGCGTCATCACCATCCCTTGCCATGAGATCGATGCCATCTGTGAACTGAAGAGCGTGCCTACCGCGCGGGGGCTATGGAGCGCTCGGACGATGAAGAAGATGAGATTCCCCACAAGGACCCACGCAAGAAGAAGAAGGAGCTTCACCCCTCGGAGTGCCTCGAGGCTTCGAGCTCCTTGCCCGGGGAGGGCCCCCTGCCGCTATCGCATAGGGATGCGCATTCGGCGCCCCTCTTAGGTGAGAGCTGGGGTCTCCCACTGGGGAGGCCAATAGTCTGATCAATGAGGCGGAGGCAGCGTTCGAGCACATCTCAAGGGCGCGCTCCAGAGCACACCCGACCAGCTCTCGCGAGTCCGTCATCAGAGCAATCCGAGAACTTCGAGAGACCCATACCGTGCGAAGCGGTGACTCCCCCGCACCACCAGTCGCGATCACCGTTGTCGGTACGGTTCACCGACCCTGCATCTGTCTCAACGCGTCAGCAACCAACCTAGCTGCGGCACATGGCCCCTTCTAGCCTACGCTGTCTAGCTACCGGTGGGAGTACCCGGGCGCCAATACCGTCATGCCCTATGGGCTAGGGAACTCGGCTGCCACCTACCAGAGGCTCCAGTAGGCCATACTTGTACCCCGCCTCCTGGGACGCCACGAAGAAGAGAAGGAGATGCTCGGGCCGGGCGGAGGCCCTGAGCCTCGGGAGGTGGCGGACCCGTGAGGGTCGCCACCGTGGAGACAAGAGAACAAGTGATGACGGAGCCTTCGGCACGGCCGCCAGGTAACTTTTTGTTGGCCGCAGCCACGTAACTTTTTGGTTCACCCCATCCGAGGGCATCACCGGGGCCATGCGGCTTCCCCGAGGTGAGGACGTTCCTCCGACTACTACTTTCGTTTATGTGTCGTTTGGTTGTTCAGTTTTCACCTGTTCGGAATCCTAACGTTTTGCCTTTCTTATATTGTCGGGTGGTCTGTCTCCCGCTTGGGGGCTCCGCTCGAAGTTTGTCCATGCAGATACGCATCCTCGCTCCCAAAGAAGAAGAATTCAGGAGGGTCTGCCAATGACCTAAAACACAATCAGCTCAGTCCGCGAATGACTCTAGAAGCTCAGGCCCCAATTCCTCGAGGGTCGGGACACTCGCGAGGCCATAGCGTCCTCGCGACCTCCCATATACACCCCCACCGTGACACTCTCACGTAATAACGAGCCGACATTGTATACGCCCAGGGCCCACCGAGGATGCGGATCGGTCCATCCCACGCTGAGTGGCAGCCCTATGCTCCGCGTTGGGGAGAAGATCAGGCCCCAATGCCTTGGGGGTAGGGACACTCACGAGGCCAAAGCATCCTCGCGACCTCCCAGATACACCCCACCGTGAAACTCTCACGTAATAACGAGCCGAGGTTGTATAGGCCCACGCCCCCCCGAAGACGCGGAGGGGTCCATCCTACGCCTAGTATAAGACCTCTGCTCCGTGCTGGGCACGGATAGGGGCAACCAATATAGTCCGCCAATGACTACACCCTCAGCCGACACCATTGCAGTCCACCAATGACTACGCCCCTAGATGGCACCAACATTGCCCGCAAATGACTACACCCTCGGCCATAAAGGAGATCAGCGCAGTCCATCCACAACTTCGCCCACACCCAGCATGTGGGGCAAACAACTGAAGGTACGGAGCCGCGCGCACGTCAAGGGGGACCCCTGAGCATCGCGACTCAGAGGCCTAACTGTGTCCGTAGCCCGTTCCCCATTTGGGCCGTCCTTGGAGGGTTCAACCGCGGGATGGTACGTGCAGGGCGGGCCCTGCGGACGTAGAGCCTAGTGCGCTCGACAAACCACTTTTGATCCCCAAAGAAGAACACTAGATTCACTCGTACTTCAAGGGGGACTCCTGAGAATCGCGACTTAGGAGCCTAAACTGCGCCCGTAGCCCCTTTCCCTTTTGAGCCATCCTTTCCGGTCGTTTCAACCGCAGAGAGGTACGCGCAGGGCGGCCCCTGCAGACGCAGAGTGTTGAAGGAGTTCGAGAGTTTCATACCATCAGTTCCTTAGGAGGAGCATCGGAGCCGCTTGCACGTCAAGAGGGACCCCTGAGCATCGCGACTCAGGGGCCTAACTGCGCTCGTAGCCCCTCTCCCCTTTGGGCCATCCTTGGTTTCCGGTCGGTTCAATCGCGGGGAGGTAAGCGTGGGGTGGGCCCTGCCGATGCGGAGTGTTGAAGGTGTTCCAAGTTTCTAAATCTGTGCCACATTCTCCTCATGAGGGCAGCTCGCGCATCAAGGGGGACTCCTGAGCATCGTGACTCCAGAGCCTAACTACGCTCATATCCCCTTCCCCCTTTGGGCCGTCCTTGGTTTCCAGTCGGTTCAATCGCAGGAAGGTACGCGCGAGGTGGGCCCTACCGACGCAGAGTTACAAAACAAACATGATGGGAACACGGCGGGGAAAACATTCATGCATTCAAATATTTCACACCACGACAAAGTTCATGAAAACGCAAATGAGTTTAACGCCTCCACAAGGCACTATGTGCAATGCAGGAAAATACCAGGGATAAGGAATCAGAAGGAGCCACCGCCGGTAACTTTCTCTGCGGGGGGCTAGTCATCGGCGTCAAAAGCACCGTCATCCCCATCATCGACCCCAGCGGTACCTGGAGACAAAGGAGCCGCGACGCGGGCGAACCTCCTCACTAGCGCCTCCACGAGACCCTTCACTGCCTGCGCGGCGCTGTCACGGGCCTCGGCAGGGACCGACATGATCACAGAGCTCAGATCGAACCAGGGGTCGCGAAGATAAAGGTGACTGAAGACGCTAGTCACAGCCGCGAAGAAGAGGTCGCGACACTCGCTGTCCAAGATCTTGTCCATCTGCGTGACGGCAACCTCCAGCGCCGCGACGAGCCCCTTTGCGAGCGCGACGAAGCCTTCCTCCGGGGTGCCCAGATGAGCATCGAACTCGTCCCGACAGAGGGAGCGGAGAGTCTTGTGAACCTCGAGCTCAACGTCGGGGAAACAAGCCAACTCAGCGGCCTTCCTCTCCTCGGCCATGGTGAGGGCTTTCTCCTGGACCTCAAGGAGAGCTGCCTTCATGGTGACATACTTCTCACGCTCCTCCAAGCGGGCCTGCTCAGCGCCCAGGCGGCTCGTCTCTCGGGACAGTTCTTCCGCCCGGGCGGCGAACCTGGCCTCGGGGACCTTAAGTTCCTCCTCCTACGAGCGATGCTGCTCGACCGACTCGCCGTGTTCCCCTTGGAGGGCCTTCAGGCGGGCTTACACCTCTTCACAGTGCTCAACAGCCGCCCTGGCCTTCTTCAGCGCCTTCTCGCTCGCAGCGCGGGCGGCCTCGGCCTCTCCCTCGACCTTCCTCATCTCGGCTGCGACATTGCCCAAGGCGGTGAAGGCCGCATCTATGACACCTTGCGTAGCCATCAAGGTCTTCTGGGCCACCTCCTGAAGAGCCTCAGGCGCTGGCAGGGGTGGTGCTGCCGGAGGAGCAGTGCCTTGAAGAGAAAGGGGCCCCACTTCTCGGCAATTGCGGGCATCAAGGCCTCACGAGCATGAGGACCCTCGCAGGCCTGACCACAGGGCAATGGCATCCCTGCAGTTGCTTCAGGATGCTTCAAGGGCTCGGGGGCTCGACGACCAAGGCCGGTGAGGGCGCCCCACGAGCCCCCTTCTCCTCCCTACTCGCAGGCGGCGAGACGCCAACGAGAGCAGGCAAGGCGTCGTGAGTCGCCTTTGGCTTGATGACCGTCTTCTTCTTCCTCGCCCCCGGCGAGACAACATCCGTGGACGTCAGGAAAAAGGAGTAAATCAGCTAAGCACAGACAATATATGCACAAGGAGCGCACAAGCAGGTGACTTACTCTTCGATATCGCACCATATCTTCCTCCTCTCCGCCCCGGCGCGAGCAGAGGAAACGCCCCCCACGGAAGGAGGCGATCTCGGTGCCCTGGATCTCCCGCTGGTAGAGGCGGGGTGCACCGGAGATGGCTCGACCCTGAGCTTCCGGCAAGCGTGCAAGCATGTAGACCGCGTGGCGCGCGGAGTCGGCACAAGCCCTCTCGAGGCCCTCGCCAGGCGCGAGCGGGTCCCGGTGGAGGTATCACTAGCGCTGCCATCATCCTCGAGCTCGTGCAGAAGGACGGATTGCGACGGGAGAGGCATGCTTGCCGCGCGGTTGTCAATGGTCTTCTCCGAGCCCCCTTCACCCGAGTTGTCATCGGATGACACCTCCACCGGACCGGAGCCTTCATCCAGGAGGACTTCTCGGTCGTTGAAGGCACGCATCGGTGCAACCAGGTCGGCCCGGTAGTCATGACGGTACAACGGACCTAGGGCCTCGGGAAGGTCGCCAGGTTCAATGCCCAGCAGAATCGCCATGGCCTTGCTCAGGTCCTCTGTGGGGAGGTCCCGGGACCGAAGCCGGAGCTCGTCGTCGCCAGCCCGATACTCCCATTGGAGCCTAGAATGCGCCTGGAGAGGCACCAAGCACTGAGCCAGAAACTCCTTCACTATCATTCCCCTGGTCAGCCTCTTGGCGCTGATGACGTGGGAAAAACGCTCCAGCACGGGCACGACCCGAGGGTCGGAGAGCTTCACCGAGCTCCATGCGGAGGTCCTCTCCGGCAACTCCTTCGGCTCTTCCAATCGAGGGTTGGCATCCTTGAGACACATATGGACCCAGCGGTGCCTGAAGTTCTTCACCTTCTTCCCGGCCTTCAAGAGCATGTTGCCGCTCTGGGCCGCCATGAAGGAAACACACACCAACAAATGAGCTCCGTCGTGTAGGCGCAGGCTGAAGAAGTCGTGGAGGAGGGCAACCGAAGGCTGCACACCAACAAAGGCCTCGCAGTAGAAGGCAAAGATGGACAGCAGTGGTGAAGAACCGGGAGAAAGGCGGAACTAGCCCATCGTAAATACTGTGAAGGAAGAAGGGGTAGACCGCCCCGGTCGCGAGCCCCTCTTCTACGGCGCCAGGCCAAATCAGAGTTCACCCATGATCGCTCGACTCAGACGCAGTCCATGGAAGCACGGGGACGAGATCCACATTCTCAGAGAGGGCGCAGTCCAGGAGCGGAGAAGCCGGGGCCGGACCATGCCCCTCTAGCTTCAGCTTCCCGGTAGGCCCCATTGCTGAACTGGCAAGGAACTATGCGGTGTTGGATCTAGGAAGCGCCGGTTGGAGTCAGAGACCTAAGAGGAAAGGCGAGTACACAAGGAGGAAAGCAATAAGACACTGTAGCTACAAGCAGGGCATCTAATAAGGGGGGCGGAAAGAGAAGACAAGGAGGACCCGATATGAGCCGCGTGACGCGCGTCGGCCTGGCCCACATGCATTTGAGGGCCCACGACGCCTCATATTGTCCCCCGAGGCTCCGCCCCGGAACCAGCCCGAGCACTCCGCGGGCCCAGAGGCTACTGTCGGCGTCCTGGGAATGGGGGTACCCAGACCTGCCTGACTGTGGCCCAAGGCGGGTCGCCTAACCAGAACAAACCAACGGACCCAAGACCGTGCATAGTAAGGCCACCGTGAGGGGCCAAGCCTCACAAGGAGGAGTAGTGCAAAGATCCGCAGGGGGCCCCCTAAGGACCCCTCCGGAGCAGCGGACATTCCGAGGCAAGGCCAGGTCTCACGAGTCAAGGGTGATTCCAGGAAAGGACGGGCAAGCAGCAGATGGCGGGATGGGGCAGTTCCCCGTTTTGGTGCAAAGGGGGCAGGAGCATACAGGGTTTCGAAAGGCGTCTTCCAAAGGTACCCCTTCTGGCGCAACAAAGCCACACCTGCCCGCCAGTAGGTCGATCGTCACCCACGGGCCCGTCTGTGCAGCGCGGACAGGTACTTTGCACACGAAGACCATCTTTAGGCAGGGGAGCATGTTCCCCTGTTCCCCTTCAGAATTGGTCACTTTGGGATCCCTTCCTGTCGAGGCGATAAGGGAAGAGGACCCAGGCCTCCACTATAAATAGAGAAGGTAGGATACTTGGCAAGGGGATCGGATCATCAAAACCCTAAAGCAACACATATAGCCACTTGACCTCCGGAGGCTCAAGAGCACTGTACTAGTTCGTTCATCAACCTCCTTGAGAGGCAATCCACCAAAAACCAGGACTAGGGTTTTAAACTTCGCAATGACCCGAACCTAGGTAAACTACCGTGTTCTGTGTTGCCCTCACCATCGAGTGAGTCCTTCGCTATTTGCATCGAGTAGTGGACTAGGCAAGATAGAGTACAGAGAGACCTTCGTACGTGCCCAGTGTTCTAATCCTTAGGGTTTTCCGGAGCCCGAAATCCGACAGTATGAGGTAGTAACCAATCACCACTTGCGTTCCCACAAACTTAACAACAAAAATATCCATCACATGCTCTTGTGCAAGGTACGAATTCATGCGAGATTTTTATCAACATCACCTGGAATCACGCAATAGATGCACCACGGCAAACATCACACCACCTTATGCAAATCAGAGTTCAAGATGCTTGCCTTTGGAGTGTAGGAGGGTGAGGTGTACCCCAAAATCTTGAAGTAGGTCTCCTCTCTCCAAAATCCTATTTTGAAAATATTTGAATTAACAAACAAACACAAAACAACACACAAAAATTGTTTGAATATTTTTGAAATGAATATGTAAATAAAATAGAGGTAATTTGAATGAGGTAGGAAAAAGAATCAGTCCATTTGCAGTTTTCTATGAAAAGTTAGAGCCATCTAAAGATCCTGGTCAAATATATTTTTAATAGAATCAGCAAAAGAAAAGCTCTTCGGAGTGAATACACTTCCGAGCAGAGAAAGCGTATTTACCGAAACGGCTACGACAAACTACGCCTTAACCGTTTGAAAACGTACCACGGGGGATGCGCCACCTAGCGTAGTGGATGGCTCACCGACAGGTGGGGACCACCTGTTGGGTTTGTCTCCTTCCTCTCGCACTCTGGGACAACATCAGGGGCGTGCCTCGGCAGCGATTGCCGGTGGCACGTGCCACAATTCTCTATGATCGGCCTATCTACATGCTTGGGAAGATGAGATGCACGTCGAGGAGGGTGGAGGAGGGCCTGGGGAGCCCTAGACGGGGCAGGACCTCGCCAAGTGCGGAAGGCTTCGGACACGACGGGGCTTCGGCCAGAGGTGAGGGAAGAAAGGGGCTCTGGTTGATCTTCTTCTCGGGAGGAGCTTCCTATGGCTCGAGGAGAGGGATGGGGCACACAGAAGCCTCTGGAGAGGCTATTTATAACCGGCTCCAGGTTACTTCCACAACAGCTCTCGGATAAGAACGACGACGGCAAATTTTGGCGACGCTCAGGCACAGCAGGGCGGTCATCATGGGCAGCAGGAGGACGATGCAGGGGTGGTACAAGGGTTAGGTGGCGCGCTAGGGAGGCCCGGGCAGCGCTAGCCGCTGCTTAGACGAGCCACTATCATCGACAGGCTACCAGAGCTGCTAGCTGAAGTGCTACGTGGCTCAGGGCAGGGCGACCAACGGTCGGGGGAGAGCATTGATGTGACTCTGCAGCAGACCAAAAAGCCAAGGGGTGCGCGGATGCAGCGGCTCGACACATCCGCGTGCAAAACGTGCGCTCTGGGCGTGCCCAGACCACGCACGCAAGTTGTTCAAAGCATTGACTGTCTCCTACAAACATCTCCAAAGTTGCTGCAAATAAACAGGATTAAACTAGAGTTTATAGCAAACTTCTTAGACATGCTCGCTGAGTAGTGGACAATTTCATAGTGCATGTCAAAGTTGATGCCAAGTCTGGCCATGCACCATAGGTGCTTGATGAAATGCCAGAGGCTTCCAATGAGCTTTTCTCCAACCCAAAAACTCCAGATCATACTTTCCCTAGGTGTTAGTCATGAAGGTCAAGTCAGTCGGGCAAAAGGAAAAGCTTGGGAATGCAATTGTTAAAGAAAATCATTTCTGGCCAAGAAGTTGAGGCTAATATCACATGCATTTAAAATTATCTAATGGGGCTCATCTCATGGACTTAAGGTTTTGTTAGGGTGTTACTCAAGCATGCAAAATCTGAAGGCAATCAGAGAAGGGAAAAACATGGCTGCAGTACAAAGCACCAAACTGGACCAAAACAGAAAATGAGTTGTTTTGCTAAATTTTTCCATGCACAAGGTTGAGTTTTTGCATAAAAGTGAATCTCATGCCTCACTTGACATCCCCAAATTTTCATAGAATTGTTGAAAGGTTATAACTAGGGGTAGTAGTACAAACTCGACTTTAGGCCAGAATAGAAATGAAGTTAATGTGCCCAAATTTTTCAAAACACTTTGCTAAGGTTTTACAAAAATATGATCTAGGTACCTCACGTGTATCTTACAATTTTTTGTAGCATTTTTAGAAAAAGTTATACAAAGGTTGTAGTGTAAAACAAGCCCTGATGTAAAGAATAATCATTTTGGAATAATAGAAACCTTGGCAAAAATATAAAAAAGAAATCTCTAGTGCATTTGTTAAAAGAAAAGAAATGTTTTGATGGAAGCACTCAGGTTCCAACGTAATTATCAAAACATTTACTTAGAGAAAGAATTTCATAATAGGAAAGGAGAGGTTCGGAAATCAATTGAAAACCCAGAAATTCATATTTTTAGATAAAAATGGACAAAAAATATCCCTATTTAATTAAATAAAGAATTTAAAATGGTCTCAAGCAAGGGCTCAAGTACTAAATGATCGTTAAAATGCCTCTTCAAAGGAATTTGTTTTGGAAAGAGGCCTTGAAAAGATTCTTGAAACAAATTATTTCTCAAATTTTTTATTCTAGGCAATAATTTATTTTAAAAAAATATTATTATTTTTGTGGGGTGTGACAAAAGCTGCCTTATGTGAAGAGATATTAAACTTGGAGTTTGAGAATGAAGATCGGATCGAGGATAATTTTACCCTCAAACTCCAGTTGGAAAAGAAAAATGCTACACCACCACCACCTCCATATTCATCACCAAGGAAGTATACTTGAGTACACAGGTATGGGCACTCCCTTTGGTTTGTGCCAAGCTTGTTGGAGGTGCCCCGGTATCATATCACCATCACTCTTATTATCTTTATCCATCTTAGTTTGATCTTTAGCAATTTCGTGATTTAGTCAAATAAATGTTTAGTTCCGTCAATCTTTTTGAGTGCTAGTTTCATGATCTATATATCTATGTAATCGAGTGCGAGTTATATAATAAATTTAGTTTTTGTTTTGGCTTCTTTACTTTCTTGCTACAATCAAAAGAAAGGAAAATATTGAAAACGATCATATGCTCATCTTATAGTAAGTAGCGACGCCACATAAGGAAAAGTATAGGTAGTAAAATTTGTTGAAGATTGACAAGCCTAGAATTGGTCGGTAATGCAACACATGAAAGAAATAATCAGGTATGAGAAGATTTACATGCCATTACACTATCCTTGACATCTTTCATAATTGTGAGCCCCCATTAATTTTAATATGCCAAAACTATAGACATTGGACTAGGAAGACAACGTAATGATTTATGTTTGTTCACATTCACATAGAAGTTATACTGTTATAGATCCTCTAACATTTGCTGCTTGCCCAATATCTATGCTCGCCAAAACTCCGCACTAAGTACAAATACTACTTGTGCATCCAAAACCTTAAACCCAAATCCATGTTTTAAGAGTCCACCATACCTACCTATGGACTGAGTAAGATCCTTCAAGTAAGTTGCCATCGGTGCACAAGGAAATAAAAATCACTTCTAAACATGTTTGATTATTTAGTGTAAGGGAAATTAAGAATTGTACAAACTTGTGATGGCAATAATAAAAGCGATAAATTGCATAATAAAGGTTTCCATCACAAGGGGCAATATAACGTAACGTTCCTTTGCACTAAGAGTTTTGGCATACAACCAAAAAGGGCATGACAACCTCTCCTTCCCTCCGTGAAGGACCTATATTTTACATTTATGCAAGAGTCAAAGTATTCTTATCTACTCCTTTTTATTTTCTCCTTTGCAAGCATCATGTGGCGGGGAAAGATCTAAGCATTTATATCCAGATGAATTTGAATGGATATGAGTTACAATTTTTGACATCACCCTTGAGGTGATTACATTGGGAGGCGACACTTTAAGCCCCTATCTTCCTATGTGTACGATTGAAACCATTTGTTCATATGTATGCGATGAGTGTTAGCGATCATAGAAGACTAAATGATGGTTGAGTATGTAGACTTTCTTAAAAGCTCTGATATGTGACCCTTCATGAAAATATGTTGAATTGTGTTGCAAAGTCGACTGAAAACATAATTTGTTGGTTTTCAACATAGTTTATGATTCATAGTTCAACGATGTGATGAATCATTACATGTTTATGAGAAGTTCTTATGATGAAAGTTATATGATGAAAATGTTGTGATTAAGTATTTTATAAAGTTTATTTGTTGTTATAATAATGAACATGATGCCACTATGTCCGTATTTTGTTTTTAACGACACCTCTCTCTCAAAGCATGTGGTCATGATTTACGTTATTGTCTTTCGCTTGAGGACAAGCGAGGTCTAAGCTTGGGGGAGTTGATATGTCCATTTTGCTTCATGTTTTGTTATTGTTATGTTTACTGTTTTTATGCATTATACCACTTGGTGGAGTAATTCTAATTCCCTTTCTGTCATAATATGCAAGGTTTACATCAAGAGGGAGAATGCCGGCAAATGGAATTTCGGACCTGAATAAGCTAGGTCAAAGATACCTATTCTGCACATCTTGAAATGGGTTGAAACTTCATGAAGATTTAGTTTGGAATAAATAAACAATACTGGAGGAAAGAAGTACCACAGGGGGCTACAAGGTTCCCACTAGGCACCCGGGCGCCAGCCACCCGTGGTGCGGCCTGGTGGGTAGTGCCGCCGTGGCCCACCACTGGCGGCCATCTTCTCGTATAAATTCTATTTTAACCTGAAAAAAATCAGGAGACGACTTTCGGGACGAAGCGCCGCCGTCTCAAGGAGGAAAGTGGGCAGGAGCACTTTTGCCCTCCGACGGAGCGATTCCGCGAGAGGAACTACCCTCCCGGAGGGGGAAATCGAAGCCACCGTCATCACCAACAACCCTCTCATCTTGGGGAGGCCAATATTCATCAACATCTTCATCAACACCATCTCCTCTCAAAACCCTAGTTCATCTCTAGTGCTCAATCTTGTACCGAAACCTCAAATTGGTTCCTGGGGTGTGGCTAGTAGTTTTGATTACATCTTGTAGTTGGTGCTTTACTGTTTATTTGGTGGAAGATCATATTTTCAGATCAAATATGCTATTTAATACCTATATGATCATGAGAATTTTTATCACTTGTGAGTACTTACTTTTGTTCTTGAGGCCACGGGAGAAGTCATGTTGCAAGTAGTCATGTGAAGTTGATATTTGTTCAATATTCTGGTGATATAAATATTGTGATTCCCTTAGTGGTGTTATGTGAATGTCGACTACATAACACTTCACATATTTGGGTCTAAGGGAATGCATTGTGGAGTAGTTAGATGGTGGGTTGCGAGAAACTACATAGAAACTTAAACTCTGCTTTATGCTCTATTTCGTAAGGGGCTGATTTGGATCCCTATGTTTAATGCTATGGTCAAAATTTATTTCTTAATACTTCTCTCATAGTTGCGCATACTTGTGAGAGGGTTAATCACAAGTGGGAGGCATGTTCAAGTAACAACAGCACCCAAGCACCGGTCCAGCCACATATCAAATTATCAAACTACCGAGCGCGAATTAACCCGACACGACGAAAGTGACCGGATGAAATTCCCGTGTGTCCTTAAGAACGCTTTTCCTATTATGAGAAACCGTTCCAACATGTCCTTACCCTCAAAAGGATTGGGATATTTTGATGCACCTGTTGTTACTATTGCTACTTGTCACTTGTTACTATTATCTTACTATTAAACAACTTGTTACCGCTATTTCAGTGCTTGTAGAAATTATCTTGTTGAAAATCGCTTGTCATTTCCTTTCGCTTCTTGTTGGGTTCGACACTTTTACTTATCAGAAGGAATACGATTGAACCCCTATACTTGTGGGTCATCACTCGACGGCGGGTACTTCAAGGTTGCTGTCGGACTATACATGAAGGTTTCCACCCATAGTACTGTGGTGCACCCGTAACTGGACGTATCCTTTGAAAATGCACATCACCGATGACCCAACCTAAATGCAGCACTATGCCCAAGTGAATTCTAAAAATGCAAAAAAAAACAATTGAAGGGGAGGACATGACGCTCAACACAGGTTCTTGCGGCACCGTGGCTAAAAATGAGGGAGTCCGATAGAGTAAGAAGTGGAGGAGAACATGCATGAAGACATGGTCCACAAACATGGAGCCTAACCATGGCCAGGAGGAGGGGGATTTGGATGAGAAGCCACCAGAGTCGCGGATCATGGTGGGAGGTTTGCAGCACAGATCCTAGCCACGAGCATGGAGACAAATAAGAGGAAGGCGGAGGGGCAACTGAGCGTCGGGGGGGGGGGGGGGGCAGCAGATCCTGAATCTGGTTGTTGAGCATCATCAGGGCCCACCACAGCTTGGATCCGATGATCGCACAGGTTTGGAGGGGCCACGACACCGCGGGGAGGAGTTGAAGTGGCGTGGGATAGGAGGTGCCATGGCGCCACCGGAGAGGAGTTGTATCCACGTGCGGTGGTAGGGGTTGCTACACCACAAGGAGGAGATGCAGTGACTTAGTTGGCCATGGTGGCTTGCAGGCCCTAGCGAGGCGATGCATAGTAGGAGGGATGCGGTGCTATAGGAGGGTGGTGGTAGCACCCTCGCCTGGATTCATGCCAGAAAAGGATGCACGTCGGGGCAGTCGGGGCGTGGAGGGTGAAGGTAGGTAGGGAGCACCACGCTGAAGAAGGGGTGGGGTTGCGGGAAGGGGCGGCACACTAGTGAACGACGAAGGTGGGAGCGGAGGCGGAGATTGGAGTTGAGGTGGGACGACACAGAGAGGAGAAAGTGGAAGAATTGGTGGGTTGGGGCGGTCGTGGGGCAGAAGGCGAGTTGGGTGGGGTTCTTTTTTTATTAGAGTTTGTTTTGGTGGGTGGTGCCGGATCGGTTCGAGGTTGGTGGGCAGCTGTGTAGTGCTGTCAGAATATGTTGGTTAGGTATCAAAATAAGGTCGTAATGGTGATGTTAAAATAGACGGGTCTATTTTGACATCACCCTTAAGACCCTTACGACCTGTTCGTAGTGCCTCTGCACCAGGAATCTTCTCTCGGAGAATTCAGAGCCACAGTTCAAAATCATGGAGCGGGCAAACAGATACTTCCGAGATCCTTGTATATTGCAGAGCTGGTGAATTGTTGAACATGTACTTATCTGACACCACCTCTGCTTATTCTGACACCACCAAGCTCACTTCTCACTCCAATGAGAACACACACAAAAAGCCAGCCTGAAGTGCAAAAAAGACTCATCTCTCACCCCTCCCACCTTCTTCCCACATCAACCACGACCACCACCTCCCACCCAGCTTCTCCTATCGGCCATGACCTCCCACGGCCACCTGCTCCCATCTACTGATCTACCTACTATGTGGAGAGAAGGGCTGCTACTAGATCTCCATGCCCGCCTTCCTCCTGCGCAGCCGTGACTGCTCACGCCCCTGCCCTGCCGCCAAAATCTAGGCGGCCCCCCGGTGGTCTCGATCCCCAGATGTGGGCGCTCCTAAACAACAATGATGGAGATGACAACCACAAGTCCACCTCTGACGCCGGAACCATGTCCCTATCTAAGCCCACTACTTGCTTCCCTGACATGGCTAGCTCCGCCCGTGCCCATCAGCCCATCCTCTTCTCCATCCCCGGTCACTCAATATCACGGCATGCCTCTGCCACTGCCGGCGAGAATCAGTGTGCCGCGCACCTACCTCATGTACACCTCTCCACCAACCATTGGATACATGACATCACGCCGTTGTGTTCTCGATCTGTCCACATGAACACCTCCAACTCCGCGACATCCCACTACTTTGCCCTTGGGAAGGGTGCAAAGCTCGTCGGGCAGTGGGGAGGTTGTTGTATTCCTCCTTCCAACATCGCTGCCCTCGCCACCCAACATCCGCACCTCGGCCTTGCACCTCCACGGTCACGGCGGTGCACTCCTCCCTCTCTCAAAACTTCATCACTGACTCAACCCCGTAGCACCGTCGCCGCCAAATCTGACTCAAGGAGCTCCCCCGCATGGAGTTCCTCATCGTAGATCTCTGCTTGTGGGCGTGTGGCTTGCAGTCTTCCATGATCACAGTCGCCTCCCAACGCTGGCGTACTACTCTGCAGACCCCCTCACAAGAGGTGTCCAATCTTCGTAGCGCACAACATATATTTGGGCGGTTCATGTGATGGATGCGTTCAACTCGTGATACACTCATTTTCCATCATGAATTACTATTGATATTTGTGTTGATCATGTCCATTATCCATTACTATCATACAATTCTTATGCCTTTTCTCTCTGAATATGCAAGGTACATCAGTTAGAGGGAAATATCTGGAAATTGGAAATCTGGACTAGGAAACCGAGAAAAAGGCAAAAAATCTGTCACACCCTATTTTCACCTTACTTTTAGTGTAGTTCAAAAATATGAGTTTATTAAAACTTTTCAAAAACCAATGCTGGGAGTGCTGTGGTTGTCAATGTATGCTTGTATGGTTGATTGTGTAATATCAAAACCATATTTTCATAACCTAAAAATTCTCAAAATCCTTTTCTTATTTGTGACTTTATCAAAACCCTGCTTTGGGTTGCACTACAAGTCCTTGGCACCTAGGGAGTGCTTTCACCCAACGATGGTGATCTGATTTTAAAACTATTATAGCTCACCAAAACCATAAAATAATTATTTTATGAATTATTTTCCTATTTTATTTGCATGTCCATCTGTGGGGCCAGAAATGATATTCCTATATGGAAAAATACTTTTCTTCCTTTGAAAAATCTGAGAAAAATTGGAGATACTCACAGGACATATATTTTCCATACATAAGATTTTAAAACCCTATTTATATTCAAAATATTTGAGTAAATCCTTGAAAACCTATTCTGTCTATTTTGATCTTTTGAAATATTTCCTATTTCCAATAAAATCCCATAAAATTCCAGCAACCTTTCCAAGCTATATTTAGTGGCCACACCAAGTTTCACCTCATTCCAAGGTGGTTTGATTCACTAAATAATTCCAAAACCCTTTCTATCCAGAACCAAGTTGAAACATCTCTACATTGCAAAGTTAATCCAAATGGGTTGAAACTTTGCAGGAGTGTTCAACCCCCAAATTGAGAGGTCTCTACCAAAAATGGGATTTGCAGGAGGTAATCTACCCACATTTCCTTTGGAACGGACAAAACTGCCATTTGGGGGGGTGATTTCTAGTTTGCATTGGCAAACTCATCTAATGAGGCTCAAATTTGGTGAAGTATCTTATTTCGTCATCAAACTAAATCTTGTTAACTCTCACCACCAGTGGTGAGGTGTTTCTACCCCCAAACACGTGTCGAACACCTACTGCCATAATAGCAAAACAACTCCTACCCCACTCAACACTTAAGCTCTTCCCTCCAAACTCCTTGACCAAGTAGCCAGCACCACTCCCCAATTGCAGGAGAGTGGCCCCTCTTTGAATCCAAGCAGAAGGCCCCAAAATCCCCATTCTAACTTCTGGTCTAGCACTGGCATCTCCTATTTCCTCTCCTCCCGTGGGCACCAGTGAGCCCCTCGGCTCCCAAATGGCTAGGCATGACCAATGCAAGCCCCGGGACAGCCCAGACAAGGCCATAGCGCCCCAGAGCGCGCCAGCAGCCGTGGCATGCCAAAAATGCATTATGGGCACGCTCCTGGGCACATCCGAAGCTAAGGTGGCCAGTCCAGCCAGTTCGAGCCTCCCCCTGTTGCCATTTCGAGTCCCCAACCGTCGGGCAGCCCCAGGGGCCCTCCTCCCTCGTTGTGTCGACCGGAGAGACGCGTGCCCACATGGCTAGATCAACCAAAAGACTATGGCCACGCGTGCTTGCCCCTCCTTGATTTCGCTCCCTCTCATTGGGTCACACAGATCCTAAACCACGTCTGCATACCATGGTTTCGAGTAGCGGTTAAACCACTGGCACCACCGACTCAGTACACCGTCGGGAGCCTATAAATAGGGCCTCCCCCTTGCTCCAGCACCGCCATCCCACCTCTCCAGAGCCTGAATTCCACCCCTAGCCTCTCCATTTGAGCACAGCGAGCTCCTGTGCTCGAGATCGACTAAGGCCCCACCCCTTCGGAGCTTCTTTCACCTCCTACAGGTTCCTAGCAACCTCATGGAGCTTCTCCATAATATCTCCGAGCTTATCCACACCCGTAGCACACAATCCATCTATTTTCTGAAACCGCTCCGCCATAGCTCCTCATCACCGGTGAAGCAAGGCCTCCCCGTCGACCTCTGGACCATCAGCAGGTAGGCGATGACAGGCCGGTTCCATTGCTGCCCTTGGTTGGGATCCAGCCGTCGGTAGCATCGCCTGCGAGTCTCCCTCGTCTCTGTCCCGAGGAGGAAGATGAGCCCGACATGTGGGGCTCACCTGTCGGTGGCTCCTGTCTCCCCCTCTCTCTCCTCTCTTCCACTCACCGCAGGGGCGCGCGCGTCAGGTTTGAACCTGGCCACGTGCGCGCCTGGGCTGGCTGGCTGGCTGGCTTGCTGGGCCGGCCCAAGCCACAGGTTGAGCCAGGCGTGAGCCCCAGCCCCTTATCTTTTTCTGTTAAATCTGTTTTGATAGATTTTTATAAAAATAATTAGTCAATATATTTTATTATTCTTCCACCATAATTCTTCTAAAAATGATTAGTATTTAAGAGAACCTTGTCAACAATTTTTTAGACAACCTTTCTATTTTATAATAATTAAAAAGGTTATTTGGAGTAGTTTTGCTTGTGTTAAAATGATTTTAAAAATAATCCTTTCACTAAAACCAGAGACAAATATTTTGAAAATAACAATATGGATTTATTAGAATTAAACAACATTTTTAAAGTGATTCTGTGATCTATTTTTGAGTGAGCTACTTATTTCTTTTTTATTTATTACGACGATAGAAACCACGTTTGATGAAGGAGTTGGACTTGAAGACCCCGGATACTTAGCAGATCAAGGCAAGCATCCCTTTGACCATGTTTGAGCATATGGTATATTGCATGCTTGTAGAGCAAATATTCCCGTTGCATGTGATCATAAAATATTCGGTAAATCATTGAAGTGATGTTACCGATGGCTCTACCGAAGCACTTGCATTTTGAGCATGATCCTACCACCAATGAGGGTCACGCTAATATCATGTTGACATGTAGAGCTAAGCATGGTAGAAGCATGAGCATGATGATGGTATAAATCAAAGAATTATGAAAACCCCGTCGGGTGACACTAATGCCCGAGGGTGATGATGAGTTAGGTGGTTACTTTTGGAGAAGTGACGCACCGGGTATTTTGGTGTGAGTGGTTTCGGAAATGGGAATAGATTTATGAATTGTCGATCGTCCCAACCTTATATGTGCGACCAAGTTACCCCTTTATGGGACGGGGCCTTGTTGATTACTCTAGTCAATGCTAGCAAAGATCCACATTACTGGTGGCGGGAGTGATGTGTGGTCACTCTCGTGACGGGGTCGAGCCAGGTAGGGCGACTATGCCGTTTTTACTTGTTCCGGGCACACCGTTGGTCCCCGCATGGATGATACTATGTAGAGTTGGTGCTCGTAAGACGTACATCACGTGGGCTGGGTACCAATCGAGTGGACTTCTTTGTCTAATATCATCATGGTAAATGCATTGATCGGGTCATTACCTCGGGTATGTTATATACCAGAAGTCGTGGATGACACGAAAGTATCCTGGATCTCGTGGGTACAACGTAAAACCTCTCTAGAGTGTCAAACTATTCGAATAGCCTTGTCCACGGTCAATAACAGTTGGGTGGTGCTGCTTAAACTACGTCCAGTCGTTTTCGCATAAACAAAGTGTGTGTGTGTGTATAATGGTGTTATTTGAGTAAGAGTTGATATGACCAAGTTTGGTGACTTGGCATATCGGATGAACCCGAAGTGTTCAGCCCTTCACAGATATATTGATATCTGTAACCTGTTCTTCTAAATACCATCTAGCTTATGTTGCACATCCATGAGCATGTTTATTTATAGTTAAGCTGTTACCCACCAATACTGCATGCTACTTGTTATTCCATCAAATGCATTGTTCATATCATGGGCTGTTTGCGAGTACATTCAAAGTACTTATTGGCTTGCCACTGGTTATATTATTGACCAAACATGGAAGGACCTGAGTTTGGAGAAGAGTACGTCTTCGGAGACGCCCTGCGAACTAGGACGCTTCCCAGTCAGAATGCCTGTTGGTGAACGCTGATGGCATGGGCACCCATTTGGCCATAGATTTCCGCTACTAGTTGTATCAGTGTGATTTGGCCTTGTAGGCCCTACCTTATGAACTTGACCTTATCGGTCATGTGTTGTAATAATTTGATACTTGGATGTAAGACTCTTAATATTCAGCATCTCTGTGTTCGGTGAGCATTGATCTCTGGGATCACTGAGCATGTTCATTCGGTGATCTCGACTCGTAAGTCGGGGTCCCCACAAAATCAAATTGCTCCAAATGTCCTGAAACTTTAAGGAGAATTGTTTTGGAATATTTAATAATTTTTGGGCCAAAAATATACAGGAGAGGGGCCACTAGCTGGGCACAAGCCATCAAGGCGTCCCCTGGTCATGCCGTGGTAGCTTGTGGGTCCCCAACTGGCCCTATGGCGCTCCTATATGGTGTGTTTTACCCTAGAAAAAATAATAAGTTAGCTTTGGGACAAAGCACCGTCGTCTCGAGGCGGAATCTGGGGCAGATGCCCTTTTGCGTTGTGGCACATAGATTCTGTTGGGGGAATTCCCCTTAGGGAAGGGGGAGATCGTAGCCATAGTCATCACCAACACTTCCTCCTTTGTGGGAGGACCAATCTTCATCAAAATCTTCACCAGCACCATCTCATCTCCAACCCTAGTTCATCATGTGTATTCAATTTTTTCCCAAAACCTCAGATTGGTACGTGCGGGTTGGTAGTAGTGTTGATTACATCTTGTAGTTGATGCTTGTTCAATTACTTGGTGGAAGACGTTATGTTCAGATCCTTAATTATTATTATTGCACCTCTAATCTTGAACTTGATGTTGTGTGAGTAGTAATTATTATTCCTGAGGACATGGGAGAAATCTATTTATAAGTAATCATGTAAAGCTTGTATTTGTTCAATATTTTTATCATATGGATGTTGTTACTCCTCTTAGTGGTATCATGTGAACATCGACTACATGAAACTTCACCATGTTATGGGCCTAAAGGAATTCATTGTGGAGTAACAAATGGATGATGGATTGCTAGAGTGACAGAAGCTTAAACCCCAGTTTATGCGTTGCTTCATAAGGGGCCGACTTGGATCCACATGTTTCATGCTATGGTTATATTATTCTTAATTATTCTTTCATAGTTGAGGATGCTTGTGAGAGGAGGTAATCATAAGTAGGTTTTGAGTTCAAGGAAAATGAGCACCTTAGAACTGGTCCATCCACATATCAAATCCTCAAAGTAGCGAACGCAGATCAACTTAATATGATGAACATGTCTAGATAAAAATTCACATGCATCCTTGGGAGCGCTTGATTTATATATGAGAACTTCCAAGCCGATCCTTTGCTATAAACGGAATAGGCTACCTTGCTGCACCTTTTATACTATTGTTACTTGTCACTTGTTATGAATTATGTTGCTACAAAACTATCTACGAGTGCTACTTACAACACTTGCAGAGAATTCCTTGCTGAAAACTACTTATCATTTTGTTCTGCTCCTTGTTGGACTCGACACTATTACTTATTGAAAGGACTACTATTGAACCCCTATACTTGTGGGTCATCAAGACTCTTTTCTAGCGTCGTTTCTAGGGACTGAAGTGCCTTTGGTAAGTTGAAATTGGTAAGGAAACATTTTCGGTACTTGCTGAAATTTACTGTTGCTTATTACTATGAACAGTTACCCTTTGAGTGGCTTGTTCGGGGCATCTTCGCCTCGGACAGAAGTTGAGGAAATTGTTCATCAACCTTCTGAGGCTACTTAAAGTATTTATTACGAGATTCCTTCAAGTATGGTAGAAAAACTGCCCGCTAATCCTTATAATGTTTCAACTCATCCAAATTAACAATTGATATATGTCGATGAGATTTGTGGATTGTTCAAGCTTTCATGTTTACCACGAGATAAAGTGAGGAAGAAAAATTTCCCTTTATCTTTGGAGGGAAAATCTCTAATGTGGTACAGGCTATTGCATGATATTGGATCATGGGATTGGAATCGCTTGAAGCTAGAATTTCATCAGAAGTTTTCTCCTATGGATCTAATCCCTAATGATCAGGATTTTATTTATAATTGTTGGCCTCCTGAAGGAGAAAGAATCTCTCAAGCTTGGGGGAGCCTTAAATGTATGATGCACACATGCCCCAACCATGACCTCTCAAAGGAATAGATTATACATAATTTCTACGCTCGACTTTCTCAAGATGATCAAACATTACTTGATGCTTGTGCTATCGGTTCCTATATGAAGTAGACTATTGAATTCACCTGGCATCTTCTATAAAATATTAAATGCACCAATGAAGATTGGGAACTCGATGAAGGTAAAGAGTCATGTATAAAGCTTAGTTTTGATTGTGCAAAACCTTTTATAGAATTAAGAAGGAAGAAATTATTGTTAACCATGGTGATCCAATTGATCCTATTGCTTATATTGAGGAACGTCCTTTCCATGTTAGAATTCGAAAACACACTAAAGCGACAACAGTGGTTAATAAGAGTTGTGTTAGAACACCTATACCTTTTGAACAAATAATTATTGAGCGTAATGTAGGTATATTTAAAGATCTCCTTGTTGATAATATTGATGGGAAGGTAATTTACCTCTTTGATGAAGCTGCTAGAATTGTACAATCTGTTAGAAACAAACGAGATGAACTAGATAAAAATAAACCGGTGGAAGGAACACATGTCATCTCAGTTAAAATTGGAGCTCATTGTTATCATGGTTTGTCTGATATTGGTGCTAGTATTAGTGATATACCCTTCAAATTATATAAAGGAATTATTCTTGATATAGCACCCTCTGTAATTGAAGATATTGATGTCACTATTAGGCTTGCAATCCGTGATACTATTTTGCCACTCGGGATTGTTAGGGATTTTGAAGTCTCATGCGGAAAGGTCAAGTACCCCACTGATCTCTTAGTAGTTGGGTCGGAACAAATTAAATTTTGTCCCATCATATTTGGTAGACCATTCTTGAATTAGGTTAATGCTGAAATTAATTTTGCTACTGAGAAGGTTAAAGTGAGCCTTGGTGATATTCCTGATGAGTTTAACTTCTTTAAATTTAGAAAGCAGCCACATGAAAAATAATTTCCTAGTAAGGATGAAATATATAGTCTTGCTTCTATTGATGTACCTCCGTCCGATCCACTAGAGCAATATTTGTTAGACCATGAGAATGATATCATTTGAGTGAAAGGAATCAAATACATAGGATACTCCTTGATCAACAACCTATCCTTCAACATAGTTTGCCAGTTGAAATATTAGGTGATCCTCCTCCACCCAAGGGAGATCTTGCATTTGAGCTCATGGCTTTACCTGATACTATGAAATATTCTTATCTTGATGACAAGAAGATATATCATTTTATTACTAGTGCTAACCTCTCAGAACATGAAGAAAGGAGATTACTCAAAACTTTAAACAAGCACAGGATTGCTACTCGATATACTATTGATGATCAAAAAGGCATAATGCCCACTCTCTGCCAGCACAAGATTAATATGGAACCTGATGCAAAACCAGTTGTTGATCATCAACGTCGTCTCAACCCTAAAATTAAATTGGTGGTAAGAGCTGGAATACTAAAACTTCTGGAAGCAGGTATAATCTATCCTATTGCTGATAGTAGATGGGTCAGTCTTGTTCATTGTGTTCCTAAGAAAGGAGGTATAACTGTTGTTCCTAATGATAAAAATTAAGTTATTCCACAACGGATAGTAACTAGTTATAGGATGGTAATTAATTTTGGGAAATTGAATAAGGCTACTAGAATAGATCATTACCCCTTGCCTTTTATTGATCAAATGTTAGAAAGATTATCTAAGCAGACACACTTTTGATTTCTTGATGGTTATTTTGGATTCTCTCAAATACCTGTGCCAAAAGAGGACCAAGAAAAACTACCTTTGCTTGCCCCTTTGGAACTTATGATTATAGGCGTATGCCTTTTGGTCTATGCAATGCACCCTCTACCTTTCAAAGATGTATGACTGCTATATTCTCCGATTTTTTTGAAAACATTGTTCCGTTTATGGTCTTCATGGATGACTGCTACCTTTTGGTCTTCATGGATGATTTTTATGTTTATGGGACTACCTTTTATGATTGCTTGAGCAATCTTGATTGAGTTTGTAGAGATGTGAATAAACTAATATTGTCCTTAATTGGAAGAAGTGCCACTTTATGGTGAATGAAGTTATAGTGCTTGGCCATAAAACTTTTCATCATGGTGTTGAGGTGGATAAGGCCAAAGTTCATGCAATAGAGAAAATGCCTTGCCCAAGATATATCAGAGGTATAAGAAGTTTGCTTCGTCATGCTAGTTTCTATAGGCGTTTCATTAAATATTTCTCAAAGATTTCTAGGGTATTAACTAATATTCTCCAAATAGATTTTCTTTTTGTTTTTGATGATGATTGTGTACAAGCCTTTGAAATACTTAAGAAAGCCTTAATTTCTGCACCTATTGTTCAACCACCTAATTGGAACCTACACTTCGAAATTATGTGTGATGCTAGTGATTATACTTTAGGTGCTATTCTAGGGAAAAGAGTAGAGAAGAAACTGAATGTCATTCATTATGTGTAACGTCCAAGATGCGACACTTTCCATATTCGGGGACGAGGCCTTAGTATGGAAAGAGGCGCATCTTAGCATTTCGCATGTACAGAAATCATTGCAATACATACATGAAGAGATGAGTATATAGAATGGCTTACGCTCGCAACAAGTTAAGTTAGAAGTCACTCAATAATTTATTTCATGTCATCCGTAACACGGGGTCCGACTGCGGACTAGATAAACGATAAAACGGCAATGATCTGTCTCGTTAGCCTAGGAGACGAGCAAGATCCTCTAATCGTCGGGGTACAACACATACATGCGGCCAGTGCCTTCATCAAATTCCTACTAAAGCGGCGTAGCATCAAACACCTCTAGATCTGCGGTACCTGGACGTGTGGTGTTGTAGTAATCCGTGAGCCACAAGGACTCAGCAATCTTGCAACCATGATACCGGAACTAATCAAGTTATTGGATATGGAAGGTTTAGTACTTAGGTTGCAGGAGAACTAAGCATATATGGTGCCTAACTTATGAGAACATAAGGTAAAGTGAGTGGTCGACTCATGACGGAAGTGAACTACATAATGACCACTAAGTAATCGTGAACACTTACTTACGTCAGTCATAACTTCACCGTGTCCTCAGTCGGAGAAGGAGCTCATGAAAGAGACAGTCATGGTTACGCACATAATTGGCATATTTTAATTAAGTTTACTTCAAGTTATCTAGAACCGGATGTTAAACATAGTTTCCAAGTTGCCACATAACCGTGTGACGACTTTCCGAAAGATATTAACCTTGCAGGGGTGCTCTAACTAGTCCATCACAAACTACCACAAGATCCATAGGAAGCCTCGACCACAGGAAAGACATGATGTCCTCAGATTCCTTAGTGGAAAATCTCAACCGTGAGATATCCCAAAGTCTCCTCGAAATCCCGATGCACAAGACATTTACTGAAAGTAAGACAATTCCATCGAGACCACCCGGCAGGCTAGATCCTAATTGGAGCCGTGTGTATCTCTTCTCAAAGCACTACTAGATCAGCTAGATGTCGGGTTGGCTGAAACCACGTGTGACTAGGGGGCGCCGAACATCGCTTGGTTTCTACACACACTCATGCGGAGCATTGGCCCAGGTTGTTGATTAACTATCCATGGGGTAGCTATTCCCTATGCATTTTTATTAAGTTGTTTAACAAATTTAGTATCAATCTTGGAGCTTGCCGGAAGAGCCTTAGCTCAAAGCAAATTATCACGGGGGTCCCCATAACAACTTCAAGCGTATTAGGAGCGCTCAATATGGAACATAACACTAGTAACCGAAACTAGGGCGGCAAAAGCGGAAGAAAACACCCAGCAAAAGGGCAAGCCTTCCACCTTTTACCAAGTATATAGGTGCATTAAATTAAATAATGGTAATAAGATGATATTGAAAAGCCCATGTAAACACAAGGATCAGCCTGCACCTGTAACTAGCAATGATATAAGAGGGTTGAGCAAGCGCTATCTTAGCCTATCAATATTTGCTAGGTTGTAGAGGGGTCAGAGGATTTTCATGGCAATATTTGGAGGCTATATGTTCAGGTGGTATTCAGCGATAAATAGCAATGGAAACGATTCAACTAAGCACAACGAAATTAGTAACGATATCAAGGTCACGGTCATCTTGCATGTTGGTTCTTCTGACGGGTACAACTCTTGCTCGACAGGGACGTACTCAACATGATCCTCTCACTCGACCTCTGGTCCCCATTCTACCCAAATAAAAATACATGTCCAATGAACACACGACAAGGTGCAATGCGACGAACAACACTATGCATGAGTGTGGTTATGAAAGGAGCATTGCAATGCTAACTAGTCATGTTTCTCATGCATTTATTAAGTTGTTAGCATTCTGGATATAATCTTAAGTTAATTAATTTGGACATGTCGGAACAAGGCATTAATGGATTCATCATGAGAAAATGGTGCAAAAACATATAAAGAACGTCGGAAACCGAGCTACGGAACTCCCAGAATTTACAAAATAAGAAACAGAAGGCAACAATGACTAAACAACATTTGAGAGGGAGGTATGGGAATTTCATTGGCACTCCAAGTATGCCAATGTTCAGGTCACAAAATTCTAGGTTAAATGGACCTAAAATACATGCAAAACAACTAAGCACAACTCACGCAAAGCATAAAACAAAACAACAACCAATCTGTCCACAAACACCAATATACCACTTTGCTCATGTAAAAACTAGTAGCTACAGCCACTAACAAGTTCAACCAAGGCATGAATATGAAGCTATCAAAGAGCACAACAAACTATAACTAACAGTAACATTGATAGGAAATATTACACATTAGGACTCAGTGAAAATCTTACTTTGCACTACCAGTTTTTAATCTAGTGACATGTTAGCAGCAATAAAAATCTATTCTACACCAAGTTACATTGCATGAAATTTAGCAGGGTTGTAGAGGGAAACTACTACTATAAAGCAATAACACTAAGCATCAGCTGAAACTGCACAGATCACTTGGTAGCATCCCCTAAACATGGCATGAAAATAACATCACACTCACAGACTTAGTCAAATTTCACTAAGAGAATTACAACAGTTTATAACATCATAGCATATTTGGTAATGCGAAGGACAATGAACACAACGATTCATGGCACTGGAACAAACACAAAAGAACAACATCTGCATGGGAATCATCAACACAACATGGGAAGAAAATAATAGATTCTAACACTTAGAAATATTTGAGCCTCTAAAACATCAATATTTTCTTAGAATGTTTGCAGCAAGAAACCCACTAGACCAGAAGATTATTATGACAAAGAAAATTACCAGGGCCTACTATACTCAAAACTCTACCACATTCATGTTGACCATCTCATCAAATAGCACAAGGATTAATTCATGCAAAAATAATAAAATGTCATCTTACACAAAGTAACATTTTCACAAATTTGCTCCAATGTCAAATCTAATGGCACCATTGGAATCGTTGGATTTTTCTACCCCAAATCCATATATCACACTCATATACACAAAACCATTTGCCCAAAATTACCCAACAAGTTATAAGTCAGAACTTGCCATTTTAGGCAGCTACCAGAACTGGCATGTCCAGGTTTGGACATTTCCTAATTTGGAAAGAATCTAAATTAAAATAAAACACAAAAAATCATCAAAACAAAAAATAAAATAAAAAATACCAGGCCCGCGTGGCATAGGAACTAGGGGCCCTTAGGGGATGACATGTGGGCCCATGGGCCACTGCCAATGCCCTGCACACAACAAGGGGACAAAAATATGGGCGGTTTTAATGTGACGCGCGGAAGGGGGGGGTCGAACCCACGACCTGCTGCTCGCAAGATAGGTGTGCAACCACTCTGCTAGGGCACACGGACTTGATGGAAGAGGGGATCGGCTCCTCTTGGATCTACTGCACCCGTTCTTGTGGTCACCTACATGCAAGCGCGCGCGACTGCGAGGCGCTCGATATCGAGGTAGTCCTTGGCTCGAGCATCGCGGCAATGGCGGCAACGGTACTATGACAGACACCGAGGCGATGCACGGCGCAACTATGATGATAGGGTGGACCTGAGGTGGCAATGTGGAGCGTGGCTGCGATGATAGCCTAGTTGCTGGAATTTTTGTCAATTTTTGGGCCAGCCAATATATAATTTCAGAAAATTCCTAATAAATCCTAGAGGCCCACGCAGCCCATTTGTGCAAGCCAAGAGGTGGAAATGTTTAGTCCCACATTGCTAGTTTAGTGGGAGTTGGACCTCCTTATAAGGGAGGATGTTTCTACACATGTATGAGCTTGAGAACAAGAGAGACATACACGCGCGCTCCTCCTCCTCCGCTGCCCGCCTCACCTCGTCACGACGTGGGTTACGGGAATGATACGAGGCGAACTAAATTTTTTCCATGTGCACATGTGTTTTGTCGTCTCATCTCTATATTGCATGCCTTGTTTCATATTTATTATTATGGTCATATTTTTCCTACCTTTTCTTTCAATAAAATCCAATGGTAAATTGCTCATATTTCCAACAATCCAAAAACCGTATTATAGGCAATTTACCCCGAGTGGTTTCGTTGCTTCCATGAGACCTCGTATATTTGAGGGTGTCCACTATAAGAGATGGCGTGAGAGCTGTTCTATAGTTTCAAACCATGAGCTGCTATGACGCCACTCTTGGCAAACCTGAAGGTGATCATGATGCTCAACAAGAGCTAGCTTTTTAGAAAATGGATACCTTATTTAAGGCTGCTCTCTTGAGCGTTCTTGGTGAGAACATAGTTGATGCTTATGGATCAATTGATAATGGAAAAGATATGTGGGATGCTCTCGAGGCCAAGTTTGGGGTATGGGATGCTCACACTGAGTTGTACATCATGTAACAATTCTATGACTACAGGATGAATGAAGAGCGCTCCGTGGTTGAGAAAGCTCTCAAGATACAGTCATTATGCAAAAGAACTTGAGCACTTCAATTGCATGCTACCAGACAAGTTTGTTGCCGGAGGCATGATCACTAAACTTCCTCCTTAGTGGAGGAACTTTGCTACCTTACTAAAGGATAAGAGATAGGAGTTTTCCGTTTCGGATCTCATAGGTACTCTTGCTGTGGAAGAAAAGGCGAGAGCAAAAGACACACGTGCTTGAGGCATTGAGGGAGGTTCTAGTGCCAATCTGGTACAGAAGAAAAACTTCCAGCCCCACAATTTCGAGAACAAGGGCAAGTTTGATGGTAAAGCAAAGTTCGATGGGAAGAACAAGGCTGTACAACACACCAACTTCAAGAAGAAGAATGACAAGAAGAAAGGTGTTGGTCATGTGTGCGGAGATCCTGATCATTGGGCACCTAACTGCCCTAACCGTTATGACAAGCGTCAACATGGGAAAGGCGGCAAGTCCGCTAATGTTGTCATTGGTGACACTGATGTCGAGGATGTTGGGTATGGTATATTTCCCACAATCCTTTCAGTATGTCATTTTCCCGATTGATTGATTGACACGGGTGCTAATGTGCATGTATGCGGTGATATTTCCGTGTTTTTGTCTTATCAGTCCACATGGACTTCCACCGTGCTGATGGGCAACAGTTCAAGTGCTTCTGTTCGTGGTGTTGAAACGGTCGATCTGAATTTTACTTCGGGGAAGGTCATGCGGCTGAAGAACGTGCATTATGTCCCCTCTGTGAATAATTTTTTTGTTAGCGGATCACTTTTATGTAGTGATGGCTACAAGCTTGTCTTTGATTCGAATGAATTTGTAATATCCATGTAAGGAACTTTTGTTGCTAAAGGCTATGAGTCAGGAGGCCTGTTCCGTTTATCCTTGGCAGATGTTTGCAATAAAGTTGTTAGTCATGTTTACAACAATAGTGAATCAAATGTGTGGCATTCATGTGTCTATCATGTTAATTTTGGTTGCATGTCGCGACTATCCAAATTGAACTTAATCCCTAGCTTCACCACCGTTAAGGGATCTAAGTGTCAAGTTTGTGTGCAAGCCAAGCAACCTCGTAAGTCTCATACGACTGCTGAAACGAGAAATCTTGCACCACTAGAGCTCATACATTCAGATATATGTGAAATGAATGGTATTTTGACAAAAGGTGGAAAGAAATATTTCATGATGTTACTTGATGACTCCAATAGATACTGCCAAGTGTATCTTCTGAAATCTAAGGATGAGGCTTTGAGTTTTTTAAGATCTATAAAGCTGAAGCAAAAAACCAACTTGATCGAAAGATCAAGAGGCTTAGGTCCGATCGTGGTGGAGAGTATTTCTCAAATGAATTTGATTCCTTCTATGTGGAACATGGTATAATCCATGAGAGGACGCCTCCCTATTCACCTCAGCCAAATGGGGTAGCCGAAAGAAAGAACCGTACTCTAATTGATTTGGTTAACGCCATGTTAGACACATCGGGTCTCTCCAAGGTATGGTGGGGGAAGGCGATATTGACTTCATGTCATGTCCTAAACTGAGTACCCATAAAGAACAAAGAGATAACTCCATTCGAGGGATGGGAAAAGAAAAGGTCAAAACTCTCTTATCGACGAAACTGGGGTTGTTTGGTGAAAGTCAATGTGCCAATCCCAAAGAAGCGCAAGCTAGGACCAAAAACCGTGGATTGTGTTTTCCTGGGATATGCTTTTCATAGCATTGGATATAGATTCTTGGTTGTAAAATCTGAGGTATCTCACATGCATGTCGGTACAATCATGGAGTCGAATGATGTGACTTTCTTTGAAGATATCTTTCCCATGAAGGAAATAGCTACCTCATCTAATCAGGAGATGCCTAATTCATCAAACCATGAATTAGTTACAATTACTAAACCTATCATTTCGATGGGACACTTTGAAAATACTGTCGAGGAGAACAATGAAGTTCCTACCAAGAGCAAGAGACAGAGGACTACAAAGTCCTTTGGTGATGATTTTCTTGTGTATCTCATAGATGACACTCCAAGTTCTATTTCAGAGGCCTATGCATCTAAAGATGGTGACTACTGGAAGGAAGCAATCCATAGTGAGATGTATTCCATCTTGGCAAATGAAACTTGGGAGATCACTGATCGTCCTTATGGGTGCAAACCGATAGGATGCAAATGGGTATCCAAGAAGAAGCTTAGGCCTGATGGTATTATCGAGAAGTACAAGGCACGGCTCGTGGCTAAGGGTTATACACAAAAGGAAGGTGAAGACTTCTTTGATACTTACTTACCCGTGGCTCGACTGACCACTATTCGAGTACTACTTTCACTAGCCACCTCACATGGTTTTCTCGTTCATCAAATGGATGTTAAGAGTGCTTTCCTAAATGGAGAGTTGGATGAGAAAATTTACATGGAACAACCAGATGGATTTGTAGTAGATGGTCAGGAAGGAAAAGTGTGCAAGTTGCTAAAGTCTTTATATGGACTTAAGAAAGCACCCAAGCAGTGGCATGATAAGTTTGAAAGAACTCTAACAACTGCATGCTTTGTTGTAAAATAAGCTGATAAATGTGTGTACTATCGCCATGGTGGGGGCGAGGGAGTTATCGTTTGCTTGTATGGTGATGACATACTGATTTTTGGAACAAATTTGAATGTTATTAAAGAGGTCAAGGATTTCCTATCTCACTGTTTTAAGATAAAGGATTTTGGAGTGGCTGATGTCATTCTGAACATCAAGTTGTTGAGAGACGATGATGGTGGGATTACGTTGCTTCAATCTCACTATGTGGAAAAAACCTTGAGTCGCTTTGGATATAGTGACTGCAAGCCCTCTCCCACACCATATGATGCCAGCGTGCTGCTTTGAAAGAATCGAAGAATTGCTAGAGATCAATTGAAATATTCTCAGATTATTGGCTCGCTTATGTAATTAGCCAGTGCTACAAGACCTGATATCTCTCTTGTTGTTAGCAAACTGAGTCAGTTTGTCTCAAAACCAGGAGATGTGCATTGGAAAGCTCTAGAGAGAGTTTTGCGTTATTTGAAAGGCACCGCAAATTATGGAATTCACTATACTGGACACCCAGAGGTGCTTGAAGGGTATAGTGATTCAAACAGGATCTCTGATGCTGATGAGATAAAGGCCACGAGCGGATATGTATTCACTCATGGAGGTGGCACTGTTTCTTGGAAGTCTTGCAAGCAAACGATCTTAACAAGGTCAACAATGGAAGCATAACTCACATCACTAGATACACCTACGGTCGAAGCAGATTGGCTTCGTTGGCTCTTGAGTGACTTGCTGGTTGTCGAGAAAGCTGTACCGGGTATCCTTATGAACTGCGACAATCAAACTGTGATCACGAAAGTGAGAAGCTCAAAGGATAACATCAAGTCCTAAAGACACGTTCAGAGGAGGTTAAAATTTGTCAGGAAAATGAGAAACTCCGGAGTTATTGCATTGGATTATATCCAAACATCTAAAAATCTGGCAGATCCTTTTACTAATGGTCTATCACGTAATGTGATACATAATGCATCGAGGGAGATGGGTATGAGACCCACAATTTGAGTTGTTCACGGTGGTAACCTATTCTTTGTGATCGGAGATCCCGTGAATTAGATGTGGAAGACAAGCTATTGGTGAACTGAGAGCAAAGTATCATTATCATTGATAATACCACTCCATGAAGATGCAATACTTTCCTAAAATCCATGGCACGTTGATATACATCTTAATATGTTCTATGTGGCTTATTGAAGCAGAGATGTTGTCCTACAGAACATCTTTTGAAGAACATACATATATGAGTCTGATTGTTAACGTCGCAATCTATGAGAGTAGGGTGCTCTCTAGTAAACTCATGAAAGGTCTCGGAGGATGATGTATAAGCTCCACCCGCGGGGAAGTCCCATGGTAGCCTAGTAACGGTCAAGGCTCCGTGTGAAACTAGATTTGCAGAAAACTTGCAGTTCAAGGCCTAGTCCACTGTTCCAGTTGCTTAGTAGTGTAGCATAGAGTTCTAGGTGGAAATTCAACTTAACTGTCTCCAGTGCAGTACCGATATATAAAACAGTGTTTTGGAACCAAAGGCAAATTATGTGTGCCTTTGGGATCTAGTGGGGGATTGATGGAATTTTTGTCTACTTTTGGGCCAGCGCAATATATAATTTCAGAAAATTCCTAATAAATCCTAGAGGCCCACGCAACCCATTTGTGCAAGGCAAGAGGTGGAAATGTTTAGTACCAAATTGTTAGTTTAGTGGGAGTTGGACCTCCTTATAAGGAAGGATGTTTCCACACACGTATGAGCTTGAGAACAAGAGATACATACACACGTGCTCCTCCTCCTCCGCCGCCCGCCTCGCCTCGTCACGACGCGGGTTGCGGGAATGAGCCGAGCCGCAATAAAATTTTCCCACGCACGACTGGTATACGAAAGGTCACTCGGAAGCTAAACGTTTTGCTGGGAACGCTGCACTCTTCGACTCCCGCCTGTTTGTTTCGTCTCCCTCGCTCTCTTCGGCTCCCGTCGCTGGCATCTCGCCTCCTTCTCTTGCGCCTATAAAAGAGAGGTCGCTACTCTCTAGAGAAGATGCATCAGATTTCCTCTCTCCCCTCGTTCCTTTCTCTGTGTTGCTTCTACGTTCTTCCCCATCCCGACTTGCGACATGCATCGTAGGTCGGGACAGTAGGCCTCTAAAACTCCGTTTCTTCGAGTCCTGTATGGGAGAAGGGCGATAAGGTTTTTGGGGAGCGCTCAGCGCGACTACTAGCTTCCATCAAGGACACCGATGATCTCTTCCCGGATGACGACTTCTTCCCTGACATCGACCACCTCTTTGGTTAAATGGCAAACGACAACGCCAACACCAACGCTACTGCTGCTGCAACCCAGTACGTGCCCATGCTCCTTTTCTTTGAGTTTCTGCCGCAACTATTTGCTCTAGTTTCACTTCTAGATATGTTTCATTTCGCTCATCCTTTCATATGATGCCTTGTGTATATAGAATGGTTATACATATGTTATTTTCTAGATCATATGTGCACATGTATTGTGTCGTCTCATCTCTATATTGCATGTCTTGTTTCATCTTTATAACGATGGTCATATTTTTCCTACCTTTTCTTTCAATAAAATCCTATGGTAAATTGCTCATATTTCCAACGCCAGCTGCTCACTGAGGGGTCTTGGGACGAAGACGTGGTTGGGGGTGATGGAGAAGGCCGCGACGCTTGGGGCACACGGAGCCCGACAGAGACGACAACCCGAAGACGACAATGAGGAACTTCTTGGCCAGCTAGTGTCGTGAATTGAACGCGGGCGGCATCGAGGACTCCCTGGACATCTCAGAAGGAGGAGGGGAAGCCCCCGAAGGCGTTACCGGTGATGGAGAAGGTCGGATCTATAGCTATCCTTCTGAATCTTCTCTAAACCCTCTCTCTCTCTCTCTCTCTCTCTCTCTCGCTCACATCAGAGGCAATCAGAGGGGAAAGGTGGAAGGAGAAAAGATGGAGGTGGAGCAAGGGATAAGGGGAACCCTAGGGAGAGATACAGGGCTACTTTATAGGAGGAGGAGCATGCAGTGGGCTCTGCCCTCGTGGCGATGGCTGCGTCCTTTTTACCGCGAGCGCGGAGGAGGAGGAAGAAAGTGGGGCCAACACCTGCATCCGCGGTGGAATCACCACGTGAGCGGGCAATGAGAGGGAAGCTAGGGTACTGCGGCTTTCACTCGGCATAGGGAGGTAAGGCCCAGCTGGGTTGGGCTGCTGCTGCTCTACCGCTTCCGAAAAAAGAAACTCAAGCTTCACTTTAAATAAAATAGCAGCACCTCAAAAGAAATAATAATAGGGGTTTGATAGAAACGAGAGAAAGAAAAAATAGATTGGTAGTGTGAAAAAGGATCTCTAATTAATAAAAATGTTTTGGAAATTTTAGAGCTAAAAATTAAATCTCCCAAAGTAATACTATAGGAATTGATTTTTGCAAAAGACTCAAAAGGGAATATCACGCATGGACGAGAGTTAATTTTAAAATGACCTACAAAATATTGAAAACTATAGAACATTTTTAATAACTGGTTAGAGCAAGTAAAAAATCACACATCCCTATTATTGGGATTAAAAGGGTTTTTGACAAGTTTGTCAAAAGGGGGATTTTGGAGGGGGGGGGGTCCACACCAGACTCACTTGCAAGCACACCAAACCACACAACACCAATCATCATATCACTTCCACAAAGCATGTTGCAACACATGAAATGATGGTATGATGCCATGATGCAAATGACATGGAGCAAAATTCATTATAACTCAACCACCAAGTGGTATACTTGGAAGGTTCATACATGGCATAACTTACAAATAAGGCAAGGGGATGCACTTGGGCGGTTACAACTCTCCCACACTACAAGAGGATCTCGACCCGAAATCTAGGATTGAAAGAACTCAGGATACTCAGAACGGAGAAGGTCCTCGTGTTCCCAAGTGGCTTCTTTGTAGGAATGGTCTGACCATTTAACATTGTGGAATTCATAGACTTCTTGCAAGTCTTGCACTCGTTCTCTTCGAGAATGGCAACTGGATGCTCATGGTAGGAAAGGTAGGGATAAGGATCAATGTCTTGGAAGTCAAATGTGCGCTCAGGAGTCTTGAAGCACCTCTCAAGCTGAGAGACGTGAAACACATCATGCACATTTGAGAAATTGGGTGGAAGCTCTAGCTGATAAGCAAGGTCACTTCTTTTGCCAACAGTCTTGAAAGGACCGACAAAGCATGGAACAAGCTTTCCTTTGATGCCAAAGCAAGGAGAGCCCTTCACGGGAGACACTTTGAGATACGCAAAATCATCGATGTGAAAAGTCATGTCACGATGCTTGCTATCATAATGGCTCTTTTGACGGGACTGAGAGGCTTTGAGATTATCACGAATGACACGACAGATTTATACTACTCCAGTGATCAATTCACTACCAAGAATCTAACGCTCAATAGTCTTTTACCAATTGAGCGGCGTACGACACTTCTTGCCATATAGAATCTGAAAAGGGGCCTTCCGTGAACTTGGTTGATAACTGTTGTTGTGTGAGAACTCGGCAAACGGGAGGCAGTCTTCCCACTTCATAACACAAGAAACCACACAAGCTCTGAGCACATCTTCAAGGATTTGATTGACTCTCTCCACATGACCACTAGTCTGAGCATGGAACGCAGTAATCAAATGGAACTTCGGGCCCATTGCAGTCTGAAAGGAATCCCAGAATTTGGAACTCAATATGCTTCCACGATCTGAAGAAATGAGCATAGGAATACCATGCAAAGAAACTATCCTTGAAGTGTACAACTTTGCCACCTGAGCTACCGACATCGATTATTTGACCGGAAGAAAATAAGAAACTTTAGTCAACTTGTCGTTGACCACAAAGATGGCATCGTTGCCCCTATCGGGCTTAGGAAACTCGGTTATGAAATCCATCTCCACATGATCGAGTTTCCACTCGGGTATAGGAAAAGGATGAAGAAGACCTACTGGACGTTGCTATTCCACCTTCACTCTACGACACACATCACACTCGTTCATTCGTGTCCACCAGAAGGTTTGCTTTAGATCCTGATACATCTTAGAGCTTCCTGGATGTATCGAGAGAAGGGAATTGTGGGCTTCATCCATGACAAATTTCCTGAGCTCTCCTTTTGGAAGTACAAGGCGATCCTTGAAGAACAAAGTATCTCTGTCATCCACACGGAAGCACTTATACTTTGGAATGCTCTTTGCCAAGCCTATTTTCACTTTCTTCACCATAACATCAGGAACTTGAGCTTGGCGGACTTGGTCTTCCAATATAGGTGAAATCTGGAGGTTGGCAAGAAATCCGTGAGAAACTACTTGAAGGTTGAGCTTCCTGGAAGATTCATGAAGATCAGGCTGAAAAGGCTTGAGGATGAGACTGTTGCAGTAAGCATTTCTGCTCAAAGCATCTGTAATCACATTTTATTTCTATGGAGTATAATTAATGCTTGGATTGTAATCTTGGATCATATCCACCCAACGAGTTTGGCAAAGATTGAGATTCTCTTGACTGAAGATGTATTTCAAACTCTTGTGATCACTGTAGACTTCAACCTGTCTTCCCAACAAGGGGTGTCTCGAAGTCATCAAAGGATGGAGCATCGCTGCCAAGTCAAGATCGTGAGTGGGGTAATTTTTCTCACTTGGTTTCAACTGCCTACAAGTATAAACTACCACTTTCTACTCTTGCATCATAACACCACCAAAACCATGCAGAGAGGCATCATGGAACACTTGTAATGGCTTCAAATCATCAGGAGGAGTGGAAACCGAAGCTCAGGTGAGCTTCTCCTTGAGTGTATTGAATGCCAATTCACACTCTGGAGACCAGACAAATTTTCCGCTCTTCTTGATAAGGTTTGAAAGAGGCTTATGAATCTTAGAGAAGTTCTCAATGAATCTTCTCCAATAGCTTGCAAGCCCGAGAAAGCTTTGAAGTTGCTTCATATTCTCAGGAGGCTCCCATTGAAAAATGGCTTGAACCTTTTCAGGATAAAACTTGATGACCACTGCAGAGATGATGTGCCCAAGGTACATCACTTCATTGAGACAAAACTCACATTTTGAGAACTTAGCAAAGAATTAATGCTCTCTTAGCTTATCAAGTACAAGCCAGAGATGTTGTGCATGTTCTTCATCAGTATCAGAGAAGACTAGAATCTAATTCAGATAAGTCAAGACGAACTCATCCTTGAAGGGAGAGAGGACATAATTCATCACATGAGAGAAAGTCGGAGGATCATTGGCGAGACCAAAAGACATCACTTTTTACTCATAAGAGCCAAAGCTTGTCCTGAAGGCAGGCTTGGGAATGTCTTGTTCAGGAATGCAGATTTGATGATAGCCCATCCGATGATCAAGCTTAGAGAAAATCAATGCACTTTCCATTGCTCAAACAATTCATTGATGTTGAGAAGTGGATACATATTGTTGATTTTGTTTTATTCAATGGACGGTAATCGACACAAAGTCGTTCCATGCCATCTTCCTTCTTGAAGAACCGAACACCACAACCCCAAGGAGAAGAAGTTGGTCTAATCAGACCAAAACATTCTTGTTCGTCAAGCTGCTTCTCCAACTCTTTCAGCTCTTCGGGACTAAGCTTACAAGGATGCTTCCAAACCGGTTCAGTTCCACGCTTGAGTTCAATCACAAACTCAACTGAATGGTGAGGAGGCATTCCTAGCAATTCTTCTGGAAACACATCTCCATACTAACAAACAACATGTACTTGGGTAATGGCTGAGATTTCACCCTTCTAATTCAGAGAGAATAGACGAATCCTGTCATTTCGAGACGCCAAAATGATCACATCTTTAGTGTTGGGGAACGTTGCATGGGAAACTAAAATGTTCATACGCGCACCCAAGATCTAAATATGGAGATCAACATCTATGAGAGAGGGAGTACATCTACATACCCTTGTAGATCGCTAAGAGGAAGCGTATATAACGTGGTTGATGTAGTCATACGTCTTCATGATCCAATCGCTATCCATCCCGATCTAGCGCCGGATGGACGGCACCTCCGCGTTCAACACACATAAGGCTCGATGATGTATCCTCCTTCTTGATCTAGCAAGAGAGTAAGGAGAAGTAGATGGGATCTCAAGCAGCACGACGACATGGTGGGGATGATGGTGGAGCAGTGCTAGCAGGGCTTCGCTAAGCGCTGCCAGAACCGACCTGGGGAGAAAACGGGGTTATGGGAGAGGTAGGGCTACCACCGGGGCATGGGAATGGGTGTGTTCAGCCCCAAACTCTCCCCACTATAGATAAGAGGCAAGGTGGAGGGTTTGGTCGCAGCCCTAGCCCCTCCACAATGGAGGGGGCGTGGGCCTAGGGAGGTTTCCTCCCTCCCCAAGGAACCTAGGAGGTGCCTTCCCCTTTAGGGACTCTTCCCTCCCAACCGCATGGACCCTTGGGTGCTGACCCAACAAGGCTTGGACACCCCCTTACTGCCCATGCACATCCTAGGGGCTGGAGGGACCCTTCCGTGCTCCTCCGGAATCCTCTCTAACCTTTTGGAACCTTCCAGAAGCTTCCCGTTACAATACCGATAAAACACGAAACTTTTTAGCCAAAATATAACTTACCATATATAAATCTTTACCTCCGGACCATTCCGGAGATCCTCCTGACATCCAGGATCTCTTCCAGGATTCCTAAAAACATTCACTTAGAAACATACATATCCCAATACAACTCTAGCGTCATCGAACGTTAACTGTGCAGACCCTACGGGTTCGAGCACTATGCACACATGATCGAGACACCTCTACGGTCAATCAACAATAGCATGACGTGGATGCCCATATTGGTTCCTACATATTCTAAGAAGATCATTATCGGTCGAACAACGATGTCAAGGATTCATTCAATCCCATATGGAGTTTCCTTTGTCCACCGGTATGTTCCTTGCCCGAGATTGGGCCGTTGATATCTACATACCTGGTTCAATGTTGTTACCCGCAAGTCTCTTTACTCGTTTTGTAATACGAGATCATGTGACTAACTCCTTAGTCACATTGCTTGCAACTTATTATGAAGTTGTATTACTGAGTGGGCCCTAAGATACCTCTCCGTCATACGGAGTGATAAATCCCAGTCTTGATCCATGCCAACTCAAGAGACACCCTCAGAGATACCAATATATGATCTTTATAGGCACCCAGTTACGTTGCAACGTTTGATACACACAATATACTCCTACAGTTTCAATGAGTTGCATGATCTCATGGTCATAGGAATAGACACTTGACATGCAAAAAACAATAGCTATAAACTGCCTCGATCATATGTACGTTCATAGTTTGGGCCTTGTCCATCACATCATTTTCCTAATGATGTGATACCATAATCAAACGAAAACTCATGTCTATGGTAGGAAACCAATGGCTCGCTAGGGACATGGTGTTGTCTATGTATCCACACATGTATTTGAGTTTCCAATCAATACAATTATGTTGGCATTCTGGGAATGGGGGTACCCACACCTGCCTGCCCACGGCCTAGGGCTAGCCCACTCCATGAACGCAAGATCGGCTAGGAACAACACCACACTGAACTAGGCCCTCGCAAGGGGCCGAGCCTCACGAGGAAGAGCGACATCAAGACCCGTAGGGGGCCTCCTCAGGAACCCTCCGGAGTGGTGAATATTTCAAGGCAAGACCGGGCCTCAAGAGTGAAGGGTGACGCCATGGAAGGACAGGCGAGCAGCAGATGGCAGGACGGGGCAGTTTCCCCTTTAGTGCAAAAGAGGATGGAGCGTATCAGGGCCCCAAAGGCATATTCCAAAGGTTTCCCTTCCGGTGCAACAAGACCAGGACCGCCTGCTGGCAGGACGAGCGTCACCCGTGCGCCCACCTATGCAGCGCTGGCAGCTGCTTTGCAGGCAAAGACCGCTTTTGATTGGGGAAGCATGTTCCCTGGTCTCCTACTTAAACTAGCCATTGTGGGATCCCTTCCTGCCTATGATAAGGGAAGAGGACCCGGGCCTCTACTATAGGTAGAGAGGGTAGGATAGTTGGCAAAGGGATCAAATCATTGAAACCCAAGAGCAACACGCCTAGCCACTTGGCCTCCGGAGGCTCAAGAGCACTGTACTAGTTCATCCACCAACCTCCGTGAGAGACAATCCACCAAAAGCAGGAGTAGGGTTTTACGCTTCGCAGCGGCCCGAACCTAGGTAAACTATTGCGTTCTGTGTTTCCCTCACGATCGAGTGAGTTCTTCGCCGTCTCCAACGAGTAGCAGTCTAAGTAAGGTCGAGCCGAGAGAGATCGTCGCACATGCCCGTGTGTTCGAATCCTTAGGGTTTTGCGGAGCCCGAAATCCCACATTTGGCGCACTAGGTAGGGGGCACGTGAAGGCTTTCTCGTAGCTTCCTCCTTCCAGGCCGCCGCACCGATGGCCGGCGACAAACGAGCCTCTCCGAGCCTCGTCGAGCTGGTCTCCGACCTCCACGGCACAGCGGCTCGAAGCCCGCATGACGGCGTCGCGGGACCAGGCGGCTCGTACCAGGCCATCAATATCGTCTCCATCGTGACGGCCACCCGTGCCACCCAGGTGCATGGAGGTTGGGTGGTGGCCCAGGCACCCGCAGTGCACCGAAATACTTGGGAGACCTCAGCGCACACGACGCGTTGCGGATGGCAAGAGAGATACTCCGCCAACGACCAACACCTAGGGGCTTCGACGCTTTGGGGGACCACATCATGGAGCTGATCACCATCTCCCAGAAGACCATATGGACTGGTGCATCCTCATGGCCACAAGCCTCGGGCACCGGGGGTTCGCACAGCATGCCGGTCCCCGGGCCTCGAAAATTCGGGGCACTACCCACTTTGGGCGGGGCCGAGAGAGACGCGCTTCGCGCTGCCCTCCACCTTCTCTAGACCCCAGCGACCGGCCCTGAGGTGCACGACGACGACAAACACGAAGGACGCGAGGAGAACGGCGGGACGACCGACGCACGCGCTAGCGTGCATCACCAAGACCAAGTGGGCCCTCGGCAGCCTAGGGCGGCTCGACAGGAGCGCTCCCTTCGGTGCAGCCAGCAAAGGGCAGAGGCAATGGCACGAACGAACGGCTGGGGGAATCCCCCTCCGCCGCCGAGATGGACCGCCACCGTCGCACTGCTGACTGGCCACGGGGGACGGTCGAGCGACTACATGGAGTCGTACGTGCCGGAGTATGCGGCACTACCTGACCCTCTCGACAAGGAGGAGCTTCGGGCATCTGCCCCGGGCATCTATCCTCCTCACGAGTGAGGAGCGTTTGGGGGATCCTCGTAGAGCCGGGCCCAAGAGGCATGGGCTGGGAGGCGCCCTCAAGCAGTGGGGCACGTCGCTAGCGCCTTCCCCGCACAAGGACTACGTAAGGCCAAACCCACAGACCTCAGAAGAACGAGTCGAACGCCGTGACGAGACGCAAGAGGCACGGATAACCCGCGACGACCATAATGCAGGCCTGGGTGTTGGGGGCCAGGCCTCGCGAGGCGCTCCTCAGGCGCAAGGGGGCTTCAACTATTCGGCGAGGTAATTTTTTGGATTTATTGCGTTAAGGAGTGTCTGCTGACCGCAGGAACTTCAACTACTCGGGGCATACTTCTGCAAGTCGTATCATTTACAATTTCCATTGCATCCACTTGGCGACCTGACGCACTACCTTCCTTGCATCCTTCGGCCGTCCACCTTCCTCGCTCGGGGGCACCGGCCGCTATGCATCGACCCAACGCGGGGATTGGAGAGCCCGATGGCTCTTCAGGACCACATTCGATAGGATAAAATCAGAGTCGCTTGAGCATCCAAGGGGGCTCCAGAGCATGGTCCTCCAGTGGTCTTACCGGTCACAACGCCACCTACCGCCCTTGATATCGTCCTCGGCGATCCTGTCGTTATCGGGGGTGGCAGGGCCTGACCCCGTAGATGAGATTGTTCATTCCGTCGCAAGCAGCGGCGGTCGGGAAATGTGTGGGGCCGGGGCCTAGCGATGCAGAGCCGCTTGATTGTGAAAGGAGTCTCCGACGCATCGCGGCTTAGGGGCCTTACCAGTCACAAGGCCACCTACGGCCCCCGACAACGTCCTTGGTGATCCGGTCGTTGTAGGCGGAGGCAGGGTGTGACCCCGTGGCTACATCAGTTCACTTGGTCCCATGCAACGGCGGTCGGGAAATGTGCGGGACTGGATCCTAGCGATGTAGAGCCGCTCAAACGTTAGAGGGGTGTTCCTGAGCAGCGCGTCGCAGGAACCTTACCGGTCACAAGGCCACCTTCCCCCCTTAACAATGTCCTTGGATCCGGTCGCTGTTAGGGGAGGCAGGGCCCGACCTCGTAGCTACGTCCGTTCTCTCGGTCCCATGCAACGACGGTTGGGAAATGTATGGGAATGAGACATGTCAACGTAGAGTCATAAAAATCCATCAATTGGCCTCCCGGGAGGGAGCACGCAAGACCTGCATCAACCCGTCGCACCTCTGCATCGTGCTTCAATCCTTCTGGAACCTACTTCATCACGTGACACTCTCACGTAATAACGAGCCGAGGCTGTATACACCCAGGCCCTTGCCGAGAATGCGGAAGGCGTACACCCCACACCTAGTGGAATACCTATCCTCTGGGCTGGGTACAAACACAGTCCACCAACGACTCTAGAAGCTCAGGCCCTAATGCCTCGGGGTAGGGACACTCGTGAGGCCAAAGCGTCCTTGCGACCTCCCATATACACCCCACCATGACACTCTCACATAATAAAGAGCCGAGGTTGTATATGCCCAGGGCCCCCTAGGACGCGGAAGGGGTCCACCCCATGCCTAGTGGAAGACCTAAGCTCTGCACTGGGTAAAATATGATGGCAATCAACATGGTCCGCCAATGACCATGCTCGCAGCTGGCAAGGAAACCCATATAGTCCACTACTGACAATGCCAGCTTGAATGCTGTATGTGGCGCTTGCTTGTTTTTTCTTGGATTCAAACTATCTTTTGCTAAGTTTGAACTAGACGATTTCAAAAGTTGGTGTTTTCCAGTCTCAATGCCCGACGTTGGAAAAATAAAAAGGGGAAAACTTTCTCTGGTGTTTCTTATTTCACTGGCTTCGAAACCTCCCATCCGGAGGACGTGCTTCGAGAAAACCGCTCCGCGCCACCCCTAGGAGTCAAGGAGCATGAATACAAGGACTTGCCACCTCAGGGGCAACAATTTTCAGTCGTCAACCCCCGCTCGGGCGTCCGGTCTGAAACTTGATACCACCACAAAGAGTCTCGGGAGGCCTCACGGCCCCCTGGGCGATGACCTAAGGAACGAAGTGCGGAATCGCTCGGGCGCCAGAAAGGGGGGTTCATGGGTCTGCCTCAGGAGCCTTACCGGCCGTTAAGGCCGGGGCCTGACAACGCAGATTGGCTTGAGTGTCAAAGGGGGCTCTTGAGCAATGCACCTCAGGAGGCTTACTAGTCGCAAAGCCACTCGACCCCCAGGGTGCCGGGACTTTGCGCCGTGACGAGCAGCCTTGGTAACGGGTCGAACCTCACGGCGGCAGGGAAATGTGCGGGATCGGGACTTGTAGACAGAGAGTGTCGAAGGGTCATCACCTCGTCCCGCTTACGAAACAGGAGCTGCACCGGAGGAACTACGCAAGGGGCCGACACAAACCCACGAGCTAGCTGCCTCACAGGCCCCAACCGGGACCCTTTCGCTTTACGACAAACTAACGGTGAATTAAAAACATTCACACTAACGAAGGGGTGCATGACGTAAGGATTCGACGTCAGCAGGAAGCGAGTCCAACACCCAAGCACGTTGCGGCATGAGAGGTGCCTCGGGAGGGCAAAACATCCACAAGGTCGCGCTTCCCTCGTTGTCCCAAGCCACGACAGGTGCAACAAAAGGCCCTAAGCTTTGCAGCCCGGCTACAACGACAACCAACATGCAAGACGTCACCTCAGGACCAAAAGAAAAGAGGAGAGTAGCAAAGGTAATAATGGCAAAAGCTTAACGCCCGACAGGGCAGATTTCTTGATCCACTATTATAGGAGCAGGCAAACAGAAGCTTGGGGCACTAAGGGGAGGGGTTGCTGACATCCCGCATGGCGCCAGCTGACCCGGCGTCTGGACCACCCTCCTCGCTCGAGGTAGGCGCATGGACGTACCGCCCAACCAGGGCGTCCACATGCGGGAGGACCTCATCCCGGAGAAGACGGCGGGACACAACATGCGCCGGTTCGACGACGCGTCACAGGTCGAGCTCCGGAGCAAGGTGGCGCAAGTTGGAGAAGACGAGCGTCAGGACAATGCCCAGAAGCTCGCGCGCGCTGGACGCACTGTCCTCCTCCACGCGGTAGACGGCAGCCTCCAGGGCGTCCACAACCTCCTGGAAGAAGACGAGCTAGCCCCCGTCGCTCCTCACATCAGGCGGGTGTACGATGCCTCGTCCTGAGCGACCTGCACGGCGTCCGCCGCCTCCCGGACCTGCTGCTGCAGTGATGCTACCTCCTCGTTGGCCTCCGCCTCACCTTGGCACGTGATGCAAAGGGTGGCCTCGCGCTCTCAAGCCGACCCGAAGCTCTTCCACCTCCTCTTGAAGCTCGCCGAGCTTTGGATTCTTGGAGGAGGGTACACTGAAGAAGTAGGAAAATCAATCGTGGGGCAACAGGTGAAACAACAAGCAAAGAGACACAATGAAGGGCTTACTCATCAACCATAACCCAACGATGGTCGACGCGGGAGGGCCCTGAGGGCCCTCCGCCGCTGCCCCCTAAGGCGGACGAAGGCGCAGGAGGCGCCGCATGCTTCCCCCGGCCAGAACCGTCTCCGAGGGACGCAATGAAGACGAAGGGCGAGGGAGAGAAGAGGTTTTCTCGCGGCTGACGAATGAAGGAGAGAAGAAGCTCGAGGTTGCGGTACCACCTACCCCGAAGGGAGCTGGGCGAATTTGTAGGTGAGTCCTGGCCCCAACCGTCACGGGAGCATGGGCAACGCACGCCCCACGAGGGCCGCGAGCTGGGCCGACGGAAACGCCACCGCCCATGTCGCCTCACCTGTACACCTTTCGGGCCAAGCCTCGCATCGACATCGCACGCACCACGAGGGCCATTGGGTGTGATCACATTCAATGAGTAACATGATGACCTGTGCAACTCTTGGGAATTGCATCGTCGTGGCCTGGCACCACCCGGGCGCCTCGATGAGCAAGAGCATCATCGCGCAGCTTCGAGACACGTGGGTCGCCTAACCCGCTAGCAATTGGGGCCCGCACATCTCAGGCCGTCTTCAAGGCTTCACCGGGAAGCGAACCCAGGCGTGCCTTGGGCCCGAGGGCTACTGTCGGCCGTCTGGAAATGGGGGTACCCACACCTGCCTGCCTGCGGCCCATGGCTGGCCCACTCCATCAATGCAAGATCGGCTAGGAACAACACCACCCTGAACAAGGCCCTCGTGAGGGGCCAAGCCTGGCGAGGACGAGCGACATCAAGATCGGTAGGGGGCCTCCCCAGGACCCCTCCGGACCGGCGGATATTTGAAGGCAAGACCGGGCCTCAGGAGTCAAGGGTGCCGCCATGGAAGGACAGGCGAGCAGCAGGTGGCAGGACGGGGCAGTTTCCCTTTAGTGCAAAAGAGGAAGGACCGTATCAGGGCCCCAAAGGCATCTTCCAAAGGTTTCCCTTCGGGTGCAACAAGACCACGGCCGCTCGCCGGCAGGACGACCGTCACCCCTGCGCCCACCTCTGCGGCGCTGGTAGCTCCTTTGCACGCGACAACCACTTTTGACAGGGAAGCATGTTCCCTGGTCTCCCACCGAAACTAGCCGTTGTGGGATCCCTTCCCTCCTACGACAAGGGAAGACGACCCGGACCTCCACTATAAGTAGAGAGGGTAGGATACTTGGCAAAGGGATCAGATCATCGAAACCCTAGAGCAACACGCCTAGCCACTTGGCCTCCGAAGGGTCGAGAGCACTGTACTAGTTTATCCACGAACCTCCGTGAGAGGCAATCCACCAAAAGCAGGAGTAGGGTTTTATGCTTCGCAGCGGCCCGAACCTGGGTAAACTACTGTGTTATGTGTTTCCCTCACCATCGAGTGAGTTCTTCGCCGTCTCCATCGAGTAGCAGGCTAGGTAAGGTTGAGCCAAGAGAGATCGCCGCACACGCCCGTGTGTTCGAATCCTTAGGGTTTTGCGGAGCCAAAAATCCGACAAATTATAAGATGGATAATAAATTATTATAATGAAAAAGTAAATATGATAATAACTAATTTATTATTGCCTCTAGGGCATATTTCCAACTATCTCCCACTTGCACTAGAGTAAATAATCTAGTTCAAATAGCCATGTTATTAACAGCCAATAAGTTCTGGGGTTTGACCATGTTTTGTTTGTGAGAGAGTTTTTAGTCAACGATGTGCAACATTCTGATCCATGTGCACTTTGCAAATACTTATGTCCTCCTCGTTGATGTAATCGTGGAAGGAATTGAACCATCGCTTTATGTGTTTGGTCCTGTTGTGAAACCTTGGTTCCTTGGCTAGAGCTATGGCACTAGTGTTGTCACAGAACAGAGTCACTGGATCCAGTGCACTCGGCACAACTCCAAGATCTGTCATGAACTCCTTCATCCAGACACCTTCTTTAGTCCCCTCCAAGGAAGCTATGTACTCGGCTTCGCATGTAGAATCAGCTATCACACTTTTCTTGGAACTGCACTAGCTTACCGCTCCCCATTGAGAATAATATGTATCCGGTTTGAGACTTAGAGTCATCCGGATCAGCGTCAAAGCTTGCATCGATCTAACCCTTTACGACGACCTCTTGATCACCTCCATACACAAGAGACATTCCCTTAATCCTTTTTAGGTACTTTTGAATATTCTTGACTGTTGTCCAATGTTCCATTTCTTGATCACTTTGAAACCTTCCCGCCATATTTATGGCATGGCTGACATCAGGTCTTGTGAATCGCATTGTATACATGATAGAGCCTATGGCCGAAGCATATGCGATGACACTCATATTTTCTCTATCTTCTGCAGTCACTGGGCATTAAGGCTTACTCAACTTCACACCTTGCAATACAGGCAAGAACCCTTTCTTTGACTGATCCATTTTGAACTTCTTAAAAACTTTGTGAAGGTATGTGCTCTATGAAAGTCCTATCAAGCGTCTTGATCTATCTCTATAGATCTTGATGCCAAATATGAAAGAAGCTTCTCCTAGGTCCTTCATTGAAAAACTCTTATTCATATATTATTTTACGCTTCCCAAAAAATTTATATTGTTTGCATATCAGCAATATGTCATCCACATATAATATTAGAAACGCTACAGCTCCCACTCACTTTCTTGTAAATAGAAGCTTCTCCATAAATTTGTATAAACCTAAATGCCTTGATCACATCATCAAAGCGTTTATTCCACCTCCGAGATGCTTGCACGAGCCCATAAACGGATCGAAAAAAGAAGAAATAGCTAACATGATCCTGACAGGCTTAAGCATCACTACGGGTGAGAAAGTATCATTATAGTCAACTACTTGAACTTGTGAAAAACCCTTCGCCGCAAGTTGAGCTTTATAGACAGACATATTATCTTCCGCATGTCTCTTCTTTTTAAAGATAAATTTATTCTGAATAGCCTTTCACCCTTCAAGTAATACTTCCAAAGTCCATACTTTGTTTTCATACATGGATCCTATCTCGGATTACATGGTCTCCAACCATTTCTTGGAATCCGGGCCCACCATCACTTCTCCATAGTTCGTAGGTTCATTGTTGACCAACAACATGACAGTTAAGACATGGTTACCGTACCACCGAGGAGTTGTGCGTGCCCTTGTCAACCAACGAAGTTTGATAGCAACTTCATATGAAGGTCCATGATAATCAGCATTTGCTTCCTCTTCAATTGATGTAGGCTCCACAAAAACATCATTCTGTGTTGCGCTACTCTCTGGTAAAAGTAAAGGTTCAACAACCTCATCAAGTTCTATATTCCTCCCACTCAATACTTCTGAGAGAAACTCTTTCTCAAGAAATGTTCCATTCTTAGCAACAAACACTTTTCCTTTGGATCTGAGATAGAAGGTATACCCAACTGTCTATCTGGGGTATCCTATGAAGACACATTTCTCCGCTTTGGGTTCCAACTTTTCAGGCTGAAGCTTTTTCACATAAGCATTGAATCTCCAATTTTTAAGAAACGAAAACTTTGGTTTCTTGCCAAACCACAGTTCATATGGCGTCATCTCAATGGATTTAGATGGTGCCCTATTTAAAGTGTATGCAGGTGTCTCTAACGCATAACCCAAAAATCTACGATGGCAAATCGGAATGAGGCATCATAGAACACACCATATCCAATATAGTACGATTACGATGTTCGAACACACCATTATGGTGTGGTGTTCCACACGGTGTCAACTTTAAAACAATTCCACATTGTCTTAGCTGAGTGCCAAGCTCATAACTCATATATTTCCTCCTTGATCAAATCGTAGGAATTTAATCTTCTCGTTACGATGATTCTCATCTTCACTCTGAAATTGCTTGAACTTTTCAAATGTTTCAGACTTTTGTTTCATTAAGTAAATATACCCACATCTACTAAAGTCCCACGTGAAGGCGAGAAAATAACTTTATGGACCGCACGCGTCAATGCTCATTGGACCGCACACATTAGTATGTATGTTTTCCAATAAGTCACTTACCCGCTCCAATAAGTCACATGTGTGAAGTGATTCAAAATCAAGTGACTCCAAAAGTCCATCAACATGGAGCTTCTTCATGCGTTTTACACCACTATGACCTAAGGGGGAGTGCCACAAGAAAGTGGTACTATCATTACATATTTTGGCGTCAATGCTATGGACATGTGTGCTATCACTATCAAGATTCAATAAGAATAAATCCCTCACATTGGGTGCATGACCATAAAAGATATTACTCATATAGATAGAACAACCATTATTCTCTGAGTTAAATGAGTAACCGTCTCGCAATAAACAAGATCCAGATATAATGTTCATGCTCAATGTAGGCACCAAATAAGAATTATTCAGGTTCATCACCAATGTCGATGGTAATCGAAGAGCAAGTGTGCCGACGGAGATCACATCAACCTTGGAACCATTTCCCACGCACATCGTCACTTCATCTTTTGCCAACTTCCATCTATTCTGTAGTTCCTGTTTTGAGTTGCAAATGTGTGTAACCAAACCAGTATCAAATATCCAGGCACTACAACGAGAGTTGGTAAGGTACACATCAATAACATGTATATCACATATACCTTGTTTGATGTTGGCGGCCTTCTTGTCGGCCAGATCCTTGGGGTAGTTCCGCTTCCAGTGACCAGTCCCCTTGCAATGAAAGCACTCAGTTTCTAGCTTGGGTCCAGCCTTGGGTTTCTTCACGGGAGGGGCAACTACTTTGCCACTCTTCTTGGAGTTACCCTTCTTTCCCTTGCCTTTTTTTCTTGAAACTAGTGGTTCTATTGACAATCCACACTTGATGCTCTTTCTGAATTTCTCACTAAGCGACTTTGAGAATCGCAAACAGCTCGGCGACTGATTTATTCATCCATCACATGTTATAGTTCATCACAAAGCTTTTGTAGATAGGTGGCAGTGATTGAAGAACTCTTTCAGTGATCACCACTGCCAGGAGAACAATTCCCAACTCAACAAGATGGTTGGAATACCTAGACATTTTGAGTATGTGTTCACTGACAGACCCGTTCTGCTCCATCTTGCAAGCATCGAGCTTATTGGAGGTCTCATACCTCTCGATCCGAGCATTCTTTTCAATGATAAACTTCAACTCCTGGAACATCTCATATGCTCCATGGCATTCAGAACATCTTTGAAGTGATGGTTCTAAGCCATACAAGATTGCACACTAAACTATTGAGTAGTCATAGAACGAGCCTACCACACGTTCATAACGTATTTAGTCGTCGGGAGGATAGGTGCATCACCAAGCGGTGCATCAAGGACATAAGCCTTTTGTGAAACCGTGAGGACAATTCTCAGATTTCGGGCCCAGTCTACAAAGTTACTGCCATCATCTTTCAACTTGGAATTCTCTAGGAACGCATTAATATTCGGGGGTGCTAGTGCATGAGCCATTGGTCTACAACATAAATTTGCAAAGATTACTTAGACTATTTTTCAAGATAATGATTTTATTTAATCATATTACTAACAAACTCCGACTCAAATTTACATCCCGCTAGTCATTCGAGTGATAGATGATCCAAATTCACCAACCCAAGTCCAATCATCACGTGAGATGAGTTGGTTTCAATGGTGAACATCTTCATGTTGATCATATCTACTATATGACTCATGTTTAACCTTTCGGTCTCTTGTGTTCTGATTCCATGTTTGTACATTCTAGGCTCGTCAACTTTACCCGAGTGTTCTACATGTCCAAAACTGTCTTGCACCCGTTGTATGCGAACATAGAGTCTATCACGCCCGATCATCACGTGGTGCATTGAAACAATGAACACTCACAATGGTGCACACTTGGGGAGAAGACAATTTTTTCTTGAAATTTTAGTGAGGGGTCACCTTAAAATACTACCATCGTCCTAAGCAGAACAAGGTGCATAAAATGATTAACATCACATGCAAATCATAAGCGACATGATATGGCCATGATCTTGTGCTTTTGATCTCCATCTCCAGAGCACCGACATGATCTCCATCGTAACCGGCACAACACCATGATCTCCATCATCATAGTCTCTATCATTGTGTTGCCATCAAGGTTGTCGCACCAACCATGATTCTACTATTATTGCTACCATTTAGAAATAAAGTAAAGCATTTTACAGCCCTTAAAGATTGACACGCAGGTCATACAATAATGAAAGACAACCCTATGGCATCTGCCAATTGCTGTAGCATCAACATGCAAGTCGATACTAAGTATTACAACATGATCATCTCATACATCAAATATATATCATCGTGTCTTCGGATATATCATATAACAACATACCCTGCAAAAGCAAGTTAGATGTCCAATAATTTGTTGTTGCGTGTTTTACATGGCTGTTATGGGTATCTAGCAAGAATGCTTATTACCTACGCAAAACCACAAAAGTGATAAGCAAGTTATGATTTAACCTTCTACAAGGGCCGCGTTTGTCGAATCTGATTCAACTAAGGTGGGAGAGATAGACAGCCGCCGACCATCTTATGCAACAATCTTACATGTAAGACAATGGAACTAGTCTCTTGTACGTGGACGAGTAAAGTTAGTCCGGGCCGCTTCATCCTACAATACCTTTGAACCAAGAAACAGACTAAGGAGGGAAGCAATCTGAATATCAACACCGACAAACTCCTTTGTGTTCTACTCATGATGTCATCTACGCATAGAGCTAGCTATGATACCACTGTTGGGGAATGTTGCATGGGAAACCAAAAAATTCCTACGCGCACCCAGGATCTTTCTATGGAGATCAAGATCTATGATAGGGGGTGTGCATCTACATACCCTTGTAGATCGCTAAGCGGAAGCGTATATAACACGACTCATGTAGTCGTACGTCTTCACGATCCAATTGCAATCCATCCTGATCTAGCGCCGAACGGATCACACCTCCGTGCTCAGCACACATAAGACTTGATGCCGTCTCCTCCTTCCTGATCTAGTAAGATAAGAAGGGAAAGTATATGGTATCTCAACCAACACAACGGCATGGTGGAGATGATGGTCGAGCAGTGCCAGCAGGGCTTCGCCAAGCCCTGTCGGAACTGATCTGAGTAGAAAACGAAGATATGGGAGAGGTAGGGCTGCAACCGGGGCGTGGGAATTGGTGTGTTCAGCCCCTCCTCTCCCCACTATATATAGGAGGCAAGGCGGAGGGTTGGATCGCATCCCTAGCCCCTCCTCTAAGGAGTGGGCACGGGCCTAGGGAGGTTTCTTGAAAGCACAATTTCTCCCTAGGGTGATTTTGATAATTGATCACAACATATGCATCATTGGACTAATATGTTTTTCCAAGTATATTTCAGAAAAGTTCAGAAGATGCTATGGCTAAAGGCTTATGTGGAGATGCCCCTTGATGCAAGAAAGGAATAAGATTGTCTCAAGCTTCAAGCTAGAAGACTCTTCATTTTATATTTGTGAGAAATCACTTTTGACTCCATAAAGCCAATAATATTAAAAGGGGGTGAGGTAGTAAAATGAACTGACTGCTCAAGTTCTCAAACTTAGCCACCAAAATACTCAGTCCTTTTTCCCACATAACCACAGTCATTTTTCCCAGATAACCATTTTGTCCAATTCAACATACTCAAATTTGGTGTCACCAACTTTCATATTTCGAACCCATCGAGTTTGACCTCACACAGAAACCCTAGCCATTCCCACCAACTCGATGCAACCGAGTCCATATCGGTGCTACCCAGTTTAGGGTGACCAACTTTATTTTGCCTCGGTACAGAAAATCAAAATTTCCGAGTTTGAGTATCGGCACCACCGAGTTTGGCCATCTGGCCGTTAGCCACATTTTCGATGCCACCGAGTTGTGTGTATCGGTCCCAATGAGATTCAAAAGTTACTTCCTTTGTGTGAATCGGTACCACCGATTTTATGACTTCGGTGTCACCGAGTTTGCCACTTTAGGTGTAACGGTTGGATTTTGGGTGCTGCCTATATATACCCCTTCACCCACCTATTACTCGTGGTAGAAGCACTTAGAACACACACTTCATTGCCAGATTTATTTTCTGAGGGAGAACCACCTAGTCATGTGTTGAGGCCAAGATATTCCAATCCAATTATTTGAAACTTGTTCTCTAGCCTCCCCAAACTCCTTTCCACCAAATCAATCTCTCCTACCCATGCCTATTTTGTGAGAGAGTGATTTTGTGTTGAGGAGACAATGTTTATAAGCACAAGAGCAAGGAGTTCATTGAGCTACCACATCTATTACCTTTTAGAGGGTGGTGCCTCCTAGATTGGTGAGGTGTCGCTTGGGAGCCTCCTACTATGTGTTGTGGAGTTGAATCAAGATTTTTGTAAGGGAAAGGAGATCGCCTACTTCATGAAGATCTACCGTGAGTAAGGCTAGTCCTTCGTGGGCGTAAGCCATGGTGGAATAGACAACGTCGCTTCTTGGTGGACCCCTTGTGGCTGGAGCCCTTCGTGGAATCTCGCACCTGTTACGCTCCGTCGGTTGAAATCTCTACTACCATGGATGTATGATAGCGCCACCTATTGGAACCATGCCAAAAATCGACATGTCAACCTAATGCGTTTGATCTCTCTCCCTTACTCCTTTACTTTACACTTGTATATTTTACTTTCCGCTGCTACACTCTTAGAACTGCATGTGTAGGGTGTACTTGACTTGCTATAACTACCAAATCTGCCTCTTAACTAAAATTGGGAAAAGGCAACAAATTATCTTGTCAAGTAGTCTAATCACCCCCCCCCCTATGGACATACTTTCGATCCTACAAGTGGTATCAGAGCTTTTTTCTCCATTGCATTGGTTTTACAACCTAGGAGAGTATGGTGTCTAGTTAGGTAAATTATCACCATATAGGTCTGTATTTTGATGGCACTAATTTTGCTAGTTGGAAGCATAAGATGAAATGCATATTCTTGGCCTTAATCCTCATGTTTGGGTAGTTATTCGTGTTGGTGTGCAAGGTAACTTCTTTGGAGAAGGGCATGAACCAGATCGTGATGCGACAACTGATGAACTGAAGATGTTGCAACTCAATGCTCAAGCCTGTGAAATCATCTTCAATAGTCATGTCCCGAATAATTCAACAAAATCAGCCGCCTTGAGAATGCAAATTAAATTTGGGATACTTTTATCGATATGCACGAAGGTACTGATTCTGTCAAAGAATCTAAGTTGGGTGTGCTTCTAACTCAGCTTGACAAGGTCAAGATGAAGGATGGTGAAGGTGTTGCTGAAATGTACTCTAGGCTAGCTCTCATCACCAATGAGATTGTCGTCTTAGGAAGCGAAGAGATGACCGACAAATTCATCGTCAACAAGATACTTAGATCTCTTGATGGAAACTATGACATAGTGTGAACATTGATCCAAATGATGCTAAACTACAAAGTCTCAAGCCAACTGAAGTCATTGTTAGGATTGTTGCTCATGTGATGTCACTCAAGGACAAAGATGAGCTACACAACAAGTCAAGCGGTACTTAGAAAGCTTCATATGATTCTCCCGCTACTTCAAATAACAATCTTGCCGTTGATGAAGAGATAAGTGTGATAGCCCGACACCGACGCTCTAGAAGATTCCCCTTTTAATTTGTTGTCGTGGTGTGTTTTATTTTGTTTGTTGCACTCATCACGCATCATGCATCATCTCCATCATCTCTGTTGTGATTGCTTCCCTTATTGTGTTCATGTTTTTTTTCTTCTTCTTCTCCTACTCCTAGCCACTCCTTGACCCTTCATTTTTTTCCTATTCTCAACTTATTTCAATCCATTGCATCCTCTTGTTTCATACCAACTTCATTTTTGATCTCATGCATAATCCTTTGCCCTACCTCCCAAATTCTCTATGCCACTTCCTCCTAGTCGTTTTCTTTTTTTTAGTTGCCAATATTATCTGACCCAAATAAATGTTCCTATTGTGCCCATAAATCATATGTATTATGTGGGGTCACCCTCTGAAATTGCAAGCCATTCGGATTTGGTTTGCTTGGGTTTTAAAATCAGACCGGTTGGAATTAAATTCAAACTTGTTTGAATTTATAGTCTGTAAAATTCCTCCAACGATTTTTTAGAATATTGCACATTTTTTCTGGTTCCAAGAAAAATATTTATCTCTATCTATTTTCCCAACTGTACCTTTTTTTTCTTCTTCTCAAGCTTCTATTTTATTTAAATAGAAAAGAGAGAATATTTTGAGATAGAGGAAGAAGTTGGCGCAACCACTAACCTGTAGACAACCTTCAAGCCCAAGCCCACCTCTCCTCCTTCTCCAACCTACGTCACCTCTGTACGTACGAACTACAACCATCAGATCGCCATGGCACCGCTAGATGGGCTGCTGTATAGTTCCCTAGCGCCCTAGATATGACCCCCTCGACGTCTGAGCCCTACCCTAGCTTCTCCTCCGCCCTCCAACGCCGCCACAAGCTCTATCCTTCCTCAAGAACAGAGCACCCGAGAGAATAAAACCGTTGGCGTCCGTCGTCGTTCTCGTGGCCGGGAGGGAGTTAAGCTCGTCTCTAGCATGTTCTCTCGCACCCTGTCTCCATCCTCGACCGATTTTGGTCGCTGGCAGCACTAGAACACCTCCACCGTCGACTCCTTTGTTTTTCTTCCTCTGCCCGAGCCGCCTCCTCGTCCCCGACCGAGCACCTCGGACGACCACGCAGGTCATGTCGCTGCCCTCTCCTGCGGCTTCTCTCTTCCCTCTTCCCTCTTCCCTCTCTCACCTCGTCTCTCTCTCTCTTTGTTCACAGGAGCAGCACCACCCCTCCATGGAAATAACAGAAGCTTGTAGCTCGTACTCCACTCGTCCCCAACTCCGAATCAAGCTCTGAAGGTGGGAATGAAACCCCAACGGTCGGATCTGGCGCCGCCTGACGCCACCGGAGCCGCTCCAGCACTCGCGACGTGCCTCGTCAGTGCCGCTCCTCGGCCTCCCAAGACGTGCAGAGAGAGCTTCGCTTGAGCTCGCCCTCGAGCACCAGAACCAAATCGTCGGCCGCAGCTCTGACGAGGAGCCCCGAGCAGCCGAGCCCCGCCACCGCACGTCGCCCGTGCCTCCGGTGAGATGCCCGGCTGCAGCTCCTCTGTATGCCTGTGTTTCCTTGTCTCACGTCTCCACCAATCCTCCCGATGCAGCTCCTTGGGAGGCTGCAGCCCGAGCACCAAGTCCTCCAACGTGGCCTACAGTTGCTCACCCCATCGGCTTGGATCCGAGGGTCCCTTCGATCCCCAGCCTCGTCGGAGATCGCCTCCCTGTCTGCAACTCATGTCGCTCGCCGTGTTTGCCTGCACCAACGCTGGTGAGATCTCGTGCATTTGTTTTCAACCAAGGCTCTGCTTTTGAGCCGGTTTAAATAGCTAATACTTGTAGTTGTTCCACAAGTTCCACTTCAGCACAATGGTTAGCGCCTGTGGTTGCATCCAAGGGATCCCGGGTTGAAATCCCAGTATTCCCTTTGCTATTTTTTTTGCACAGCCATGCCTAGCCCCGTTTTAGGTTAAGCGTGTGTGTATGCTCATCTAGCGAAGGAACCTAGTTGTGTCATCAGCGCCCCACCTAGCCCAGTTGGTCAACCGTGTGAGCTAGCACACTCAAGTCTCTCGCTCGAATCACATGTACAACACATTTTTTTTGTTTCGCTGTTTCCTTTTCATTCTGCATTCACATCTGCACTACGTCTTTTAGCTAGCTCTTCTAACTGACTGAGTTTTATCTGTCAGTAACTTATGGGGTGGCCCAATGGGTCTGTGTGCTTGCTTACCACCTAGAGGTCGGGGTTCGATTCCCAGGCTACCCAATTTCTTTGCCATATTGTTTTTTCCTTTTGTTAGGCACATACACACACTCAATCCCTCGGTTTTGATTTAATACTGGGCGCTTCCCTATGATGCAATTCAGCCGATGCATATCCATGTCATATTTTCTTTTCCCTGTTGTGATTTATTTCGAGGCATGCTTTGTAGTATGTCTTGCGAGTTTTTCATATCGTAGATGCCATGTTAGTTGCACATTGTCCTTCTTTTTCCGTGCTTGACACATGGGAACCCGGTAACCGAGATAACCCCATCATTCTTGGCATGACACGCACACGCTTCCAATTTGTTGGCACCGATACCTCGTCGAGTTATCAGGACCGAAACGTTGCCGTGACATTGTTTCCGTTTTGCCGCCATGGTTCTCTTTCGTTCGCGTTGGCGACTCATGCTTTTTGTCCTTCTCGCCAGTGTTTAAATAAATTGCATGCATATTGCATTCATGGCATAATATCTTGTGTCGCACGTATGTTTTAACCGTAGCTCCGTTAGCAAAGACCTATATGTGGAACCGGCTAGTATGACGTGTAGAATCACACGCTTCACCTCTTGCCACGTTTAACAAACATTTAATATTGTCGTGTACCTAATCGGGATAGAACTAAATAAGTCTTATGTGGAGTTTCGTCAGTATGCAACTCGTTGCCTATTGAACTTCACTTAATGTGTAGTGTTTGATTGTGTAAATTATCTTGCCGTGACTTGCATGTATTCAGCTGCTCATGCATCATATGTGTTGTGCATCGTGTGGTGAACTCTGTGTGTTGCTTTGCGTTTACGGTTTGGTTCGTCTCGATAGAGATCCGCAGCGTGCCGGATTGTGAGGACCCGTCGACTACATCGGTTCGTCTGCGTCACGGAGGCATTCTTCTTCCAAGCGGGATCTCAGGCAAGATGATCATTTCCCCAGATACCATTACTATCATTGCCATGCTAGTTTTATCGTTTCTGTCGTTATGTCTCGTTGCCTAGCACATGTTAAATATCAGCCTCTCAACAATGCCATGAAACCTTCAACCTGTTCGACCTAGCAAACCACTGATTGGCTATGTTACTGCTTGCTTAACCCTGTTGATAGCGTTGCTAGTTGCAGATGCAGATGCTTCCATGCGAAAGCATGCGTTCCTTGTTATATCACCATATTTAAATGCTATTTAATTTAAAGCACCTATATACTTGGTAAAAGGTGGAAGGCTCGGCCTTTCTAGCCTGGTGTTTTGTTCCACCTTTGCCCCCTTAGTTTCCGGCTACCGGTGTTATATTCCGTAATTGAGGGCTCCTAACACGATCGGGGTTGTTATGGGGACCCCCTTGATAATTCGTTTTAGATTAAAGCTGGTCTGGCAAGGCCCAACTTTGGTACTACATTTGCCTAAACAGCTAATAAAATTGCATAGGGACTTTCCGGACCCCGAGGATAATTTAATCAACCCCCCGGGCCAGTGCTCCGTATGAGTGTTGGTCCACCCACCTAGGAGTCGGCGGTGCCACCTCGGGGCAACTCGAGGTTTGGCTACCGTCCACTTTGCATAGACGGTGTGTCCTGAGAACGAGATACGCGGCTCCTATCGGGTTCGTCGACACACCGGGTGGCCTTGCTGGATTAGTTTTACCTTTGACGAGATATCTTGTGCATCAGGATTCCGGTGATGCTTTGGGTAATCTCAGAGTTGAGGTTTTCCACTAGGGAATCCGACGAGATCACGAGCTTCGTGATTGAGGGTTTCTATCCGGCTTGTGGTAATTTGTGATGGACTAGTTGGAGCACCCCTGCAGGGTTAAATCTTTTCGGAAAGCCGTGCCCGCGGTTATGTGGCAACATGGAAACTTTGTTTAACACTGGTTCTAGATAACTTGAAGTTAATTTAATTAAAATATGCCAACTGTGTGCACAACCGTGACTGTCTCTTTCGTGAGTTCCTTCTCAGATCGAGGACACGGTGGGGTTATGTGTGATGTAGATAGGTGTTCAGGATCATTCATTTGATCATTCGTAGTTCACGTCCGCTAAGCGTCGATCTTCCCCCTCTTATTTCTGGTACTCGTAAGTTAGCCACCAAATATATGCTTAGCCGCTGCTGCAACCTCACCACTTAACCATGCCTCACCCATTAAGCTTTGCTAGTCTTGATACCTTTGGAAATGAGATTGCTGAGTCCCCTGTGGCTCACAGATTACTACAACACCAGTTATAGGTACAGGTAAAGGTTATTTGACGCGAGCGCGTTGATTGTTCATTTGGAGTTGCTTCTTCTTCTCCTTCTTCATCGATCTAGGATGGGTTCCAGGCCGGCAGCCTGGGATAGCAAGGATGGACGTCATTCTTTCTTTTCTCGTTTGTTTTCGTCCGTAGTCGGACCCTGCTCTTACTCTTGATGATTATGTAATGTACTGATGTGACTCTGATGTAGCTTGTGGTGAGTGTAAGCCAACTCTTTATATATCTCTTCTTTTCAGTACATGTACTTGTAACGATATCCATTCTTGCGACACGACAAGATGCGCTTCTATCCCTAACGAGGCCCTCGTGCCAAATTGAGGATAGGGTCGCATCTTGGGCGTGACAAGTTGGTATCAGAGCCAGGTTCCGACCTAGGAGCCCCCTTGATTGATCGAACTTGGCCGAGTCGAGTCTTGTGAAAAATTGCTTTGAGTCTAGTTATATATCGGAGAGTAGGATTCTATTTTCTCATCTGCTATGCTGTGGTGAGGAATCTTGACGTAATAATTTACTCTACTTCCCTTCCCATTCAAAAAAAATTTTAGGATCACGCGGATATTTTTGGAATCTATATGATGCCGATGTGATGGAGTTCTGTCTTGGTGCCTCCTGTCTGACTTGATTTTCTTCCGGGGAGTTGAGCTCTAGGGGATTCTTGAGCACATCATTATCATTTAGATTTCTTGCTATCTCAGAACGAAGGATCTTCGTAATTGCTTCAATACTAGTAGTGGCAAGATAACCCTGATGTCCCTAGTACTGGTGCAGATTGTTCGGGAGTACTGCCATACTTTGTATCGTTGTGATCACGAGGGTCTGTTGTAGGTGAAGCTCCGAGATCCTGGTCGTGTGTTGACGGATGTGATACACGTGACGGGTTAGTATAGGAGTTGTGTGATATTACTCCTTGTATCAGTGTACCAGATTGCATGACCAGATATTTCGGGAATTCTTAGGTGGTAATTCAAGTAGCTATTTATAGGACATTCTTCCAACAAATGCATGATGTTAGGTTGGGGTTCGACATCTAGTGGATTCGTTTGTTCACGGTCGACTTGCAGCGGTACACGTTGTGTCTTAAAGAGTCCTTGTAGCTTGCTACGACTCGGGGACGCTTCGTATGTCAGGTGCACTGCCTTGCACTTGATGGCTACTGTAAAATCGAGCCCGTGCGATCATGTCCATGAAAATATTGGACGAAATCTTTCGCATGAGTTTGTTCTAGCTTGTTTCATAAGCCTCACCCATTTTTTTGTTGGAATGTGGTATTTTGAGTTGCTTCGATGTCAAGTGGTGATTTCAGATCTTTCCTAAGAGGTGTTCTCATATTTTTATGAGAGTATTGATTCTTTTGCCCTATCAATTGTCTTATCAATTCCTTTCAACCGGAGTCCTCGTATCAATTCCATTCAACCGGTGTGTTTCTCTCCAAGTGGATTCAATCCTCTCCAATTCTTGCTGATCTTTCTCTCATTTATTCCGGAGTTTGTCTCATCTGTCCCAAGTTGTCTTTGTTTTTCCCACCCTCCCGCCCTTTTTCTTCAATGATTCAATTTTCATCAAAGAGTTTTCTTTTCATTGTGCTTCCGCTGTTTGTTCTTTTCTCTCTTACCCGGTGATTCATTGTGATGATTCTCAGGAGCTTCGTGTTCATCTTTATTCTATTTGGTCATCTTTTCTGATGAATACTATTCAGTTGTCCGTGTTCATTATATCCTTTTCGTGCTTGTAAGTCTTTCCTATGTTGGAGATTAGTTTCAGCCTATCGTGGTTATTCAGTTATCGCTATTCCATCCGGAGCGTTGAAGATATCTCAGAGTTTCTTGTTTCAGATCTTTAATTATTTCGAGGTGCTCAACCTCATCTAGTTTTCATTTCTACCGGTGCAGTATCTTCCTTTGTTAGTAATTGTTTCAACGGTGGTTTCTTTGAGTGGGCCCATAACCCATAGGTTTTTCCCAGGATCTTATATAGCTCTTGTAATTGTTCCGGAGATCTTTAATTCTTTTCAACCATGACATAAGTATGAATTTCATAAGTCATATTCCTTCTCCAAGATCAATTTGAATTTATTTTTGACTTTGGCTAAACCTTTCATTCTTCATTATTCCGGAGTGTCTCGGTATTCTTGGCGTTGTTTCTCGCCATCATTCTCAGCTTGCAAATTTGAAGAGGTGTTTCTCTCGAATATTGGTCCATTCTATTGTAGATTCATCATTTCAGCTTGGTGTCGTCATCTTATTGTTAAAATCATGAGTAACCCCTTTCTGGCTATCCGGTGCATTTCTGAGTTGTTTTTATTCTCGTTCCTCCGAAGGCCATCATTTCAGAAGATTTCTTCATTCTCAGCTTTCAGCTTTCATCCTCAATTCTTCTCAATTGTTGTCTCTTCGTTCGTCTCTCGTTTATCCGGTGCCTTGTTCAAGTTTTCTCTCAGGTGGCTCATGAGCTCTTCATTCTCATGTATCTCCACTCATTCATGGTTGCCTCATTCAATTCAATTCTCACCAGTGCCTCTTTCAAGATTTCTTCTAGTTTGTGCTCATATCTCTCCTTAATCATTTCTAGAAGAATAAGTGGCTCATGGGTTCAATTCTTTTCTCGTGTGCTTATCTTTTTCCGGAGTTCCAAGTTCTTTAAGTATCTCTTTGTGAGCTTCATCTAAATCTTGGCAAGGTCATAATCTTATTCCTGCTACCTTCATATCTTTTCATCATTCATTTGTAAATGGTGGTCCTTCATGGTGGTTCATCAAGGTATCAATTCATTCTCAAAGTGTTCTTCAAGATTCTTGCTGGAGAACCTCAAGTATCCGTTCTCTTGCATTCCCAAGTGTATTGGTTCTTCCTTTATCCTGTGAGGTGGTATTATAGCCTTCTTGTTAGTGTAGGAGTCTCGAAGAGTTTTCCTCTCAAGTATGAGATAATTAAACCCACCAATTCTATGATCATGAGATATTTTCAACCCATGATTACTTCATTGAGCTATAGATTGTTGGTTTGGATTTCACCTAAAGCTTTTCCTATAGATTGTTGCTATCATGGTGTTTGTCATTAATCCCAGTTCTCAAGGTATTCTCTTGGTGTAAGAAGTGTTCATATCTTGTTGCTCCCAATCTATCCTTGTTTCTTTTAGTGGTTGGTGGTCACCTCTTAAATGTTGAGATGATCTTCATAAGCCCACTTCTACCTTGTTATTTTCGTTGTAGGTTTTACAACTACTACGTCATTTCTATGTCCGGGGGCTCTTCAATTCTATTGTGATGATAGTTGTCATTCTTTTCTTCATTATCTTCTTCTGCTTGAGCTAGTTCCTATTCTCTTGTTCCGAAGGCATTTTATGTTGCTCTTTTGGGTCTATCCTCTTGCTCTATCAAGATCATGGTGTTTCCTTGTTCCATTTAGTTGCTGGTTGTGTATATTGTCTAATTATATCTTCTTATCGAATTTTTTTTGTTCCATTTTCCTACCGTAGTGCTGCCGAAATTTTCGGTGAATTCTTGCTTGTTTCTCATATCATTCCTCATCTCTTTGCAACCTTCAAGGATCGTTGGTTTCACACGTTTGTCAAAGAAGCGATTAATTTTTACCTCTTTCTTTCTCATCCTCTTCCCCCTTTCGTTCTTGGATCTCGGGGCGAGATCCTCTTGTAGTGTAGGAGAGTTGTGACAGCCCGACACCGACGCTCTAGAAGATTCCCCTATAAATTCGTTGTCGTCGTGTGTTTTATTTTGTTTGTTGCACTCATCACGCATCATGCATCATCTCCATCGTCTCTGTTGTGATTGCTTCCCTTATTGTGTTCATGTTTTTTTTCTTCTTCTTCTGCTACTCCTAGCCACTCCTTGACCCTTCATTTTTTTCCTATTCTGAACTTATTTCAATCCATTGCATCCTCTCGTTTCATACCAACTTCATTTTTGTTCTCATGCATAATGCTTTGCCTTACCTCCCAAATTCTCTATGCCACTTCCTCCTAGTTGCTTTCTTTTTTTTTAGTTTCCAATATTATCTGACCCAAATAAATGTTCCTATTGTGCCCATAAATCATATGTATTATGTAGGGTCACCCTATGAAATTGCAAGCCATTCGGGTTTGGTTTGGTTGGGTTTGAAAATCAGACCAGTTGGAATTAAATTCGAACTTGTTTGAATTTATAGTGTGTAAAATTCCTGCAACCATTTTTTAGAATTTTGCACATTTTTTCTGGTTCCAAGAAAAATATTTATCTTTATCTATTTTCCCAACTTTACCTTTTTCTTTTCTTCTCAAGCTTCTATTTTATTTAAATAGAAAAGAGAGAATATTTTGAGATAGAGGAAGAAGTTGGCCCAACCACTAACCTGTAGACAACCTTCAAGCCCAAGCCCATGTCTCCTACTTCTCCTACCTACGTCACCTCTGTACGTACGAACTACAACCATCAGATCGCCATGGCACCGCTAGATGGGCTGCCGTACAGTTCCCTAGCGCCCTAGATATGACCTCCTCGACGTCTGAGCCCTACCCTAGCTTCTCCTCCGCCCTCCAACGCCGCCAAAAGCTCTATCCTTCCTCAAGAACAGAGCACCTGAGAGAATCAAACCGTTGGCGTCCGTCGTCGTTCTCGTGACCGGGAGGACGTTAAGCTCGTCTCCAGCATGTTCTCTCGCACCCCGTCTCCATCTTCGACCGATTTTGGTCGCGGGCGGCACTAGAACACCTCCACCGTCGACTCCTTGGTTTTTCTTCCTCTGCCCGAGCCGCCTCCTCGTCCCCGACCGAGCACCTCGGACGACCACCCAGGTCATGTCGCTGCCCTCTCCTACGGCTTCTCTCTTCCCTCTTCCCTCTTCCCTCTCTCACCTCGTCTCTCTCTCTCTGTTCACAGGAGCAGCACCACCCCTCCATGGAAATAACAGAAGCTTGTAGCTCGTGCTCCACTCGTCCCCAACTCCGAATCCAGCTCTGAAGGTGGGAATGAAGCCCCAACGGCCGGATCTGGCACCGTCTGACGCCACCGGATCCGCTCCAGCACTCGCGACGTGCCTCGTCAGCGCCGCTCCTCGGCCTCCCAAGACGTGTAGAGAGAGCTTCGCTCGAGCTCGCCCTCGAGCACCAGAACCAAATCGTCGGCCGCAGCTCTGACGAGCAGCCCCGAGCAGCCGAGCCCCGCCACCGAACGTCCCCCGTGCCTCCGGTGAGATGCCCGGCTGCAGCTCCTCTGTATGCGTGTGTTTCCTTGTCTCACGTCTCCACCAATCCTCCCGATGCAGCTCCTTGGGAGGTTGCAGCCCGAGCACCAAGTCCTCCAACGTGGCCTGCAGTTGCTCACCACATCGGCCTGGATCCGAGGGTCCCTTCGATCTCCAGCCTCGTCGGAGATCGCCTCCCTGTCTGCAACTCCTGTCGCTCGCCGTGTTTGCCTGCACCAACGCTGGTGAGATCTTGTGCATTTGTTTTGCACCAAGGCTCTGCTTTTGAGCCGGTTTAAATAGCTAACGCTTGGAGTTGTTCCACAAGTTCCACTTCAGCACAATGGTTAGCACCTGTGGTTGCATCCAAGGGATCCCATGTTCAAATTCCAGCATTCCCTTTAGCGTGTGTGTATGCTCATCTTGCAAAGGAACCTAGTTGTGTCATCAGCGCCCCACCTAGCCCAGTTGGTCAACCGTGTGAGCTAGCACGCTCAGGTCTCTCGCTCGAATCACATGTACAACACATTTTTGTTGTTGCACTATTTCCTTTTCATTCTGCATTCACATCTGCACTACGTCTTTTAGCTAGTTCTTCTAACTGACTGATTTTTATTTGTCAGTAACTTATGGGGTGGCCCAACGGATCTGTGTGCTTGCTTACCACCTAGAGGTCGTGGTTCGATTCCCAGGCTACCCAATTTCTTTGCCATATTGTTTTTTTCCTTTTGTTAGGAACATACACACACTCAACCCCTCGGGTTTGATTTAATACTCGGCGCTTCACTATGTTGCAATTCAGCCCATGCATATCCATGTCATATTTTTTTTTCCTGTTGTGATTTATTTCGAGGCATGCTTTGTAGTATGTCTTGCGAGTTGTTCATATCGTAGATACCATGTTAGTTGCACATTGTCCTTCTTTTTCCGTGCCTGACACATGGGAACCCGGTAACCGAGATCACTCCATCATTCTTCGCATGATACGCACACGCTTCCAATTCGTTGGCACCGATACCTCGTCGAGTTATCAGGACCGAAACGTTGCCGTGACATTGTTTCCGTTTTGCCGCCATGGTTCTCTTTCGTTCGCGATGGCGACTCATGCTTTTTGTCCTTCTCGCCAGTGTTTAAATAAATTGCATGCATATTGCATTCATGGCATAATATCTTGTGTCGCACGTATGTTTTAACCATAGCTCCGTTAGCAAAGACCTATATGTGGAACCGGCTAGTACGACGTGTAGAATCACACACTTCACCTCTTGCCACGTTTAACCAACATTTAATATTTTCATGTACCTAATCGGGATAGAACTAAATAAGTCTTATGTGGAGTTTCGTCAGTATGCAACTCGTTGCCTATTGAACTTCACTTAATGTGTAGTGTTTGATTGTGTGAATTATCTTGCCGTGACTTGCATGTATTCAGCTGCTCATGCATGATATGTGTTGTGCATCGTGTGGTGAACTCTGTGTGTTGATTTGTGTTTCCGGTTTGCTTCGTCTCGATAGAGATCCGCAGCGTGCCGGATTGTGAGGACCCGTCGACTACATCGGTTCGTCTGCGTCACGGAGGCATTCTTCTTCCAAGCGGGATCTCAAGCAAGATGATCATTTCCCCAGATACCATTACTATCAGTGCCATGCTAGTTCTATCGTTTCTGTCATTATGTCTCGTTGCCTACCACATGTTAAATATCAGCCTCTCAACAATGCCATGAAACCTTCAACCTGTTCGACCTAGCAAACCATTGATTGGCTATGTTACTGCTTGCTTAACCCTGTTGATAGCGTTGCTAGTTGCAGATGCAGATGCTTCCATGCGAAAGCATGGGTTCCTTGTTATATCACCATATTTAAATGCTATTTAATTTAAAGCACCTATATACTTGGTAAAAGGTGGAAGGCTCGGCCTTTCTAGCCTGGTGTTTTTTTCCACCTTTGCCCCTTAGTTTCCGGCTACCGGTGTTATGTTCCATAATTGAGCGCTCCTAACATGATCGGGGTTGTTATGGGGACCCCCTTGATAATTCGTTTTAGATTAAAGCTGGTCTGGCAAGGCCCAACTTTGGTACTACATTTGCCTAAACACCTAATAAAATTGCATAGGGACTTTCTGGACCCCGAGGATAATTTAATCAACGCCCCGGGCCAGTGCTCTGCATGAGTGTTGGTCCACCCACCTAGCAGTCGGCGGTGCCACCTCGGGGCAACTCGAGGTTTGGCTACCGTCCACTTTGCATAGACGGTGTGTCCTGAGAACGAGATACGCGGCTCCTATCGGGTTCGTAGACACACCGGGTGGCCTTGCTGGATTAGTTTTACCTTTGACGAGATATCTTGTGCATCGGGATTCCGGTTGTGCTTTGGGTAATCTCAGAGTTGAGGTTTTCCACTAGGGAATCCGACGAGATCGCGAGCTTCGTGATTGAGGGTAAATCTTTTCGGCTTGTGGTAATTTGTGATGGACTAGTTGGAGCACCCCTGCAGGGTTAAATCTTTTCGGAAAGCCGTGCCCGCGGTTATGTGGCAACGTGGAAACTTTGTTTAACACTGGTTCTAGATAACTTGAAGTTAATTTAATTAAAATATGCCAACTATGTGTGTAACCGTGACTATCTCTTTCGTGAGTTCCGTCTCTGATCGAGGACACGGTGGGGTTATGTCTGACGTAGATAGGTGTTCAGGATCATTCATTTGATCATTCGTAGTTCACTTCCGCTAAGCGTCGATCTTCCCCCTATTATTTCTGGTACTCGTAAGTTAGCCGCCAAATATATGCTTAGCCGCTGCTACAACCTCACCACTTAACCATGCCTCACCCATTAAGCTTTGCTAGTCTTGATACCTTTGAAAATGAGATTGCTGAGTCCCCTGTGGCTCACAGATTACTACAACACCAGTTGCAGGTACAGGGAAAGGTTATTTTATGCGAGCGCGTTGATTGTTCATTTGGAGTTGCTTCTTCTTCTCCTTCTTCATCGATCTAGGATAGGTTCCAGGCCGGCAGCCTGGGATAGCAAGGATGGACGTCGTTCTTTCTTTTCTCGTTTGTTATCTACCGTAGTCGGACCCTGCTCTTACTCTTGATGATTATGTAATGTACTGATGTGACTCTGATGTAGCTTGTGGCGAGTGTAAGCCAACTCTTTATATATCTCTTCTTTTCAGTACATGTACTTGTAACGATATCCATTCTTGCGACACAACGAGATGCGCTTCTATCCCTGACGAGGCCCTCGTGCCAAATTGAGGATAGGGTCGCATGTTGGGCATGACAATAAGCCTCATGGTCAGAAAATTCAACCAGTTCTACAAAAGTAGAGGCAAAGAGTGAAGCTCAAGATCAAGACATGATGAGAAGCGTTCGTCAGTCATGATCGAAACTTCTACAATTGTGGGAAGCTTGGACACTACTCCAATTAGTTCTCGGCTCCCTAAAAATGAAGAGAAGAGTCACCTCGAAGACAAAGCTCAAGAGATGAGTCACCTCACAGAAAGAGAAGGAGTAGAGAAGATCGTTATGAAGGCAGACACTCATGGAGAGGCAAGGAATCGGAGAAGAATGACAAATACACCAAGAGAAGCTCAAGAATAAGACATCAAGCTCATGTTGGTGAATGGGTTTCTGGCTCCATGTCTGACAACTATCCCAAGAGAAGCTACCACTCCAACTCCGACTATAATCAAGATGAAGGTGTTGCGGGCATTGCACTTGTTTCCTCTAACTCATACGATCTATTTGATTCACCAAATGAGGGTCTCATAAACTGCTTCATCACTAAAGTCCCCAAGGTATCACACCCGGAGTATCTTGATTTTAATAGTGATGAGGATGACTTGTTAGGAGAATATGACTTGCTATTTGAAAAACTAGTGATTGCAATGAAAATGAACTTGCTAATCATCATAATAGTCAAGAGAAATCGAGTGATGATGATAAGAAATAAATTGAACGACTAACTCAATAATTAAAAACTCTTAAGTCGGCTCATGAGACTAATCTAGAAGATCATAGAGAGCTTGCAAGAACCCATGAGAAGCTACGGTTCGAGAAGCTCAATTTGGAGCAAGAGCATGAGTTCCTAAAAGCGATCAATGATGATCTTGAAAAGAAGAGTTCTTCTTATCTAGCCAAACTATTACTCTTGTCTAACTTTGTTTCATAGGTTAAATGTAGACACACTAGTAACAAACGCGAGAAAGTTTCTTCATCTAGTAAAAACAATCCTAAAGCTAAATCCAATAGTGTTGTTACTAGTATCTCTCTTGATTCCACTAATGATTCTCTTAGCCAAGTTACACTTGAGCAAGAAAATGATTTATTGAAAGGCATTATAGATAGTGGTGTCTTCAAGAGTCTTGCCAGAAGTAAGCAATTTGAGGAAATTATGTGCAAGAAAGGAGGACATCGAAAAGGACATCGGAAGAAACAAGGTGTTTGCTACTTCAACGTCAACGGAGATGATTGGGAAGATGGTCCATATCTCATTCCTATGTTTGTTCCGCAAGAGGAGAAGTATGATCCTACTCATCCCGAAGGAACAAGCTCACAAGTTGGCCTTCTACCACAAGACCACAAGGGCAAGGGAAAGCTTCAAGATGAAATTGACTTATATAAAGAAGAACGCCAAGTCAAGGTCAAGTAGATTCCCATGGACACTACTAGCTCTACCTCATCTAGTGCTACCACAACTCCAAGGATTCCCATCAAGTTGATGTGGATTCCCAAGAGGAAGAACTAGAAGGTTCTTGAGGGGTGACTCCGCCAATGAAATTCTCTCTTATTCTTTTTGGCAAGAACTATATGCAATCAACCTCAATCATACGCATTAGCTCAAGGAGTCACACATTCCCTCAAAGGTAAGCAAGGAACAATGTAACTAATGCATCTTTCGACATCATCCCATTTGTGTTCCACTCCATGTCCATAGATATTCTTGCGTATGTTCCTTTTGCTTTGGGACTAACGCATGTAGGTGAGAAGAGTAAGAAAACAACAAGGATATCTCCCAACTCAAGATGATCTTCATCAACATTGAGCATCCACTACTACTTCACTTACTTGAAGTCTTCTACGAAAAAACCTAAGGTTAGTTTATCCCTCTTAGGGGGGTGTCATATCAAGGGGGAGGGGCTTTGTTCTAAATCTGGAGTATAAGCATCTCCAAAGGATATGAATACATTAATGCTTATGTAAAAGTGGTAACCCCCCTTGTGCTTAACAGTGAGTATGACCTATGATAAAGTATTCTTACTTGGCTCCTAAGTCAATATACTCATATATAGATGACTTTGTCATCGCCCAAGTGCTTGATAGCTGCAAGGATGTTTGTGCATGTTCACCATATTTTATCTATCATTCTTATTGTGTGAGCATGTTGGTGTGCATGTGTTTCATCATTCGAGAACATCCAATTATTGTTATTTGGCTCATGATTTATCTTTTGCCAATTGGATGGTCAAGAATGCCTAGGACCCTTCTCTAGCTATCTATGCTATCTCATCTCAAGTTTCATTCCTGCTTCATCACAAAACTTGAACAAGCACTTGCCGATCCCTCTGTGTGAAGGTGCACTTGGAGCTTCGTATCGTCAAAGGCTACCTTCTAAAACCACTTCCAAAATCTCGGTGAGACCAACTCCACAAATTAGGTTCCACTGAATTTCCAAAGCCGGTCTGTTTTTTCAATCTTGGTACCACTGAAATCAATACCTCGGTTACACCGAGTTTCGCTGTCAACCGATAGTAGAGGAACTCGATGACACTGATTTTGTCATCTCGGTGACACCGACACCGAACGGGTATATATTCCAGTGGATGGGTTCTTCAAATTCAGATTGTCAAAAACCCTTTGCCTCAAAACCCTAAGCTGCCCTGAAGACCCCTGGTCTTCGCCTTTGCCTCCCCGAGCGCCTCCGCCACTGGGAATCGCCGTCATCGATTAAATATTCGCCGACGTCGCCGCCATTGTTGTACCGCCACCAAGTTAGTGTACGGATCTGATCTCCTTCCGCGTTCCCCAATACGACTCATACGCATTTGGGAAAGTTTATCTTCAAGCCACGATGTGAAACCCTTCCCTTCCACCAGAGTATCTTGTAGCATAGAGAATGATGAACGTTTGGATCTCATCTGCCGCAACATGCAACTCGGTGAGACCGAGTTTGCAAAATCAGTTCCATCGATTTCCATTTTAGGGTTCCTGAGAAGCAACTCGGTGAGACCTAGCAGCTCTTTTCGGTCCCACCGAAACAGATTGCCAAGTTTGTGTTAAGAGAGTAAGCCTTCTCGATGACTCCTAAAATGCCAACTCGGTGCCACCAATTTACATCCTCTAGAAGATCATACCCTAAGTTTCAGACTTCAAATTTTGAAAAATCATTCTATGTTTTGTGATGCTCAACCCTTCTGCCTTTCCTATATCTACTTCACAAATTTGCTGTTTGCTGCTGAGTGTTTGCTTGTCTCCCAAGATGTCTGGATTAGAAGATAGCCAGAATGATTTTAGAGAGCAAAATGTTGAGATGGACTGAGGCACTAGTCCTGCGAAGACTGACTCTGACCCTGGATCCTACAGCTCCCATGGCTTGCCCAAGGCAGCCACCAGACAGAGGAAGAAAGTGAACTCAAATGAAGAAGACTCGGACTTTGTGCTAGAGGAAACTTCAGCTCCTCCAAAGTCTCATAAGAAGACACTCACGAAAGAGTATGCTAGACCTGCTTATTTGAGAGCTCCTGAGTTTGCAAAGCAGAGCACAACACTCTCCATAGATAAACCTGCCAAGAAGGCTGGTGTGAAGAGAGCCAGGAAGAGGGTAGTTCATGTTGTTGGGAGACAAACATCTATGTATGAGGACCGTGAAGATGATGCTAGTGGAGATGATATCCCAGTTCCTCCTAAGAAGAAGAAGCTCATGGCTGATGCCATGCCCAGGAAATCTGGTCCTAAGCCTCCATCCAAGCCAAAGAAGGTTGTAGCTCACAGGAAGACTGCAAAGGATATTCCTGCAGCTACCAAGTAGAAATGCCCTCCTCCTAGTGGCTTCGCTGCAACAAAGGAAGAAGACGAGAATGCACCTATTCTCAGAAAGCTCCGACCTAATCCGCCAGTACACAATGTTGCTCACCCAATAGCTGAAGATATGAGGAAGAGGAAATATGCAAGTTTGAGGAAATGGAGAGTTGCAGATCCATATGCCACAAGGAGAAGAACTCCTATTGATCCAAGGTTTCACACCAAGGAACAACAATATTTTTATGAGATTGTCCTGTATGACAAGAGTCCACCTATCAGTGATGTGAGATATGTTTACTGGGCTTACATGAAAGAAAATGAAAATTTCTTTCCCCATGTGCAAGAAAATTTCAAGTTAGTAGACATTGAAGATTTTGTTGGAAAAGAGATGACGACATGGAATGATGAGCTTATCATGCAATTTTACTCAACTGTACATTTCTACGGAGATAGTTCTATTGTTTGGATGACTGATGGTCACAAGTATGAGTCTACGATTGATGAGTGGGCCACTATCCTTGGTGCCCCCAAGAAAAAAGAGAGTGATGTGGATGTGTATTATGAAGCAAAGATGAGCCATAACACCAGGGCAAATATGTACAAGCCAATTCCTCACAAGTATTTGGAAACTCACAAGATGGGCTGAGTGTACTTCTTGCAAGCAGGGATACCCACAACTAACACCATTCTCAAATACACCTTGATGCCTAAATCAGGTGATGATAGGATGATTCGAGGACACTCCATAAACCTGCTGCATCACTTGGACTCACACACCAGATTCAAAGTGATGGACTTGATAGTAGAGACTATCTGGAGGACTGCTGCTGATCAGGAAAGATCTTGTGGATATGCCCCTTACATTCAGATGCTAAACAATGCCAAGCTAGGCAAGCATGCATATCTCGCTGATCGTTCCCATCTACCTCTTCATCCATAATTGGAAGACAATGTCGTGGTGATGGATGAAAATAATCCCAGCTCATCTGCATCAAGAATGGCAGCAGAGGCTGCTAGAAATGAGCCACCACCAGTTCCACAACTCAGAACTCAAGCTGAGCAAATGGCATTTCTAGTTAGCTCTGTCCAAGGTATGAAGAAGAACACGAGGAGATATTGCAAAGTCAGACAAGCCTTGAGAGAGTCGTGGAAAAAAAGTTTCATGACATGGTTGTGAAGGTAACGGAGTTGACCACTATAGTCAAACAGCTTCAACATGATGTTGACTCAGTGGGGATACCACACTCACATGATGATGATGAAGATGACGATGATGAAGAGTCATCTCCTCTCACTAGCACACAGTTTAGCAACCAGCCTAGATCAGATATTGTTCTTGCTCAGGAGACAAGACAGACTTCATCAGCTCAAGCATTAGTACCTTCAGCACCAGGTCCAGCTCAACCACCTCCAGTATCCACTCCTCCAGCTCAAGGAAACTCAACAGATGAGTTCGTGGATGCTCTTCAGTTGACTCCGTCATCAACTGCCCAAAGACACGAGTAGCTCTATAATTTTTAAACTTTTTGGTAACTTGTTGCCAAAGGAGGAGAAATGTATAGATCATAGACTGAGAGAGAGAGAGAGAGAGAGAGCTTTTGACTTTATTTGCTATCATTTGGTTTTGAAACTTTGGTATTTTGGATGACTTTATCCCGTTATCTGTGTTTGATCATAGGCTTTGCTTGGTTGATGCTATGATTATTATCTTTTAGCTATCTATGTAATGATCATTCACTTATCTTGTTGGTGTCATGTGCATTACTATTCATTCATATCATTTATGCGCACCACCAAGATGTATGTGATATGGCAGAGTAACCCATGATCCTAATCGATTGTGCATTTGCATTCAAACGCAAATTTTAAATAATGCACAAATTTTGGGGAGCTCTTGCTTTTCACATAATTCTCAAAGCGTTAATGCTAATCATTGATTATATCTTTTGTCGAAGCTTTGATCTCTATGTTGTCATCAATTACCAAAAAAGGGGAGATTGAAAGAACAATTGCTCCATAGGGTGGTTTTGATAATTGATCACAACATATGCGTCGTTGGACTAATATGTTTTTCCAAGTACATTTAGGAAAAGTTCAAAAGATGCTATGGCTAAAGGCTAATCTGGATATGTCCCTTGATGCACAAAAGGAATAAGATTGGCTCAAGCTTCAAGCTAGAAGACTTTTCATTTTATATTTGTGAGAAATCACTTTTGAGTCCACACGAAAGCCAATACTATTTAAAGGGGGTGAGGTAGTAAAATGAACTGATAGCTCAAGTGCTCAAAGTTAGCCACCAAAATACTCAGTCATTTTTCTCACATAACCATTCTGTCCAATTCCACATACTCAAATTTGGTGTCACGAACTTTCATATTTCTGACCCATCGAGTTTGACCTTAGACGGAAACCCTAGCCATTCCCACCAAATCGGTGCAACCGAATACATATCGGTGCTACCGAGTTCAGGGTGACCAACTTTCTCTTGCCTCGGTAAAGAAAATCAGAATTTCCGAGTTTGAGTATCGGCACCACCGAGTTTGGCCATAGGATCGTTAGCCACCATTTCGGTGCCACCAAGTTGTGTATATAAGTCCCACCGAGATTCAAAAGTTAGTGCCTTTGTGTGAACTGGTACCACCAAGTTTATGACTTCGTTGTCATCGAGTTTGCCACTTTAGGTGTAATGGTTGGATTTTGGGTGCTGCATATATATACCCCTTCACACACCTCTCACTCGTGGGAGAAGCACTTAGAACACACACTTCACTACCAGATTCATTTTCTGATAAAGAACCACCTACTCACGTGTTGAGACCAAGATATTCCAATCCAATCATTTGAAACTTGATCTCTAGCCTCCCCAAACTGCTTTCCACCAAATCAATCTCTCCTACCCATGCCTATTCTGTGAAAGAGTGATTTTGTGTTGAGGGGACTATCTTTAGAAGCACAAGAGCAAGGAGTTCATTGATCTACCACATCTATTAGCTTTGGGAGGGTGGTGCCTCCTAGATTTGTTAGGTGTCGTTCGGGAGCCTCCTACTTCGTGTTGTGGAGTTGAACCAAGATGTTTGTAAGGGCAAGGAGATTTCCTACTTCGTGAATATCTACCGTGAATAAGGCTAGTCCTTCGTGGGCGGAAGCCGTGGTGGAATAGAGCAGGACGCTTGTTCGTGGATCCATTGTGGGTGGAGCCCTCTGTGGACTCTCGCAGTTACTACCATCCGTGGGTTGAAGTCTTTGCTAACATGGACGTATGATAGAGCCACCTATCCGAAACATGCCAAAAATCACCGTGTCAACCTCATGCATTTGATCTCCCTACCTCACTTCTTTACTTTACACTTGCATGTTTTACTTTCCGCTACTACACTCTTAGAACTTCATGTGTCGGGTGTACTTGACTTGCTATAACTGCCAAATCTGGCTCTCAACTAAAATTGGGAAAAGGCAAAAAAATTATTTTGTCAAGTAGTCTAATAACCCCCCTCTAGACATACTTTCGATCCTACATTTCCTCCCTCTCGAAGGCACCTAGGAGGTGCCTTCCCCTTTAGGGACTCATCCCTCGCAACCGTATGGGCTCTTGGGTGCTGGCCCAACAAGGCATGGACACCCCTTAAAGCCCATGCATATCCAAGGGGCTGTAGGGACCCTTCCGAATTCCTCCGGAACACTGTGTAACCATTCGAAACCTTCGAGAAGCTTCTCGGTACAATATCGATAAAAGCTGAAACTTTTCTGGTCAGCAAAATATGACTTCCCATATATAAATCTTTACCTTTGGACCATTAATAAGATCCTAATGATGTCCGGTATCTCATCCGGGACTCCGAAAAACATTCAGTCACCAACGTACATATCCCAATACTACTCTAGCATCACCGAACATTAAGTGTGCAAATCCTGCGGGTTTGAGAACTATGCATACATGACCGAGACACCTCTAGGGTCAATAACCAATAGCGGAACCTAGATGCCCATATTGGTTCCTACATACTCTACGACGATCTTTTTTTGGTTCAATCACGATGTCAAGTATTCAATCAATCCCGTATGGAGTTCCCTTTGTCCATCGGTATGTTCCTTGCCCGAGATTCGATTGTCGGTATCTACATACCTAGTTCAATATCATTACTAGCAGGTATCCTTACTCGTTGCGTAATACAAGATCCTGTGACTAAATCCTTAATCACATTGCTTGCAATCTTATTGTGATTTTGTACTATCGAGTGGGCCTCGAAATACCTCTCTGTCATACGGAGTGACAAATCTCAGTCTTAATCCGTGCCAACTTAATAGACACCCTAAGAGATACCTGTAGAGCATCTTTATAGTCACCAAGCTATGTTGCGACGTTTGATACACACAAGGTACTCCTCCGGTGTAAGTGAGTTGCATTATTTCATGGTGATAGGAACATATACTTGACATGCAGACAACAATAGCAATAAACTGACATGATCATGTGCTACGTTCATAGTTTGGGTCTTGTCCATCACATCATTCTCCTAATGATTTGATCCCATTATCAAATGACAACTCATATCTATGGCTAGGAAACCGTAGCCATCTTTTATCAATGAACGAGTCTAGTAGAGGCCCACTAGGGACACGATGTTGTCTGCCTATCCACACATGTATCTGCATTTCCAATCAATACAACTATAGCATGGATAATAAATGATTATAATGAACAAGGAAATATGATAATAATTAATTTATTATTGCCTCTAGGTTATATTTCCAACATTTATAAGGATGAGTGAATTTGACTTCTTTGACTATACAACCGACAAAAGCCATGTTCATGACCAGAAAATCCTGTCCAAGAATAACATCATTATTTGAACTGCCAAGCACAACTGGGAGGCTAGAAAGGAATATGTGGCCATCTTGATAGAAACATGACGGGCTTCTGTGCTTCCCTGCATGAATTTGCTCGGAGATACGACCGATAACGACCTAGGTAACTCCACCACATGAAAATTATGCTTGGATGCAAAAGGTCTAGATATGATTGAATCCAATGCCCCAGTGTCGAATAAAACCTTTGCAGGAAAAGAATTAACCAAGAGATTACCCATAATCACATATGTGGAGTCCTCTACTTCAGCTACATTGATCATGTTCACTCTTGCGGAGTTGGGATTATGTTTCACGATTGCATTGTGTGACGGCTCATTGGAGGAGGTGGTGGAAGACACCGCTGGTTGGTACACTTGTTGGAGTAGTGTCCCTTCTGACCACACTTATGACAAGTCACCTATCATATCGGATGGAAGTGAGCTGGAGGAGCTCTTGACTTAGGCGGCTGAGACTTGTGCTGAAAACCTGGGTTGGGTGGGTGGGGAAGATCCACGACCACCAGACTCCTTGAACCGCTGAGGCTGACGAGCCGAAGGAGGAACCCAGAACTTATGTAGCTTTGCGACAATCTGAGCTGTGGACAAAGAGGAATTGGAGTCCCTAAAGCGCGTCCTTGAATTTTCAACGCTGAGCAAGGCTAACTCAGCCGTGAGAGTTAAGTTTTAGAATTGACCAAACTGAGGAGGGTCGTTCAGAGCAAGAGAAAGCTGCAAATCTTCTTTCAAACCACCTCGAAACTGATAGATCTTCCTCTTCTCATGTGGAACATCATGCTTGCCATATCATGCAAGGTTGTGGAACTCAATGTTCTAATTCTACACCGAAGAGATTCCTTGCTTTAGATGCCTGAACTTCTCGCGCATGGCCTCATCAAAGCTTGCCGGAATATGATCGGCTCTGAAATCACGGCAGAAGTCATCCCAACTAATCAGACGATCACCTGAGAAATCCATGAGCTGCTGCCACCACTCGGCTGCCTGGCCCTTCAGCTGGAAAGTAGAAAATATAACATAGTCCTCAGGCCTGGTATTGTTCCACTCGAAATGCATACTCATGTCACATAGCCAATCATCCACATCAAACGGCTGCTCACAACAAGTGAAGGACTTGAGGTGATTTGCCAGGAATTCATCTAAAGATGCAAACTGTTGCTGGTTGTTATTATTCCCATGCTCGCCTTGATTCCTCACTTGCATAATTTGATGAAGCATCTGAGTGTTTGCATTGCTCGCGGCCATCAAGGCTTGCCACACCTCTTGAGGAGGAGGAGCGGTGGTGGAGGGTTTGACTATTCCCCATCACGACCCTAGTTTTGGCGAGTTGCTGGAGCCATTCTAGAGATGGACAACATGAAACCACATATTAAAGGTGAAGCTGCTAAGCTGAATCAAAGGCTTGAAATATTGCAACAAGAATTCTTAGCAATTGCAGTCGAACTAGAATTAGTAATAATGCCTCCACAAAATTAGTGTCAAAAACATATGATTCAAAAGCCACTTGAAATTGTCAAGTTTGAGCTAGAATTGCTCGGAACAAATATATATCCCAACATACATCCGATGAAAGAATTTCCTAGGTGACTAATGGAATTCCCACCCGAGAACTCCCGAAACTTCCAGTTATGCAATCGGATCTACGGATACAAAGAGGAAAACTTCCCACAACTCCGAACATGATACTACGCTACAATGTAACGCATCCATCAACACACAACGAGAGTCTCGGAAACTCATCTATCTCAGACCCTCGTAACCACAACAATACTAACTATGGTAGTAGATCTGAACTCTCTCCACCAGTATTGGGGATGCCGGACTCCTCTTGCCACTACTAGTATTGAATCAATTTCGAATATCCTCTGTCACGAGATACTAAGAAATCTGAATGATAACTATGTGCCAAGAATCCTTTGGAGCTCAACTCCACGGAAGAAATCAAGTCAGACGGGAGGCACCAAGACAGAACTCCATCACATTGGTATCAGATAGATCCCAAAATATCTGTGTGATACAAAAAAAATTGACTGAGAAGAGGAGTAGAATTAAAATTTCCTAAGTCGTGAACCTCACCACACCAGGGAAGAGGATTAAAATGAATCCTACTCTCCGATATAACTAAGACTCAAAATAGTTTTTCACTAGACTTGAGTCGGACAAGTTCGATCAATCAAAGGCTCCTATGGTCGTATGCCTCTGATTACCAACTTGTAACGTCGAAGATGTGGCACTTTCCATATTTGGGGACGAGGCCTTAATACGGACACATGCGCATCTTAGCTTTTTGCAAGTACATAAATCATCGCAATATATACATGAGGAGATGAGTATATGGAATGGCTTGCACTCAACACAGCTTAAGTTACAATTCACTCAACAATTTAATTCAAGTCATCCATAACACATAGTCTGACTACGGACCAAAAGAATGATAAAATGGCAAAGATCTCTCTCGCTACCTGAGGAGATGACCCAGGTCCTCTAATCATCGGGGTACATTGCGTGCATGTGACCACTGCCTTCACCAAACACCCACTAAAGTTGCGTAGCATCAAACTCCTCTGGATCCGCATTACCTAGGCCTGTGGTGTTGTTGTAATATGTGAGCCAGAGGGACTCAAAAATCTTGCGACCATGATACTAGAAATAATCAAGTTATTGGGTACGGAAGGTTTAGTGTTTAGGTTGCAGTAGCACTAAGCATATATTAGAGCTAACTTACGAGAACATAAGGTAAAGTGAGTAGTCTATGCATGATGGTCACAAACTACATAATGACCACTAAGTGATCCTGAATAGCTACTTACGTCAGTCATAACCCCATCGTCTCCTGAGTCGCAGAAGGAGCTCGTAAAAGAGACGGTCACGGTTACGCACAGGGTTGGCATATTTTAATTATGTTTACTTCAAGTTATCTAGAACCAGATGGTAAAGAAAGTTTCCAAGTTGACACATAACCATGGGCACGTCTTTTCAAAAGATATTAACCCTACAGGGGTGCTCTAACTAGTCCATCGCAAACTACCACAAGCTGCATAGGAAGCCTCGACCACAGAAAACCCGTGATCTCGTCGGATTCCTTAGTGTAAACCCTCAACCTTAAGATATCCCAAAATCTCCTCGGATTCCTTAGTGTAAACTACCACAAGCTGCATAGGATGACAGCAAGACCACCCGGCAGGCCAGAACCCAATCAGAGCCGCACGTATCTCTTCTCAGCGCACTACCAGATTAGCAAGATGCCAGGTTGGCTGAAACCCAGGGTGACCAGGGGGCGCTGGACATCGCTCAGTTTGGACCAACACTCATGCAGAGCATTGGCCTGGGTTGTTGATTAACTATCCACGGGGTAGCTATTACCTTTTCATTTTTATTAAGTTGTTTAGCAAATTTAGTACCAATGTTGGGCCTTGCCGAAAGAGCCTTAGCTCAAAGCGAATTGTCAGGGGGTCCCCATAACAACCTCAAGCGTGTTAGGAGTGCTCAATATGGAACATAACATCGGTAATCAAAACTAGGGTGGAAAAGAAGAACAAAACACCCAGCAAAGTTCCAAGCCTTCCACCTTTTACCAAGTATATAGGTGCATCAAATTAAATGGTGGTAATAAGATCATATTCAAAATCCCATGTAAATACATGGATCAGCCTCCACGTGCAACTAGCAATGCTATAAGAGTTTTGAGCAAGCGCTATTTTAGCCAAACAATATTTGCCAGGTTGTGGAGGGGTTACAGGATTTTCATTGCAATATTTGGAGGATATATGTTCAGTTGGTAGGAAGTGATAAATAGCGATGGAAATGACTCAACTAAGCACAACAAAATTAGTAATGATATCAAGGTCATGGTCATCTTGCGTGTTGGTTCTTCTAACATGTACAACCCTTCCTCTTCAGGAATGTACTCAACGTGATCCCCGCACTCGTTCTTAGGTCCTAATGCTACCCAAAGAAAAATACATATCCAACGAACACACGACAAGGTGCAATGCTTCAAACAACATGACGCACGAGTGTGGTTATGAAAGGAGCATTGCAATGCTAACTAGTCATGTTTCTCATGCATTTATTAAGTTGTTAGCATTTTGGATAAAATCTCAATTTAACGAATTTGTACATGCAGGGACAAGGCATTAATGGATTCATCATGAGAAAACGGTGCAAAAACATATAAAGAACGTCGCAAACCGAGCTATGGAATTCTCGGAATTCACAAAACAAGAAACGGAAGGCAACAATGACTAAACAACATTTGAGAGGGAGGTATGGGAATTTCCTTGGCACTCCATGTATGCCTATGGAAAGTTCACAAAATTCTAGGTTCAATAGACCTAAAATACATGCAAAACAACTAAGCACAACTCGCACAAAGCATAAAACAAAACAACAACCAATCTGTCTACAAACAACAACATACCACTTTGCCCATGTGAAAACTAGTAGCTACAGCCACTCAACAAGTTCAACCAAGGCATTAATATGAAGCTATCAAAGAGCACAACAAACCCTAACTAACAGAAACATAGATAGGTTCATGAAAACATTGGCAATCAAGCTCTGAACATGGCAAGAAATATTAAAGATTAAGACTCGGTGAAACTCTCAGTTTGCACTGGCAGTTTTTAATCTCGTGAAATGTTTATAGCAGTAAAACCCTATTCTACAGCAAGTTTCATGGCATGAAATTTAGCAGGGTTGTAGATGGCAACAACTACTACAAAACACTAACACTAAGCATGAGCTGAAACTGCACACATCACTTGGTAGCATCCCCTAAACATGGCATGAAAATAACAGTAAACTCACGGACTTAGTCAAATTTCACTAAGAGAATTACAACAGTTTGTAACATCATAACATATTTGACAGGATGAAACTCTAAGATGCAAAACCTATTTGGTAAGGTGAAGTCGCCATCTAACAGAGGACAACAAACAGAACGATTCATGGCATTAAACCAAACACAAAGGAACAATATATTCATTGGAATCATCAACACAACATGGGAAGACAATAATAGATTCTAACAATTAGAAATATTTGAGTGTGTGAAACAACAATATTTTATTAACATGTTTGTAGCAAGAAACCCAATAAACCTCAGGCTTATCATGGCAAAGAAATTTACCAGGGCCTAATACCCACAAAACTCTACCACATTCATGTTGACAAGTTCATCAAATAGTGCAAGGATTAATTCATGCAAAAATAATAAAATGGCATCTTACACAAAATAACATTTTCAGAAAGTTTCTCCAATGGCAAATCCGATGGAACTATTGGAATGACTAGATTTTTCAACCCCAAATCCATATATCACACTCATATACTCTTATGACAAAATCCACACAAAACCATTTGCACAAAGTTACCCAACAAATTATAAGTCATAACTTGCCATTTGAGGTAGCTGCTAGAACTGACATATCTAGGTTCGGACATTTCCTAATTTGGAAAGAATCTAAATGAAAACAGACCCACGTTAATACCAGACCCACGTTGCATAGGCACCACACGCCGTAGGGGGATGACATGTGGGCCCATGGCCCATTGTCAGAACAACAAGGGGACAAAAAAAGTGTGGGTTTAATCTGCCGCAGGGGTGTGCAACCACTATGCTAGGGCACAGAGACTTTATGGAAGAGCGGATCGACTACTCTTGGATCGACTTCACGGGGTGATGGCCACCAGTTCTAGAATGACGGCGACAACCGGTGTCTATGGCTGCAGTATCCGGCGAGGGGGACCACCAGCGGGGGTTGCGGGCACCGAGGGGAACCCATTCCCGTGGTCGCCTAGAGCTAGCGCGCGCGACTATGAGGCGCTCGACCTCGAGCCGGTGCGTATGGCAATAACAGCAGCAACAGTGCTACGGCAGACAATGGGGCGATGGGCGGCGAGGATACAACGACATGCGAGACTGGAGGGAGCAGCGGGGACGGACGTCTGGTCAACGAGGGGTCTTGGGACAAAAAGATAGTCGAGGGGTGGGTGAGTAGACTAAGAAGGCCGCAACACTTGGGGCAGCCGGAGCCAATGGACACGACGATCCAATGGCGACGATGGGGAACTTCCCGGCCAGCTAGCGTCAGGAATCGGACACGGCCGGCATCGGGGACACCATGGACATCCCGGAATGAGGAGGGGAAGCCCCCGGAGGCGTTTACGACGATGGAGAAGGCCAGCGCTATAGCTATCCCTCGGAATCTTCTCTGAACGAGTAAAAGGCGCTAGCGGTCTAAGAACTTGAGTTGCGGGTGCACTTAAGTCTCATTACTTGCAAACCGAAAAAACCCGTCACAGAACTTGCGTTTCGGGCTTATCTAGGTCACAACCGCCAGTTGGACCGGTCTTCTGCCCAGTTTTCTTCGTTCGCGGTCATGCGAGGCTCACGTGTGAGGTGATTTTTGCACAGAAGATCCTGGTGATTAACGATGAGGGGCGTATTGCACATTTTACATATGATAAATCATTCTTTCCCTTCCTCTGTTTCCCTTCCTCTGTTTGCTAGCTCCTCCTTCCAGATCCGAACTCGTGGTCGGCGAAATGGGAGGCGGCTTGGGTGGCAGTGATGTGGCGGGCAGTGTGGCGTGCGGCGGCTGCAGCGAGAACAACGTGCAAGTCACCGCCTTTGTTGGAGGTGCAGGCGGCGTGGCAACTTCAGGGAGTTCGTCCGCGTCTCGCATCCCGGACTCGCGGATATTCCCCCAAGAGGTGTGGTAGCGCGGTGAGGCGGAGATGCAGCCCGAACGCGGCCGCGTTCTCATCGCTCACCCTTCTGGCATGGCGGCGCTCGAGCGGGAGTTCCTGGGGCATGCATTGTATGCCATCATCATCGGGCAGCCACGGAGGAAGGTGATGCCGGAGGCACTCGCCGCGGCGGTAGAGTTTGAGTGTGGCATCCTGCCGTGGGAGATGACAGTGGAGGTAACCGGCCCACAATTCCACTTCTTTTTGCGGTCATTCAGTGGAGGATTGCACTCGTGTGGTGTACGCATCAGAACAGCTGCGCTGCGGCGGAAGCAGAATTGGTTTTCAGAGGTGGTCAAGCTAGTCGCGTGGCAAGCCGTCGCAGCTGCCGTACAAGACGACGCTTAGTTTGGAGGGGCTACCGGAAGAGGCATGGTATGAAGACACTGTAAACCTGGTGCTCGCAGGTGTCGACGGCGAGCTCATCGACATGCTCCCTTCTACAGACAAGTGGTTGCTGCATTGCACGGCGTGGCTACGCAATCCTAATGCAGTGCCGAAGGTGCTTACTGTGGCTGTGCCTCCACCTCCTCGGCAACCTTGGAAGCCAGACTCTGATGACGAGAATGCTCATTCACCGCCGCGTCCGCTCTCTCCAACTGATCGTCGATGCATCGATTTTACTGTGATCATGCATGTGAAGGAGGTCATTGACCGTGGGCCATTGCTAACAGAAGGTTTGCCTGATGAATTCCTCCCTGACGAAGGTGTTGATCTAACACGCAAGCACACATTTGCAACCTGGTGAGGCAAGATAGATGGCACTGGCCCTGGAACAAATGGCAAAGCTTAAGAGCACTGTAATAGTTATCTTATTTGAGGTTGTGATTGTAATAGCACTGTAATAGCTATCTTATTTGTTTCCTGGCAGACCTTGTTAAATTATGCTAAGAAATGTCTATTTGGACTGGAATTATATTTGTTCATGATCTACTGGAGAAGACAGTTGGACTGGTTTCAGTAAACAACAAACAAATGATCTGCTGCAAGAAACAAATGACACAGAGTACTCAATGACAGATAACTTAGTTCCTTCACCAAAAGTCATAATAGTTCCAGTACTGAACTTAGTTCAACATTTGATAATAACTTAGTACACAATAAAGATAAAAACAACAGTTGGACATTTCAATTTCACTCTTCATCTCCTGGAGCTCCTTGTGTGGTCTGGACTTCATCTTCAACAGTTTGTGAGCTTGTTCCTTCACCAAATAGTAGCCACTGCAAGCCCCTTGTCTTGGTTGGTTTCTTTGCTCTTTCCAACAACCTTGTTTTAGCTGCACTTCTCCTTGATCTGCGTCCTCTTGTTCCTCCACCTCCTCTTCTACCTCTACCTCTGCCACTGCTAGATGTTGATGCTACTCTTACTCCTCTTACTCCTGTGGCTGTTGAAGTTGTTGCTGCACGTGCTCCTCTCACTCCTGTAGTTGTTGAAGCTGTTGTTGGATGTGCACCACCAGTGGGCACAGATATGTTGGTTCTGCTCTCTACTACAAATGCACTTTCTTCTGGTATTCTGTGAGCCCTGTTAATAGGAACTCCTTTTGCAGGTCCCTATGGGAGGAGTTAATAGGAACAATTAGTGACCTCTTCTCAAAGATAAATTTAAATTTAGTTCTAATTCTTTTACCTCATGTGACAATATGTGCACCATGCTATCTTTCATCTGTGTTGGGTCCATTTGTGGCCTCATAGTTTTTTGTTTGATGTTCTAGTAAACAAACAAACAATGTTGTGAGCATCACTATAATTATTTGCAACATTTACAAAATTGATGTGCTAATACTTACTGTTAGGATCACTTGGCATTCCACATCTCCAGATTCATCAAAAATCTTTTTGGACTTCTATTTCTTTGCCTTCTCCATCATTTCTTCTATCTGTTGCAACATCTTATTAGTAGGCTTTCTTTTCCTGCCCCTTTTAGTTTGTGGTGTAGGTTGCTCAGTGGCAGCATGCTCCTCTTCCACCTCCTCTTCATTTTCATGCTCTTCCACCTCCTCTTCATTTTCTTGCTGATGTACCTCCCCTTCAGTTTCTCTTAATATAGCACATTTCCGTAGTGAACATCCACTTCTGCTATGCCCAGCTAGTTTACGATACCCACAGTGCATAATTCCTCCATGCCTGCTTAGTTTAGTGCCATCTTCATTCTCCTCTCGTTGCTTCCTTCTATTCTTCCTCCTCCTCCCAGCTTTTTTCTCATAGTGTGGTGGCAGTACATGTGTTGTATTTACTGGGGACCACTCATCTTTGTCTCTGGTTGGATATATCTGAACTCCATAAGCACACAGATATGTCTGCAGTAAATAGCATGAAGAAACCATGGTCTCTAGCCTAATTCTTTCATGTCTGCAGCAAGCACATGCATGGCTACATGGGATTCCACTAAGCTGCCACCTTCTGCAAGTACATGTATGCATGTTCAGCTCAACAATGTAGGTTTTCTCATTGGACAAAACTCCAAACACACCCATGCCTGATTCTTCTCGGTGGCAGTTGGCTGACAATTCAACATTCTTCCTTAGTTTGTCCCTAACTTTGGGAGTAATATGTCTTGTCCATTTTTGAAGAGCTTCTTTTTGTTTTGACATGTGCCTATGCATTAACTGAGATCTTATTCTCTCATACATAGACAGGACAGGTAGCTCTCTGGCTTCTAGTATATACCTGTTGAATACTTCACAAGTATTGTTCAAAAGAATGTCACATTTTGGAAATTCACTAAAAAATGCTCTATACCATTGGTTTGGTGGCTTTTCCTCCAACCATGCATATGCTTCCGCAACAAATGTTTTCCCAAGATAGGATTGGGTCATGTTATCTGCCACAGCTACAAGTTTCCAAGGGCAACCCTCTGTACATACTGCCTCAAACCTCTGTTTGTTATTTCTTTTTTTCTTGATCTACATTCTGTTCTTAACTGCCTAATGTGCTACTATAGTTCTCAACAACTCCACTGAATCAAAAACCATACCTAGTTTGAATTGAGAATTTTCCATCTTAACTAGTGGGTTAAATGTTTTGAACCTGTATATGGGTTTCTCTTTCGTTTTCTTCTTCTTGTACTCCTCATCATCAGAGTCACTCTTGTGCATCTTCTCACAATCATCTTCTTCTGGTAGATGCAGTTCCTCTTCAGTGACATCATCTGTGCCTGGAACATGTCTGTACTCAGCTCCTACTTTCTTCCCCTTCTCAAGCAATGCATCATGCACAGCATCATCTACATTTTTATCATACAAATCATCATCTTCATCCACTTCATAATCACTATCATACCATGTTGGATCATGCTCTGAATCACATTTCCATTCGTCTTCTGCATCTGATGACTTGTCTGAATTATCTACATCCTCAGCACTCTCTATAGTAACTGTGTTGCTCTCTTTTTTCAAATGCCTCCTTTTCTCTTGCCTAATAGGGCTAAGTATTACTTCAGGCAATTCAGGCCCAACCCTATAAGCAATGTCATCTTCCTCCTCCAATTTTTTAATCTTAGTTGTTTTCACATGCTTCGCAAACAAAACAAGCACCTTTGAATTAACAGAATCTTTTGCCATCTTCAAACAGTCCACTTCAAAATCAATTGCCACCATTTCTGAAATTGTCTTACCAGGTGGGCACCAGAAAATAATGTCCAACTCACTAGGTGGATATCTCAACTGACCCAACATATAGTCAATCATATCATTGCAGAAAGTGTTCCTATCAAGGTTATCAAAGAATGCTACTTTTTCATCCAAATAAGCCAAATTAATTCCTTTTCCCATGAAAAAGCCACCATGATGCATCTCAATACTGAACTTTACTGAATCCGAACCTACATTGCGAAAATCATGGAAAATTAACCCTAGATCGGCCGGTGAGGGGGAGGAGAACTAAACCTACGGGAGGGGAGGGGAAAGAGACAAAGAACTAACCGTAGATCGGCTGGCCAACCTCTTCTGTCCTCAACTTCGGCAGCATTTCCATCACCTCCATGAGCTCAATACTTGCCGCCGACGAGCTCGACGCACCAGCACCACGGCCGCCTATCGCCTCCCTCATCTGTCCTAAGGCAGGGACGTCCCCAAGTGATTAGCAAACCGACCAGGGTCTTCTGTGCAAAAATCACCTCACACGTGAGCCTCGCGTGACCGCGAACGAAGAAAACTGGGCAGCGGACCGGTCCAACTGGCGGTTGTGACCTAGATAAGCCCGAAACGCCAGTTCTGTGACGGGTTTTTTCGGTTTGCAAGTAGTGGGACTTAGGTGCACCCGCAACACAAGTTCTCAGACCACCAGCGCCTTTTACTCTCTCTGAACCCTCTCTCTCTGTCTCGCTCACATCTAAGGCAATCTGAGGAGAAGAGTGGAAGGATAAGAGATGGTGGCGGCGCGAGAGAGAAGTGGAACCCTAGGGAGAGGTGTGGGGCTACTTTATAGGAGGATGAGCACGTGGTGGGCTCCGCCCTCATGACCATGGATGCGTCCTTTTTACCGCTACCGCGGAGGAAGAGGAGGAAGAAGCCATGGAAACCTTTCACTACAGGTGGGGCCAACTCGTGCAACCACTGTGGAGTCACCGGACGAGGGGATAGCAAAGGGGAAGCTGGGCTGCTGCGGTAGTCGCTAGGCCAAGGGAGGCAAGGCGCAGCTGGGTTGGGCTGCTTCTACTCTACCTCTTTCAGAAAAAAAGAAACTCAAGCCTCACTTTAAATAAATTGGAGCACCTCAAAACAAATAACTAGAGGGGTTTTGAGAGAAAATAGACAAAGGAAAAAATAGATTGGAAGTTAGAAAAAGGAGCTCTAATTAATAAAAACTTTTTGGGAATTTTAGAGCTAATAGTTAAATCACCCAAAAAATACTATAGGAACTGAGTTTTGCAAAGGACTCAAAAGGAAAATATCACACATGGGCGAGAGCTAATTTTCAGATAACCTATAGAATATTGACAACTATAGAACATCTTTAATAACTGGTTAGAGCAAGTAACAAACCACACATCCGTATTATTGGAATTAATAGGGTTTTTTGACAAGGTTGCAAGTAGGAGGATTTTGGAGGGGGATCCACACCACACTCACTTTCAAGCACACGAAATCACACAACACCAATCAACATGTCACTTAAACAAAGCTTGACGCAACACATGAAATGATGGTATGATGCCATGATGCAAATGACATGGAGCAAAATTAATTGTAACTCAACCACCAAGTGGCATACTTGCAAGGTTAATACATGGCATAAATTACAAGTAAGGAAAGGGGATCCACTTGGGCTGTTACATTATGATAGTAAGGCCCGAGACACCACTCAAAGGAATTATGGTACTACTGAGAATGAGTTTTTAGCAATTGTGTTTGCATGTGATAAGTTTAGGCCTTACATTGTTGACTCTAAAGTAACTATTCACACTGATCATGCTGCTATTAAATACCTTATGGAAAATAAAGATGCTAAACCTAGACCCATTAGATGGGTGTTAATACTGCAAGAATTTGACTTGCATATCGCTCATAGGAAGGGAGATGATAACCCTATAGAAGATAACTTGTCTAGGATGGAAAATGTTTTTCATGACCCACCTGTTGATGATAATTTTCCTGATGAGAAACTTGCTGTTATGTATAATTTACATAGTACTCCTTGTTATGTGGATTATGCTAATTACATTACACCTAAATATATTCCTCCTAGTTTCACCTATCAACAAAAGAAAAAAAATATTCTATGATGTACGACATTATTTTGGAATGACCCACATATTTATAAAGAAGGAGTAGATGGTGATATTACACGTTATATACCTGAGCATGATCAAGAACAAATTCGAAGGAAGTGTCATTCGGAGGCCTATAGAGGACATCATGCTGGTGAGAACTGCACACAAGGTTTTACAATCTCTTTTCTATTAGCCTATAATTTTTAAAGACACTCGTAAGTATGTCCTTTCTTGTGATGAATGCCAAGGAGTTGGTAATACTCGTAAACGTCAGAAAATACCTATGAACTATTCATTCGCTAATGAACCATTTGTTGTGTTGGGCTTTGACTTTATGGGACCTTTTTCCTTCCTCGAATGGATATACTCATATTCTAGTTGTTGTAGATTACGTTACTAAATGGGTAGAAGTTATTCCAACTACTAGCGTTGATCATAACACGTCTATTATAATGCTTAAATATATCATGTTTCTAATGTTTGGTATGCCTAGATATTTAATGAGTGATGGTGGTTCACATTTTATTCATGGTGCTTTTCGTAAATTGCTAGTTAAGTATGATGTTAACCATAGAATTGCATCACCTTCTCATCCCCGGTCTAGTTGTCAAGTTGAACTCGACAATTGTGAAATAAAATTTATCTAGCAAAAGACTGTCAATAGATCTAGAAATAATTGGTCTAAGTTATTTGATGATGCTTTGTGGGTTTATAGGACTACTTGTAAGAATCCCATGGGGATGTCCCCTTATAGAATGGTCTATGGAAAAGCTTTTCATTTACCTCTTGAATTAGAACATTAAGCTTATTAGACAATTAAAGAACTTAATTGTCATTTTAAACTTGCCAATGACGAGAGGTTATTTTATATTAGTTCACAGGATGAGTGGAGGACACATGCTTATGAAAATGCTAAGTTGTTTAAGGAAAAGTTCAAAAGATGGCATTACAAAAGAAATCAGAAACAATAATTCAATGTTGGAGACTTAGTGCTTTTGTACAATTCTCGTTTTAGACTTTTTGTAGGGAAACTCCTATCAAAATGGGAAGGACCCTATGTTGTCGATGAGGTTTATTGCTTCGGAGCTATAAAAATCGATAACTTCGAAGGTAAAAACCCAAGAGTGGCGAATGGGCAAAAAATCAAGCATTATATTTCACGTACACTCATTAATGAGGAAACTAATGTCATCCAAGTCACAACACCGGAGGAGCGCATAAAGGAAGTCTTCGAGAACACTCCAGAAACCTGAAAAAGGGGCAGGTGTGTGGTACGACACGTAAAACGACTCCAAAAATTCCAAAAAGACAATTTTCACTAGTTTTGGTATTTTAGAAAAAATACAGAAATAAATTGAGTCGTGGAGACCAACGAGGATGGCGCAAGCCAACAGTGCACGCCCGCTCGCTATGCACTGTTATTTTGTGGGGCCCTCGTGCGCATCCTGGAATCCGAATTCTTCCCGAGCACGTATTGTTACCTGGAAAAATTCATTATATATACTCCCATGTGTTTTGACCACCGCATTGCGAGATTTTCTTTTGTTCTAGTTTCGAGCTGTTTCTGGCAGGCCTAAGAATATGTTGTCTCAAGATTTGGATGGAGAGAGAGCTATCTCTCCCACTATATTTCAGATCCAAAGATCTTTGGGGACATATATCCGTACCTTTGGTCACTAATGTGGAGGACGACAATGATTTGTAGGAAACAGAGGAAGCGAGCTCATATGAAGACTAAGTTCCACTACCTCAACCCAAAGATATGCATGTGGAATTTAAGAAGTACAATCTACCAAATAGGGTAAAGAAATCTAAGGATCAATTTATCCCGTCACGTTTTTTCAGGAAAGCAAGATGACATTATGCAAAAAGATATTGAAACTCTAGCAAGAGAATGATCACTTGAAGGAGTAGAATTTTATCCTCCGACATAAGTTGGAGAAGAACAATGTTGCTACACCATCTCCATCACCTAAGGCGGATGCTTGAGTACATGGGTATGGGCGCCACCCTTGGCTTGTTCCAAGCATGGGGGAGGTGCCCCAGTATCGTAACACCATCACTTCCATCATTACTATCTATTTTAGTTCGATCCTTCGTTGTTCCGTGATTTAGGGAAATTAATTTCAGATTTTTTTTGCTTAGGATTTTTTCTTTTAGTTACATCTATCCTTCTACTCGAGTATGCGAGATATATAATAAATATTGATTGAGTTTTTGTGGTTTACCCGTAGGCACCCATCATCATAGCATGTCAATAAATATAGAGATAAAGATCATAGGCTCACCTCATGTGAAGTAATGACTTCACACAAAGCGTATATGTGAGAAAAGTTGTTGATAGTAAACAAACATAGTATTGGTCATTGTTGCAACCTGAGCAAGATTATGACAAAGGATAGCAGACTAACATATAAATATACTATCCTCGACATGTTTTTATGATTGTGAGCCTTCATCAAATATCATATAATGATCAAGTGTTGATGTTGGACATGGAAGACAATGTAATGATCATGGTAGTTTATATCCACATAGAAGTTATATGGTCTTTGATCCTTCAACATGTGATGCTTTCCTTATATATGTTGCTAGCGCAAAAATTCTGCACCAAGTAGAGATACTACTTGTGCATCCATAACCCTAAAACCCAGTTTTTTGCCATGAGATTCCAGAATACCTACCTATGGATTGAGTAAGGTCCTTCAAGTAAGTTTTCATCGCTGCATCAAGCAAAAAAAATTGCTCCTAAATATGTATGATATTTTATTTGTACGATCTTGTAATGGCAAAGAAATAAAAGAGAAATGGGCAATATAAAGTGATGTTCCCTTGCATTAAGAGCTCGCAGATCCAACAAATTAAAAGCGCATGACAACCTCTGCTTCCCTTTTCGAGGGGCCTATGTTTTACTTTCAGGATTTTAACTCCGTGCTTGAGTCATTAAAGTTTGTTCCTCTTCCAACCTATTAATTATGCAGTGGAAAACATCATGTGTTGAGGAAAGATTCAGCTTCATATATCCTAGTGGATGTAGATGTTCATAATTTATTATTGTTGACCTTATCCTTGAGATAAATAAGTTTGGTGGTAAATCATTTAAGCCCCTATCTTCCTATGTGTCCTATGGAAACATGAGCTCTAAAAATATGCCTTGAGTGTGAGCAATCATAGAAGATTAAATGATAATTGAGTATGTGAAATAGCGAAAAATAAAGCTCTTACATAGACTCTCATATGGATTATGATGAATTATGTTTGCCCTAATGACTAAGAACATAGTTTGTTGATTTTCAATAAAGTTTATGCTTCATACTCCAATAGTTGTGAAATGATTGTTACTTGTTTATGAGAAGTTATATGGTCAAATAATTGATGCTATGTTAAAATTCATGATGCTCTCATGCTCGGATTCTATTTTTATTGACACCTCTCTCTTTCTCTCGAATCATCTAGTCAATATTTTTGAGCTCAACTTTCGCTTGAGGAGAAGCGAGCTCTAAGCTTGGGGAGTTGATACACTCATTTTGCATCATGAATTATTCTTGATATTTGTGTTGATCCTGTCCATTATCCACTATTATCATACAATTCTTATGCCTTTTTGTCTTAATATGCAAGGTACATCACTCCAAGGGGAATATCTGGTAACTGGAATTCTGGACTAGGAAACCGAGAAAAAGACAGAAAAATCAACTTTCTCCAAATGACCTGAAACTCTACGGAGAATTTTTCTAGGCAAAAAATATATCTGAGAGAGACCACCAACTAGGCACAAGCCATTAGGGAACGCCCCATGTTCGCGCCCTGATAGATTGTGGGGCCCCATCTGGCCCTCTTCGACCATCTTCTCCTATATTTTGTTTTACCCTAGAAAAATCATAAGTTATCTTTCGGGAGAAAGCACCGCCATCTCAATGTGGAAACCGGGTAGATGCCCTTTTGTCTCAGATAGAGGGATTTTTTGAGGGAATTTCCCTTCGGGAGGGGCAAATCAAAGCCATCATCATCACAAATGCTTCCTCTTTCGTGGGAGAAACAATCTTCATCAATATCTTCACCAGCACCATCTCATCTCCAACCCTAGTTCATCACGTGTATTCAATCTTTGTCTCAAAACCTCATATTGGTACATGTGGGTTCCTAGTAGTGTGGATTACAACTTGTAGTTCACGCTTGTTGGATTACTTGGTGGAAGACAATATGTTTAGGTCCTTAATTATTATTATTACATTGTTGATCTTGAACATGTTAATGTTGTGTGAGTAGTAATTATGGTTCCTTAGGACATGGGAGAAATCTTGTTATGAGTAATCATGTAAAGTTCGTATTCTTTCAGTATTTTGATGATATGGATGTTGTTACTTCTGTTAATGGTGTCATTTGAATGTCGACTACATGACACTTCACCATGTTATGGGTCTAAGGGAAGTTATTGCGGAGTAACAAACAAATGATGGGTTGCAAGAGTGACATAATCTTAAACCCCAGTTTACGTGTTGCTTCATAGGGGGCTGATTTGGATCCACATGTTTCATGCTATGGTAAGATTATTCTTAATTCTTGTTTCATATTTGTGGATGCTTGCGAGAGGGGGTAATCATAAGTAGGTTGTTAGTTCAAGTAAGAACAAGATGTTAGCACTAGTCCACTCACATATCAAATCATCAAAGTAGCGAACGTAAATCAACTTAATATGATGAACATAACTAGATAGAAATTTCCATGCATTCTCGAGAGCGCTTGCTTTATATAAGAGAACTTTCAGGCCAGTCATTTGCTATAAAAAGTATTGGGCTACCTTGCTGCACCTTTGCTGCTATAGTTACTTCTCACTTGTTACGAATTATCTTGCTACAAAACTGTTTATCACTTCTACTTACAACACTTGTAGAGAATTCCTTGTTGAGAACTACTTATCATTTCCTTTTGCTCGACACTCTTACTTACTGAAAGGACTACGATTGATCCCCTATATTTATGGGTCATCAGCATGTAGCCGTGATTTGTGTGGAATGCAGTTTTCTTGCCAGGATAAGGCCATCAATAAGTCTCTATAAGCTTTTTGTGTGTTTCAGAATTTGGATGTAAAGTTTGGGTGCCGATGTAATTCACGTGTCACATCCCTAGTTTCTATTTTAAGTCTAGCAAGATTGTGCTCATGTTTAATATTGCATTTAAAGTGAAAATAGAAATCACAGATAAAAACCCTAGCAATTCCATATTCAACCCAATTCAAAAGTTTGATAAATCAATGAACTCAAAATGGCCTTCATAAAAGTCCATCATTTTTGATAAATATTGGAAACAATAATTCAGGGGTGGATTTCTCTTTAAAAATACTTGTGGCATTTTATTTAAAACACAAAAGCCACTAAAATCAACAATATATGTGATTTCAAATATTTCACAATATCATAAACTCTTGAATCTTTTATGTGGGCTTGGAAATATTACAACTAACACCCCAACATTATTTTCACTATTTTAGAAATAGTTTGGAGCCAGAAATAAAATCAACAAGTGTGAGATATGAATTAACAGAAACAGAAAAGAAAGAAAATGAGAAAAGATTTACCTGACGCTCACCTGGCCCAGCCCATCTCCCCCCTGTCGTATTCCTCGCGCGAGTAGGTAGCAGGAGGTGGCCGCCGCTCTCTCTGGCGCGGCCACGCACCTGAGTGCCTGCCTGGGCTCCCCGTCTCGCTGGCCACAAAGGGATAAGCCCCCGCGACCCATTCTAGCTCTCTCCCTCTCCCCATTCGCTCCCGTGTGCCCCTCCTCTCGGCCGCCATTAGAGCCGAGCTTGAGCTCGAGCTCATCGTCGTCTCTGGCCAGCTCAAACCTCTCCGAGCATACCGTTCGCTCCACCTCGTCGAGCACGTCATCCTCACCAAAGGAAACAAGCTCTCGAAGCCCTGCATCGCCACGACGATGTCATCTCCCTCCTGGGATCACCGAAGCTCGCCGCCGTCGTTCTCCCTCTCTAGTCCGTCCCCGAGCCCGCTATCAACATCTCTGCAACCCTTGTGAGCTCAGGATTGTTTCCCCTCTCTTTCGCCATCGATCCCCGGCCCCAGGATCTCAGACCACCATCAGCTTCAGTGCGTCGTGTAGATGCTGTAGGAACCAATCCCCGACCCTATTGGCCTCTGTTTCGGTGATCTCGATGTTGCCCGAGCTCCGGCAGCCGCCGAGCTCATCGCCGGCGTCATCTCCGGCCTTTTCAACCCCTGAGACTTGCAAAAATGGACGCACGGACGAGTGCCTGTTCTTCCAGTGCCATCCGCCGCTCATTTGATCGCTGGAGGAGTATTTCCGATGCCCTCCGCCGTCCCTCGAGCCATCGGCGGCTCAACGCCGGTGGGTTTGACCCGCAGCGCCGGTGGGTTGACTCCCCTACGCCTATGACAGGTGGGGCCAGCCCCTAGCTAATTAAGTTTAAGTTCATAAAAATAATTAGTTAATTAAAACCCTAATCAGTCACTGACATGTGGGCCAATCTATATTAACTAGCTAATTAACTTAAAGTTTAATTAAAATCTAGCCAGAGTCACTCACGAGTGGGTCCCACTGGTCAGGTTTGACTTCCAACGGCCAGATTGACCTGCTGATGTCATGCTGATGCAGTAAATACTATTTCTGTTTTATAATAATTCCAGAATAAGTGCAAAAATTTGGAAACTTATAGAAAATTTAATATAACTCCAAATTTGACAAATAATATATGCAAATTGATCAGAAAAATTTAATGAACACAATGGTGCTATTTTCATGAATGACAAACAGAGTTATGAAACAGCATAAGGTCAAATCATTTAAACGAATTTACTAAATGTCCCATTTCAAATAGTATTTGAATTTGAATTCAAATCAGCATCAACTCAAAGGCTTGATAGCCACGCTAGCTCATGCTACATTTCATTTCATGCCATGAAAATGCATCATATTGTTGCATATGAATGTTATTGATTGTCGTTATTATTTCGGTAGGATCTACCCTTCCGGATACGTCTGAATATTTGACTAACGGATTTAATCCCCCTGCTGAACAACAAAGCAAGCACCCTTTTGATCAATCCGATATAATCCCATGTTCCCACTCCTGCTTCCACTTATTGCATTAGGACAAAATATTTAAAATGCTTTACTTCGGTAGCTGAACCTATTCCTTTGCATGACCTGTCATTGTCACAGTAAATAGCCCAACCTTGCAACCTAGCACACCAGGTAGTTGCTTGAGCCATGATGTGTCTTATTCTGCTATGCTCGCTATGCTTAGAGTTGTGTCAGGTCTGTTTTATCTGGGTGATGAACAGGAATGGATGAATGTGTTCTAGTGACAAAGAATAAGTGTGGAACCTAATTAGGTAGAGGTACCGATGAAAGGCTATGCAGGAGTACATGGCGTGTTGTTTCATTGGAACCGTCCTTAGGAACTGAGTTCCGTGTCTGTAATCCAAGACAAGTTACTAGCACATGCTGGGGCCTGTAATATGACCCCGCTCGACTTATTAAACGCCTAGTACTCGGTCCAGGAGTTGCAAGTAGTTTCTGGTGTTTATAGTCATGCCGGAGACCGTGCATAGTGCTGACCTTAGAGGTGGGCTACGATGCGGTAGGCAGTGGCACGGTGTACCAAGTGGCACCCGGATGGTGGGCTTGGGAACCCTGCGCACATCGTTTGGGGCCGTGGTGTAAACCTTGGCCGGACTTCCGTGCGGGTTCACTCTCAAATAGGCAATAAACCTGCACTAGGTATTAGCATGGTTAACGGTCGTGGCCAACTCCCTCACTGGCTTCTGCTTGAAGGTTGCCGAGGTGCATGACGTGCACATGGCGAGAAGTGGCGAGAGCGTGTGTGAAGAAGTATACCCCTGCAGGGTTATGATCTATTCGAATAGCCGCGTCCGCGGATATGGACTACTTGAAGACATATGTTGTTCATAGATAACTTTAATGGCAACTCATAAAAGTATCAAGATAAGTGTGAGTATCATGTATGGCATTTCCGTAGGGAGACGAAAAGGAATCCATGATAGTATATTGTTGTGGTGGTAGTGGACTCTCGCACGACTTATCAAAGTTGTTTAAAACTATTTAAAATTGTAGTTTAGTCGAGCCAAGACTCAAAGCTGGCTTGCTGTATGAAACAATACAACCCCCTTTATTGATACATGTGCATGAGTAGATAGATATGTTCTAATCTCTTGCTGAGTACTTTTGTACTCATATTTGTTTCATAAATGTTGCAGAGGATACCCACGAGCCAACAGGTGGGTTCGATTTAGACCTCGATGATGAGGAGTATATGGTGTCCCAGCTACGACATGGCCCCTTTCAGACGGGATCTGTAGATAGTCAGGCTTTATGCCTTTTCCTTTCAACTGTTTGTACTCAGACAACTTTAATGCTTCCGCCTAGTTTGTATGACTCTGGTTGTATGACTTGAGTGTCGGGTCATGTGACCCCTACCTGTATGAACATATTATGCAAGACTCTTCCGAGTATTCTAAATAAATGTTGTGTTGTTGTATGGTTATGTTGTGATGCCATTGTTGTATCTATGCATATCGAGTATGTCATGCGTACGTGTGATGCACTGTGTTATGTATGGGATTCTACACCTAGTTGTATGCCCTTAGTAGCTCTCTATACAGAGAAATGCCCCTTTGTGCTTCCAACGAGCCTTGGTAGTTCGCTACTGCTCCGGACACATTGGTTGACCGGCATGTATCCTTTTTAGCTGTTGTGTCTGTCCCCCGGGGAAATGTCACGCGGTGTAATGGAGTCCATGTAGCTTGCTACGACTTGTCTACACTCGCTGATGACCGACACCTGCTTTGCTGGTTTATGTATGTCTGTCTCTGTACACTTGAGCCACTTGAGTTTATGACTAGTTATGTCGACCCAGGTTCTCTGACATTGGAATGCTAGCGGCACAAATGCATACGTGAGTCAAAAGGTGCAAACGGTCCTGGCTAAGGTAAGGTGTCAGCCGTGGGGTTAATAGTGCGTGAGACCGCAAAGGGATGCGATGTGTTACAGGCTGGATTCATATGGCTTAGGAACGGGGTCCCGACAGCGTTGGTATCAGAGCCTGACTGATTGTAGGATTACCATGCCAAACTGGTCGAAGTTGATTATAGAAATGCTTTAGTTATATATTAGGGAATTGTTTGTGGAAGGAAACATAAGTTTCGTGCTTCTCTTCTGAAGTCATTCTATTTTGGTTATCCTCGTCTCTTCTACGGGGATTAAGAGCTAGGTTACTAATCTATCTCTCAGGATCGCGTGTTACTAATCTGTAGATAGTAGGAAAACGGTTCGAGAGTTAATCCGAGTTTCTTTTGTTCCAAGGAAAAGAAAATAAGTTTTGATGACCATGGAATTGAACTTGATAGTTGAGTGGTTATGGTATCCTATCTTTTGTGGGTTGTCTCAAAATTGTTTTTGAGCATTTACAACCGTTATGCTGCCCAATTTTATCTCCAGAGCTCTAATGCCTTTTGCATTACTCTCTATTTCAGATGCCTGGCCGTCCTTCTCGTCAGGTGGTCCGTCTGACTAGGTGCATTGACGTGCCGGGTCACACGACCATGCTGGTCAGGATGATGTCAGTAGCTGGTTACCGCTGGTACCCAGAGTATACAGTGGAGGAGCAGTACCGGGATTTCAGCCAGAGTCAGTACCTATGCACCGTTAGGGTATTCCCAGATTACCCTCGAGCCGAGGAGCCGATCCATTGGTCTTCTGGATTGGGGGTTACTATTGACATGGTGGTACAAGATGTTGCCTATTCAATGTTGACCATCATGAGAGCCACACATGCACTGCTGTAGAATTCAGAGTTTTGTTATGTTCCCGCTCTCAGCCAGGAGAAGAAGGATACCTCAGTGGGGTCTACTTTGATTCCTCTTTGGAGGATCCGCTGCTGCAGTCTACCACTAAGATGTTAGAGAATAGAGATAGAGATGCTCGTGCCCTTCGTATGGAGCTCTATGCTACTCGCGCCCGTTTTTGGACAGCTTTGACACCACTGGCACTTGTAGTTCAGATAGGGTATGGAGATATGGATATGTTGAACCCCGTAAGGACTCATCTTCCAGCTCATGTTGACTGGCCTGCTATAGGAGGTGCACCCCTCTTCGGGGATCTCTACTACCACCAGTCAGGGGACCAAGGCCATACCCGTGTCCTTACTGTTCCCACGGGTCTCAGGCTCGAGTATTTCCTGATCCGCAGGTTCAGCTCCGAGGCCATGGAGGCAACCTTTATGAGATGTTTTATGTGGATGCTTGAAACCGTGAGTGGAAGAGTACTATTGTAGTAGTTGTATTTCCACAGTCCTATGTGTCTTGTGGAGTATGACTATGTTGCGAGATGAGTTCCAGAGGCATAGATAAATAATGTATAGGAAGCTTCGGAAGCCATTGATGAGTAGTATCATATTTTCATTAGTTTGCCCTTCAGTTTGAGGTTGTACTGAACTTTGTAATGGTGTGTATGAACCATGGTGTGTATATAGCAGTCTGCTTGTTACCATGCTATTCAGATGTTCATTTTCGCATTCCATGTGTTCAGTGCATTCTTAATCCATAGTTAGTATTGATGTTGATCTAGTCAAAGCTGTGAGTTTGTTTGCCAGGATGGTGTTTACCAGGCAGAACCGTGCCCTAGCCATGAACAGGGAGAAGGTAGTCAGGCAACACAGGAGGAACTGCCTCACCCGCTTTCTCTGGCGGAGGTTATGCTCGAGGCAGAAAGAAACAAGCGGGAGACCAACCGTCTGCTAGAACATATTGAGAAAAATACGGCTCGTCATCCACGAAATGACGCAGTGTCCCTCAATGACTTTGTGAAGCTGAATCCCCCGAAGTTCCATCACCCCGTCGATCCTCTCAACGCTGATGACTGGTTGTGCAGTATATCGTGCAAGATATGCTCTGCCAATGTTTCTGAGGCTGACAAGGTGACCTTTGCTGCGTATTTCCTGGAAGGCCCTGCCAATGTGTGGTGGGAGAATTTTGAAGCTATGCGTCCTGCCAGACCAGCAACCACATGGGCAGATTTCAGTGCAGCCTTCCGTCTGCACCACATTCCAGAGGGTCTGATGGACCGTAAGAGAGAGGAATTATGTGCCTTCACCCAGGGAAAGTTGACCGTGGATGCTTATAGCTGCGAGTTCGGTAATATCGCTCGCTACGCAACTGAAGAGGTGTCAACTGACGCCAGAAGCAAGCAAGATTCTGGAAGGGTCCGAGCCCCGAACTTCGTCGTGACCTGCACCTTCATGAATGTACAAGTTTCCAAGCTCTTGTCAACAAGGCGATTAGTGCCGAGACTGGTCATACCGACTATGAACCCACAAATAAGCACTCTCGCGATTCGGGCTCCTCATCCAGTTCTGCGTTTCTGAAATGCAGGTTGTGGGTCCCGAATAGCTCCCTGTCGCCAAGATATACCCCGAGGCCATCCTATGTGGCGCCTCAGGCGAACCAGACCAACCCCCAGCAAAGACCTATGGTGGTCTAGCTAGCAATGCTGCACCACGTGCCAATCAAGTGACCTGTTACAAGTGTGGTGGACCAGGACACTATTCACGAGAGTGTCCTCAGAATATAGCTGCCAAGCAACCTGGTAAGTCTGTTGGGCAAGGCAAGTCGGGCAAAGCATAGTATGTGAAGCCAACTCCTGCGCGTGGCTGCGTGAATTATGTTTCAGCAGAAGAAGCTGCACACGATCCCGACGTCATTTTGGGTACGCTCCTTGTCAATCATCACCCAACGTCTGTTCTTTTTGACACTGGGTCATCTCATTCCTTCATTTATGAAAGTTATGCGCAGTTGCATAACATGTCTTTTTGTGATATGCCAATCCCATTAGTTGTCCAAACCCCTGGTAGTAAATGGCAAACTTCTAGGATAAGTTATGGCAGTGAAATCCTAGTAGACAGGCTAGTTTTTCTAGCATCATTGATAGCCCTGAAATCCTCAGATATGAATATCATCTAGGGTATGGACTGGATGTCAGCTCATTATGCCAAGATTGATACCCATTCTGGAAATGTTCAACTTACCCATCCCTCGGGTGAGATAGTCAATGTCTCAACTTGAGTTGCAAAATGCCAACTCTATTCCCTCAATGCTAGTCCTCTTCCAGAGCTTGAAGACATTCTGGTAGTGCGCGACTTTCCAGATGTTTTTTCAGAAGAACTGCCAGGAATTCCACGTGACAGAGATGTAGAGTTTGTGATAGATCTTGTTCGAGGAATTGTTCCAATAGCCAGAAGACCCTATAAGATGGCACCCTTAGAGCTAGCCAAACTTAAGAAACAATTAGATGAGGCCTTGAATAAAGGTTTCATTCATCCTAGCTCTTCTCCTTGGGCTTGTCCCGTCCTCTTCGTTAAGAAGAAGGATGGAACGGATCGGATGGTTGCAGATTATCGACCAGTTAATCTGGTCACCATTAAGAAAAAGTATCTGCTTCCCAGGATCAACGATCTGTATGATCAGCTCACTGGATCCTGAGTCTTCTCCAAAATTGATTTGAGATTGGGTTACCATGAAATCAAGATCAAGAACGGGGACATTTCAAGAACGGCTTTTATCACTCGCTATGGCCAATACGAGGACACTGTTATGTCCGTCGGTTTAACCAATGCCCCAGCCACTTTCTCTCGCCTCATGAATTAAATCTTCATGGAGTACTTGGATAACTTCGTCATGGTATACCTCAATGATATCCTCATCTACTTGAAGAACGAACAAGAACATGCCGAGCATCTAAGGTTGGTATTGATGAGACTTCGAGAGCATTGCCTTTATCCAAAGTTTTCAAAATGTGAATTTTGCTTACCATAAGTGACCTATCTAGGCCACGTAATCTCTGGTAAGGGTATTGTTGTCAATCCCGAGAGAGTTCAAGATGTCCTTGATTGGACTCAACCTGAATCGGTTAAGCAAGTTAGGATTTTTCTTGGTCTAGCGATTTCTTGTCGTCGCTTTGTCGAGAATTTCTCCAAGGTTGCAAAGCCTCTAACTGAACTCCTCAAGAAATATAAAAATTTCAAGTGGACACCATAGTGTGGGCATAACTTTCAGGAACTAAAAAGACGCCTGAACTCCGCACCTATGTTGCTACCACCAGATTTCTCTAAGGACTTTGTTGTCTATTGCGACGCCTCGCAACAAGGATTAGGTTGCATTCTCATGCAGGATCGTCATGTGATTGCATAAGCATCTAGACAGTTGCGTCCACATGAGGATAATTATCCCACACATGATCTTCAGTTTGCATCTCTAGTCCATGCACTAAAAACCTGTCGACATTACCGTCTTGGTAATCATTGCGAAATATTCACTCATCTCTCAAGTCTGAAATATATCTTCACACAGCCGGATTTTAATCTCAGGCAAAGACGGTGGGTTGAGTTGATCTTAGATTACGACTTAGGGATAACTTACACCCCGGGGAAGGCAAATGTCATGGCTGATGCACTAAGTCGTAAGTCTTATTGTAACAATCTGATGATACAACGAGGTCAACCACGTCTCTATGAGGAATTTCGGAAGTTAAACCTCCACATTGTTCCTCAAGGATTCCTTTCTAACCTGGTGGCAAAACCTACTTTTAGGGATCAAATCATAGCTGGCCAAATGCATGATAAGGGTATATCACGGATGAAGGAGAATATTATTAGCAGAAACGCTAAGGAATTCTCCATAAATGATCAAGATGTTGTGTTTTTTCAGAATTGTCTAGTGGTTCCTAAGAATCCACATCTAGGGCAGTTGATCCTTAAGGAGGCTCATGATTCTGCTCTCACCATTCATCCTGGTAGTACTAAGATGTATCAGGACCTACGCCAGAGGTCCTGGTGGACCAGGATGAAGAGAGAAATTGCTGAGTTCGTTGCTAACTGCGATGTTTGTCGTCGAGTTAAGCCAGAACATTAAAGGCCTGCTGGCACCCTTCAACCTTTAGCTATTCCTGAATGGAAATGGGATAATTTCAATATGGATCTCATCACTTGATTTCCCAAGACCAAGAAAGGAAATAATGATATCTTTGTAGTCATTGACCGTCTTTCCAAAGTAGCTCATTTTCTTCCAGTTCGTGAGTGTATAACAGCTAGCCAGCTAGCAGAGTTATATATCTCTCGAATAGTGTCTCTTCATGGTGTCCCTCTGGAGATTAATTTAGATCATGGAAGTATTTTTACTTCTCATTTCTGGTAAAGTTTTCAGAATGCCATGGGGACTCACCTATATTTTAGCACTGCTTTCCATCCTTAGTCAAGTGGTCAAGTAGAAAGAGTCAATCAAATCCTAGAGGATATGCTTCGAGCTTGTGTTCTATCGTTCGGTAGGAATTGGGAGACGTGCCTTCCATTCGCTGAATTTGCTTATAACAATAGTTATCAACTAAGCTTGGGCAAAGCCCCATTTGAAGTTCTCTATGGATGAAGATGTCGAACACCTCTTAATTTGTCAGAAACTGGAGAGAGGCAACACTTTGGTCCGAATATGATCCAGGAAGCAGAAGAGTGAGTTCGCATTATTTGTGAAAAGTTGAAAACAACCCAATCTCGTCAAAAGAGCCAATATGATCGTCATCATAAGGTTGTGACCTTTGAAGTTGACGAGAAGGCTAACCTCCGCGTTACACCTTTGAAGGGTACCCATCGCTTCGGTATCAAAAGCAAATTGGCTCCTCTTTACATTGGTCCTTTTCGCATTCTTGCTAAACGAGGAGAAGTTGCCTACCAGTTGGAACTTCCTCGGCATCTTTCCAAGGTTTATGATGTTTTCCACGTCTCGCAACTCAGGCGTTGCTTCTCGGATCCTATCCGTGAAGTGGACCACGAAATGCTTGATCTCCAAGATAACCTTTCATATCGAGAATACCTTGTTCGTATTCTTGATCAAGCCGAGTGTACCACTCGACGTCGAAACCTCAAATTTCTTAAAGTTCAATGGTCAAATCATTCTGAAAAAGAGGCAACATGGTAAAGAGGGGACCGTCTCTGACTTGAGTATCCCGCCCTATTCCCGCCGACTTCCAAATCTCGGGACGAGATTCTTTTGAGTGGTGGTGAGTTGTCACATCCCAAGTTTCTATTTGAAGTCTAGCAAGATTGTGCTCATGTTTAATATTGCATTTAAAAGTGAAAATAGAAATCAAAGAGAAAAACCCTAGCAATTCCATATTCAACCCAATTCAAAATTGTGATAAATCAATGATCTCAAAATGGCCTTCATAAAAGTCCATCATTTTTTATACATATTGGAAACAATAATTCAGGGATGGATTTATTTTTAAAAATACCGGTGGAATTTTATTTAAAACACAAAAGCCACTAAAATCAACCATATATGTGATTTCAAATAATTCACAATATCATAAAATGTTGAATCTTTTATGTGGGCTTGATAATATTACAACTAACACCCCAACATTATTTTGACTATTTTAGAAATAGTTTGGAGCCAAAAATAAAATCAACAAGTGTCACATATGAATTAACAGAAACATAAAATAAAGAAAATGAGAAAAGATTTACCTGACGCTCACCTGGCCCAGCCCATCTCCCCCTCGTGTCGTCTTCCTCGCGCCAGTAGGCAGCGGGAGGTGGCCACCGCTCTCTCTGCCGCGGCCACGCACCTGAGTGCCTGCCTGGCCTCCCATGGCGCTGGCCGCGAAGGGATAAGCCCCCGCGACCCATTCCATATCTCTCCCTCTCCCCATTCGCTCCCCTGTGCCACTCCTCTCGGCCGCCATTAGAGCCGAGCTCGAGCTCCAGCTTGCCGTCGTCTATGGCCACCTCAAGCCTCTGTGAGCATGTTGTTCGCTCCGCCTCGTCGAGCACGTCGTCCTCGCCAAAGGAAACAAGCTCTCGAGCCCTGCATCGCCCCAATGACATCGTCTTCCTCCTAGGATCACCAAAGCTTGCCGCCATCGTTCTCCCTCTCCAGGTCGTCCCCGAGCCCGCTCTCGATGTCTCTGCAACCCGTGTGTGCTCAGGATGGTTTCCCCCTCTTTTCCCCATCGATCCCATCCCTAGCGCCTGATTCCACCGGAGCCCGATGAGATCCGCCGCGGGAGCTCGTCGACGGTGATGTTCAGATGATGGGTTGGTCCATCTGAGAACACCCTCAGCTTCAGTGCGTCGTGTAGATGTTGTAGGAACCAATCCCCGGCCCTATTGCCCTCTGTTTCGATGATCTCGATGTTGCCCGAGCTCCGGCAGCCGCCGAGCTCGTAGCCGACATCATCTCCGGCCGTTTCCACCCGTGCGACTAGCAAAAATGGACGCGAACGAGTGGTCGTTCTTCCAGTGCCATCCGCCGCTCATTTTGTCACAAGAGGAGCATTTTCGATGCCCTCCGTCGTCCCTGGAGCCACTAGCGGGTCAACGCCGGTGGGTTGGACCCCCAGCGTCGGTGGGTTGACTTCCCTAAGCCTATGACAGGTGGGGCGAGCCCCTGGCTAATTAAGTTTAAGTTAATAAAAATAACTAATTAATTAAAACCCTAATCAGTCACTAACATATGGGCCAGTCTCTGTTAACTAGCTAATTAACTTAAAGTTTTATTAGAATCTAGCTAGAATCACTGACCAGTGGGTCCCACTCGTCAGGTTTGACTTCCAACGGCCAGATTGACCTGTTGATGTCATGCTGATGCAGTAAATACTATTTCTGTTTTATAATAATTCCAGAATAAGTGCAAAACTTTGGAAATTCATAGAAAGCTAAATATAACTCCAAATTTGACAAATAATATATGCAAATAGATCAGAAAAATTCAATGAACACAATGGTGGTATTTTCATGAATGATAAACAAAGTTGTGAAACAACATCAGGTCAAATCAATTGAAGGAATTTAAGAAATGTCCCATTTTAAATAGTATGTGAATTTGAATTCAAATCAGCATAACCCAAAGGTTTGAGAGCCACACGAATGTTAGGGATTAAATTTGAATTTGAATTTGCTATATTTCATTTCATACCATGATCATGCATCATATTGTTGCATACGAATGTTATTAGTTCGGTAGGCTGTGCCCTTCCGGATACGTCCGAATATCCGACAAACGGATTTAATCCCTCTGCTGAACAACAAGGCAAGCACCCTTTTGATCATTCCGATATAATCCAATGTTCCTGCTCCTGCTCCCACTTATTGCATGAGGAGAAAATATTTAAAATGCTTTACTTCGGTTGCTAAACCTATTCCTTTGCATGAACTGTCATTGTCACAGTAAATAGCCAAACCTTGCAACCTAGTATACCTCGTAGTTGCTTGAGCCATGATGTGTCTTATTCTGCTATGATCGCTATGCTTAGAGTTGTGTCAGATCTGTTTCATCTGGGTGATGAACATGAATGGATGAATGTGTTCTAGTGACAAAGAATATGTGTGGAACCTGATTTGGTAAAGGTACCGATGAAAGGCTATGTAGGAGTACATGGCGGGTTGTTTCGTTGGAACCGTCCTTAGGAACTGAGTTCCGTGTATGTAATCCAAGACTAGTTACTACCACATGTTGGGCCCTGAAATATGACCCCGCTCGACTTATTAATCGCCTAGTACTCGGTCCAGGAGTTGCAAGTAGTTTCTGGTGTTTATAGTCATGCTGGAGGCCGTGCATAGTGTTGACCTTAGAGGTGGGCTATGATGCGGTAGGCAGTGGCACGGTGTACCAAGTGGCACCCGGATGGTGGGCTTGGGAACCCTGTGCACATCGTTTTGGGCGGTGGCGAAAACCTCGGCCGGACTTCCGTGCGGGTTCACTCTCAAATAGGCGATAAACCTGGACTAGGTATTAGCGTGGTTAACGGTCGTGGTCGACTCCCTCGCTGGGCTTCCGCTTGAAGGTTGCCGAGGTGCATGATGTGCACATGGCGATAAGTGGCGAGAGCGTGTGTGAAGAAGTACACCCCTGCAGGGTTATGATCTATTCGAATAACCGCGTCCGCGGATATGGGCTACTTGGAGACATATTTGTTCATGGATAACTTTAATGGCTACTCATAAAGGTATCAAGATAAGTGTGAGTATCATGTATGGTATTTCTGTAGGCAGCCGGAAAGGAATCCATGATAGTGTATTGTTGTGGTGGTAGTGGACTCGCATATGACTTATCAAAGTTGTTTAAAACTATTTAAAATTGTAGTTTAGTCTAGCCAAGAGCCAAAGCTGGCTTGTTGCATGAAACACCACAACCCCCTTTGTTGATACATGTGCATGATAAGATAGATCTGTTCTAAAGTCTTGCTGAGTACTTTTGTACTCATGTTTGTTTAATAAATATTACAGAGGATACCCACGAGCCAACAGGTGGGTTCTATCTAGACTTCGATGATGACGAGTAGCTGGTGTCCCAGCTACGACCTGGCCCCTTTCAGAAGGGATCTGTAGATAGTCAAGCTTTATGCCTTTTTCTTTCAAGTGTCTGTACTCACACATCTTTAATGCTTCCGCCTGGTTTGTATGACTCTGCTTGTATGACTTGAGTGTCGGGTTGTGTGACCCCTACCTGTATTAACATATTATGCAAGACTCTTCTAAGTCTTCTAAATAAATGTTGTGTTGTTGTATGGTTATGTTGTGATGCCATTGTTGTATCTATGCATATGAAGTATGTCATGCGTACGTGTGATGCACTGTGATATGTATGGGATTCGACACCTAGTTGTATGCCCTTAGTAGCTCTCTATACAGAGAAATGCCCCTTTGTGCTTCCAACGAGCGTTGGTAGTTCGTTACTGCTCCGGACAAAATTGGTTGACCGCCATGTATCCTTCTTAGCTGTTGTGTCTGTCCACACGGGGAAATTTCACACGGTGTAATGGATTCCCAGTAGCTTGCTACGACTCGTCTACACTCGCTGATGACCGACACCTGTTTTGTTGGGTTATGTATGCCTATCTCTATACACTTGAGCCACTTGAGTTTATGACTAGTTATGTCGACCCGGGTTCTTTGACATTGGAATGCTTGCGACACAATGCATACGTGAGTCAAAAGACGCAAACGGTCCCGGCTAAGGTAAGGTGGCAGCCGTGAGGTTAACCGTGCGTGAGACCGCAAAGGGATGCGATGTGTTACAGGCTGGATTCCTATGGCTTAGGATCGGGGTGCCGACATCGCGCAAGCCGTATCGGAAGGACTTCCCCTATGTATCAGTTCATTTCTATTAGAAATGGAAGAAAACTAAAGATCCGTTGTTCAGAAGTTTCCTTGGGATCGCCATTCACTTCTATTGAAATGAAGGAAGTTCTAACCTTACAAATCATTTCTTCTTCAGGTGCGAATTTAATTTTGGAGCTTATATTGTTACAGATTTGCTGCTGCAGTGCGTGTGTGCACATCAACTTTTTCTATGTCGTAGTGTACTTCATTACATTTTGGTTGTGTGTGGTGTTTGTTTGTGTTTGTGGTTGCTATGATACATTACACACCTATGGTTCAGTTAACTATATTTTGTAGGAGAAGACGAACACAAAGAAAACATGATGCAGCTCATGTATGCTATGAAGATCACTTTGTTTTCTCTTCAAGTTCTATCCATGATTTACTTGGTATCACTTGGTTAACCGAAACAAAAAACATCACAAAAAGAGCTTGCTTCGTATTAGATGTAGTTCACTGACTTAGTCCCTACGGTCAACTTGTTTGGTCTACACATGTAAAAAATAGTAAGTATGAATAAAGACAACAAAAACAAATGTGGTTCTTTTTCCGTAGTGTCGCTATTCACTTACTATCAGTGTGAAGTGCAGAAAATTGTTACCGAAATGACAAAAAAACAAAGCGGTACACTTACGATAGTGTTGCGGTTCCTTATACACGATGTGAAGTGCGGTCCGCTTCCTCGTTTGGAAAAAGTCATACCCGACAAAGGAAAACCATGAAATTTGCTTTCCCTTCCGATGTAGTGCGGTTATCCGTCTGAAGTAGTGCGTTCTTGTGTCTCATGCAGTTCACGTGCCAATTTTGGTGTCACAAAAAACAAATTGTTCGTGTTTTAGTAAAATCGGAAAGCTCTTAAACCGGAAGGAAATAGAGAGAGTATTATACATGAAAAATTTGCGCCTTGTTGATATCTTTCCAACACCGAATCATTTGCATCGTTCCGACGAGCTCTTTGGAAAAAATTACAAAATTATGCTCGCTGCAAGTCATAGGCAGCCGAACCATTTTCAAAATTCATCTAAAATCGTGTGGAATCTCAACAAATGACCAACATATGAAAGTTGTGCCTATTCCATAGCTTTGCAACACTATATCACATTCCTTGTTCCGACGAACTGTTAAAAAACTACAGAGAAAACCATACCAAAAACGCGAAAAATTTGCAAAACATAATTTCGTGTTTCGGTAAATTTGAAACTTCTCTTAAACCGTAAGGAATTAGAGTGCAATCTGCATTAAGAATTGCGCCTCGATGATATCTTTCCAATGTCGTATCCCTTATTTCATCCTGATGAGCGGTTTAGAACATCGTGAAAATATGCTCGTTGCCACCCGTCACCCGCCCATGGTTTCGAAACTGCTCTTAAACCATGAGGAATCCTGAAAACTGCTCAACATGGAAAAGTTGCATGTTTTCCATAGCTAACCAACTGTTTATTATGCTCCTCGTTCCGACTAATTTCCTAGATTCCAGAGAGAAAATGGTGCACAGAAAATGCATCCAGTTTTTCCTCTCATATTGTAGTGCTCATTTGACAAGGATGCAGTGCACTCGCGTTAACCTTCAAGTTTGGAAGTGATGTCAGAATAGTTATTCTACACCCAGTATCAGAACGGACCGTAATATATATATTCATCACCGTGGGTAAGGAATAGTTATTCTTGAGCCCTCTCTATTTTAACATAATGCAACATAATTTTACATTCTGTAAATTTTATCGTATGTCACACATATAAAGGGAATGTAAGAAAATATATAATCTCCATAAAAAATATTGTAAAATCATAAAATCTCAAACATAAAAACGTAGTGGAAAATATACATTAAATGCCAATTTTCTGGTCTTATGACCTATATGTTTGTTTTCTTCTACCAAATTTTACTTAGTGAATCAATATGAAAATAACTATTTGTATTCCAAATGTAATTTATTTACAAAACGACCATAAAATTACCTTGGGTGAATAATAATTTGTTCGTCACCCTCGATGATTAATAGTATTAATAGGGATCAAAAATATTTCTTGGCACATAGATCCATGATATTACTGAAGGGTGTCGGTTGACCTTGTGAAGAAAGCATAACATCTTGTTTATCCTTGATTGGATGCTTCCCTTCATAACCAGGGTTTCCTCGATTGTTGTTCCCTACCATTTGTCCTCGAAGCTGCACAAACTTCACTTTGTCATTTTTGTATGCATGTGAGTCTCGGTAATCAAGGAACTCCATCATTCCTCATTGGTTGTGCTAGGATATAGTCTAAATCATACACGTAGTCAAGTAGATTGTTTGCACGATATCTATTACCATACACGGCCTTAGTGAACACGCGCATGGCATGTATTTATGCCAGTGCATTCTCTCGGTCATTGAAATTGAAAATATCTCTCATCTTTCCTAACATTAGGTTTGCCCATTGTTTTTTTAGGTCCCCTTGTGTATCTAACGTTGATTCCATTGTTTTCACGTGGAATGGCACATAGGACGTTACCCCATTTTGTGGTGTTCTAATGGGTTTCCCCTCTTTGTTAATCCATTTTAATATTTAAGTAACTATAGGCACCTTATTCCGTGACTTACGCTTTTGCGGCTGATTTTCCAAATTAAGTTTTTGCATCATTGAGGTCTCCTTCGTCTTCAGCACCATCCAACTCTTCTCCCACATGTTCGCCATCTTGCACTTCCTCTACAACAATATCGTCGGAGTATCCTTCCCCATCTAACAGTTTCTATTGAACAACATTTGAATCATCTTCCCCGTCTACCCCTCGATCTTCAGAATGATTGGTATCCACGTGCAACTCGTAAGCATAACGTGGCTCCTCTTTTGGGGAGTCAAAGCCTCACTCCGAGACTGTGTTGTCTCACCATCTTTTATCTACAAAATGAAGATTGCACCCATAATGAAAAATAATTACCTATAACTAATAAAATGTTGACAAGATGAATGCTCAAAAAGAGAGATATTAAGGCCACAAAATTGATGAAATGGAAGTGAATCAACATTTTGGCAAAACTTCTGCACTCATTTGAACTACATGTTAAAGAAGACAACAAAATTGCAATCGAAGTTACTAACCGTCCATCACCACTTATCAAAATGTTTTTTGGCATAATCGTTGCTAACAATTGGATGTATTGAGTGCAAGAAATTTTATGAAATGGAAGTGAATCAACATTTCTTCAAAACTTTCACATTCATTCATATTCCCTGGAAAAGAAGAAAATAAAACCGCATCATCCAATTCACTATTGGCCATTGCCATTTAGAAAACAAACGATATAACCTTTGCTAAAATTTGGACATATAGAATGCCAGAAATTCAATGAAATGGAAGTGAATCAACATGTCGTCAAAACTTTGGCACTTTTTTCTATTCCATGTAAATAAAACTATGAGCATCGACATACGTATGTGGAGATGGTCGACACCGTTGTCCATTTGTGCGGGTGGAGGCGCACCGATGGAGGGGTTCGGTAGAGAGACGGACCGAGAGGAGGAGCAGGGCGGCCGATGGTGCACGGGGTGGGTGGGGGAAGAGGGATGCACGCTAGGAGCAGAGGAGTATGCGGGTGGACATGATAACGGTGCATTTTGGAGCTATTCGTGGTTGTGATTTCCCTCGTGCATATCACACGAGCGAGACTGGACACGATGCATGTGCTCAGGTCAGTCCGAGCAATGCCGCAAAACCCAAGTGACTAAGCTCTGGCTCGCGGGCCTGCTCCTATGGACGCTACCTCCGCAAGGTCCTTGGTGCTTTGTCTCCTCGCGTGACACCCACAAGTGAACTAGCAAGCGCACACTACTCGAATTGTTTGTGAAACTTGTTGGTGTGCTGCTACTACACGTACAAGCCTCGAGGGCTTCCCATAGCAATCCATGGTTGCCGTCAAGAAAAAGTAGGAAGCCTTGTCGGTTTCAAAACCGACCAGTCTCGAGTAGTGGTCCGAACTGTCGATCTAGTGTCGATAGTGTAACAACCCAGAACCAACGCTATAGAAGATTCCGCATTGCATCAGGCGCATTGCATCAGCACATCTTTGCATAATTTTTCCCAAAAATTGCATCCGTCATTAGTTGCCGATTCTCCGCGTTCCTGTCGTTGACCGTTTTGAGACCAAACACACACGCACACGCCCGCGGCATCATTAAAATATTGTTTTTAAAAGTGTGTATAAAACTCTCTCGGAATGGGTTGGAAGTTTGCGTGTGGTCTTGGTTTATTGTAGGTACACCATGATCCAAATTTCATCGCATTTAGAGATTGTTTGATACCTGAACCATTAAACCTATAATGGAAATGTAGTGGGTTTAAATTCGTGAGGTTTTCGGTTTAGGAAACATGATGCCGGGATACCCTATTCCCTCTCATCTCTGCCTAGCACCTCTACAAAGTGCACCGACCTGTTTGCAAGCTAGTTTGAAACTTCCCCGAACCAAACCCGGCGGTCGTGACCGCTGGATCCAGATCAACCCAGTAATACCCCAAACCATCATCAGTTTATCTATTGGAGCCCTAACCTATTATTCTCTGACGTCCATTTTGAAACGGAGAGACAAGTAGCCCCTAGCCTAATCTAGAACGATGTAATAGCCAAACCCTAGTCCCTAGCCTATCCAATGCACCCATTCCCATCGCCCGTGCAGCCACCCACCTACGGTTTTGTTCGGTTACGCCCACGCCCAACGGGATCGAAGCCGAAACCCGCTCAAACCCCGGGGTTTTGCCCCCACCGGGGTTAAATCCCTGTAAGCTTGTTAACTGTCTTCGGTTAAACCTGACCGGGGTTAAATCCCGTCCGATCCCTTCCAGAACCATCGGGTTTCCGCAGGGAATCAACCCCCAGCTGTCCTCCAATGGAATCAACCCCCGCCTATCCTTCCAAAAAAGAGAAATCGTCCTCTCCTCTAGTGAACCCTAGGCGACAGCGATGGCGGCAGCGGCGCCTTCCGCGAGCGTTCTCCCTTCGTCCTTCATGAATCTACCAGAGGTACGACCGACCTGCAGCACGTGGCGGGGACGGGGGCTCAGAGAAAGGCGAAGGAGACGGTGGTGGGCGCCGCCGCGAGGGCGCTCTTCTACCCGACGCTGTTGTACAACGGGGTGAGGAGGAAGGTCCAAGCCGAGTTCCGGTGGTGGGATGAGGTCAATCAGTTGCGTGTTCTGTTACCACCATAGATCGCCTTTCCAGCAGCCTTGATCCCGGGCGAGATAAGATCCTAGTTATTTGTCAGATGAGCAACTAAATTCGGCCATCGTAGCATACTTTCAAATGCAAATGTGGTATCATTTTATATTAGTTTACAAATAATGAGCTCTGTGTTGAATTAGAATGCATTATTTGGAGTGAGGATAAAATTCGTCTGAAATGTGGTCATCCATGGGGTTGTCAGAATTAGAAACTACTATGTTTCTTTGTTCATGTAAATTTGAATGTAGGAGGCACCTTCCCTGTGCAAGCAGCTGCATAGTCTTCAGCAAGCTGTAGTGCAGCTTGCTTGTGAGGGCATATGAACTTCTCCACAAATACCTTCTCGTTGACCAGCTTCTACAGTAATATGGTAAGCACTTAACAACTAACCATATTATTGTATTACCATAAGTGTCAAGTGATTCATAAATTAGAAGCTATAATAAGCATATTATAGTAAAATATTGTAGTTCATATTGCATATGATACAAGTTTTGTAGTCTTGCTTAGTCCCTATAATTATATTAACTCTGCGCATCTTGAACAAGATGAGGTGTACTAGATTGAATAAAGTACTGGATGTTCATCGGATCAATCTGTTAAATGGTCAATGCTACAACTGACGGATATTAGTGATTGTTGTATGTACCAATGTACTCCTACGTATTACTATTAGTTACTTTTGCATGGACATTTGTTTGGACAACTTGCACTATTACTATTGTACTAGTGATAACTAGTGGCTTTCTTCTTTAGTCATAAAATGGATTCAGATATGAGGGATTGCATTACGAAGAGGGAGGAGGAGGATGACGATATTATGCTATTTTATTTCCCTTCACTACATTTGATGGAGACCGGTGGAGTTGCTAGTAGTGAGCCAAGGATTCGACGTCATACGTCGTTGCTAACAGGCGAGATGTTTGTTAATGAGTTACTCAAAGGACACATCAAAAACTGCCTGGTAGCATTTAGGATGGAACCTCATATTTTCAGATCTTTGGTTGGTTATCTTCGACGGGAGAATTTGGTGTCTAACACTAGAATTAAAGTCGAAGAGAAACTACCATCGTTTCTGTGGATGTTATCCCACAATTCTTCATTCGAAGATCTTCAAGTTCGTTTTGGTCACAGCGGGGATACTTTCCATTGGCACATGAAGAATTTCTTCAACATCATCCCTACTCTATCTAAGCATTTCTTGAAGCCTCCAAATCCCGATCAAGTACATCCAAAGATTCAATCGAGCACGAGATTCTTTCCTTATTTACAGGTTTTTGCTTAGTCAACTTCCATCTACATCGTCCATCCACATCGAGATCTTACTCTTCATATTTTAGATGCTAACTTATATTATTTTGTTGTAGAACTGCATCGGGCCATTGATGGGACACATGTTCCCATAACAATTTCAGGAGAAAAGGCCACACCATTCAGAAATAGGAAAGAGACCCTAAGACATAAAGTTAAGGTCGTGTGTGACTTCGACTTAAACTTCACCTTCATTTCTTGTGGTTGGGAGGGATCCATGACTGGTGCTAAATTTCTTCGCTCACCACTTAACAACGGGTTTCAAGTACCTCCGGGCAAGTTTTATCTGGTTGATGGCGGTTATGCCAACACTCCTTATTTCTTGGCACCGTACCGTGGTGTTCGGTACCATCTCAAGGAGTTTGCGCGCAGTCGCCGTCGACCCCAAAATCATAGGGAGCTCTTTAATCATAGGCATGCCGTGTTACGAAATTGTATCGAACGGGCATTGGGAGTCTTGAAGAAGCGGTTCCCAATTCTGAAAGTGGGTACACATCATCGAATAGAGAATCAAGTAATGCTTCCAATAGTAGCGGTAATCTTACATAACATCATTCGATCTCACCAAGGAGACGAGGGTTGGTTAGATAATCAACCAAACAACATATCTCCCATGAATTTTGTGGATCTTCCTAATGGCGACATTCCTCAAAATCATCAAGTCAACCATGAAGGCGATAACCTTAGGCATGCAATTGCTCATGAAATGTGAGCAGATTATCAGCGCAATCTTAGAGAACAATAAAGCTTTGTAATAATTTGTCACTTTGAAACATGTTTTACTTTCATCTCATATTATAAATAGTCACTTGGATACTTGTTTTGTCCAGAAATCATTATGATGACTACTCGAGGATCACCAAGGTTGAACCTCCTGAAAGAAGTTGCTGAAAGGCGTAGAGCGTCACCCCCTACAGGGAGTGTGGAAAAGAGGAGGAGAGGGTCTCCAAAAGGTAACAAACTAGCTCTTCTACAATCTTAAATATTTCTCTGGCTATGTGAAAATAGTTAAGATAGAAAAAGGTACATTAACATGATGCGTGGAATGGAGAAGATAGAGCACAATGGAATGCAAGCCTTGAGAAAGATCTCGTGGACTTGCTTCGTGACCATGCTACACCTGAACACAAGGGTAAATTGGATGGAGCTCTTAAGCATGGAATAAGATAGTGAAGAAATTCCACCAAAAGAATCCTAATGCTAGGTACGAGAAGAAGAAGATCCAAGAAAAGGATAAAGATTTGAAAAGAGAATATAAGATGCTTAAAGATATAAGGAAGGAAAGTGGTATTTCATGGGATGACCAGCAGTGCAAGATTCTAGCACATCCACCACTTTGGAAAAACATTATCATAGTAAGAATGTCATTGTTATTCCCTAAACGTTTCATTGCTTTGTTGCATGCTCTAATCTCATTGTTTTTGTCAACTATGTAGTCACAGCCTAAAGCCAGAAAGTTCACGACAAAAGGTTTCCCTCTTTTTGACGCTTTGTGAGAATTGCATGATGGTCAGTTAGCAACTTCATTCATATACGCATGTCATTGTTTTATGTTTGTTTAGTCTTTTATTTTGAAATCTTATATTCGATTGTCACTTTAACTTGTAGGCCAAACTGTTGAAGGGACATACAACTTCACATCTATCGAGTCATCACACTACTCAACCTAAGCACAATTCTCGAGAATCTGGGAGGAGCTGGTGAGTATCTTTGCGAGAATCATGGAGAAACATCATAACATCGTGAGGATATTGGAGGAGAAGCATCGGCCAATGGTTAGAATCTTGGAGGAGAAAGGGTGCATATTGATGAAGATGTTGAGGAGGTGTTCGTGCATGAAAATATTGTTGTGGAGCCCTATCAAACGCAACCAATTTTGGCTACTGCACCCTCAAGAAATGGACAAGAAAAAGAACCAAAGAGGCAGAGGGGGGCGAATAGCGATGTGGCTGCAATGATGGAGAAGTACTTGGAAATAAGGGCGAAGCAGGTGGAAGATGAGAGGAACTAGCGAAGGGTTGTGGACAAGGACTCTATCAAAAACTGCATCGATCAGCTGAAAACAACAGGTATCACACCCGAGGAAGAAGTCAAGGCTTTCCGAGTGTTCAAGATCCTCGAGAACCAAGAGATTTTCATGAGTGCGAGACGAGAGACTGCTCTTATGTGGCTGAGAACAGAAATGAAGTAACTGGGGTACTCACATGAAGCTCCCTTGTTTTTTTGAACAATTGATGTTGTTACATGCAAAACCTAGCCTAGCCACCTCTATGCGTGTATGCTTGTTAACGTCGTGTTGAAAATTAACAAGAAAGAAAAGGTAGTTAATTATTTTTCTAAGGTTCAGCAACCACTTGTTTGGATGAATAATACACACGATATTATTTGTTGTAGAACCTAAAGCATATAGAACCTGTTTGGCTGAATAATACCACTTGTTTGGCTAAATAAACATCTTTTCTAGTAAGCATATAACACCTAAAGTACTACTATGACATAAAAGGAAAAAATGCTCGTTGCTATGTTTTCTGTAGAGCAAAGCGTATCATCTCATCTTGAAAAGATAAGAGCAGAGTTTGATTATGTGCCTTGATTATTTGATTATGTGCCTAGATCAATTTTTTTGCTCACTGTGGTGGTGGTGCTACTGTTATTATGTGCCTACATCAATTTATTTGTTCGATTTTATCATGTCCCTAGGTCAATTACTGATGTTATTATGTGCCTTGATTGTTTGATTATGTGCCTAGATCACTTTTATGTGCCCAGATCAATTTCTTTGCTCACTGTGGTGGTCGTGCTGCTGTTATTCTTCAGTATTTCTTTGCTCACTTGATTACTTGATTGTTGATTGCGAGAACTAAGACATCTCAATTTATTTCTTTGTTCATGTATACTGCTCACATATTAGTTATTTGATATGGACTAACTACCTTTATTGCCAATGCAATGCATCAATCACTATGGAAGCGGCATCGACGTTTTAAATTATGAAACATTTGTAGTATATCTTCAATGATTTTGGAGAGATTGTAAACCATTTTCTGAAAGTTGATGGACTCCAGCTTGGAATAACTAAGAATTTTTAGAAATATTTTGCTGTCTATTTAAGATAAATTTGTATGACATATACTCCAGCTTCGTTTGGGTGACTGATTGTCTTTCAGTATACTGCTCACATATTCTTTTGGGTGACTTGTCGTCTTTCAGTATGGATTAGAAGGGGAGCAACCGAACACATACTATGCACACAGGGATTTGTATGGATGGGGAATGGTGGGGGTGGGTGACATGGCGGTGACCACTCAGTCCGTGGGAGGTTAGAAACCACACTTGGATTCTACTTTGGCTAACCGAACGAAGCCTACCTGATCTCCCCCTTGCTCGGGATCTCCTCCTGATCAAGCCTACCCAACCAGTGAGTCCCTCCTGATCCACCCCATCACCCATGCCCGAGCGCACACAACCGCACACACCTGCTCCGCCAAGTCCCTCGACCTATCTAAGCCAGAACGCACCCGAGCGGGAAGCCACGAGTGCCTAGGCATCCTTGATGTGACCGCGTCGCCCTGCTGCCTCCCTCCGGTCGCCCATGTCCAATGAGGGCAGCCTGCCGAAGCCCCACATGTCGCCGTGAGCCTAACATCTCCCTTCCTTCCCCTCTTCTCTCTTCATCCTACCTAACCTTTGTGTCCTTGAAGCCATGGACAGGAGAAGAAGCACCGCCGTCGACCACCCGTTAGTGATAAGATCACTTTGAGCAGCCTCCCCACCATCGAGGTTCCCCACGCAAGTAGCAGAACCAGCCGTCCCCGACCCATTCCATGTTGTCATCTAGCAGGCCCCGTCTTGCTTCTGCCTTCCTCGTGATTTGGAGCATGTGACCTCCGGCTCCAGTTCCACCACTCCTCGTCGTACCACCGCCATTGGGACAAGCTCCGGCAAGCCGCACCAGCAATGGACCCATTGCTGCCAAGCCTTTACATCACGCCGCTGCCTCCCCTACTTTTGCATGTTAGCACGCAAGGAGGAGGACGCCCATTGCCAGTCCCTCTCGACCCCTTGCAGCATTTACTTAGCACCTTGCCAGCCCTCCAAAGCGCGTGGCCCATCTAGGCAAGGCCCATCCCCGTGTCGACCATCCTACGCGGCTTCTCCATCGACTAGGCTTAGCCCATGGTGAGCACAACACGCGACTGCTTTAATTTTCTTGTAATAACCGGCTAGTATATCACTCCAGGAACCACATTCGAGTTTGTTAGCATAGCTCGATTCCAAACAGGGGGTCTTGGGTTCAAATCCCAGTCCCTCCCCTAATTTTCCTCTACGGTGTTATTTTTTTCCTCGTTGTGCACACACACCGCATTTAGACAAATTCCTCCTGGGTCGTTGTACGTTTCTGCAATCCGGCCCATATTTTTTTACTATGCTCTGATTCTAACTTATATTTAGGACATGCATAGTTTACAAAATGCCCCTGTTTTAAAATGCTAATAACTATATAATCATGCATCGGATTGAAATGAACTATAAATGAAAACATCTTTGGATTTCGTGTAGATTCACAATATGTAATTTTCACACATGTTTAAAATGTTTAACTTGATGTTTTTATTTAATTTTCATAAATGCCATATGAAATTGGTTTATGTCATTTTTATTTAATTTTCACACGGTTTTAAAGATATAACCATAGCTTCGTTTGAAATGATCCACATATGTAACTTGACCAAAAAAATGTGTAGGGTAACATGGTAGCATTTATTTTTCTTTTTAACAACTCCAAATTTGTGTTATAGGCAGAACAATACTCAAATCTTAATTTGCATATGGGGACTTTCCGGAATTGTTATACGTTGTTAAAGCCTCATTTAACATAGTTGTGGCTGTCATTTGCATACATTTTGCATTCATGTCATATTATCTTGTCTTGGTCATATCTTTAAAACCGTAGATTCACATGGTCCACTTTATTTTTATGTTTCACAAACATAAAATATGTTTACTTCACATCTAGACCAATTTAGAAATTGAAATATCGTGTCATTTCGGAGGTGTTATGTGTTGTTCCTGACATCATTTAAAATGACTAAATAGTGTAGTTTATTTATGCTTCACCTCTTGCCATGTTTAACAACATTTAAAACTATCGTGTACCTAAACGGAAGTGAACTAAGTAATTTAGTTGTGCAGTTTCTTCAATATGCAACTCGTTGCATATTGAGCTTCACTTAATGTGTAGAAGTTGATTGTTGTCCTTTGTCGTGCCATGCATCATATTTGTTTGTGCATCATGTCTTGTATATGTTGTGTTGTTTATTGTTTTTTGATTGTTGTTTACGGATTGTTTCTTCTCGATAGGGTTCCGAACCGCTTTGGAGTGTGAGGATTTGTTCGACTATGTCGCTTCGTCTCCTTCATGGATTCGTTCTTCTTCCAAGCGGGGTCTCAGGCAAGATTACCATTTCTCGAGATACCACTACTATCATTTCCATGCTAGTCTTGTTGCCTACCACCTGTTATGTCAAGCCTCCTAACATTGCCATGAAAAGGCTGTAACCCTTCCACACCCCAGTAAATATTTGTTTTTCTATGTTAATGCTTGCTCAACCTTCTTATATCCTTGCTAGTTGTAGGTGCAATTGATTCCATGTGCCAACATGTATATTATTTTGAATATGACCATAATAATGCTATTTAATTTAATGCACCTATATACTTGGTAAAAGGTGGAAGGCTTGGCCTTCTATCGTTGTCGCCCTAGTTACTTGTGTACCGGTGTTATGTTCCATATTTGAGCGCTCCTAGCATGCTTGGGTTGTTATGGGGACCCCCTTGATTTTCGTTTGGGATAAAACTCTTCTAGGAAGGCCCAACATTGGTACGACATTTTCCCAACATAATAATACTAAACACCATTATTAAAACATAGGGTGTCAGAACCCGAGGAGTAATTCAACATAATACAGGGAGGACTAGTGCTGATAGTGTTGGACCTAAACAAAGCATCGTGCGGGGCCAACCCGGGGCAACTCGGAAGATTTCTATTAAGCCACCGTACCCCTAGCTCAGCCGATTGTGCCCAGAGAACTAGATACGCTGCTTCGACCGAGAACGTTGGCACGTCAGGCGGCCTTGCTAGATTTGTTTTACCTTTCTTGAATGTCTTGAGCACGGGATTTTGAGGATAGTTTAGGCTATCTCGCGGTTGAGGTTTTCCATCAGAATTTTTGGGGAGACTATAGGTTTTCCGTGGTTGAGTTTATTCCATGCATCTTTTGGTAGTTTGTGGTCTAGTTGGAGCATTTCTATAGGGTTAAAACTTTATGACATCTTTGCAAACGCTTATGTCGCAACTCGAAAACTTTTTTTAACACCCGGTCATAGCAAACTTGAAGTAAACTCAATTAAAATATGCCAACTCTGTGTGTAGCCGTGACTTTCTCTTCTCGTGAGTCCTTATCCGAGAGAGGACATGGTGGGGTTATGTTTGACTCATAAGTAGGTGTTCAGGATCATTTCTTGATCATTATTAGTTCACGTCCATTTATGTGTGGACCACCCCCTCTTATTCTAGTAATCATAAGTTAGTCACTCAAATAAAAGCTTAGTGCTTGCTGCAGCCTCACTACTTAACCATACCTCACCCTTTAAGCTTTGTTAGTCTTAATACCTTTGGAAATGAGATTGTTGAGTCCCTGTGGCTCATAGATTACTGAAACAACAGTTGCAAGTACAGGTAGAGCGATAGTTTGACATGAGAGTGATTATTGTTCTATTTGGTGTTTCTTCTTCTTCTTCTTCTTCAATCATAGGATGGGTTGATTGTTTGATTTCATTCGTTGTCGGACCCTGCTTTTCTACATCATAATTGAATGTAATATTGTATTGATATGATGTTCTTGTAGCTTGTGTCGAGTGTAAGAAAATTCCATATACTCACCTATTTTGTATATGTACTTGTAACGATGTCCATTCTTGCAAAGCAATGAGATGCGCTTCTATCCTTGTCGAGACCCTCGAGCCAAAAATGGGGATAGGATCGCATCTTGGGCGTGACAAGTTGGTATCAGAGCAATACCGATCTAGGAGACCCCTGATTGATTGAACTTGGCTGCGTCGAGTCTAGTGAAAAAATATTTGGAGTCTATATATCAGATAGTAGGATTCTTTCTTGTCCTCTTCTACGCTCTAGTGAGGAATTTTAATTCTACCCTCTTCTAACTCAAAAATTTTATGATCACGCGGGTATTTGGGAATCTTTGTGATGTCGATGTGATGGAATTCTAACGTGGTGCCTCCTGTTATCGAGGAGTAGAGCTACAAGAGGTTTTCGACACTTCACTATCATTCAACTTCCTTGTTATCTCAGGACGCGGACATCGAAACGCTTCAATACTTTGCTTTGTTGCAAATAGTGCGTTGAATTTTCCCGTGTACTGGTGGAGATTGCTCGAATGATCTAACAGGTCTAGTATCTTTGTTTCCTTTGAAGGTCTGAGGTAGATGAATTAGCGGAACTTCACGGATATGTGTTGATAGTTGCGGGAAAGGTTATGCAGCTAATTACATTGAGAATGTTCCCGAACTCGCAACTTGATAGAATAACCAAGAAATATTTAGGAAGTTCTTAGGTGGGAATTCAAGTAGTTACCTAGGATTATGTTCCAAAAGATGCAAGATGTGACGTTGGGGTTCGACATCTAGTGGATTCGTTTGTTCATGGTCTTTCTTACAGAGGACAGTCTAGATATGCTTCATCACATATCCTCCATCAACCATTGTAGTTTGCTATTCCTAGGGAACATATTCGAGCGTCATTTCAATACGATAATCTAATGTACGATTGAGCCCGTGCGAACCTTACCATGAAAATATCAGACGAAATCTCTGTTTTGTATTTGTTTTTGGCTTAATTTGCAAGCCTCATCCATTGTTTTGTCAGAGTATGGTAATTCGAGTTGCTTCGATGTCATGTGATGATTCCATATCTTCCCTAAGCTGTGTTCTCATATTTCTGTGGGAGTGCTAAACCTTTTGCTCAATCAAATTGTCATGTCAATTCTGCCCATCCGGTGTGCTTCTCTTCAAGTTAATTCAATCTTCTCCAATATTTGCAAGATCCATCTTCATATTCTTTATGGAGTTCGTCTCATCTATCCCAAGTTGTCTTTCTTTTTCCCCACCCTTCCGCCCTTTTCTTCAATGATTCAATTATCACCCAAGTGGCTTTCTTTCATTGATGCTTCCGTTATCTATTCTCCCATATTGTATCCGATGTTTCATTGTGAAGATGCTTAGGTGCTAAGTTCGTCATTCTTCGTTCTTATTTATATTATGGTGAATTAAATTTAAGCTTTCTATGTTCATCATATCCTTTTCATTTGTTCAATGATTTCCTGTGTTGGAAAATCTTAGTCGATCCTCTCTTTTTTATTCATGCCTCTCTATTCTATTTGAAGTGTTGAAGATATCTTAGAAAATTCGTGTTTTCTTTCAATCCTTTCAATTCTTTTGACGTTCTCACCACATCAAATTTTCATTTATACAGGTGGAATCTCTTTTATAAGATATTGTTTCAACGGTGTTCTTTTGAGTAGGCCCATAACCCACATGTTTTCCCAGGATCTTATCTGGCTCTTCTAATCTTTTCAGAAGATCTCTAATTCTTTACAAAAGTGATGTAAGTATGGATTCCATGAGTCATATACCTTCTCAAAGATCACTTTGAATTATTTTTATCATTGACTCAACCTTTTCCTTATTCATTATTCCGGAGTATCTCAATAATTATTGGTGGTGTTTCTTGGCATAATTCTCAGCTTGTAAGGCAGAAGAAGAGTTTCTCTTAAATCTTAGTCCATAGCTTGATGATTCATGATGTCAGCTTCGTGATATCCTCTCAAATTGTTATCAATCATGTGAATTTTATTCCATATCTATCAGTTGAGTTTCAATGTTCAATTTGTTCTCAATCCTCCAAAGGCCATCATTTCAGTAGATTTCTTCATTTTCAGCTTTCAGCTTTCGTTCTCAATTTTTTCTCAATTGTTGTATTTTCGTTCATATCTCATTATTCCGTTGCCTTGTTGAAGTTCCGTGCTAGGATGATCATGGTCTCCTTGTTCTCAAGTATCTCCATTCATACTTGGTATCCTCATTCATTTGTGAATTCTTACGATTGTTTCGTTGAAGACTTCTTCAAGTTCGTGGTATCTCTCTCTTAAGTCTTTTTTAAGAAGAATAAGTAGTGTGCCAATCTGTTTGTTTTCATCAATTTAACTTGATGAAGGATAAGCATAACATAATTCTTAGTTTTGTTTCCTTGAGTTGAATTAATTTCTTCTTCCGGAGTTTGCTCTTGATATCAAATTACTGGTTCTAAGTAGTTTATCTTTTCTTATCCGGATTTCCAGGTTTTTTCTAGTATCTCGTCGCTAGGATTCATCTAAATCATGGAAAGGCCTCAATCTTATTTATTTTGCAACCTTCACTTCTTTTCTATCATCCTTTCATTCTGGTGTTCTTCAAGAGGTTCTTCATCGTGGCTATTAAACGATTTAATTAGTTCTTGAAGTGTTCTTCAAGATTCTTGTTGGAGGAGTTCAACTATTCTTTTCTTGCATTACCGAGTGCAATTCATTCTACCTTAATTTTGCGATGGTGTTATAGAATTCTTGATAATGAGCAGCTCTCGAAGAGATTTTTGACAATAATAAGTTAATTAAACCCATCTTTTTCTTCCTTTGAGTTATCTTGAATTAGATTTCACATAAAGCGTTTTCTAAGGATAGTTGCTATTATAGTGATTACCGTTTATCCAAGTTCTCAATGTATCCTCTTAGTGTAAGAAGTTTTGCATACCTTGTTGCTTCCAAGCAATCTTATTATATTTAGTGGCTGGTTGTCACTTCATAATTTTTAGATGGTTTCCATTGGCCCACAACAAGCTTGTTCTTTTTGTTGTTGATTTTCCTACAACTCCGTTCAATTCTTCTTGTAAGGATGTTTCTCAAATTCAATTATGGTAGGTATTGTCATTTTCTTCTCCGTTCTCTTCTCTCCAAAGATCTAGCTTCTATTCTTTTGTTCTAGAGGCATTGTGATGTTGCTTTTTTTCAACCATCACCTCGGGTTTTTTCAAGATCACGTTCTTTCCTTGCTTATCCATTTCACAGGAATGTTGTGAAATCTGTCAAGTGCTTTCCATCTTATCGCGTTTTGCTTTTCTTTCCTACCAAAGTGATGCCCAAATTTATTTTCAATTACTGCTTCTTCCTCATGTCGTTCTTCATCCCTTTGCAACCGTCAATGTCTGTTGGTCTCACTTGTTTGTCAAAGTAGCAACTAAGTTACCTCCTCCTTTCTTCTTCATCTACCCATTTCATTCTAATATCTCGGGTCGAGACCTCTTGTTAATGAAGAAGAGTTCTAATAGCCCGGAACCTTCGCTCCAGAATATTCCCCTTTTATTTCGTTTTCGTCGTGTTCCTCTGTTATTTCTTTTATTCATCATTGCATCATGTGCATCGTACACATTGCATCCGCACTCTATTGCATCATTTTTTTCAAAAATTGCATCTGTTATTAGTTGTCGGTCCTCCATGTTCCCGTCGTTGACCGTTTTGAGACCAACCACACATTCACGCACCCTCGGAATAGTTAAAATATAGTTTTTGAATGTGTGTATATAACTTTCTTGGAATGGGTTGGAAGAAGGCGTGCTGTATTGCGTTATTGTAGATAGACCGCATGCAAAATTTCGTCACATTCGTAGACTGTTTTTTCCTAAATCATTAAACTTATATGTAACATCCCAATTTTCCTAATTGGGAATGTTTTACATTGTAGCTAAGCATCTATGCATAAGTGATTGAAATAAATTTAGCTCGTGAATTTCCTTCGTCTTTGATTTTGCATTTTCCATTTTTTCCTCGCACGAGAAAAGCCCGGAGAAAATACTCTCTTGCACGCAAGAGAGAGAGCGGAGGAAAATGACCCTCCAAAGTGCGGGCAAATTTCCGAAATGTTTGAGCCAAGAAAATACAAAGTTTATTGCAAAAATAATTGCAAAAAAGAAATAAAGCAATTTAGGGAATTTCTGAAAAAAAAAAATTCAAAAGTTTTTATTTTTGCTTTGGAAAAATGTTATTCGGGTAGAGGATATTTTTCTGAATTTTTTGGTATATAATACCCTATATTAATATTTTGATTTATTTCCTTTTTATTAGCTTTTATTTTTCTGTTTCATAAAAAGTTATAAATAGGAAAGTTCAGTTTTGTTTTTTTTCTTTTGGTAGCCGCCGCCCTGGGCGTTTATTAGGCATTGGGCCGAGATCCCGCAGCCTGAGGGATCGAAATCACTAGATTTCGGCCGACTGCCCCACTCTCCACCGCCTCCTCTCTATGGCCAGTGCCCCCCACCGACCGAGCCAACCCCTCCCGCGGCCACCCTTCTCCTTCCTCCTTCCTATTCTTCTACCGAGACCGAGCCCGAGCAGGAACCTCGGGATATCTTCCCCGATTCCCTCTCTCCCCCTTCCTTAGCTCCCCCTGGCCTATATAAACCCCGCACCCGAGCCGACCCCGTTCCCACCCCTACCCCGATGAGCCGCCGCCCGAAGCCCCTGCCATCGTAGCCGCCGGAGCCCGAGCTTCAGCAGCTCTCGGCTGCCCTCCTGGGAGCGCCACCCGAGCCTCCGCCGCTCCGCCCGACGCCGTCCCTCGGAGGAGGAGCACCACCGCCGCCTCCCCGACTCTCCACCGCCCCGGAGCCCCCTCCCCCTCGCCGGCGACGTGACCTCGCCGGCGTACCAGCCCCCAGAACGGTAGCTCTCCCTCCCCTCTCTGTTGTTTTTTTTTCGTTTATAGCCCTTAGATCTTTGTTCTAGGGTGTATATTAGATCCTACATAACCTTTCGGTTTAGTTTAGAAAACCAACGGTTTTTAGTTTCACTTATGATTTAGCCAGCGAGTTTTGCTTAGCCTCGGCCGTTTGCCCAAAGCATTGCAACAAACGCTCCCTCGGCCTATAGCAACTTGCCACGTGTACCCCTCTCTTAGCTACTAGTAGTTTTATTTTTTCTGCCTGTTTGCAAAAACGGAAAGTTTCAATCTTGTTTTGGCCACAACTTTTGATCCCGAAGTCCAATGACATTGATTACTTTTCCAGTAGCTCAGAAATTTCTTGTAGTTTTTAAAAACATATAATTTGTCTATGTTTTAAATTTGCAAATAGAAGTTAGATCAGATTTAGTTTAAACCTTGTTTTGCCTATTCCAGGAGTTTAAAAAATGATTTTGAGTTGATTCTTTTTTATACTACTTCCTAGTGATAAAATCTTACTGTGGTAAAAGTTTCAACAATTTTAAAGTATGTTTACTGGGGTTTTCAACAGAAACAATTTTCTGCCATACCGATGCGTGTTGAACTCCTTTGCTTAGGCTTTAGCAAATCCTTACTTGTGATGTTATTTTTACTTGTGGCATGATTGAAGTGCTTATGGTGTGCTTAGGCGAAGCGTGTTACTTAGAAGCGCTCGAGCAAGACAACTACCATCAAGGCAAGTCATTTTGATCATGTTATTTTACCTATGTTTTCGATGCATGGTAGATCACCTTCTTTGCCTAATTGCATGCTGCCTAGGTACTTGGAAACTTTAGTATAAGTTGTAGTATCATGTGGTAGGCACACAATAACCCCGATACTTGGCCCCGGGACGACAATTTCTAAATGCTATGCTTGAATAGACGGGTTATCGGTTGAGTGTATATCACGAGTGATGCGAGGTTGACTAAATAATCAAGACCACCTAAGGCAAGATTTTCAAGACCTCGGACGCAATGCAACTCTGGGTGAAGGACGGTTGATCGGCTCCCTGGAGAACCCAGTGGATGCCCGGGATGCTGGAGAGGCCATGTCATCCTGCGGAAAGCTTCACCCAGGCTCGAAGAGACGGACGGAGACTTCAAGACTCAAGTCTTACCTGGACAGCCACAAGTCATTATGGGCTCTGGCTTGGTTGGACAACGTGGCGACTCTCGACAGGCGGTGCTAGCATATGTAGAAGAACGGTAGGAATGGATGGGCACCGATAGGGATTCAGAGGGACCCGTTGAAAGACCATGTTTTGATCATCCGGTCTTCAAACACCCTGAAGTGCGAGGACAAATCCGGAGGCGATCAATTCTTGTGGGGAACGTGTGCAAAACTCTGCAGAGTGCCCAACCTAATCGATTAGCCGTGTCCACGGTCATGGACAACTTGAGCCGAAGGCATTGAATTTCCCCTGAACCTCGACACAACTTAATAATGATGTGGGTGTTAATAACTATTCGGGTATGAGAATTGGTTGGCGGAACCATCTCGTTAACAACAAACATTGTAGTAACATTTTGCTTTCAACCCCTCTTGTTGTAGGATAAAACTGGCTTTATGAAAAACTTAACTCCACCAGCCAAATATGCATGTAGAGATAGTTGATTATTATTTTACCCCCTCTCTTTGATGACTTGCCGGCATATTCAATATGCTGACCTACATGGCTGCAACGTATCATGTTGTAGAGTACTTTTCCGACCAGGAGTGAGGCCACGTTCTACGCTCAGTGACATGCCCTTGGAGTCGGATGGACTCGTCTACCTGATGCTTCCGCTTAGTCTTCGTTAGATATCTCATGAGATGGCCTTCAGCCACTTTATTGTAATCCTTTATTGTAATAAAGTACTCTTTATAAGATTTCGATTAATAAAGCTGTGTGATTGAACTCTTGAATATATACATTATGTACTGTGTGTGTACCAACATGATCTTGGGATGGTACGGAAACACCAGAGGCTTGACTCGTCTTGAGTCGGGTCACTACATTATAGTGGCACTATAGCTGGTTTAAATTGCTGAAGTTTTCGGTTTGAGAAACCTGATGCTGGGCTACCCGTATTCTCTCGCATCTTCGCCTAGCCCCTCTATATAGTGCCCCGACCTGCTCGCAACCTATTCCGAAACTTCCCCAGACCCGAGCCCGGCGACCGTGACCGTTAGGTCCAGATGTACCCCATAATACCCCAAACCATCATTGGTTTTTCAATTGGATCGCTAACCTATTATTCTTGGTCGTACATTTTAAAACGGAGGGGCAAGATAGCCTCTAGCCTAATCCGAAACGAGGTATAACAGCCAAACCCTACTCCCTAGCATGTCCCATCCACCCATTCCCATCACCCGCACCGCCACCTACCTAACTGGTCCCCCCTTAGTCGGGACCTCCTCCTCATCGAGCCTGCACAACCAGCGAGTCCCTCCCATTCCACCCCATCGACCGTGCCTGAGAGAACGCAAACACATATGCCCGCGTCACAAAATCCCTTGACCTGTCCAAGCCAGCAAGCGCCCGAGCAGGAGGCCACAAGCGCATTAGCCTCCTTGATGAGACCGTGCTGCCCTGCAGCCTCCATCCGGTCGCCCATCTCCAATGAGCGCAGCCGTTTGAAGCCCCGCAGGTCACAGTGAGCCCAACCTCTTTGTTCCTTCGCCTCTTCTCTCTTCATCCTCGTTAACCTGTGTGTCCTTGAAGCCATGGACATTAGCATCAACACCTCCGCCGACTATCCGTGATCCATGGTAGAACTTCGAGCATCCTCCCCACCGCATCACTTCCCGAGGCAAGTAGAAGAACCGGCCGATCATGACCCATTCCAAGCTGCCCACGTCGCCGGCTCCATCTTGCATTTGCCTCGCCCAGGATCTGGAGACCCTAACCTCCAGTACCCGTTCCGCCCCTCCTCATCGAACCACCATCATTTGAACAATCTCCGCCGAGCCGCAGCAGGAGCGGACCCGCCATTACCAAGCCCGTGCATCATGCTGCTGACTGCCCTACTTTTGCATGCGATCACACAAGGAGGAAGATGCCTAGCACGAGTCCCCCTTGATCCCTTGCATCGTTGAATTAGTGCCTCGCGAGCCGTCCAAAGCTCGTGGCCTAGCTAGGCAAGGACCAGCCTCGTGCCGATCGGCCCGCATGTCCTTTCCATCGACTGGGCTTAGCCCATGGTGAGTTGATACGTCTCCAATGTATCTAACTTTTTTATTGTTGCATGTTGTTATATTATCATTCTTGGATGTATTATGATCATTTTATAGCAACTTTATAAATTTTTTTGGGACTAACCTATTGACATACTGCCTAGTGCGAGTTGTTGTTTTTTCCTTTGCAAAAAATCAATATCAGATAAAGTCCAAATGCCACGAAATTTTATTGACATGTTTTTAGACCAGAAGGAAACTTGGGAGACAAGAAGGAGCACCACAAGAGGCCCATGCGGCCCACAAGACACAAGGGCGTGCCCAGGGCCCGTGGTGTGGCCTGGTGTCTAGTGGGGCCCTCGGTTGTCTCCTCCACCGCCTCTGAGCTCTATAAATACCCCAATATTCCGAAAACCCTAGGGCAGTCGACGAAAAATCATTTCAGTCGCTTCAAGTTCCAGAAGCCACGAAATACAATCTAGAGCGTGTTCTAGAGAGGAACAAGATCAAGAGAGGTTCATCATCCTCATTGGTGCTTCTCCCATGATGCGTGAGTATTTAATATCATACCTACGGGTCCGTAGGCTATCTCTCTTGTTTAGTTTCTCAACATAATGGTCTCTTGGAGATGCATATGATGTAACTCTTTCTTTTGCGGTGTGTTTGTTTGGATCCGATGAATTGTGAGTTTATGCTCAGATCTATGAAAACATATTCACTTTTGATTGTTATACCATCGAATTGCTTTTTTGATATTTGGTTTTTGTCTAACCAACATGATCTTTTAGCTTGCAATGTGAAGAGGTGCTTTGTGATGGTTCCATGTCGGAGTGCTCAATCTCAGTGGCGGAAAGAGACATGACACGCATGTATCATTGCTATCAAGGATAAAACGATGGGGTCTATTCCTACATGAATATATCTTGTCTGCATTATGTCATCGGTCTTAAGGCATTACACCATTTCTCCATGAATTCAATACACTAGATCCATGCTGGATAGAGGTCGATGTATGGAGTAATAGAAGTAGATGAAGGCAGAAGTTGATCTACTTGTATTGGACGTGATGCCTATATACATGATAATTGTCTTGAATACCATCATAATTATTTTCTCTTTGATCAATTGCCCAACAGTAATTTTTATACCCACCATTTGCTATTTTCTCGAGAGAAACTACTAGTGAAACCTACGGCCCCCGGGTCTACTTCACATCATCTATTTGTAATCTCTACTTTGCTATCCACATTTCTATTTTATTTGATCTTTTATTTTCAGATCTATATAATAAAAAAAACCAAAAATACCTTGTTATGTTTTATTTTCTATCACTCTTATTTGCATCTATCATTCTATCCTTACTTTACGCACGAGGGGTTGAGAACCCCTCGACGCTTTGGGTTGCGAGGATTTGCTATTTGTATGCAAGTGTTGCTTCCATAGTCTTGTGTATCTTCCTACTGGATTGGTACCTAGTTTACGTAAGTGAGGGAAATACTTGCCATTGTTGTGCCACGTCACCCTTTAAGCTAGGAGGGAAACCAACGCAATCAGCGGGGAGTCAAGATTTCTGGCACCGTTACCGGGGAAGGTCGACTCAAGATCTATCATGTTCCTAGACACATCTCTCATATCCTTACAATTACATTATTTTCCATTTGCCTCTCATTTTCCTCTCCCCACTTCACAAATGTTTCCCTTTTATTTGTCTTCTTTCTGTTTTCCTTTTTCTTTCTTGCTTGCTTGTGTTGCCCACTCGAAAATAGAAAAATAAACAGGAAAAGTAAAGATATATGGATTCTCATCCACTTGCTAATCTTTTCAAAAGATCTAATTACTTTGAACCAATTTCTAGTGACTCAAGTGCTCTTGATTCTTTTGTGAAGTTTTGCTTGAAACTCATGAATCTAAATATTGTGATGAAGTTTTAAAATAAGAAATTTATATAGTGATTCATGATATCTCCTTGAATGAAAAGCTTGATTGCAATGATGTTATTATAAATTATATTTATGTCAATTGTGTTTATAATATGCAAAACAACAAGCTTGGAAATGTCAATTTTGTCATGTTCACTACTCATTGTAATGATCATGATTGGGGCGATGATTCTTATGATCTTGAGATTTTATTTAATCCTCATGATGAATATGATATTGATAATAATGTTCGAAATAGTATTGAAAGTGGGTTTGTAGAGTGTCAACTTTAGGTAATAATGAACCCACTATTTTAAAGAATCCTGTATCTTTTGAATTTTTCGATTAAAGTGGGTTTGGAGAGGTCATGACTTTATTTAATGTTAATCCCACTATCTTGGAATACTGTAAGACTTTTATGCATGTGGATCATGAGGATAATATTTTATGTGATAGATATATTGTTGAATTTGAATATGATCCTACATGATAGATATTTCTTTTCTTCATAATTTGTTTTCTTATGAAATGCCTATGCATAGGAAGTATATTAGACTTAAATGTGTTTGTCCTATTCTACATGATGCTCTATTTGTGTTTCAACTACTATCTTTCATGCGAGTATCAACAAAATCTCATGCCTATCGTAATGGCTGTAAAGAAAGAGCGTGTTGGAAGGCAAATCAATGAATGAAATTTATTTTTCACTTTTACTTTCTGTTCTTGAGTGTTCGCAGAATTACGCTACTATTATAATTGGTTTTTGTATTTTATTTAGTGTTTGTGCCAAGTAAAGCCTTTGGGCTCATGTAGGGTGTTAGTTGCTTTACTCCTGTTGAAAAACAGAGACTTCTCCGTCTAGTAGAAAAGTCATAAAAATCACAGAAATGTCAAAAGTATCTGAATTAGTTACACAAGATTGATATACAAATTCCCTACGTTGTCCTAATTTTGCAGAGTTTTTGGAGTTACATATGTATGAGTAAAATTCAACTCTCTCTAAACCATTCTGTTTTTGACAGATTCTGTTTTCTTTGCATTATGTGCTTGTTTTGATGATTCAATGGTTTGTATCAGGGGGGTATAAGAGATGGTGAAGTTAGACTACAGTAGGTATAATGCAAAAACAAAGTTGGAATAGGTTCAACTATACCAAAAGTAAAGTTTGGTTTTCTTATACTAGTGGATGTCACAAATGTTTTGTTGAGTTTTGTACGATTGAAGTTTTCAAGTTTTGAGTGAGATCATGATGGATGAAGGAATAAGGAGTGATAAAAGCCTAATCTTGGGGATGCGCCATGGAACCCCAAGGTAATATCCAAGAATTACAAGGCAAGTAAGCTTGGGGATGCCCGGAAGGCATCCCCTCTTTCTTCTAACAACCATCGGTAATTTTACTTGGAGCTATATTTTTATTCGTCATATATCATAAGTTTTGCATGGAGCGTCTTGTATCATTTGTGTCTTTGCTGGCTTTGCTGGTTAGTATGTCATAATAAACCTTGATGGACACAGCAATTTGAGAGAACCAACTTATGCCATGATAGATTAGAATCGCTCTTTATGCTTCACTTAAATTTTTTCAACCATGGAATTGGTCAAGTGCTTCACTTATATCTTTTTGAGAACGGTGGTGCTATTATTTTGAAGAAATTTGCTCTTATTCTTCACTCACATTATTTCGAGAGTAGTAGAAATTATGAAGAAATCCTCTCTTGCTTCACGTATAATATTATAAGAGTTGAAAATAATAAAGAAACTTGTGCTCTCGTTCTTCACTTATATTTGTTTGAGAGCTTGTTATTTGCAATAGCAATATGCTTTAAATGAAATTAGTCCCAAGTTGATGAATGTCTTGGAAGGTTATAATAAAAAAATCATAAAGATCATTGGATACTAAACTTTATTCTTTGCAATAGTTTTGTGATATGAAGATAGTGATATGTCAGTTAGGTTGATGAGTAATTATGCTTTAGTAAGAATATTGGTGTCACAGCTTGTGATTCCCTATGCATGGACATGAAGTCAATAATTATTCTATGGAGTTACATCCTACTTGTGTTGCATTATTCATTGTTAGTTATGTTTAATGTTCACTTATGATGATTTTCATTCCTTGGTTGGGCGCTTCTCAATCTATTTGCTAGCCTTCAGTTGTACTAAGAGTGAACACTACTTGTGCATCCAAATCCTAAACCCAAAGTTGTGCCAAATGAGTCCACCATACCTACCTATATGTGGTATTTCAACGTCGTTCCAAGTAAATTTACAAGTGCCAAATGTAATGTTAAAGTAAATTTGTGTTTTGTGTGCTTTTAACGCTCATGAAGTAGCGAGGGGTGGCCGGTATTTTCCATGTTAAATAGGTTATTCTCATGATGAGTGTTTACTTACTTATCATTGCACGAGAGTATGGCGATAATAGGGATGCCCATTTCCAAAATGCAAAAAATATATTATTTTACATTCTAAAATAGTAAATTTCTTGGGAACTGTTGGTATGGACGGTACCCATGGATGCGGCTAGCTGTCGAATGTGAAACAATGGTGGAAGAAGGAATAAACTTTATTTTTAGTTTGGGAACCGCCTATAATTTGTTTACCATGGAGGATATTGTAAAATCTTAGCCATTTTCGTTGACAAGAAAATTATACCACAAAAAACAATTCTCTATGTTTTTTCACTTTGAGATCTGGCAGCTCTACAAATCCTTGCTTCCCTTTATGAAAGGCTTATCTATTTAGTTTATGCAATTTTTATTTTTGAATTTGAGTCTTCATCTTCACTTATAAAGTACCAACTAAGGAACACCATTATCATACTTGAGCAATGGATATAGTTAATATTTGGATGTGTTGCATGAATGGATCAATGATAGAGCATGATGGGCTAGGGATAGCATTCTTTAGCATTGATATTTTGTAATACTTGGTTGCTTGTACATATTCTTGAGTGTTGAAATTTTCATGTCAAACTATAGACTATTGCTTTGCATCATTTACGAGTCCATATGTCCATGTAACAAAGAAAAAAAGAATATGATCAACATGTGAGGCAGCATTCCACATCAAAAATTCTGTTTTTATAATTTACCTACTTGAGGCTGACCAGAAATTAAGCTTGGGGATGCTGATACGTCTCCAATGTATCTATAATTTTTGATTGTTACATATTGTTATATTATCATTCATCGATGTTTTATGATCATTTTATAGCAACTTTATATCATTTTTTGGGAGTAACCTATTGACATAGTGCCTAGTGTTAGTTGTTGTTTTTGTTGTTTTTTACTTTGCACAAAATCAGTATTAGAAGAAGTCCAAATGCCACGAAATTTTACGAAGATTTTTTTAGACCAGAAGGAAACTTGGGAGCCAAGAAGGAGCGCCAAAGGAGGCCCTAGCGGCCCACTAGACACCAGGGTGCTAGGGCCCCTACCGCGGAATCATTTCTAGTGGACCCTCAGGAATCTCATCCACCGCCTGTGAGCTCTATAAATACCCCAATATTCAGAAAACCCTAGGGAAGATGACGGAAAATCGTTTCAGCCGCTGCAAGTTCCACATGCCACGAAATCCAATCAAGAGCCCGTTCCTCAAAGGAACCCGATTTCGGAGGTGTTCATCATCCTCATTGGTGCTCCTCCGATGATACATGAGTTGTTCACATCAGACCTACGGGTCCATAGGCAGTACCTAGATGGCTTTCTTTCTCATTTTATTACTCAATACAATGGTCTCTTAGAGATCCATCTGATGTAACTCTTTCTTTTGCGGTGTGTTTGTTGGGATCCGATGAATTGTGAGTTTATAATCAAATATATGAAAACATATTCATGCTTGATTACTACAACCTCGTATTTCTTCTCTGATATTTTGTTTTTGTGTGCCCAAATTGATCTTTTATCTTGCAACGGGAAGAGGTGCTTTTTGATGGGTTCGATCTTGTAGTGCTCAATCTGAGTGACACAAAGAGACATGACACACATGTATCATTTCTATCAAGAATAAAACGATGGGGTCTATTCCTACATGAATACATCTTGTCTACATGATGTCATCGTTCTTAAGGCATTGCTCCGCTTCTCCATTAACTCAATACACTAGATGCATGCTGAATAGCAGTTGATGTGTGGAGTAATAGAAGTAGATGCTGGCAGATGTCGGTTTACTTCTCTTGGACGTGATGCATATATACATGATCATTGTCTTGAATGCCATCATAATTATTTCCTCTTATATCAATTTCCCAATAGTAATTTGTTTACCCATCATTTGCTATTTTCTCGATAAAAGCCACTAGTGAAACCTACAGCCCCGGGTCTACTTCACATCACCTATTTGCAATCTCTACTTTGCTATTCGCATTTCTATTTTATTTCCTCTTTCATTTTCAGATCTATATTATCAAAAAATCAAAAATACCTTGCTGCATTTTATTTGCAATCACTCTTATTTGCATCTATCATTCTATCCTTACTTTACCCACGTGGGATTGACAACCCTTCCACGTGTTGGGTTGCGAGGATTTGCTATTTGTGTGCAGGTGCTGCTTACATAGTCTTATAGATATTGCTAATGGAGTGATACCTTGGTTTCATAGCTGAGGGAAATACTTGTCGTCACTGTGCTACATCACCCTTTAAGCTTGGAGGGAAACCAACACAATCAGCGGGGAGTCAACACAACCCGCGACTCCTTTAATTTTCTTGTAATGATTGTCTGGTATATCAGTCGAGGAACCACACTCGAGTTGGTTAGCACAGCTTGTTTCCAACCAGGGGATCTTGGGTTCGAATCCCAAACCCTCCCCTATTTTTTCTCCATGGTGTTATTTTTTCTCATTGTGCACACACACCGCATTTAGGCCAATTCCTCCTAGGTTGTTGTAGGGTTTTGCAATCTAGCCCGTATTTTTTTCTATACTGCAGTTCTAACTTATATTCAGGACATGCATAATTCACAAAATGCCCATGTTTTAAAATGGTAATAACTAAATAATCATGCGTTAGATTAAAATGAACTATATTATAAAAATGCTTAGAATTTTGTGTAGATTTGCAATATCTAACTTTCACACATGTTTAAAATGTTTAACTTGATGTTTTCATTTAATTTCAATAAATGCCATATTAAAATAGTTTATTGCATAACTATATAATTGTAGCTCCATTTAAAATGATCCAAATATGTAACTTGACCAGAAAAATATGTAGAATAACATGGTACCATTTATTTTGCTGTTTAAAACCTCTAAAATTGTGTTATAAGCAGATCAGTACCGATATCTTAATTTGCATATGGGGACTTCCGAAATTGTTATTCGTTGTTTCGTCCTTATTTAGACTTACCCAAAATTTTAGGTAGTTCCATAATATCTTGTTCATCCATGTTTTAACATGCTTCTGGCTATCATTTGCATACATTTTGCATTCATGGCATATTATCTTGTGTTGGTCATATCTTTCAAACCGTAGCTCCGTTTTAAATGGTCTGTATATGTTAATTGACTAAAATGACGTGTAGATTCACATGGACCACTTTATTTTTCTTTTTAACTAATATAAAATATGTTTATTTCAGACCTGGACCAATTTCTAAATTAACATATGGTGTCATTTCAGAGATGTTATACGTTGTTCCTGACCACATTTAAAATGCCTAGCTAGTGTAGTTTATGTATAGTTCACCTCTTGACATGTTTAACAACATTTAATATATTCGTGTACCTGAACGGGAGTGAACTAAGTATTTCAAGTATGGAGTTACGTCAATAGGCATCTGGATGCATATTGAGCTTCACTTAATGTGTAAAACTTGATTGTTGTGCTTTGTCACGCCATGCATAATTAACCAAATATGCATCATATTTGTTTGCGCATCATCTCTTGCATTTGTTGTGGTGTTTACTGTGTGTTGATTGTTGTTTTCGGATTGTTTCTTCTCGATAGAGTTCCGAACCGCTTCAAATAGTGAGGATTCGTTCGACTACGTCAGTGCATCCACTTCATGGATTCGTACATCTTCCAAGAGGGATCTTACGCAAGATGATCATTTACCTAGATACCACTACTATCAATGACATGTTAGTTGTCTCGTTTATATCGCTATGTCTTGTTGCCTAGAACCGGTTATGTCAAGCCTCCCAACATTGCCGTGAAAGGCTTCTAACCCTTCCATGACCCGGCAAACTTTGTTTGGATATGTTATTGTTTGCTTAGCCTTCTTATAACATTCCTAATTTGCAGGTGAAGTTTCTTCCATGTCCCAACATGGATATTTTTTAATATCACCTTATTATCTCAATTTAATTTAATGGACGTATATACTTGTAAAAGGTGGAAGGCTTGGCCTTCTAGCTCAGTGTTTTGTTCCATCTTTGCCTCCATAGTTACTTCTGTAACGGTGTTATGTTCCATATTCGAGTGCTCCTAACATGATTGGGGTTGTTATGGGGACCCCCTTGATTTTCGTTTTGGGATAAAACTCTTCCGGCAAGGCCCAACATTGATACTAAATTTTCCCAACATAATAATACTGGACACCGTCATAAAAACATAGGGTGTCATGAACCTGAGGAGTAATTCAACATAATATAGGGAGGGCCAGTGCTAATGGTGCTGGTCCTAAATAGAGCACCATGTGGGGCCAACAAGGGTCAACTCAGGAGATTTCTATCAGGACACTGTACGCCTAGCTCATCCGATTGTTCCTTGAGAACGAGATACGTGGCTTCTACTGGGATGGTCAGCACGTCGGGCTGCCTAGCTGGATTTATTTTACCTTTCTCGAACGCCTTGTGCATGTGATTCTGAGGATACTTTGGGCTATCTCGAGGTTGAGGTTTTCCATTGGAATTTTCTAGGAGACTATAGGTTTTCTGTGGTTGAGTTTATTCCATGCAGCTTGTGATAGTTTGTGATGGACAAGTTAGAGCACCGTTGTAGGGTTAAATCTTTCTTAGAGTCATGCCTGCGGTTATGTGGCAACTTTGAAACTTTGTTTAACACTCGATCATAGCAAACTTGAAGTAAACTCAATTGAAATATGCCAACTGTGTGTAACTATGATTGTCTCTTCTTGTGAGTTCTTATATGAGAGAGGACACGGGGGGTTATATTTCACTCGTAAGTAGGTGTTCAAGATCAGTTCTTGATCATTATTAGTTCGCATCTGTTTATGCGTAGATCACACCCCTCTTGATCTTTTACTCGTAAGTTAGCCACTCAAATAAATGCTTAGTGCTTGCTGTACTCTCACCACTTAACCATACCTCATCCTTTAGGCTTTGCTAGTCTTTATACCTCTGGAAATGAGATTGCTGAGTCCCTATGGCTCACAGGTTACTACAACAAAAGTTTCAGGTATAGTTAAAGCGATACTTTGACGCGAGAGCGATGATTGTTCTATTTGGAGTTTCTTCTTCTTCTTTTTCGTCGATCACGGGATGGGTTCCAGGACGAGATAACAAGGATGGTGTCATTTATTTTATTGTTTGATTTCGTCCATAGTCGGACCTTGGTTTTATACATGATGATTGAATGTATTGTTGTATTGTGTTAATCTTGATGTAGCTTGTGGAGAGTGTAAGCCAATTCCATATACTCACCTCTATTGTACATGTACTTGTAACGATATACATTCTTGCGAAATGACGAGATGCGCTTCTATCTCTATCGACGCCCTCGAGCCAAAAATGAGGATCAAATCACATTTTGGGAGTGACACATGGGTAACAAGAGATGACGAAGACGGTATTTTACCCATATTTGGGCCCTCTTAATGGAGGCAAAACCCTACGTCATGCTCTTGTTGTTATTGATGAGGTAGAACAGAGTATAGAGTTCATCTACTACAACATTGATGTTATGGTGTAAACCCTAATCGTAATGAGCTTGATGTGTCTTACGAGCTACGACCCCCCTGGCTACTATAGATGCCAGGGGTGTCACGGTTTACACAAGGTCAGTTTCAAGATAGAAGGAATATGTCGTTGACTATATATACTTGGATTACATGCCAAGTCTTCGGAAGAGTCCATTTCAGATCCAACACTATCGCCAATGGTCGAACAGGCCAGAGAGTCAGGCCCATAAGGATAGGTAGGCGGCCCAAGGATACCCTAATCCAAGACTCCCTCAAAATCCCCTGAACTAGCCTCCAACGCAAAAATCCTCCACTATTGATGATGTCACATGTGCTTTGGCTTGCGAGGTGAGTTCCCCCTGTTCACCTCCTCAGTAGGAAGGTCCTGGGGCCGGAGCCTCAGCTTCTTGTCACCAACTTGGTAGTCCCACAAGGGTGTGGAATGGGCCTGAAGAGGCGCCAGGCGCTCCGCCATGAACTCCTTCACTATCAACCCGCCGGTCAGCCTCTTGGCGTTGATGTCGCGGGAGAAGCGCTCCAGGATGGGCGCGCCCCGAGGGTCGGAGAGCTTCACTAAGCTCCACACAAAATTCTTCTCCGGCAGGCCTTTCGGCTCCTCCAGCCGATGGTTGACATCCTTGAAGCTCATGAGAAACCAACGGTGCCTAAATTTTCCACGTTCTTCCCGGCGTTCAGGAGAAAATTGCTGCTCTGGGCCGCTACGAAGGAGACGCACGCTGACAAATGGGTGTTGTTGGCATTCTAGGAATGGGGGTACCTGGACCTTCCCGCCTGTGCCCTAGGGCTAGCCCGCTTCATCGACCAACTGAGCGCAGCACCACCCAAGACAAGGCCCTCGTGAGGGTCCAAGCCTCACGAGGAGGAGTGGCTTCAGGACCCACTAGGGGCCTCCTCAGGACCTTTCCGGAGCTCCAGAGATACCGAGGCAAGGCCCGTCCTCAGGAGTCAAGGATGACGTGTGGGAAGGACAGGCGAGCAGCAAGCAGCAGGGCGGAGCAATTCCCCTTTAGTGCAAAGAGGGCAAGGACGTACCGGGATTCCCAAGGAATCTTCCAAAGGTTTCCCTTCTGGTAAAACGAAGCCCTCGCTGTCCGCCAGTAGGACGGGTGTCATCCCTATGCCTGGCCCTATTGCGCTGACAGTCACTTTGCAGGCGAAGACCACCTTTGGGAAGGGGACCATGTTCCCCTGTTCCCCTTCAAAATTGGTCATTGTGGGATCCCTTGCCGCCGAAATGATAAGGGAAGACGACCCGGGCCACCACTATATATGGAGGATAGGTTGGTTCGTAGAGGGGGATCCGAGAGATTTATTCGCCCACGAGGACCACACAAAGTCACCTAGCCTCCGGAGGCTCCTGAACACGGTACTAGTTCTTCCACCCTCCTTCAAGAGAGGCAATCCACCAAAGCACGAGTCGGGTATTACGCTTCACAACGGCCCGGACCTGGGTCAACTGATGTCTTTTGTGTCTTCCTCACCATCGAGTGAGTTTCTTGCCGTTCTCATGGAGTAGCGATCTAGGTGAGGCCAACCAGTGAGAGATCTTCGTACACACCCCTGTGTTCGAATCTTAATTGTTTTGCAGAGCCCAAAATCCAACATTTGGCACGCCAGGTAGGGTCCGTGTAGAAGTTTCTTCCGAGCTCCTCCTTCACCAAGCTTTGCCGCTGCGTCGGCTCACACTCACCGGGCTCGTGCCGAACGCCGCGCCTCCCGCAGGCCCCGCGTTGAAGGCCCTCGTGTGTGGTGAACGCCGCCACGGGCCCCGACGCACAAGAACAATAGGGTTCTTCCCAGCCGGCTACCGAGCACCCCGACGGCCGCACTGCCACTCCTTCGTTTGTCTGGGTTTCAGACTCACCCGGCCGGAGATGCCACACGGACGGCGCGCTTGCAATGGTCATCGAGCTTCTCCGGTACCGGCCTGCCCCTTACCACCACCACGACTGGCTCTAGCGCATCGAGGAGCTCGTTGCTGCCGCCGGCGATTCCGGAGTGCCTCTCCTCTTCGTTTCGGCCCCAACCGTCCCAAGCAAACAACGAGGAACAAGATGCGCCGCCCCCACCACCGGGGCGAGATGTGCATCCCGAGCCCAGGCAGGAAGCGCGTCCCTGCGACCAACCTCGCGAGCCTAGGGCGGGGCCAGGGGACGAACCGAGCTCTCTGGTGGTTCCTCGACCGCGCGCCGATGCACGCATGCTCCTGGCACTGCATGTCCTGGACCGCAAGCGCGCCCCGCCTGAAGAAGACCCATTGGAGCAACAGGGCCCTGTCGCCCCCGCGCGCGCTACACGTGTCGGACTGGTGGGATGCCTCGCCATTGCCCTTGAACTCTACACAACTGCGTGGCCCTGCAAGTTCAAGCCCGACCTGCCCCCGCGCTACAACGGCACCGTGGACCCGAAGGAGTTCCTACAACTCTACACGCTGAGCATCAGGGTGGCAGGAGGAGGCGACAAGGTTATGGTGTGCTGGTTCCCCATGTCACTCAAAGCTGGCGTGCTTTCTTGCCTCCTCCACCTCCCAAAGGCGTCCATCACCTTTTGGGATAGCCTGTCTGAGCGGTTCGTCACCAACTACCAGGGCACTCGCGACCATGCCCCCACCATGAGCGACCTGCGACACATCAAGCAGGAGGAGGGGGAGACCCTACACAAGTTCATACAACTCTTCACGGTCATGAGCCTCAAGATCCCCAAGGCGTCGGATGAGGACGTCTTCTCGGCCTTCTACGACAAAGTCACCGACCTGAAGATGAAGGAGGAGCTGGCCACGAGTGATGAAATGAGCACCGCGCTGGAGGTGTTCAACCTGGCAAACAAGTGCGCCAGGGCTAAAGAAGGTCGCCTATCTCTGCTCGGGACTTGGGCGGCGGAACCGGAAGAGAAGAAGGCCAAGTACAACGAGGTGAAGCCCAAAGCCCTTGCGGTGCTCGCAGCTGAGCCTGAGGCAAAGTACGGCCGAGGAGGATTGCGTTCGTCGGGAGGGGGGCCAATGTGCATCTTCCATGGCACCAGCGGCCATGATACCTCCGAGTGGCAAGAGCTCCGACTGGACCGTCCTGAGCACTTCAGTAGGCGCCCTGGACGGGAGAGAGAAGCCCCGCCCGCGGTGGAGGCCGCAGCAGGGGCCGCTGGGAGGACCGAGAGCCGCGTTAGGGATGGCACGAGCAGCCTCATGAAGACCTTTGGCGCGGCGAGGCTCAGGAGGACCGCTGGCGCTACGACCCTCAGGACGGCCAACGACGCGGTCAACCTTGTGAGGTTCGCCCTTGTGAGAGTGGACTGCCTCCTCTGCCTCCTCCACCTAGAAGGAGGGATGAGAACAAGGAGGACGATGGGGCTGGGGGCTTCCAGGAGGTCAGGGCCGTGGCCTCCATCTTGGGCGGCGCCCAGACACCAGCCTCCAACTGCGCCTTCAAGCAGTTCTCATGGGAGGTGAATACCCCTCTACCGAAGATTGAAGCGATGCGCCCCCTCAACTGGTCCCAGACCACCATCACCTTCGACCCAAGAGATCAGCTCATCTCCTTGTTCATGGCCGGCAAGCTCCCCATGATGTGCACCCCGACCATCCGCAACAGCCTCGTCACAAAGACCCTTATCGATAGTGGAGCGGGGCTCAACGTCCTATCGGTCGCGACCTTCGAGAAACTCCAGCTGCCGTACGAACAACTCTTGCCGACCGAGCACTTCTCAGGAGTCACGGAGGGGTCCACCGTGCCCATCGGGCAGGTGCAACTTCCAATCACTTTCGACGAGCGCAAGAACAACCACACTAAGATCGTCGTCTTGGACGTCGCACACATCCACCTGCTGTACAACGCGATCCTTGGATACCCGGACCTCACCAAGTTCATGGCAGTGAGCCACCATGGCTACAACGTCTTCAAGGTGCCGGGGAGCGGCGGCGTCATCACCATTGCCTACGACCACAAGGATGCCGTCTGCACACTCGAGCGTGCCTACCGTGCAGCGGTGGCGGAGCGCTCGGACAAAAAAGAAGACAAGCCGCCTCGCGAGGACCCACGAAAGAAGAAGAAGGAACTCCTCCCGACGGAGAGCCCAGGGGATTCGGGCTCCGTGCTAGGGGACGGGGCCATGCCTCTGATCACATAGGAAGTCGCGCTCGGTGCCCTCCTTGGGTCAGGGTGGGGGCTCCCACCAGGGAGATCCCTGGCCTGACCAGTTAGCGAGGGTGGCGATTGAGCACAACCCGAGGGCGAGCTCCGGCACGTGTCCACTCAGCTCCCGTGAGTCCGTCATCTCAGCAATCCGAGAACTTTGAGAGGCCTAGGCCATTCGAGGCACGGACTGCGCAGCACCATCAATCGCAGTCACGGTTGTTGGCACGGTCGACCGGCCCCACATCTGCATCAACGCGCTCGCAACCGACAGAACCACGGCTCAAGGCCCTTTCTGGCCCGTGCTAGTTGACCATCACGGGTGTACCCCCGCGCCGGCGCCCTCATTCCCTTCGGGCTGGGGAACGCGGCTGCCACTTACCGGCGGGTCCAGCGGGCCATGCTCATGCCTGGCCTGCTGGGGCGTGGCGATGAAAAGTAGGAGATGCTCTGGCCAAGCGAAGGCCCTGAGCCTCGGGAGACGGCGGACCCGTGAGGGTCGCGACCGTGGAAGTAGGAGTTCGGGCTTTTGGCACTTCAGTTGTATGGCCACCAAGTGACTTTTTGTTGGCTGCTGCCAGGCAACTTTTTCTCTCACCCTGTCCAAGGGCACCCATAGGGCCATGCCACCTCTAGGAGCTTAGGGCACTCCGATCCGCTACTTTCCTTTAAGCATCTTTCATTTGTTTCTACCTCACCCGCTTCGAACCCTAATATTCTACTTTGCTTGCGTCTTTGGGCGGTCGACCCCCGCTTGGGGGTTTTGGTCGAAGCTTACCCTTGCAGGCCACCTGAGGCACCAAACACCCGATCTCACTCCGAAATAAGAAGTCGACATGGTTTACCAATGACCCAAAAGAAGCTCAGTCCACCAATGTCTCGGGGGTAGGGACACTCGCGAGGCCAAAGCGTCCTCGCGACCTCCCAGATATACCCCCAACGTGACACTCTCACGTAATAACGAGCCGAGGCTGTATATGCCCAAGCCCCCCCCCCCCCCCCCCCCCCCGAGTATGCGGAGAGGTCCATCCAATGCCTAGTGGCAGCCATATGCTCCGCGTTGGGGAGAAGCTCAGTCCACCAATGACTCGGGTGTAGGGACACTAGCGACGCCAAAGCGTCCTCACGACTTCCCAGATACACCCCCACCGTGACATTCTCACGTAATAACGAGCCGAGGTTGTATATGCCCAGGCCCGCCTGAGGACGCCGAAGGAGTCCACCCCATGCCTAGTGGCAGCGCTACGCTCCGTGTTGGAGAGAAGACGGAGGCAATGAACATAGTCCACCAATAACTAAGCCCATAGCTAGGCAGAAAATCAACACAGTCCACCAATGACTAGGCCTGCAGCCGGCCAGGAAATCAACACAGTACACCTGCGACTACGCCCACGCCTCGTGCATGGGACAAATAACTGGAGGTACCGAGCCGCTTGTATGTCAAGGGGAATCCTGAGCATCGTGACTCAGGATCCTGAACTGTGCTCGTAGCACCTTCCCCTATGGGTCATCCTTGGTTTCTGGTCGGTTCAATCACGGGGAGGTATGCACGGGGCGGGCCCTATTGACAGAGAGCTTAGTGTGCTTGACAAGCCATTCCAAATCTCTTAGGGAGGACATGGGAGTCGCACGTACGTCAAGGGGGACTGCTGAGCATCGCGTCTGAGAAGCCTGAACTGTGCTCGTAGCCCCTTCCCCCTTTGGGCTGTCCTTGGTTTCTGGTTGGTTCAATCGCGGGGAGGTACGCGCGGGGCGAGCCCTGCCGACGCAGAGTGCTGAACATGTTCCGAAGTTTCAAAATCCTCACTGCGTTCCCCTCATGAGGGAAACTAGCGCATCAAGGGGGACCCCTAAGCATCGCGACCCAGGCGCCTAACTGTGCCCGTAGCCCCTTCCCCTTTTGGGCCGTCCTGGAATTCCGGTCGGACCAACCACACTGAAAGTACGTAAGAGGCTGGCCCTGCCGACGTAGAGCCTCATGGCAAACATGACAAGAAAAAGGCGAAGAAAAAGTTCAAGCATTCACTTATTACAAGCGTTGACAAGTTCATGAAAATGCAAATGAGGTTGACGCCTCCACGAGGCACGATGTGCATTGGAGGAAAAAACCGGGGGGGGGGGAATCAGGAGGAGCCGTCGTCGCCGGACGCCCCATCTTTGGGGGGCTCGTCGTCAACGTCAGAAGCATCGCCTTCCTTGTCGTTAGCTTCAGCGGCATCTGGAGATGATGGAGCTGCGTCGTGGGCGAACCTCTTCACCTGCGCCTCCACGGGGCATTTCACCACCTCTACAGCATTGTAACGGGTCTAAGCCAGGACCAGCATGATCACGGAGTCAAGGTCAAATCCCAGCTCGCGAATATGAAAGTGGCTGAAGGCGCCTATCGCGTCCGCGAAGAAGAGGTCACGGCACTCGCTGTCCAAGATCTTGTCCACCTGGACGACGGCTTTCTCCAATGCCACGGGAAGCTCCGCCGCAAGCGCGGTGAAGCCGGCCTCTGGGGTGGCCAGAGGCTGATCGAACCCGTCTCGGTAGAGGGAGCGGAGCGCCGTGCAAAGTCGGAGCTCAACCTCAGGGAAGTTGAATAGCTCCGCGGCCTTCTTCCTCTCGGCCGCAGTGAGGGCTTCCCCTGGGCATCAAGGAGGGTATTCCTCGAGGCGGCCTCCTTCACCTCCTCGTCCAAATGCACCAGCTGGGCGCCCAAGCGATTCTCCCTGTGGGGCAGCTCTTCTTCCCGAGCGACGAGCTTGGCCTCACGGGACGTCAGTTCTTCCTCCCACAGGTGATGCAACCCGGCTAGCCTGGCTTGTTCTTCTTGGAGGACCTTAAGGCGAGCCTCCTCACCTTTGCAGCATCTGACAGCTACCACGACTTCCTCCAGCGTCACTTCGCGTGCAGCGCGAGCGGCCTTCGCCTCCTCCTCGCCCTTCGACATCGCGACCTCGATCTTGCTCAGGGCGGTGAAAGCGTCGTTCAAGACGCCCTGGGTGAACACCGAAGTCTTCGGAACTTCCTCAAGCAACGGTGCCGCCACGACCGCCTCAGGATGCTTCGAGGGTTCGGGGGCGCGATGATCCAAGCCTGGGAGGTCACCGCGCGAGCCTCCCCTTTCCATCAGTTGGCGGAGACGTATTGGAGAGGGCCCGCGGTGCGTCAGCAGTCGCCTTCGGCTTGAGACCCGTCTTCTTCCTCTTCTCCCTCGCCGAGACGACGCCCCTGCACATCAGGGAAAATAGGGAATCAGCCAAGCGCGGACTTTGGACGCGCATGGCATGTCAAGACAAGTGACTCACTCTTCGGGGTCAATCCACCTCTTCCTCTTTGTGGACCCCGCGCCGGCAGGAGCAACAGGGCCTCCCACGGAGGGGGGCCAGCTCGGTGCCTCAGGCTTTCTGCCGGCGGAGGCGGGCGCGCCAAGGATGAACCAGCCTCGCACTTCTTGGGGCGAGCACACACACAGACCGCGTGGAGCGCGGGGCCAACACAGGCTCCCCGGAGGCCCTATGCGAGCGTGAGGGGGTCACCGTGAAGTCCTTGCCGGTGGCGTCATCATCTTCAAGCTCGCGTAGAAGGATAGCCTGTGATGGGGGAGGCGCATTCGCGGGGTAGTCGTCGACGGTCTTCTCCGAGTCCCCCTCACCAGAGGTGTCGCCCGATGACACCTCTACTGGACAGGAGCCCTGGGCCGGGAGGAACCCCCGCTCATTGAAAACAGGCAGCCCGACGATCATATCGGCCCGATCGTCAAGATGGTACAGCGGACCCAGGTCCTCAGGGAGGTCACCAGGGTCACCACCCTGCAAGATCGCCACGACCCTACTCAGCTCCTCAGTGCGGAGGTCCTGGGACTAGAGCCTGAGCTCGTCGTTACCGGCATGGTAGTCCCACAGGGCCTTCGAGTGGTGCTCAAGGGGCTCCAGGCGTTGTGCCAAGTATTCCTTCACTATCATCCCACCGGTCACCCTCTTGGCGCTGATGTCACGGGAGAAGCGCTCTAGGATGGGCGCGGCCGGAGGGTCAGAGAGCTTTGCCGAACTCCACGCAAAAGTCTTCTCCGGCAGCCCCTTCGGCTCTTCCAGCCGAGGGTTGGCGTCCTTAAGGCTCATGAGAACTTAACATTTTCTCAAGTTTCCTACCTTCTTCTCGGCCTTCAAGAGCAGATTGCCGCTCTGGGCCGTCACAAAGGAGATGCATGCCGACGAATGGGCGCCGTCATGCAGGCGCATGCTGAGGAAATGGTGAAAGAGGGATACTAAAGGCCGAACGCCCAAGAAGGCCTCACAGTACAAAGCAAAGACGGACAGGAGCATGATAGAGTTGTGCTAGAGTGAAGAAACTCAATCCCATAGTAGTTCAGGATTGCGGTGAAGAACAGGGAGAAGGGCGGCACCAACCCGGCAAAGACACTATGCAGGAAGAAGGGGTCTTTCAGCTTCGACACAGGTCAATTCTCTATGGCGTCTGGCCAGATCAGGCTCCGCCCATGCTCATTGGAATCGGAAGTGGTCCATGGAAGCACGGGGGCGAGATCCACATCCTTGCAGAGGGTGCACTCCATGAGCGGAGGAGCCGAGCCAGGACCTTGCGCCTCTGGCTTCTGCTTGCCGGCAGGCGCCATCGCTGAACTGGCAAGGGAGCGGCGCGGTGTTGGATCTGGGAGACGCCAGTTAGAGTTGGAGGCCAAGGAGGAAGAGCAAGTGCGAGAGAAATGAAAGCAATAATGGACCAGCTCGGCGAGTCAGGTCCCTAATAATTCGGGTGAAGACAGAAGGCAAGGGGAAGCCGACATCAGCCGCGTGGTGCGCGCCAGAACTGGCCCACAGGAGTTAAGGGCCCGCGGCACTACATGCCGCCATCAAGGCTTCACCGGGAAGCCAGCCCAGGCGCGTCTTGGGCCCAGGGCTGGCGCGCTTCATCGGCCAACCGAGCGCATCACCACCCAAGACAAGGCCCTTGCAAGGGTCCAAGCCTCGCGAGGAGGAGTGGCATCAAGACCCACTGGGGGCCTCCTCAGGACCCCTCCGGAGCGGTGGAGATACCGAGGCAAGGCCCGTCCGCAGGAGTCGAGGATGACGTGTGGGAAGGACAGGCGAGCAGCACACAGCAAGGCGGAGCAGTTTCCCCTTTAGTGCAAAGAGAGCAAGGACGTACCTGGGTTCCCAAGGCATCTTCCAAAGGTTTCCCTTCTGGTGAAACGAATCTGTCGCCGCCCGCGAGTAGGACGGGCATCATCCTTGTGCCCGTCCATGTTGCGGTGATAGTCACTTTGCAGGCAAAGACCACCTTTGTGCAGGGGAGCATGTTCCCCGATTCCCTTCAAAATTGGTCATTGTGAGGTCCCTTACCACCAAAACGATAAGGGAAGAGGACCCGGGCCACCACTATATATAGAGGATAGGGTGCTTTGTAGAAGGGGATCCGAGTGATTCATTCCCCCACGAGCACCACGCAAAGTCACCCAGCCTTCGAAGGCTCATGAACACTGTACTAGTTCTTCGACCCTCCTCCAAGAGAGGCAATCTACCAAAGCAGGAGTAGAGTATTACGCTTCACAGCGGCTCGAACCTGGGTAAACTGTTGTGTTCTGTCTCTTCCTCACCATCGAGTGAGTTCCTTGCCATTCTCATCGAGTAGCGAGCTAGGTGAGGCGAGCTAGTGAGAGATCTTCGTACGCAGCCCTGTGTTTAAATCTTAAGGATTTTGCGGAGCCCGAAATCTGACAGGCTCCGTCGTGTTGGCGCAAACTGAAGAAATGGCAGAAGAGGGCTACTGAACGTCGCACGCCCACGAAGGCCTCGCAATAGAAAGCGAAGACGGACAAAAGCAAGATGGAGTTGGGCTGGAGGTGAAGGGCCCAAATCCCGTAGTGATTCAGGATGGCGGTGAAGAACAAGGAGAAGGGCGGCACCAGCCCGACGAAGATGATATGGAGGAAGAAAGGGTATACTGGGTTCAACACGGGCCACTTCGCTATGGCGCCATGCCAGATTAGTGTCCGCCCGTGCTCGTTGGACTCGGCCATAGTCCATGGGAGCACATGGGTGAGATCCACATGCCTGCGAAGGGAGCACTCCAAGAGCGGAGGAGCCGGGGCAGGACTTTGCGCCTCTCGCTTCTACTTGCCAGCGGGCGCCATCGCTGAACTGACAAGGGGTTGTCACGGTGCTGGATCTGGGACACGCCGGTTGGAGTTGGAGACCGAGGAGGAAGAGCGAGTGTGGGAGAAGGAAAAGCAATAATGGACAAACGCAACAAGTCAGACTCCTGATAACTTGAGTGGAGACAAAAGGCAACGGAAACCCAACATCAGCCGTGTAACGCGCGCCAGACCTGGCCCACAGGCGTTAAGGGCACGTGGCGCTTCAGGCCGCCCTCGAGGCTTCTCGAGGAAGCCAACCCAGGCGTGCCTTGGGCCTGGGGGCTACTGTCGGCATTCTGGGAATGGGGGTACCCAGACCTGCCTGCCTGTGGGCCAGGGTTGCCACACTTCATCGACCAAAAACCAACAGGCCCGACACCACTCAGGGCAAGGCCCTCATGAGGGCCCGAGCCTCGCGAGGAGGAGCAGCACCAAGACCAGCAGGGGGCCTCCTCAGGACCCTGATACGTCTCCATCATATCTACTTTTCCAAACTCTTTTGCCCTTGTTTTGGACTCTAATTTGCATGATTTGAATGGAACTAACCTGGACTAACGCTGTTTTGAGCAGAATTGCCTTGGTGTTATTTTTGTGCAGAAATGAAAGTTCTCCAAACGTCCTGAAAATTTACGAGGAGCAGTTTTGGAAAATAAGAAAAATATCTGCGCCAATTCCACCTCAGGGGGTGGGCCAGTGGGCCACAAGCCCTGGCTCCGCCACCACCCACTGGTGGCGGTGGGCAGGCTTGTGGGGCCCACACGGCTCTGCCGACCCCAATTCCAGCTCTATAAAATCCCTTTCGTCCCAGAAAAAATAAAAAAGAGAATTTTTCGTCGCGTTTTCGGTACGGAGGCGCCGCCACCACCTCTTCTTCATCTGGAGGGCAGATCTGGAGTCCGTCTTGGGCTCCGGATAGGGGAAATCGTCGCCATCGTCATCATCAACCTTCTTCCCTCTCCAATTCCATGAAACTCTTCATCGTTCATGAGTAATCTATTCATAGGCTCGCTGGGCGGTGATGAGTAGCATGAGATATGCCATGATTTCAGATCTGAAATTATTATGTTGTCACCAATATATGTGTGTTTAAGATCCAATCTTGCAAGTTGTAGTTACCTACTATGTGTTATGATCCGGCAACCCCGGAGTGACAATAACCGGAACCAGTCCCAGTGATGACCATAGTTTGAGGAGTTCATGTGTTCACCAAGTGCTAATGCGTTGGTCCGGTTCTTCATTAAAAGGAGAACCTTAATATCCCGTAGTTTCCTTTTGGACACCACTGCCACGGGAGGGATGGAAAATATATTTCATGCAAGTTCTTTTCCCTAAGCACGTATGACGACACATGGAATGCATGCCTACATCACATTGACGAACGGGAGCTAGCCACATATCTCTCCGTGTTATAGCTGTTGCATGATGAATATTATCCAAACAAATAACCGACCCATTGCCTACGAGTTTGTCCTACTGCTATTATTTGTCTTGCTCTGCTGTTGCTGCTACTACTGTTGCTACTGATGTTACTTGTTTTGCTCTGCTGCTGCTGCTACTGTTGCTACTACTGTCGCTTGCTAGTGTTGCTACTTGCTACTGCTGTCACTACTGTTGTTCCTTGCCGCTGCTATTGCTCGTTACACTACTGCTACCTGCTACAATCTTGATTCGCTGATCATTGACGGGAACTGACAATTTCCGTCAACGAGGCAACTTGACGCCATTGATTCAATCGTTAGGAATAGTATGCCATCAAAAGATCGTTTCTAACACCGTTGTTATCATACTACTTTGCTACTGATACTTTGCTTGCAGATACTAATCTTTCAGGTGTGGTTGAATCTGACAAATTCAACTACTAATACTCGAGAGTATTCTCTCACCTCCTGCCTGGCGTACCAACAAATTTGGGTCGAATACTCTACCCTCGAAAACTACTGCGAACCCACATGCTGGTGGGCCATCAACAACATTCTTCTGGTGCCATTGCAGGGGAAGGTTTGTTGTCATCAGCATTCGTCTACCCATCGCCAGAGGTTGCAATCAGACCCCTCCGGGGTGGCGGAGATTCCGAGGCGAGACCCGTCCTGAGGAGTTAAGGATGACGCGGGGAAAGGACAGGCAAGCAGCGGATTACAGGACGGTGCAGTTTCCCCTTTCGTGCAAAGGAGGGAAGGACGTGCGCGGGTTCCCCAGGCATCTTCCAAAGGGTTCCATTATGGTGCAACAAGGCCACCACCGCCAACTAGCAGGACGGACGTCACCCATGAACCCGTCCCTACTGCGTTGACAAACACTTTTGCAGGTGAAGACCACCTTTGGGCAGGGGGAGCAAGTTCCCTTATTCCCCTTCAAAATTAGCCATTGTGGGATCCCTTCCTGCCCTTGCGATAAGGGAAGAAGAACCAGGCCACCGCTATATATAGAGGATAGATTGCTTCATAGAGGGGGAGGCAATCCATTCATTCCGCATGCCCACACCACACGAAGGACACCCTGCCACCGGAGGCCCTCGAACATTGTACTAGTTCATCCACCAACCTCCATGGGAGGCAATCCACCAAAGCAGGAGTAGGGTATTACTCTTCTCAGCGTCCCGAACCTGGGTAAACTGGTCTGTTCTATGTCTTCGTCACCATCGAGTGAACTCTCTGCCATCCCCAGCGAGTAGCAAGTTAGGTGAGGCGAGCTCGAGAGAAATCTTCGTACACTCCCCTGAGTTCGTATATTAAGGGTTTTGCGGAGCCCAAAATCTGACACATGGCAAGTCCCAGGAAATCTTGGTGCGCTGCATCTACATCCTGTGTGCTTGTGCATCGTCATCTTTGGCCTTGTGGATGGCGTTAGAGACTTAACCAACCTGTGCTTGGAGCGATGCCATCTCCACCTCCGCATCTCCCTTTCCCTTGAGAGCAAGTTGGAGGTTCTTCTCGGCGTCCTGGAGCTGGGCCTGAGCCCATCAACCTCCTTGTGGAGATCGTCATGCGTCGACTAGAATCGGGCATCCTGTCGCTCTAGCTTGTAGTGGTGCTCCTTCAGGAGAGCCTCTCGTTCCCTGGCGACCCTGGCGTCGGCGCCGGCGTTAATCGTGACCTTCTTCTCTCAAGCTGGGCATTGGCCTTGCCGCGCGCCTTACCGAAGGTGGCTCTGTCGGCGGAGACCTGGTTGTCCAGGTTCACTAGGCGCTCGCGCTACGCCTCCTGGTCGAAGGTTGTATGAGAACCCTCCCACTCCCAGATGGCTATGTCCCCATCACGGACGGTGATCACCTCCTCCATCTTGGCAACCTCCTCCGCACGGGTGGCATACTACTGATCGCGTGTAGCAGTTGCATCCGCATGCTCCCGGAGCTCCTCTATCGGAATGTAATCTGCTTCTCCACCCGCTGGTCACGGGACTCGACCTTCTAGCGCGTAGGTCGTCCACCTCCGTGTCATGGACGACATTCTCCCATAGCTCCTTGGCGTCATGGGCAGTATTTCTCCTCTTCTCCGGCTCCGCCTCATCCTCTTGTCGGCCCAGCTTTACGACTACCTAGAGATCGCGGCACCTGATGGACAAGCTCATGTTCTCAGCCGCAAGGAGAGCTTGCCCAGTCTGGAGGTTGTCCTCGAGCGTATCTAGGGCAGCGCGAACGTTCTTGAAGGCCATGTGTCTGACTAGGGTGTTGTTGTTGCTCCTTTGAAGGACCAGGCATGGACGCGCCCTGGCGCCCATCCTGAGGCGGCTTCTAAGGAAGTCCTTACAGAGGCGTCCTCCTCCGCACGACCCTTCCCCTTGGTCTGGGCCGCATCGCCACCCTCGCTTTGGGGGCTCAGTGCAGCCTCCTCCTCGCCTAGTTGAGGCATCGTTTGCCGGGGGATTGTCGCAGCCCCCTTGGTGGACTTCACCTCCGGTAGTCATGGTGCTTGCATGAAGGTCTGCTCAATCTCCACCCCCATATTGCAGGCACCCTTGGTGTCGGGAACCTCTTGAGGCACATATCGGTCCCCAGGTGGGTGAGGAAAAAGTCTCTGCGTTGGGTAAGGTTCACCTTGCACTCCTCCTCCTCTCCGGCACACCCCGCCTCGGCCTACGGCTGGAGGGCAACTCCCCGCATGGCCTGGCGGGGGCACAGAGGTTTCCCTAGCAGGCACTGCGGGTGAGGGCACCGTAGATGTGACAGCCCTCTGCTTCATGCACGCGGGATCCTTTCGGAATCAACGACTCAGCCTCTTGGCTCCAAGCACATGAAGAAAAAACAAAAAAGACAAGTGAGTTAACTTACTTGTCGGCGTTGGCCCAGGGCGTCCTCTTGAGGATGGACCTAGACTTGTTGTTGCCACCGCTCCCAGGGGGGGCCACGAGAGCTCCTTCTGAAGGGCCTCCATGAGGCTTGATGGAGCTCGCGCGAGCACCGCTTGGTTGGACCATTTCCTTCTGGGGCTTGGATGCCCCCTCAACCTCCCCCTGCGGGGGTCCTCCAACTCCACCACCTCATCATCCCCCTGCTCCACGCGCCTCGTTGTGGCGACCTTGAACTGACAGAGGGGGACGTTGTTGTCTTTGTTATCATTGCTGGCCACCAATAGCAGATTCCGATGCCTCGGCATGCGCCACTTGCTGCCACCAAGGCCAACGCTGGAGGAGGGCCTGACGTACTACGAGCTCCCTGTCACGGGAATCGCAAGGACGGGGTTGTCGTGGAATCCCTCCTGGACTTCATACATCAAGCCCCACCTATCAAATACCGGCATCGAAGCTCGGAGCTCCTCTCCCTCGCCACGGACATACAAGGGCTCTGCCCCAGCTAATAGCTCCGCCGGCACGCCTGCAGTGAAAAGGACCCATAGATTCGCCTCCAACATCGGTGTCTGCACGGTGTAGATGCACATCCTGGGATGGTCCTTGTGCCCTAGTACTCCCAGGCTGGGTGCGAACGGTTCTGGAGGGGGCGATGCGGCGGAGCTTGAACTCACACGCCACCGTGGCGCTTGTGAGTCCTACTACCTGAAGCTCCTCCAAACGGGCGACAATAATTCCGAGTTGGCCATCCTCCATCTTGGAGTGCCACTAGTGTGAACTCTTCATGGTGGGCTCTGTGGGTGGCCTGGATCAGGGACTGCACTAGCCCACCTCCACATAGATCCAACACGCCCGTAGGTTCTCCACCTTCTTGAGTGGCACCATGTCAATGAACCACTCCGACATGCAATCCACCATGCAGAAGGAGATGCACCCCAAGGTCGACCCGTCCTTGCACCTGATGTTGTACAAGGTACAAAATAGGGTGAACAAGGGCTTCACCCCCACAAAACACTTGCGGAGGTAGGCGAAGGTGGCGAGGAGGAAGATGGAGTTGGGATGAAGATAGAGGGGATGGATGGGGTAGTGCTCGGGAACCGCGCTGAAGAAATGTGAGAATGGAGGGAGCAGACCATCGAAGATGTAGATGAAGAAGAATGGGACCATCATCACTGATAGATCCCTAGCAGGAGTCGAGCCCGACAAGATCTTGGTGGCCTCACGCTCATTTTGAGTGTTGGACGTAAGAGGGGTGAGCTTCTACTACCCTTCTTGGGTTTTGATGGTAGAGGGCAGAAGCATCGGCTCCACATGCGCCACGGTGGCGACGCTGCTCCACTTCAGTGCCACGATAGCAAGAGGTGGAGAAGGAGAGAGGCGAGCGGCGTGTGCACAAGGACGGAGACGTGTGGAGGAAGTCAAGGAATGATGGTCTTGCCCGACACGCGCGACAGTCTTAAGGCGGATGTGCATTTATTGAGGTGTTGTGGGAGAAGTGTGTACGACTCGTTACATCGCGACTGACACGCATCATCTCCTGGCCCGACAATTCGTCAGGACCCGTGGTTCTTCCACCTGCGCCATTTTGTGTTCAACTTGCAGAATGTACGCGCCAGGGACCGGGGGCTACTGCCGGTCCTGTGGAACCAGGGTACCCTGACCCATCTATTTCCGGTCCAGTCACCGATGCGAAGAAGGCATAGTGCGACACCTAGCCTAGGGGAAGACTCTGGAGGCCATCCCACAAGCCTCCTGCTCCGCGATGATCGACCTCTCTCCAAGAGATACCCAGCGTATGCTTGTCCACTAGTAGTAAGAGTCCTGACGAGGTATCCCCGGGAGGGTGCTTCCAGCGAGGCCGTCCGCCTTGAGAGGTCATTCAATACTGACCACAGAACGGTCCGCCTGCCACGTGGCTCAAGTGTAGAGCTTGCAGACAAGGCAACGATGGCACCATCCCGCGCCGGAGAAGAATATTTCCCCTTTGTGATAAAAGGAGATCAAGAAGTTATCCCTCCAAAAGGCGCATCTCAACACTTATGAGTTAGGTTCAAGGAGACCAAGGTGACATCGGTCGCCAGGACGGACATCACCGGTGAGCCCACCAGCGTGTCATCGATGGCGCCTTTGGCAAGATGAAGACCACCTTTGTCAAGGAAGACTACGCAGTTGTCCCACTTTAAATTGTCACCCTGTGGTCGCCCTTTTTCCGCCAGGGTTTTGTGGAGAGAGGCCCATGCCAAGGATAAGAGGGGGAAATGACCATTCTAGAGAGAGAGACCAGATCCTGATTCTCCCCGGGAGAACCCTATCCTCCTCATTGTAGATTGTAACACTTGTCCAACCAAAGAGAGAACAACACAAGGAAGCAGTAGGGATGTACACTACAAGGTGTCCCGGACTTAGGTAAACTCCGGCGTCCCCATCGTGTGCAGTGTTTTTGGCTTCGTCGTAGTCCAGAAACTTGATTGTAGGTGCATCCGGCTCCCGAGTGTTCAAGCTGGGTTCTTGAGCCGATGATCCCACAACACCGATCTTAAACAATGTGCGTGATGTAGATCATGTTCACTTCCTTTACGTTGGAGGGAAATTGTTTCTGGCCGCTATTATTTGGCCTACGAGGTTCATCGTTTCTCCAACACTGGATCTTGTTGAACTCCTCGGCTAACACCTTCTTGGCCTGTTTGAACACCCAACAGTGTTGATTGGTGTGGTTGGGTGGATTATCTAAGGTGTCGTGGATCTGACAAGGCTTGTTGAGTATCATGTCCAGAGCGCTTAGGTCGTCCCTATTCCCCTTAAAGGGTCTCATCTTGGGTCTGGCCCATGAACTATGGGATAATGCATTGACTATGACCTCCTTGGCAATACTATCAACGTTCTTATTTCGGCGCTTGATTTTGTTGTATATGTGTTAGCCATTCCCGTCGTGTGCTTCTGAGGTGACGGGATCGCTACTGTGAGAACTTCAAGCTAGCTAGATGTCCTAGCCGACGCAAAAGCTAGTCATTAGTGAGGTGAGGGCTAATACTTGTGATCCGCGTTGGGGTTTTCCTCGAACAAGAGGTGATGATGCAACATAGTAAAGGTAAGTATTTTACTCATTTCAGAACCAAGGTTATCGAATCAATAGGAGGACCACACAATTTCCCATCTTCAGCGCCTACAGACAAAAGAGCACACACTTGCACCCAACGCGGGCAATAGGATTGTCAATCCCCCTGTACTCGTTACATGCAAGCGATAAGTAGTGGTAGATACATAATTTTATAAATATAAATTGAAAATTAAAAGAAAGTAAATAATGAGAGCAAGGTATTTAGAGTTTTTGTAATTGTTTTTGTGAGTATACCCAGGGGCCATAGTTTCCGCTAGAAGCTTCTCTCTCGAAGAAAGCATACGGTGGGTAGACAAATTATAGTTGGTGATAGAAAAGTGCATAGTTATGCGGTATTTATTCATGTCAATGATATCACATATAGGCATCATGTCCGTAAACAAGTAGTCCGACTCCTGCCTGCATCTACTACTACTACTCCACCCATCGACCGCTATCCATCATGCATCTAAAGTATTAAGTAAAAACAATTAATATGAATAAATCCCATCGTTTTACCCTTAGTGGCAGTAATACAATATGTGGCAAGTTTCTTTAGGTCACCGGGATTAAGCACCGCAAGATTGAACCTACTACGATGCACCTCTCCTAGTGAAGATAAATCAATATAGTAGACCAAACCAAATCGGTAGATCGGAGAGAATTAGGAAGTTGTCATAGTCGTGCATATATAGGAAAGACCAGCAAGGAACTCAATGTAATCCCATGAATAATCTGAACATAAACCCACAATTCAGCGGATTCCAACAAATGCACCACAAAAGAGAGAGATAGCCATCTAGATTGTAATGACGGGCCCGTAGGTTTGGACTCACACATCACCATGGGAGCAGCAGGGTTGATGCAGAGGCCCTCCATGATCGATCCACCCTCCGGCAGGGCACCAGATGAAGGCTCCACATGGGCACATAGCGAAACAGAGACTTGCGGTGACAGGATAAGTGTTTCGGGAGGTACTCTAGGGTTTTTGGAATATATGTGAATTTATAGGCTAGAGAACAGGGCTGCGAGAGCTTAGATTTGTCCCAAGCCAAGTTAGCTTCGCTGCACCTCGTGTGACCTACAATCTACCTCCTAAGCTTCCACGTGTTATTTTTGTATAGAAAAAATCACCAAAAAGTTTCACGGTGTTTGGATTTTGTTTGGTAAAGTATAGTTGAAAGGCCAAAAACATACAGAGTACAATAGCTCGCACTTGGTACTGTGCTAATTAGTTAGTGCTCAAAAATAATACAAAATGACAAGTAAATGCTTCAAATGTCTCATGGGATGATAATATAATAGCATGGAACAATTAAAAGTTATAGATACATTGGAGACGTATTAGCATCCCCACGGTTAATTCCTGCTCCTCCTGTGGTAGGTAAATGATAAAAATATAATTTTTGATGTCAAATGCTACGCAACATGTAATCTTTTTCAGGTATGATCACTAAGAAACAATGAATCAACAAACATCAACAACGTAATATCCATAAACATAAGTAACACAATCATCAACTTTCAGAATATACAATCCTTAAAGAATATTAGCATGGCATGGATCCATCATCAACACATAAATATGGATTTCAAGAAACACAATGTTAAGCCAAGCAACTGGATCATACTTGCATTTTATACCTCACTCTATACATGAGTGTGAACCATGGACATAACATATAGGTGCAATAGAATATGGTGGTAGGTTTCAAACGGGTAAAAGCGGAGAATAAGATCTCGCATCAACTAGGCGGACCAACTACTATGTATATGCCCATTAGGCGATATCATTGCGAGGAGTAGGAATTGCTTTGCACTGGATGCATTAGAGCTGTAAGTCTATGAAAGCTCAATTGAAGCTATGTGTGTGTGCATCCAACTTGCTTGCTCATGAAGACCTCGGGCATTTTAGGAAGCGCGTCATCGGAATGTTCAAGCCAAGTTCTATAATAAAAATCACCACTCGCATATGAAAATGAAAAAACATGAGACTCTTTATATGAAAAACATGATGCTACTTTGAAGCACAAGTGTGGAAATGGAGGTACTGTCCCTTCTATCTTTTCTCTTGTTTATTTTTTATTTGTTTCTTCTTTCTTTATTTTTTTTTCTCTTTTTTCTTTTATTTTTTCTTTTCCTCTTTTTTGTCTGTTTTTTTGTATTTTTCATCCGGAGTCTCATCCCGACTTGTGGGGTAATCATTGTATCCATCATACTTTCCTCACTAAGACAGTGCTCTAATAATGCAAAACATCACACTCATATTTACTTACAACACTATAAGAAAAACTACTAAACAATATGACTCCATAAGAACGCCTCTCGCAGTATATCAGGATCTGCAATGATCTAGCGTAACATGTAAACAATGAGGAGCAGTGCCTTTGCTATAAATACTATGTAATCTACATGATCATGCAAATCAATAAGACAATGAGGGCATAAGTCATATGATGTAATGATGGATGTTGTATGGCAATATATCTCAGAATGGCTATGGAAATGCCATGATAGATAGGTATGGTGGCTGTTTTGAAGTAGATATACGGTGGCTTATGTGCAACATACTGTATCATGTCGCGAGGTTTGGATGCATCTGTGAAGCTTGCACCGATCCTCGAGGTGAGAATGGGCAATGCAGGGTCCCGAAGAGGCTAGAAAATGTGAGGAGTTGAGAGTTCATACATCCATGGAATCACGGTAGTCATAAAGAACTCACATACTTATTCAAAAGGTTTATTAGCTCTCTCGAAGAAAAGTACTAATATCATGCCCCTAGGGAGGAGGTTGGTAGGAGTTAACCACCGCGCACCCTCGACCTAAACAACACAAGGATTTCAACGAGGAAAAAGAATGCACACACATCATCAGCATGCCATAACCAATATTTAGATGAACAAAATATTAATACCCTTTCATTAACAATATCTCTACTAACCAACAACCATGAACTCACGCCCTTTCATATTACCACATCAATATCATTAACCCACAATCTCTCTTTTATATGCTACATGAAAGTTTTGATTATGAACTCCTTGAATACCTATTATTTTTGGCCTAGTCCTATAACCCATGGAAATTATTGTCTCTATTTATTAAACTCAAAAAACTTAAGTGAAGAATGAGAATGCAATTATTTCTATAAAATCTATACGCCACCATGCTCTAAAATATATAAGTGAAGCATTAGAGTAATCGCTCTGCTCAAAACATCTAAGTGAAGCACATAGGGTATTATAGAAAATCATGGTGAACACGTGTCTCTCTCAAGTAGGTGTGTCCAAGAAACAATAATTTTGGAAAACTATAACAAAAGCAAATTGTAATAAATGATGCTCCAAGCAAAACAAGTATCATGTGATGAATAAAAATGTAGCTCCAAGTGACATACCGATGGATTGAGATGAAAGAAGAGATCCCTTCCGGGGCATACCAAGCTTAGATGCTTTAGACTTCCTAGAATGTACCTTGGGGTTCCTTGGTCATTCCCAAGTTTAGGCTCTTTGCTGCTCCTTATTCGTTCAACCATCATGATAGCACCCAAAACATTAAAACTTCAGCGCACAAAACTCAATAGAAAACTCGTTTGATCCATTATTATGATAGGAGAACCATAAAATTTATTTACCGTTATAAATTTATTCATATTTTATTATTATATAAGGTACTATATTATAACTTCTCCATAACATATACCCCCATATAATCCATAGCATCATCAAAACAGAATAGAAAAGTCCGTAGTGATCTTCAAAAACACCATACTTCCGTAATTCCTAAAATTCAAAAAAATAGGAAACCTAAGGTATTGCTATACCAATATTGTGTAAAAAAATCAGGTCAAAAAGAAGTTCCAGTTAAATCAAAGAAATTTTCCACTCAGCATAAAAGTTTCTGTTTATTGCACTGTATTGTCACAGCCCAAGTTTGTCTTGCTTGCCATTGCATTTCATGCATGCATTCAAAATTCATTGAATCTGGAAATGGAAGTGATCAAGCCAAATGAGTTGAAATTGACAAATAGGCAATAAAAATTAATACCTTAAAAGGGACTAAGAAAATGTTCCAAATACTTGGCAAAATAGTGACATCAAATAAATTTGTCAAACCAAAATTTTAAGTCACAGAAACATTTTTGGAATGGAACTATTTTGATTACTTCTATTTTAAAGTATCAAAAACGTTGAAACTTTTATGTGACACTAGATATTATTATCTCTGTCACATAATAACATTTTAGGGTTTTATTTTTGGTCAAGAAATTTATTTTAAAACCTAAATCTAAAGGCCAGAAGGAAATAAGAGAGAGAGAGCTACCTGTCGCCCCTCCAGGCCCAGTCCACCAATGGCGGGAGGTCATCTTCCTCCTTTGCCAGGAGGACGGGCAGAATCGTGGCGAGCTCGCCGTCGTGCCTCGCCACCTCCATCTTCCACCTCCTCCCTGCGTGCCTACCTCGCCTCCTCTCCCTTATCTTCGCGTCGCTGAGCCGCCCTCGCCCCATCTGCCTCATCTTCTTCCTCCCCTTCTCTTCTCTCTTCTTCCTCTCGCCATTGACGAGCTCGGGCTCAAGCTTTCCACCGCCCCCTTCGGCCCAGCTAGCCTTCCCCGACCTGTCCTTCGACTCCGCAAGGACGAGACACACCTCCCCGCTGAAGGAATCGAGGTCGGAGCCGCCTGATGCCGCCATCGCCGACGTTCCCCTTGGCCGCCGGATGCCGTCGTCGACTCGCTAGCTACGATGCACCTCCGACATTGCCGCCGACTCCGTTTGAATCACCGTGAGCCGCTAACCATTTTCGCCCATCTCCATGTCCCGTTCCGCCTCCCCAGCGCTAGCCCCACCACGGCCGAATCTCGCCGCAGCTTAAGCTCATCGTCGGCCATCATTCCGGCGATCTCATGTCCCCCCATGTTCCCCATCGGATCCGCGCGAGCCTGGGGTACGCCCCAGTGCTCTCAGCGCTTGATTCCGGCCCCTGTAGTGCCATCTAGGCAACTCCAGCGTGCCTCCGCCGCCTCGGACCTCGCCGGCGTCGAGCCGCCGGTGGGTCTGACCCTGTCGACCAGGGGTTTTACATCCCAGGGTCACAGACAGGTGGGGCCTAGCCCCTGTTAGGTTTTAGTTAATCTCAAAAATTAAATAAATAGGTTAACTAATCTAATGACTCACTGACAGTGGGCCCAGAGCCTAACAAGGAATAAAAGATTAAAATTAAACTGTTCTTAACACGTGTGTCACTGACTAGTGGGCCCTGGCCGTCAGGTTTGACTCTGACCAAGCCAGTTGACTGCTGACGCAATGCTGATGCAGTGCTGACGCAGTAATTGATTTCCTATGATAAAATAAATCCAGGAAATTACTAAAACATGTAAAAATCATAGAAATTAAAATATAACGCGGATGAAAATAATTTATATATGAAAAAGTATCAGACAAATACAAGGAATCTGATTATGGCGTTTTCATGCATGTTTGAAAAAGTTAACAACCGCAAATAGGCAAATGATGAATAGGTAAAATTTAATAAATAGTTTGGAGTTGGAAATTGATAATTATTCGAATTCCACTTCAATTGTTATGACCAAACATTGGTCAATGCAAATCATTACCTCAAAATACTGACTCCATACATGTTGGAACAATTTGTTTTGAGCTTCAGGTCGAATCAATTAAAAGGGTATCCAGAAAATAATCGGATTTAAGTGATGCTTGGATCCTAATTCAAACCAACTTCAACTTAAGAAGTGATAGCCACATTAGCCCTGCCACCTTTCATTTCATGTCTTGAGCATGCATCATAGTGTTGCATTTCCGTGAAGTAATTGTTGTTCTTTCTTGTTTGTCGGTGTTGTTCGTCCTCGGTAAACGATGTTTCCGATGATGTGATCGTTGACATTGATGAAGGCTCATTGCTATCTTCAGACGTGTCAGGCAAGCAAACCCCCCTTGAGCATATTGAAATAAACCCACTCTCTCGCTCCTGCTCTCTTTTACTGCATTAGGACAAAAACGATTCAACTGTACATGTTATCGGTAGTTGAACCCATTCCTTTGCATGACCTGATTTTGTCACAGTAAATAGTTGAAAACACTTAGCATGAGTAGCAAATGCTTGAGCCTTGTTGTGCTTACTCATCCATGCTTGTTTACAATGCCTGCTATGCTTAGAGTCGTGTCGGGTCTGATCCGTCTGGATGATGCATCGGAATGGTTGTGTTCATATCCTACAGTGTGAGAGTAAAAGTGTGAATCCGATTTGGTAAAGGTAGCGATGAGAGGCCATGTAGGAGTACATGGTGGGTTGTCTCATTGGGACCGTCCTTAAGAACTGAGTTCTGTGTGTGTTATCCAAGACAAGATACTACCAAACATTGGGATACTTAATTGACCCTCTCGTCTTATTAATTGCCTAGATCTCTGTCCAGGAGTTGCAATTAGTTTCTGGTGTTTGTAGGAAAAGTGTTGGCGGCCGTGTTTAGCTCTGCCCGACGGGGTAGGCTTCACTATGGTAGATACACAGTGGCACGATGTACCAAGTGGCACCCGAATGGTGGGCTTGGGAACCCTGCGTGCATCGTTTGGGGCCGTAGAGGAAACCTCGGCCGGACTTCCTTGCGGGTTCAGTCTCAAATAGGCGATAAACCTGGTCTAGGGTTTTGTTCAGTTAACGGTCGTGGCCGACACCCACGCCAGTGCTTCCGCTTGAAGGTTGCCGAGATGCATGACGTGCATATGGTGCTAAGTGGTGAGAGCATGTGTGAAGAAGTATACCCTGCCTGGTCCTCGGTTATGGACTACTTGGAAACATTACGTGGTACATATACAATTTAAATGGATACTCTAAAACATGCAAGATAAGTGTGAGTGCTATGGAAGGCCTTCTCGTAGGGAGTCGAGAGTGGATCCATAATGGTGTATTGAATTGGTGAATATGTGGACTGGTGTGCGTTATTCCACCTCAAAGGAAGAACTTGTCGTCGTAGTAAAGGTTAGCCAAGAGTCAAAGCTGGCTTGCTGCAATCAAACCCCACAATCCTTGCCTTGAAACATGATGCATATGTAGATAGTTCTGATGTAAGACTTGTTGAGTACCTTTGTACTCACGGTTGCTTTATTTATGTTTTTGCAGAGAAGACTTAGACTCATTAAAAGGTTCTACGCGATGTGTTCGATGTTGACCGGAAGAGCTTGTGAATCCCAGACAGAGTTCTGGCTCCTTTGGTAGGGTCGTAGTAGCTTTTCAGGCTCTCCCAGCCACTTTTAGTAGATGTCTGTACCCAGACATGATTTGCTTCCGCTTGTTGTTTGTATGACTTGAGTGTCGGGTCACGAGACCCCTGTTTGTAATATCATACTATGTTGACTCTTATGAGTCTTTAATAAATGCTTGAGTCATAGATTTATGTTGTGATGCCATGTTGTATCTACACATATCGTGCATAATGTGTGTATGTTTGAAATGCATTATATGTGTGGGATTCGACACCTAGTTGTTTGCCTTTAGTAGTACTCTTTACAGGGAAATGCCTCTTTGTGATTCCATCGAGCCTTGGTAGTTTGCTACTGCTCGGAACACATTGATTGACCGGCATGTATCCTTCTTTGCTGCTGTGTCTGTCCCCTCGGGGAAATGTCACGCGGTGTAATGGAGTCCTTGTAGCTTGCTATGACTCGTCTACACACGCTGATGACCGACACCTGCTTTGCTGGGTTATGTATGCGTGTCCCTGTACGGTTGTACCGCTGGGGTTTATAACTAGTCATGTCGGCCCGGGTTCTTTGTCGTTTGAACGCTAGCAACATATTCATATACGTGAGCCAAAAGACACAAATGGTCCCGGCCAAGGTAAGGTGGCAGCCGTGGAGTTTACCGTGCGTGAGGCCGCAAAGTGATGTGATGTGTTACAGGCTAGGCTCTTATGACTCAGGATCGGGGTCCCGACAGCTTTGGTATCAGAGCTTGAATGCGTGTAGGTTACCTCGACGTTTTGTTGAAGTATTAGGAAAACATGTTACTCCGAAAACTACCCAATAGTCTAGATGTGTGGTATGTCTTCCAGTGTGATAGTTCTGGCCATCATTTTCGAAAAACATCTCGTGATGTTAAATAGCTTGTAGGTACTCTATTTCTGGGTCTTTGAATCCAAGGATCATTCTGCTCATCTCTGTTAATAGTGTTGCTAGTTCCTTTAGAATGATTAGTAACTTTGTTGTAATCCTCAAGGTGCGTGGTATATCATTCTTCCAATACCATGGACCATCTCTGTCAAAAGTTCTTCGTGAACTGAAGATCATAATAAGAGTGCTCGTGATGAGTTCCCCACTCCATATTGTGACTCTGTCAACTCCGCCTTTCTGCATGGGTTATCTGGAAGAATTATGTTGAACTCGTTCGACATGTTAATCTATGCATCTACAACTCCGAAAATCATGTGCCTTTGAGTTGCCCCTCTTTAGTTGGATTCTGACCTTCATCGTTGTGCATCCATGTCATCGATGCCTATTATTCTTTTAGTCTATCAAGTTGTTCTATTCTCGAATGACTGGGAGAAGCAAACTCCAGTACTTTATCCATTTCTTGGATTGGTTCAAAGTAGTTGTATTCCGCAGATCAAAATGCTAAACCAGCTTTTGTTCTGTTCTATCTTGGAGTATTATCTTCTTTTGTCAAGAATGTCGTGAGAATTGCACCATCTCTTACGAACTCTTGATGTAGCGATACTTCTCGCTATCATTGTTCTTCCCTCGGTTTTCGTGTTGGTTGTAACCGGAATATCGACAAGTGAACCATGATGTGTGAAATCAATACTCCTAGCAATGCTATTGCTTGGTAGCTAATGGACAATAATTTCACTCTTATGGTGATGGTTATTGAATCGTCATCCTAAGATTGAGTGTGCTACCTAGTCCATGTTGCATGGTGCACTTTTCGATCGATGGGTTAGGATTGTGTCAATACCTCGTTCTATTAATCACATCATCTTGCCGTGAAAAGCAAGATTGTTCCCGAGCTTAATAATATATCGGTGGTTCGTGATTTTTCGAATATCTTCTCGGAAGTATTACCAGGTTGTTTCCTGACTGTTATGATAGAGCTCGTGATCAAGTTGGTTTTTCTATAAACCAACCCCTTCTCCAAGAATCAGTATTGGATACCCCAAGCTAGTTGGTTAAGCTAAACAACAACTTGGAGAGTTGGAAGGTAAAAGCTTCGCCTAAACTAAGCTCGTTTAAAAGGGATATCTTTCCTATTGTAGGAGTCTTGAAGAAAAATGATATTTTCATCGGTTGATTCGTGTGATCAACTGTTGCATATATTATCTTGTTCAATTTTGATTTGAGCATGGGCTATCGTCAAATCAAACTCAGAACCAAAGATTTTCGTAGCGGTGTTTTACTCATGGATTTCTCTGAGCATACACCATTATATTCTTTGATCTGATCAATGCTATTATCTTGCTCACATATTTATAGAAATCCATTTATATGGGTATCTTGATGAATTGTTGTTGAGCCCATCGGCAACATTCTAATTTGTTCCGTGATCTATGTTGGACATTAAGCTAGTGCTGGAAACTTTGTAGACATTGTCTTCGCGTCTCGAACACGAGGTATATGTTAGGTGTAAGAAGTGACTTCCTCTAATTCATGTGCATCTGATGCAAGTTGTCGCCGTGAATTCGAGAAAAGTTAATTTGTTTCTTCGGAATCATCCCAAGTCAGTCATGCACGTGAGAAGTATTCTATGGTTTGATAGACTGATCATCTTCACTCCATATGTATCTCCTAGCACACCAAGGCACTGATTGATTGGTTCAAGGAAAATAAGGTAAGTGTCATTCCTGAAGGTACCAGACGGACTTGCACATGGCTTCGTTATCCGCAATGATGGTTCCCATCCAGAACTCGGTTGTGTTTTGTTGGAAGACTTTTCATGTGTTCACAGTTGTCTTGGGCAGTGTGTTCACGTGGGTCTTGCGATCCAGCTCATGATTTGGAGTTGTCTTCCGCAGTTCATTTCCTGAGAATCTCGCAACGTTATCTCGTCGATTTGTGTTGGAAACTTTCTTTTTGGACATGCTGAGTCTGAAGCATCGTGGCACCAACCGGAGCTGAATTTCAGGCGGTTATAATGGTTGAAACTGTCCCCAAGAATTGTTATATTGGTCTCTATGTAACCCAGTAAAGTGATGTAATGGCTAACACATCTAGCCGGAAGACTTGATATTATAATATCTTGTATCAGCAATCTTAGCCATCTCCCCGTGAGGTTTCGTATGACTTATTTTGGAAGTTGTTCCTCATGGACTTCCTTCGATGCCCCGAATTCCGACCTATACTTGATGTGCTAGATATCAAGCATGATCTATAACTGGGTTGTGCTAGTACATCAAGGGGAACATTAGAAGCGGAGTGCTAAATGTCTCTCGGTCGATCAACCAGATTTCGTTTCCTTGGCACAGCTAAGGTGAAATCTGAGGAAGTGTTGTCTTCCTTTGCATCTGCATCCTCCATCACTGTTCATTATGGTAGTATGTTGTGTCACCAAGATCCTTGGTACGGCTGTTGGTAAACATTGATGAATATGCAAATGCTGAAGTTCTTGAGAGCACGCTCAGACACTAGGTTATATCCTCGGTAATACTTGGAATGTGCCTTCCGTTCCCCGAGTTGTTCTATAACTTTCCAACTGAGTATGCCATTCTTTCAATTCCTCCAACAATTAATTGTGAATTGCCTTACCCTGGTATGAAGAGTTTCAATGATCTTAGGATCAAAAGTAATTCTTTTTGCCACTTGAGGGGAATAACTCTAAGAGTCACCTTCCTAAGGTGCCCCGTTGTGGTATGAATGGCAATTTAATCCTCGCTACTTTGAAACCTCATCACCATCTGATTTAAGCATGGATTTGTTGCCTACCAATTGAACCTTTGTCTTATGCCTCACTTCCTCGTTTCTGTCATGAGTGTTGTGTTTCAGCTTAAGGGACGTCTTTATGTCTCATTCTATGAGTTGATCTTGAGTTGCTCGATCTTCGAGGAGATCGAATCTTATGTCGTCTCTCTATTCTTTTATCATCAAGCTAGATGAATACCTCAGGGACAAAGATGTTAAGACCAACATGGTGCGATGAATCAACGTCCTCCGGAGGAGCAAATGGATCTTGAAGATTGTGGTAATTTAGTGCCCTATTTCTCTTCCTGACTACGCCTGAATCTCGGGACGAGATTATTGTTTAGTGGGGGTGAGTTGTCACACCCCAAGTTTGTCTTGCTTGCCATTGCATTTCATGCATGCGTTCAAATTTCATTGAATCTGGAAATGGAAGTGATCAAGCCAAATGAGTTGAAATTGACAAAAGGGGAATAAAAATTAATACCTTAAAAGGGACTAAGAAAATGTTCCAAATACCTGGCAAAATAGTGACACAAAATAAATTTGTCAAACCAAAACATTAAGTCACAGAAACATTTCTGGAATGGAATTATTTTGATTCCTTCTATTTTAAAGTTTCAAAAATGTTGAAACTTTTATGTGACATTGGATATTATTATCTTTGTCACATAATAACATTTTAGGGTTTTACTTTTGGTCAAACAATTTATTTTAAAACCTAAATCTAAAGGCCAGAAGGAAATAAAAAGAAAATAGAAAAGAAGAGAGAGAGAGCTACCTGTCGCCCCTCCAGGCCCAGTCCACCAGGGGCGAGGAGGTCATCTTCCTCCTTTGCCAGGAGGACGGGCAGAGCCGTGGCGAGCTCGCCGTCGTGCCTCGCCACCTCCTTCTTCCACCTCCTCCCTGCGTGCCTGCCTCGCCTCCTCTCCCTTATCTTCGCGCCGCTGAGCCGCCCCCGCCCCCTCTGCCTCATCTTCTTCCTCCCCTTCTCTTCTCTCTTCTTCCTCCCGACATTGACGAGCTCGGGCTCAAGCTTTCCACCGCCCCCTTCGGCCCTGCTAGCCATCCCCGACCTGTCCTTCGACTCCGGAAAGACGAGCCACACCTCCCCGCTGAAGGAATCGAGGCCGGAGCCCCCTGATGCCGCCATCACCGACGTCCCCCTTGGCCGCCGGATGTCGTCGTCGACTCGCTAGCTCCGATGCACCTCCGACCTTGCCGGCGACTCCGTTCGAATCACCGTGAGCCGCTGACCATTTCCCCCATCTCCATGTCCCGTTCTGCGTCCCCAGCGCTAGCCCCACCACGGCCGAATCTCGCCGGCGCTTAAGCTCATCGTCGGCCATCATTCCGACGATCTCATGTCCCCCCATGTGCCCCATCGGATCCGTGCGAGCCTGGGCTACGCCCCAGTGCTCTCAGCGCTTGATTCCGACCCCTGTAGTGCCATCTAGGAAACTCTGGCGTGCCTCCGCCGCCTCGGACCTCGCCGGCGTCGAGCCGCCGGTGGGTCTGACCCTGTCGACCAGGGGTTTGACCTCCCAGGGTCACAGACAGGTGGGGCCTAGCCCCTGTTAGGTTTTAGTTAATCTCAAAAATTAAATAAATAGGTTAACTAATCTAATGAGTCACTGACAGTGGGCCCAGACCCTAATTAGGAATAAAAGATTGAAATTAAACTGTTCTAAACACGTGTGTCACTGACTAGTGGGCCCTGGCCATCAGGTTTGACTCTGACCAAGCCAGTTGACTGCTGACGCAATGCTGAAGCAGTGCTGACGCAGTAATTGATTTCCTATGATAAAATAAATCCAGGAAATTACTAAAACTTGTAAATATCATAGAAATTAAAATATAACTCGGATGAAAATAATTTATATATGAAAAAGTATCAGAAAAATCCACGGAATCTGATTATGGCATTTTCATGCATGTTTGAAAAAGTTAACAACCCCAAATAGGCAAATGATGAATAGGGTAAATTTAATAAATAGTTTGGAGTTGGAAATTGATACTTAGTTGAATTCCACTTCAATTGTTATGACCAAACATTGGTCAATGCAAATCAGTACCTCAAAATACTAACTCCATACATGTTGGAACAATTTGTTTTGAGCTTCAGGCCGAATCAATTAAAAGGGTATCCAGAAAAATAACGAGCTTGAAGTGATGCTTGGATCCTAATTCAAACCAACTTCAACTTAAGAAATGATAGCCACATTAGCCCTGCCACCTTTCATTTCATGTCTTGAGCATGCATCATAGTGTTGCATTTCCGTGATGTAATTGCTGTTCTTTCTTTTTTGTCAGTGTTGTTCCCCCTCGGTAAACGATGTTTCCGACGATGTGATCGTTGACATTGATGAAGGCTCGTTGCTATCTTCAGACGTGTCAGGCATGAAAACCCCCCTTGAGCATATTGAAATAAACCCACTCTCTCGCTCCTGCTCTCTTTTACTGCATTAGGACAAACACGATTCAACTGTACATGTTATCGGTAGTTGAACCCATTCCTTTGCTTGACCTGATTTTGTCACAGTAAATAGTTGAAACCAGTTAGCATGAGTAGCAACTGCTTGAGCCTTGTTGTGCTTACTCATCCATGATTGTTTACAATGCCTGCTATGCTTAGAGTCGTGTCGGGTCTGATCCGTCTGGATGATGAATCGGAATGGTTGTGTTCATATCCTACAGTGTGAGAGTAAAAGTGTGAATCCGATTTGGTAAAGGTAACGATGAGAGGCCATGAGGAGTACATGGTGGGTTGTCTCATTGGGACCGTCCTTAAGAACTGAGTTCTGTGTGTGTTATCCAAGACAAGATACTACCACACATTGGGATACTTAATTGACCCTCTCGTCTTATTAATCGCCTAGATCTCTGTCCAGGAGTTGCAATTAGTTTCTGGTGTTTGTAGGAAAAGTGTTGGCGGCCGTGTTTAGCTCTACCCGACGGGGTAGGCTTCACTATGGTAGATACACAGTGGCACGGTGTACCAAGTGGCACCCGAATGGTGGGCTTGGGAACCCTGCGCGCATCGTTTGGGGCCGTAGAGGAAACCTCAGCTGGACTTCCTTGAGGGTTCAGTCTCAAATAGGCGATAAACCTGGACTAGGGTCTTGTGTATTTAACGGTCATGGCCGACACCCACGCCAGTGCTTCCGCTTGAAGGTTGCCGAGATGCATGACGTGCATATGGTGCTAAGTGGTGAGAGCATGTGTGAAGAAGTATACCCCTGCAGGGTGAATCAATCTCTTCGAATAGCCGCGTCCTCGGTTATGGACTACTTGGAAATATTACGTGGTACATAGACAATTTAAATGGATACTCTAAAACATGCAAGATAAGTGTAAGTGCTATGGAAGGCCTTCTCGTAGGCAGTCGAGAGTGGATTCATAGTGGTGTATTCAATTCGTGAATATGTGGACTCGTGTGCGTTATTCCACCTCAAAGAAAGAACTTGTAGTCGTAGTAAAGGTTAGCCAAGAATCAAAGCTGGCTTGCTGCAATCAAACCCCACAATCCTTGCATTGAAACATGATGCATATGTAGATAGTTCTGATGTAAGACTTGCTGAGTACCTTTGTACTCACGGTTGCTTTATTTATGTTTTTGCAGAGAAGACTTAGACTCATTAAAAGGTTCTACGCGATGTGTTCGATGTTGACCGGAAGAGCTTGGGAATCCCAGACAGAGGTATGGCTCCTTTGGTAGGGTCGTAGTAGCTTTTCAGGCTCTTCCAGCCACTTTTAGTAGATGTCTATACCCAGACATGATTTGCTTCTGCTTGTTGTTTGTATGACTTGAGTGTCGGGTCACGAGACCCCTGTTTGTAATATCATACTAAGTTGACTCTTATGAGTCTTTAATAAATGCTTGAGTCATAGAGTTATGTTGTGATGCCATGTTGTATCTACACATATCGTGCATAATGTGTGTATGTTTGAAATGCATTATATGTGTGTGATTCGGCACCTAGTTGTTTGCCTTTAGTAGTACTCTTTACAGGGAAATGCCTCTTCGTGATTCCATCGAGCCTTGGTAGTTTGCTACTGCTCGGAACACATTGATTGACCGGCATGTATCCTTCTTTGCTGCTGTGTCTGTCCCCTCGGGGAAATGTCACGCGGTGTAATGGAGTCCTTGTAGCTTGCTACGACTCGTCTACACACGCTGATGACCAACACCTGCTATGCTGGTTTATGTATGCCTGTCCCTGTACTGTTGTACCGCTGGGGTTTATAACTAGTCATGTCGGCCCGGGTTCTTTGTCGTTTGAATGCTAGCAACATATTCATATACGTGAGCCAAAAGACGCAAACGGTCCCGGCCAAGGTAAGGTGGCAGCCGTGGAGTTTACCGTGCGTGAGGCCGCAAAGTGATGTGATGTGTTACAGGCCAGGCTCTTATGACTCAGGATCGGGGTCCCAACATGTATCAATTGTACTTATCATCCAAATCATCACAAAGGCTTTACATGGCGCAAACAATAATTTAAACACAAAAACAATCATTATAGTAGCAATAGTCATGTTAACTCACAAACATAGAGTAGAACAAGAAAAATAACATAACCATGAGGTTCCCTCCCAACAAGTGCTATCGTTTTATGCACCTAGCTAGGCATAATGCATAGTTTCATGTGTTGTCATCTTTGATACTTAATTCATAAGTGGCCCTCATGATAGATTCATAAGGTGGTTAATTAACTTCCTAGAGATGTGTTCCACCCCTTTCTTTAATGGGAATTAGAATCTTTTGTTTCCCTCCTTCATATCAATAATAGCACCTATAATTCATAAGAAAGGTCGTCCAAGTATGATTGGACAAGACGGATTCCATTCAATATCAAGGACAATGAAATTTACAAGCACATAATTTCCGTTAGCAAGGATGAGCGCATCATTTATTCTACCCAAAGTTTTCTTAATGCTAGAATCCGCAAGATGCAAGTTAAGGGAACAATTTTGTATACCGGTGAGACCAACCACATCAAAAAGAGATTTAGGTATAATTTCAACACTACCACCATGGTCACACAAAGCATTACATTCATATTATTTAAGTATTATTTGATAGTAGGATCTCATTCATCATGATATTTTTGAGGTATAGAAATTTCTAGCTCAAATTTGTCATCATAAGCTTTGATCATCGCTTGTACTATACGTTTAGTAAAAGCTTTATTTTGTTCGTAAGCATTGTGTGAGATAATAATGGATTGTAACAAGGAGATACATTCTACTAAAGAACAAATTTAATAATTAAAGCCCTTGTAATCCAAGATACTGGGCACATCACTAGCTAAACTTTTGACATCTCCAAACCCACGTTTTTCATTTTTATCATCAAGATCATCACCCTCCAAACAAATGGGGCACCTTCTAGCTAAACTTGACTCATCTCTAGTCCCTTTATCATCTATTTTCACATTAATAAACAAAGTTTCAATGGGAGAACTACCAATCATTTTAAGATCTTCATCATGTTTACTAATAGGGAACGATATCCTCTTTACTAGAGTGATTATCTTATCAGATATCTTTCCTATCAATTTTTAAGTTTCTTACTAATAAGGAAGTGACCCTAGCTCACTTGGATCGTGGAGTGGATGTACAACCCAGCCACCCAAGTTCAAGTCCCTGCGGGCGCGAATTTGGGTTCTTATTATTTCATAAAAAAAACTCGTCGTGGGGGGTTTCCCTTATAGTTTTCCTTCAAAAAAAGTTTCTTACTAATAGAATCTAACAAGGTTGAGTGTTCCTTAATTGCAGCAGCAAAGAATTTATTATTGCCACATTGTGTGGTCATGAAAGTCTTCATGGAACTTTCAATTTGAGTCATCCTTTGGTAGTAAGAAATATGAATCTATCTTGAAACATAGTGATGAAACTAGCAAAGTAACAAGCAAAACGAGTAAACTCGAAAATATAGCAAGCAAACAAGTAAACTAGAAAAGATAAATATTTTTTATTTTTTATTTTTATAGCAAGAAAAATATAACAGAAAATAAAAAGTAGAACAAGTGACTCATAATTTGTGAGAGGGTACTTGATAGGAAATTCATGATACTCCCCGGCAACAACGCTAGCAATTCTTCTTGATACATGTGATCTACGTTGGGTTTTTCATTGAACAGGAGGGGATGATGTGACAGAGTAAAGGTAAGTATTTCCCTCAGTGAGAACCAAGGTTATCGAATCAATAGGAGGACCATGCAATTTGTCGTCTTCAGCGCATACACACAAACTGCACATAGTTGCCCCCAACACGGTAAAGAGGGTTATCAATCCCTTGGACTGGTTACTTGCAAGCGATAAGTAGTGGTGGATAGATAATTTCATAAATATAAATTGAAAATAAAAAGAAAGTAAATACTGGCAGCAAGGTATTCCGAGTTTTTCTAATTGTTTTTGTGAATAGACCAGGGGCATAGTTTTTGCTACAGGCTTGTGTCTCAATGAAACCGTACGGGGGGTAGATACATTACTGTTGGGCAATTGATAGAAAAGCACATAGTTATGCAATAATTATTCATCGCAACGATCACACATATATTCATCGTGTCCTTAAACAAGTAGACCGACTCTTGCCTGCGTTTACTACTATTACTTTACCCATCGACCGTTATCAAGTATCTATGTAGTGTATTAAGTAAAAATAGACTAATGCTTGGAGGATGATGAAATGATGTAGACAAAGTAAATCCAATTATTATGAACAAACCCCATCATTTCACCCTTATTGTTAGCAATACAATATGTGGCATGTCCGTTTCTATCATTGGGATTGAGCACCCCTAGATGAACTATCACATCCTGTGTCTTGCCTCTCGTGACTAAGTTAACATAGCTAAAACAATTAGGACCAAAGAGAACTTTTTCTATGATTTTGGTGCTCTAATTAATTACTATTTGCTTGTTTCCTTGTGTGGGTTTTAAATCACATAAATTCTATTTCTCTCTATACTCATCTCCTTGAACCGAATACTTTCCCAATGACCATACCTTGTGTATATGTGACAGCTCGAGACCGAGGCTCCAGAAGATTCCCCTTTTATTCCGTTGTCGCCGTGCAATTAGATTGTCTATCACATGCATCATCGAATCATGTGCATCATCTGCATTACATCGGCACTGTATTTCCGCCAGTTTTCAAACTTGCATCCGTTATTAGTTGTCGATTCTCTCCATTTTTGTCGCTCGCCGTTTTGACTCCAAGCACACACACGCGCGCGCCCGCGACATCATGAAAATATTGTTTCTAAAGGTGTGCAGATAATTTTCTCTGAGTGGGTCGAAACTTGGCGTGTGGTCTTGTTTTATTATAGGTAGGCTGCCTCCCAAATTTCGTCGCAATCGGAGTCCGTTTGATACTCGAACGGTCAACCATAGCGGCACCATCATCATTATATTGTCGGAGGTTTTGGTGTTTTAAAACTCTGTCGCCGGGTGTCTGTTTTCTCTCTCATCTCCGCCTAGCCGCTCTACACAACCCACCAGATCCATCCTAGCCAACCCCCCAAACGGAGCAATCCGATCAACATCGAACGCTCCGAAAACGGGCAAAAACCCTTAACCTAGCCCCATTTGGTATAAATAGACCCCGAAATTCAGCTAACCCTAGCCATCTCCTCGTTTCCCATCCTAACCCTAGCCCAGCCGCAGAATCCCGCCTCCCACTTCAGCCGCCACGGCCTGCCAGGCCCATCTGGGGCCCTCCCGGTCCCGAAGCCGCTGCCGTTGTGCCCTGCGAGGCTAAGCTTCGCGAGCTCCCTCCAGTGCCTCCCATGGCCAAGTTGCAGCCCTGCCTCGCCCCTCGCTGCGTCGGCCGACCACCTCATAAGAGTAGCCTTGCGTCACTGCCAGTAGCCCGCCGAACGGAGCCCGGAGCCGCCGAAGCCCCACCGGCCCTGCCTGCCCTTGCCGTTGCTGCACCGGCCCGGATCTGGGTGGACCAGGCATCCCCACCTTGTTCCCGCTGGCCGTCGGCACCGTCGCGCACTGCTTCATGCGCCGTCCCCATGGCTTCGTGTCCAGGAGCACGGGAGGGCGACACTCGCCCGATCTGGCACTTCCGCAGCGCTCGCGTGGGCCTCCTGCCCCGCACATGGCCCAGCTCGCCCAGGCCGGCCTCCTTAGCAGGCCGAGATCCTGTGGCCCAGCGCTAGGCCGGCCCAACTGCCCTTTGGTCCTGCCGCGCCCCTCAACCAGGCCAGCCCAAGGTGAGCACCCCCAATGCCTATTCATCACCCTCACGTAGGATAGTTATCCTGCGCCCATGCACTCTAGGGCCAACTATAGCAGGTTCGGCCCATGCATTATTTTTTTCGTCGTGCGAATTTATCCAATTTTAGAAAAGGAATATTTTCAAACACTCATAGTTTATAAACGTGCGTAGGACCGCGACAAATTAAATATTTAAAACATGTAGAATTTCCTGTAGATTAATATTTTCCAACTCCCATGAATCTTTAAAGTTGTTTAGCGTGCTGTTTGCATCGGTTTGCGTGTCGACGTGATAGAAACACTTTAGGTCGTAGTTAATTAACCCTAGCTCTGTTGGAGATGAGCCTTATATGTAAATAGACTAGAACGACGAGTAGAATCATGTGAAACACTTTGTTTTGCCGTTTAACAAACATAACAATGTGGTTAGGACAAATCTGTGCAGATTACAAAGTTAACGCGTGGGGTCGTTTTGGAGATACTATATGTCATTTTCGGCCTCATTTAAAATGCCAAGATAGATAGTTTAATTTGGGCTTAACCCCTTTCCATGTTTAACAACATTTAATATTGACGTGTTAATAAATGGGAGTGAACTAAATAATTAAATGTGGAGTTCCGTCAATATGCAACTCGTTGCATATTGAGCTTCACTTAATGTGTAGTGTTTGACTCTGTGAATTGCCATGCCATGCCGTGCATAATTTAAACTCGACATGCATCATATTAGGGTGTGCATCATATTGTGCATCTGTTGTGCTGAATATCATGTGTTGATGCTTGTTTCCGGTTTGCTTCGTCTCGATAGAGTTCTGAAAGGGGTCGGAATGTGAGGACCCGTTTGACTACGTTGGTTCGTCTGTTTCATGGAGTCGTTCTTCTTCCAAGCGGCATCTCAGGAAGATGATCATTTCCTTAGATATCGTTACTATAATTACCGTGCTAGTTGTTTTGTTTCTATCGTTATGTCTTGCTACCTACCACGTGTTAAATATCAACCTCCCAACATTGCCATGAAAACCTTCAACCTTTTTACAACCTATCAAACCACTGATTGGCTATGTTATCACTTGCTTAACCATTGGATAGCGTTGCTAGTTATAGGTGCAGTTGCTTCCATGTGCTAACATGGGTTCCTTGTTATATCACCATATTAATGCTAGTTAATTTAATGCACCTATATACTTAGTAAAAGGTGGAAGGCTTGGCCTTCTAGCCTGGTGTTTTGTTCCACCTTTGCCGCCTTAGTTCCATCTACCGGTGTTATGTTCCATAAATGAGCGCTCCTAACATGCTTGGGGTTGTTATGGGAACCCCCTAGATTCTCGTTTTGAGATAAAGCTCGTCTAGGAAGGCCCAACATTTGTACTATATTTTCCCAACATAATAATTATGTTAATACTGAAAAACATAGGGCGTCATGAACCCGAGGAGTAATTCAACATAATATAGCAAGGCGAGTGCTGATGGTGCTGGTTCAAAATAGAGCACTGTGCGGGGCCAACCCGGGCAACTCTGGTGATGTCTATCAAGCCACTGTATGTGTAGCTCATCCGTCGTGTCCTCAGAACAAGATACGTGGCTCCTATCGCGACCGTCGACACGCTGAGCGCCCTTGCTAGACTTGTTTTACCTTCCTCGAGCATCTTGTGCAAGGGATTCCGAGGATGCTTTGGGTTATCTCAAGCTTGAGGTTTTCCAATAAGAACCCGAGGAGATCACGGGTTTCCTTGATCAAGGTCATTCCGTCGCAGTGTGTGGTAGTTTGTGATGGACTAGTTGGAGCACCCCTGCAGGGTTAAATCTTTCAGAAATCTGTGCCCGTAGTTATGTGGTAACGTGGAAACTTTGTTTAACATCCGGTTCTAGATAATTTGAAGTAAACTTAATTAAAACTTGCCAACTGAGTGCATAACCGTGACTGTCTCTTTCTTGAGCTCCTTCTCCAATCAAGGACATCGTGGGGTTATGTATGACGTAAGTAGGTGTTCAGGATAATTCATTTGATCATCAGTAGTTCACGTCCGCTATGCATAGATAATCCCCCTCTTATTCTTGTACTCGTTAGTTAGCCACCTCAAATAAATGATTAGTCGCTTGCTACAACCTCACCACTTAACCATATCTCACCCATTAAGCTTTGCTAGTTTTGATACATTTGGAAATGAGATTGCTGAGTCCATGTGGCTCACAGATTACTACAACACCAGTTACAGTACAGGTAAAGCGTTACTTTGACGTGAGCGTGCTGATTGTGCTATTTGGAGTTTCTTCTTCTTCATCATCATCGATCTAGGATGGGTTTCAGGCCGGCAACCTCGGATAGCAAGGATGGACGTCATTCTTTTATCGTTTGTTTTCGTCCGTAGACGGACCGAGCTCTTCTTCATGTTGATTGATTATGTTATTGTATTAATGTGTCTCTAATGTAGCTTGTGGCGAGTGTAAGACAACTCCTTATACTCATCTTTTCAGAACATGTACTTGTAACGATATCCATTCTTGCGGAACGACGAAATGCATTTCTATCCCTGTCAAGTCCCGCACGCCAAAATAAGGATAGGACCGCATCTTGGGCGTTACAGTATAGGACCTAAAACTGTTTTTACAAATTATTATTTTGATCATACAACATTTATTTGATTTAAGCATTGAAAAACCTGAATTGAGGTTTGCACTATAAGTCCGCAAATTTGGAGAAACGTTTTAGCCCAAACATTTTATTTGGGTCCTATTATCAAATCTTTTTCTTAGGCTAGAAATGATCTTTTGTAGGGGAAAAATGTTTTTATGCTTCCAACATATTTGAAAAAAATTAGGGAAACTAACTCCGCATATATTTGCCATATATAAGAGTTTTCACACATGGTATTATTCAAAATATTGAACAAAACCCTCCAAAACCCTTTGTACCTATTTCAAGCATTTGCAATATTTCTGTAGCAAATATTCTGAAATATTTCCAGGAAAATTCTAGCAAGTCACAAATGGTATATGTGATGATCTTGACAAGTTTCATCCCAATCGAATTTTTTTGATTCACCAAGATATTCAAATCCCTCTCTGTCCATTGCCAACTGTCGCTAACTGTTCTCAAACTTTGTTGACATGTTATAATACCAAAATAATGAATCCACACCAAGTGGTGCATGAATGAGAGTAGATCCACTTGTCCAAATGCCCCCAAACCAATCTCTCTTGATTTCTAGAATTGGGAAATATTGCATTGTCAATTTTCCCCATTTGGTCCCAAACTTTTTGGGCATGCTCTAATCCTCAAATAATTCCACCAAACCAATTGGTGCATTTGGGGGAAGTAATTTGCATGAAAAGATCGATAAAACCCTATGATTTCTAGAGTTTACCAAGTTTACATTGGTAACTTTCATCATTTAATCCCAAGGTTGGTGAATAACCTCATTTCCATATACCCTTTGATCCTGTTAAGTCTCAACACTAGTAGAATTTTTACCTTACCCAAAACAACATCGAACACCTTCTAGTGATTTGGTATTTTCACCTCTTCCATTATTCTCCTTACTCTCAAAATCTTACCAGAACTCCAAGTTGATGCCTTTTACCTCTAGTAGGCTTTGCATGGCCAAGGCTCAATTATTGGTACCCTCTAGACAGCCAGGTTCCACCTCTCTCTCCCCACTGCCCTTCTCTCCTAAGGAATCCTAGAGCATCCAAGGGCATCCCTACATTGTTTACTCCCTCCAACTTCCAGTGGGTGCAAGTGGCCGCGACATAGCGCCTGCAGACTCGCCCATGCCAGCCAAAAGCATGCTTTGGAGGGTGTTGGAGACCACTCAAGCTTTGACCCCGTGTCCCCTCGCCACCTCGGGCTCCACCTCACGCTAGTAGATGCCCTCATTGTCCGCGATCTTCCACGACATCATCCCGGGTAAGTCGGCATATCCTGTTGGGTGGATTCAACTCAATCTGGCTCTTCGCACCGAATCTAACTACATGAGTGAGTCTCTCATGTTCGAGGTGGTAAAGATCAAGAGCCCTTATCATGCGCTTTTTGGTCGACCGTATTACGCCCGCTTCATGGCCCGACCCTAGGGGAATCATCACGATAAGTGGAGATCGGAAGCTAGCTCAGGAGTTCAAAGAAGGAGATGCCGCTTATGCTGAGTCGGCTTGCACTGCTGAGGAACTCAAGTTTCATCACGCCAATGTTGACCTGGCGGACATGAGTTCACTAAAGAAGCCTACAATAGATCCAGAGATGCCCTTAAGTTTAAACCTACAGATGACACTAAGCTAGTTGATCTCACACGTGGCGATTCTTCCAAGCAATTCACTATTGGGACAGATCTGGATCCCAAATAGGAAAGCGCGCTCATCGAATTCATCCATGAGAACCGAGACGTCTTTGCATGGAAACCTTCTGACATGCCAGGTGTACCGAGAGAATTTTCTGAGCACCACCTTAATATAGATCCCAAGATGAAGCATGTTCGGCAATACCTCCGTTGTTTAAACGAGGAGAGGCATAAAGCAATCGGGGAAGAGGTAGCCCGACTCTTTTCTTATAGGTTCATTGTGGAGGTTTTTCACCCTGAGTGGTTGGCCAACCCAGTCTTGGTCCTCAAGAAGAATGGCACCTTTCGCATGTGTGTTGACTACACTAACATTTACAAAGCCTGCCTGAAAGACCCTTGTGCTCTCCCTCGTATCGATCAAATCATTGACTCTACGGTGGGTTGCAAGCCGGTGTATTTTTTGGATGCATACTCAGGTTATCACCAAATCAAGATGGCTTTGGCGGATCAACAGAAGACGGCTTTCGTAACTCCTTTTGGTGCCTTTTGCTATGTCTCAATGCCATTTGGGCTAAAAAGTGCAGGGGCGACTTATCAGCGCTATATACAGAATTGCCTGCACAATCAGATCGGGCTCAACATTCACGCCTATGTTGATGACATAGTGGTGAAATCCCATAAGAAAGAGTCACTTCTGGGGGATCTCAAGGAAACTTTTAATAGTTTTTGGGTGTCCCAGATGAAGCTTAACCCGAGCAAGTTTGTTTTCGGTGTCCCGGCACGGAAGTTATTGGACTTCTTCGTATAAGAGCGAGGCATTGAGGCCAACCCGGACAATATTAAGGGGATTACTTCACTTGGCAAGCTGGCTATTATCAACCAGGTCCCGCGCATGGCGGGTCGTATCGCAGCTTTGAGTCGCTTCACTAGCCGCCTTGGTGAAAAGGCCACCCCCCTTTATCAGCTGCTCAAGAAAATAGACCGTTTTGTATGGACTGATGCGCCCAACGGAGCCTTTGAAGCCCTGAAGAAGCCCGTTTTAGCCGCCCCCACTGACAAAGAGCCTATGCTCCTGTACATTGCTGCTAACTCTAAAGCAGTAAGTGTGGTAGCAGTTGTCGAACGCAAGGAAGGAGGAAAGGAGTATCCGGTCCAGAGGCCTGTATACTTTGTCAGCGAAGTCTTGACCCTCTCCAAACAGCGTTACCCACACTCGCAGAAGTTGGTTTTCGGGATCTTCATGGCGAGTCGGAAACGGAAGCACTACTTCTAGGAGCATCCGATCACGGTGGTTAGTTATGCGCCACTTGGCGATATCATACAAAATTGTGAAGCGACTCGGCGGATTGCTAAGTGGGCTATTGTTCTTGGTCCTCATCACGTGAAGTATATGCCCCGCACGGCTATCAAGCCTCATGCCTTAGTTGATTTCATCAATAACTGGACCGAGTTGCCAATTCCAGAAGATAAACCGGATCACACATATTGGACCATCCACTTCAACGGGTCTAGACAGTTGGAAGGCTCGGGGGCTGGCGTGGTACTGACTTCCCCGTAGGGTGACAAGTTTTGCTATGTCCTACGACTCATGTTTCCATGTACTAACAATGCAGCAGAGTATGAGGCTTTGCTCCATGGGCTTAGGATAGCTAAAGAAATGAACCTCAGCCGAGTTAGGTGCCTAGGCGACTTAGATCTGGTGGCACAACAAGTTTCCAAGACGTGGGATTCCAGGGATCCGCTGATGGCGGCTTACAGGCGTGCCTTATCAGATGTGGAGGGTCACTTTCTTGGTTATCAAGTTGATCATATCGATCGCTGGCTCAACGAGGCAGCTGATGGTCTTTCATGACTCGGGTCATAGCGTAAGCCGGTTCCTCCCAATGTATTTTTTGATATCTTGCATAAACCGTCGGTGAAATTGCTTTATGAAGAGGATATAGCATTCCCTGACCCGGAGTCTCAACTCTGGCGGCTCTTAATGCCACTCCGGATTGGGCGGTCCCTTACATGGCTTATTTGGCATGAGGCGAGTTACCTGCTGATGAGTTAGTGGCCCGCCAAATTATTCGATGATGCAAGTCCATGGTCATACATAAGGGTGAGTTGCACAAACGGAGCACTTCTAGAATTTTTCAAAGATGCGTCTCGCCCGCAGAAGGACGTGCGATCCTTAATGAGATTCACGTTGGCGATTGTAGTCACCACGCCGGGTCACGCTCTTTGGTGTCCAAGGCTTTTAGGCATGGATTCTATTGGTTGATCACTCACGCAAATGCTGAGGACATAGTGCGCATATGTGACGGGTGTCAGAAATTTGGGCATCAGATGCATGTGCGGGCTCAAGAGGTGCGGATGATCCCAATTACATGGCCTTTTGAGGTATGTGGGCTCGACATGGTTGGTCCCTTCAAGATGTCATCCAACAAAAAGACTTATCTACTAGTGGCGGTTGACAAATTTACCAAGTGGGTTGAAGCAGAGCCAGTTAGCAGTTGCGATGCAGATACGGCTGTAAAGTTCCTCAAGAAGCTGATTTTTTGCTTCGGGTATCATCATAGTATTATCACAGATAATGGTACTAATTTATCCAAAGGCGCCATGCAAGAATTTTTTGAAAAGGAGCACATCCGGCTTGATGTCTCTGTGGTTGCGCATCCCCAATCCAATGGACAAGCGGAAAGGTCGAATCGAGAAATTTTGCATGGGATCAAGCCCCGACTCATGGTTCCACTGGAGCGCACCCCTGGTTGTTGGGTTGAAGAGATTCCTTCAGTACTTTGGAGCATAAGGACTACCCCTAACAGATCCACTGGTTACACACCTTTTTTCTTGGTCTACGGAGCTGAGGCGGTCTTACCAAGTGACATGAGGCATGACTCGCCGCGAGTCGCCGCTTATGTTGAGGAGGACAATGAGCTGGCGTGTCAAGATTTGTTGGATGCTTTGGAGGAGGAGCGTGACTTAGCAGCATAGCAGCAGCACGATCGGCGATTTACCAACAAGACTTGTGACGCTATCATAGCCGCCGAGTCAGAAGTCAGGCCTCTCAGGAGGGCGACTTAGTGCTTCGATTGATTCAAGATCACACTGGCGTGCACAAGTTATCTCCCCCATGGGAAGGGCTGTTTTTCATCAGCAAAAGTCTTCATAATGGTTCTTACTACCTGGTGGATCTTCGTAAAGATAGGCCAACAACAGAGGTAGAAACAACCCGGCCTTGGAACATTGCCTACTTGCGGCCATATTATACTTAGAGCCATTGGCTCCTTATCATGGACGCTATCAGTATCAAAGAGCATAAGTCGCCACGCTGCACTTATTTCAAAATTGCATACTGGTAAGCCAAAGAGGACCAAAATTGCCACGTTGCACGGTTCAAACATGGGCACCTTATATGATTTTGAGAATTAAGCCGTCTTACTTGGGGCTACTAGTTCCCAAGTTGTTTTTGCAGTAAGAGCGTAAACGCTTCTGCAATCCAATGTCTGACTTTTCCCTAATCATAGGTCACTTGTGGGCTTCTACTCACTGAGTTCAGCGTGAATACCCTCTTGGCTAGCGAAAAATTAACGCATTACAATGGTTGTACTAGACTGTATGTTTGGCGACTTGCCCAATGGTCCCATGTACTCTTGGTGAATCAATCCTGTTTTGGACCCTGAACTCGCCTTGGTTAAAACATGTAGGGTGCTTGCGGGAGCCGGCATATGGAAAATAGACAAACCATGGGTTCACTAAGCCTCCTTCAGTGACTCTTGACTCGCGCCTGATCAGCCGGCCTAAACAACGAAGGATGTTGCAAAAGCCTCTCATGAGTAGCACTTGAGCCTTGCAAGCTCGTCCTACCCTGCCGCGACTCCTTGAGACGGCAAATTTTAAGACTACAAGGCATCTTTGTGGTATAGTTAACAGTTTCCAAGACACATGACTACTTGTCGCGTCTCACTGAGGCGGCTCAATACTCTTCTATGATGACATGAAGCATAATTACTTTGATGAAGACACAACAAAACGCCTCGTAAGGCGGCTTATATTCCGAAAAGGGCGAGACTTCAGAGTCAAGAAAGGTACGGTGCAAGACAATATTGTTTTCATCTAACCTATTACATGGACCAGAAGGCGACAAAATTCTACATGACCCGGAAATGGATCTTCTGGGTCAATCTCCATGGGCAGTCTTCAAGTAAAAACCTTGTTCAAGCCGCCTCCGGGTTAGCCTCCGTCGACCGTTCGTCGTCTTTGATCTATAAGTCGCCCATTATCCAATTGCAATTGGTTAAGGCGTGGAACTCAGCCTCGTCAGTCAAGATGGTGGACGGGTCAGCATCAGAGTCAAAAAGATGCTTACGGCGCTGCAGAGTCAGAACTGTGTTTTCATAGGAAGGAGGAGTGACACGTTTGTTATTCTCGTCATATGCTGCCTAATAATTGGTTATGTCAAGGCTGGCTGCTAGTTGAGTCGCCGCTAGGCGGGATTCCTTCACACAGTGATGATATTATTCTTCAATAAATTCTGACTTGTTGTCTTTATATTCTAGAGCCCCCCCCCCAGTTATCTCCTCCGGCTTAAGCTCTGGAGCGTTAGCCAAGCACCGGCTCAGGGTGGTCAGTACTCCTTTCCGGGCGGCTGATCTTTTTAATTCTTCAATTGGTGGTGGCAGTGTGGACAAGCACCCTAGAATATACTTGATTGTCTTCACGTGCTCCTTATCGCCCATAGCGGCCTTAATAGCCATCACGCCGCGAGTGTAAAGTTGCTCTGTCAAGGTATCTATTGCCTTCAGCTTCAATACGCAATCGTCATGAAAATTGGAGGATCGAGGACCTGCTGCAAGGATGCGCAATCATAAGTCGCCGATATGTTTTACAAACATGACTTTACAAATTAAGATAGTGGTGCATACTTACCAAACCTGACATTAGCCATTTTGGAGATGTGAAGTTTCAGCCCGGTCAGTTCTTGCACGGCGACCTTCATTTATTCTTCGGCTTGTTCGACCCTCTTCAGCAAGGCAGCTCACTCAGCCTTGGCTTTTTCTTCAAACTCTTTGTGACCCGCCTTCAGTTTCTCAATATCAAGCAATGTAGGGCGGAGTTTTTCTTCAAACTTAGTTCGGGCATCTTGTTGCTCTGCTAAGCTTTGCTTCAAACCGAACACGGATGAGTCGGCCTGGATTAGTGATTCCTACAAAAAATCGAGACGGTTATGACAAGTTTCATGCAAATTGCGAGCAATATCCCTGACACTTGGGAGCTAATGTATGATTCAATATTTTCATGGTAATACCTTAAAGCAAGACCCGACTCATCTACAAGAAGATGACCCGGCCCTTGGGGGCTACAGGTTCAAGTTTTCTTCCAATTTAAACTAAAGACCTGGTTCATCTTCAAGAAGATGACCCGGCCCTTGGGGGTTACAGGTTGAAGCTTTCTTCCAATTTAAACTAAAGACCCGGCTCATCTTCAAGAATATGACCCGGCCCTTGGGGGCTACAGGTTGAAGCTTTCTTACAATTTAAACTAAAGTCCCGGCTCATCTTCAAGAAGATGACCCGGCCCTTGGGGGCTACAGGTTGAAGTACTCTTGCGGTTTACACTCAAGACCCGGCTCATCTTCAAGAAGATGACCCGACCCTTGGGGGCTACAGGTTGAAGTACTCTTGAGGTTTACACTCAAGATCCGGCTCCTTTTCTAGAAAATGACTCAGCCCTTGGGGTCTACAGGTCGAACATCTCTACAAAGGTCGACTCATCAAAGATGACTCGCCTTTTGGAGGGCTAATGGGAGTACGTGTGAAGGAGGATAACAGGTATCATACCTCATGTTTTCTCTTCATCATATTAACGAGGCTTTTTTCCATTTCGTGACTCGTCTGCAGGCGACTCAAATAGCCATAATGTAATTCATCAAACTCTTGCTTCTCAATGTTGGGAAGCTTCAACTACGTCATGCCCTTCTCTATGAGGATTGGGGCATCCTTGGGCGCATGCTTGGTCAACACTACGGATGCAGGTTTAGAATAGCATGTTCCGATAATGAAGACTAGATCTGGATTCTCACATGTTTTCTTCTGTAGGATCGGTATCTCATCTTGAATATTAGGGAAATCATCAGGAGCTTCGGCGTGAGTCTCACCAGGCTCATATTGAGCTTCTGGGATGGGAGTGCTTATTCCCATTGTCTCAACCGCCTTGAGAATGGATGATGACTCGCCGATTCTTCTCTATTTGGCTTGAGCCCTACAAAAGGTGGTAATTATGTTTACATGGAAAGATTAGCATCCAAATAACATGTTGGCAAGTAGACTTACCCCTAGAGGCGGATTAAAGGGGGAAGAGCCGAAGCAACTAAGTCGCCAGATGAAGGAGGTGAAACATGTTGGACATAAGATTCAAAGGATTGCGTAAGTCATGAGAATCGGCCGCATAGGAAAGAAGAATATTTAGTATAACTCATACCTCGCTTTGTCTCTTGCAACCTAGTCAAGAGATCACCAGAATGGCTTCGAGTGTGACGTCTTGGTGTGAAACTTACCTTCTTCAAAAGGAAATTGGGATCCAGATGAGCATCGTGGTGAGACAGGGGAACTTTTCTATAGACTCGCCTTGCTAGCGTGGGTGGGGAAGAATTTTAGTCGGAAGAAATAGAAATTACCTCAATGTCTTCATCTTGGCTCTCCATGTCATCATCCTATAAATGGAAATGGTAACGCTTGAGTACGGGTTGTGTTTACAATAAGAAGGACCAAAAGCATTTACCTCTGAGTGTTCCTCTGCGGCCCGAGACTCGCCCACAACGGATGACTCTACTATTGCGGCTTTTCCCTTGGTCTTCTTCTTTGGGGCAGTTTTCGTCATCTTCTTCTTGATGGCGGTTTTCGATCTTCGCTTCCAGAAAGGCGAGTTCTTCAGATTAACATAATTGGAACCCGGGTCAGAAATAAGCTCAAAGTTATAAAAAAGCTAGACACGCGAGTTAAGTTATTTCACCTCTCGAGCCGGGTTGGAGAGGGAGAACGGCTTTAAACCGATCCTGGAGCAATTCTCAAGTGGTTCGTCACACAGTTTCTTCACAATATTAATAATATCTTCCTCTTCAAGCATGACCTTGTACAAGCATTGTGGATGCTTTAAGCTGCCATCGTATTCACACATTAAGCCGCCCCGGCGGCTCAGAGGCATTATTCGCCATTCCACCCAGCAGTGGATCAAATCAACTCAAGTAAGACCATTGGCGGTCAAGGCCATAAGTTTTGCAAAGACAGGGGCGAGTGATGTTTCTTCTTCATTAGTCAGCTTGTCAGGTAGCTTAAAATCCATAGGCACACCTTCCTACCTAAAACGTCGTAAGGGGTTCTAAGTGGTTGGAGCAGTGTCGCGGCAGTAAAACCAAGTCTTCGCCCAACCTTTGGGGTGACTAGGTAGAGCAGTAGCCAGGAACCCGCATTCTCGTCGTCTCTGAATGTTGACCCCACCAAGTTCTAGGGAGGGGCCGTCGGTGAATTCAGTTTGGCGGTTCAAGTAAGCTTCACAGAATACTTGGAATTGACAAAGGTTGGTGATGGAGTTTGGGCCTAAATCTTGGGGATGGAGGTTAAAGGAGTGCAATGCGTCTCTGAAGAATTTTGAGCCGGGCGGTGTGAAGCCCCGCTCAATATGATCAGTAAAGTCCACCACCTCCCCATCGGCGGGTTGTGGACGTAGCTCTCCTAAGGCGGCTCGCCAGCCGATTGTTTCCTGCGGGGCTAGAGTTCCCACGTTTTCAAAATCTTCAAGGACGGTGTCGCTGACCTCTGATGGCAACCAATTACTCTTGGAGATGGTACCCATGGCCGCAAGACTCAAGAGGCAGGGACAGAAATCAGAGAGGTGATCTCCATCAGAGAGTCGGCTCAGCCCAAGAGCCCAGATGGTGACTCAAGGCCCAAGAAGAGGAAGACTCACCGTGAAGTTTCCTTACTTCAAGGACACGGCGGTTTAGAGATATGTCAGGCCACGGTCTATGATGTGGCCCGGACTCTTGTACACCTAGAGCCTCGACCTATATATAAAGGCGAGTCTCTAGGGTAGAAAGATTAAGTTACAATCCATTGAGACCTAGGTGAGGCGAGTTACGCACCCTTGTAATCGATTCCACCATCAATATACACAAAGCAGGACGTAGGCTTTTACCTCCATTGGAGGGGCCAAACCTAGGTAAACCCGAGTCTCGCTTCCGCTCAACCCCTTTGAGTCGCCACCAAGGTGCAATGGCTCCATCTCTAAGTCCTTTCACGAGGACATATTCCGTGACAAAACCACGACACCCTGTGACTTAAGACCCCCTGATTAGGGAAGTTAAGGACTACCCTATCTATGATAAGCTACACCAAAACCTTGACCCTTCTATTCTAACACGAGATATCTAGATGTCACTAACCAATGTGAGTAACCCGAGGACCAGCATGCTGACACATTGTTTTGCCCACACACAAGCTAGACCCTTGCCTCTGTCACACCCTATGCTTTGCCTCTCCTCCCTAAGTTAACATGACTCAAAAAATTAGGATCAATTAATTTTTCGTGTGTGCTTGTGGTACTTGAATTAATTGATATTTGCTTCTTTGCTTATGTGGGTTTTAAATCAAAAAAATTCACCATCTCTCTAGACTCATGTCCTTGACCCAAATACTTGCCCAATGACCATACCATGTGTATAGGACATAAATGTATTTAAAAAAATATTATTTTGACTGAAAAGCATTTATTTGATTTAAGCTTCCAAAACCCCGTGAATTGAGGTTTGCATTACATGTCCACAAATTAGGAGAAACGTTTTTCTGCAAATATTTTATTTTGATCCTATTATCAAAAATACTTCCCAAAACCACAAAATTATTATTTTAAAAGTTATTTTCCTATTTTATTTAAATACCTTTTTTGAGGCCAGAAATGGTCTATTATAGGGGCAAAATATTTGTATGCTTCCAAAGTATATGAGAAATTTTAGGGAAACTCAGTGCACATATATTTTCCATAAGAGTTCCAACACAAGGTCATGTTAAAAATATTGGACAAAACCCTTTCTGCCTATTTCAATCTTTTGAAATATTTCTACAAGAAATATTCTAAAATAATTCGAGGAAAATTCTAGCAAGTCACAAATCGTATATGTGATGATCTTGCCAAGTTTCAACTCAAACCAAATTGGTTTGATACACCAAAGTATTCCAAAACACACTCTCTCTCTCTAGATCCAAACTCTAGCAACTTTACATTGACAAGTGTCTCTAAGTGTTCTCAAACTTTGTGGACATGTTATAATACCCTAATAATGTATCCACACCAAGTGGCGCATCAAGGAGAGCACACCCACTTGTCCAAATTCCACAAAACCTATCTCTGATGATTTATAGAATAGGGAAATATTTTATTTCAAGTTTCCCTTTTGGTCCCAAACTTTTTGGGCATGATCTAATACACAAATAATGCCGCCACACCAAGTGCTGCATTTGGGGGAATTAATTTGCATGAAAAGATCTAGAGAAAGCCTTTTCTGTTGATTTCTAGGGTTTACCAAGTTTACATTGGTAAATTTCATAATTTAATCCCATAGTTGGTGATCAACCTCATCTCCATATACCCTTTGTTCCTCTTAAGTATCAACGCTAGTAGAATATTTACCTTACCTAAGGCAGCATCAAACACCTTGTGGTGATTTGGTAAAAATCACATTTTGACCTCTTCCACTGTTCTTCTTACTCTCAAAATCTTACCACAACTCCAAGTTGATGCCTTTTACCTAGAGTAAGCTTCGCATGGCCATGGCTCAATTATTGGTGGGTGAAAACCCAATTTTTACCCTCTATACAACTAGGTTCCACCTCTCTCTCCCCACTTCCCTTCTCTCCTAAGGAATCCAAAAGCATTCAAGGCAATCCCCACATTCTTTACTCCCTCCAGTAGCTAGTGGATGCAAGTGGCCGTGCCAGAGCGCGTGTAGATGTGCCCATGCCGGCCAAAAGCATGCTCTAGTGTGCTCTGCAGAGCACTCAAGCACTGACCCCGTGTCCCCTGGCCACCTCGAGCTCCCCCCTTTTTCCCATCGGCCCCCCCGATTTCCGCATCACGCGATCACCTGGTCCCCTCCTTGCTCTCCGTCCTGCTGGACTCCCGCACGCGCGTCGGCCGCCCAAGAGTGCCAATGGGAGATCTCGCACGGGCGAGCCTCTCGTGATCCTCCGCTCTCTCTCTCTTCCCTCGTATGGTCGTGCAACAGCCGCACAGAGACCGCAGACATTCCCTAGCACACCTCCTTAATCTCTCGCATAGTCCGGAGCATGGTTGTGGACGTGGTCGACCGTGCAGCGGTGCCATGGCTACTTAAGGCCTTCCCTAGCCGCCTCTCAACTCCCTTTGCCTCTCCACACTCCCGCCAAACATCGGGATCCCCCAATTTGGCCTCCTGTGCTCTCCTTCTGTTCCCATGGCCAAAGCCCCGCCGGTGAGAAATGGTGGACGATCTCTCCCTCTCTAAGCCTCACCAGGTTGTTGTCCCCGCCATGTGAACCTCCCCCGTGCTCCATTCATTCCGTCTAGTGGCTGGAAAACCGAGCCTCACGACCGCCATCGTAGGAGGCCGCTACTGCGGAAGCTGCCGTCGCCCTGGAGCTTCCTAGCGGAAACAAGGTCCCCGGGGGGGGCGACTCTTCGCCGTGACAACTCCGGTGGCCGGACGGTCGTTGAAGGTGGCTGGAACATAGCCTCCTGGATTTTCGTCTCCCCTGCCTCGCCTCTCCTCGGGTAGGAGGAGAGGCATGGATCCGACAGGAGGGTCCACATTTTAAGTGGAGACGACTCCAGGATGTTCCGCCTCCGTGTGGTGGACGTTCCTCCAGCATAATACGTCTTTTGCATGGCCTCTTCGCTGGCGCAACCAAGCAGATGGGCCGGCCCAGTCCACTGCCTCAGTGCGCTGTTGGCCCAATGCGTAAGCCCCCCTTTTCAATTTTCTATTTTTCCACAACTTGTAAAATCCATCAAAAAAATAATAATTTTCCAAACACAATGAATCAAATTTCTATATTCTTCTGAAATTCCACCCTATAGTTAAATATGCAACTGTCATATTTTTCCATCACAAGTTTCTGCACTGTTCCAGTTCAAATTCAAATTCGAACCTCTTAATGGCCACTTTGCCAAATCCTAAGAGAGTTCAACTTGACTCCAAATGGGATGATTCAAATTTCCAAAGACTCTAAATATCATGCCCTATTTTTCTAGATATGGCTAACATTTTTCCTATGCTGTACTTTGGTTTGTCCAAATATATATCACCATTTTCCATTATTCCATCTTAGTAAATTCATAGGAAATTCATCCCAAATCTAAATCCGATGAAACCACTTCTGTAAGTCTTCTACAATCATGACCTATTAAATGATTGGCTCCGCTTATTTTTAAGAAAAGATGTTTTCTTGACTTCTTGTAGGTCCAGTAATCCCTCATTTACCTTTCGGAAATCTTCGTCAATCCAGATCCATTGGATTCCCTTTGGTTATTTTTCTTATAGCCGGAGGTGCCCTAGAGAAAAAAACTCCTAATTTAAAGAACTGTTATTTCTCTGCTCGTGTTGTTGCCTGTTGTGGTTGTTTCCGAAGGTAGATGACAAAGTAGACGAAGTGCTCAGAGTTGGACCACAAGCTTGTGAATACCTTGAAGACTTTGCTGAGCCAGGCAAGCAGCCCCTTGACCATTACGTGGAACCATTTTCATGCAAGTATTATAGCACTTTACTTCATTGCATTTGAATCCTGTTGAATTGGTGACCACCTTGGTGGATTGTCTCCGATAACTTGTCGATAATACTTTTTATGAGGGTTCTGCGGGTGGGATTTAGCTACAATGCTATGTAGTTGCTACGCAAATGAGATGATGTTATGCATTGTGTTGGAAACAACGGTGTTTTCGAAGACTTTTCAAAAACCCCGTTGGGTGCCACTAATGCCTGAGGGAGATTATGTTGAGCTAGGTAACCACTTGAGAAAGAAGTGGTGTACCATGGCAAGTGAGTGTGTTGTTTTCTAAAACGGATTAGATTTAAGATTGATAGATCATTCCCAACCTTGCATGGACGACCATGATACCCCTTATGGGAAGGATGTTTGTTGATTCCTGTAGTCGATAGTAGCTGAGAGCCCGCATTACTAGTGGCGGGGGTGATGTGGTCACTCTTGATACGGGGTCCTCCCGGAAAGGACAATCACGGGTTGTTTTCATTGACACCAAGTACATCGTTGCGTGCCCTCGTGGATGATACTTGTGATGTACATCGCGAGGGATGGCACCAACGAGTGGACCCTTTGTTAGTATTGTCATTGGGAAGGCATTGTGGGGGTACTTACCTTTTTTGAGTCCTGGATTGACGCAGAAGTTTCCCGAGTTTGGTTGGTAAAGTGTGCAACCTCTAGACAGTGTAAAACTACTCGAATAGCCATGCCAACGGTCAAGGATAGTCGGGTGGTGCTGCCTAAACTATGGCCATTTGTTTTCAAAAAACATGGTGTGAGTGTGGTAGGGAAATATGATACTTGAGATAAGTGAGATGACTTGACATGATGAATTAACATGAAACATTCAACCCCTCCTTATATTGATATGCGGAACATGTTCATATGGATATCTGCAACCTCTTGATGCATGGTTTTACAAATTGATATGAAAATGTCATTGTACACAAAATTAGCTTTGTGCAACTTTCCTACTTAGTGTTATATCATGCATTGTTAAACCTTGTTCCAAACATTGGTTGCATGCAAGTACATTCGAAGTACTCATTATCTTGCCACAGGTTATTTTATTGGGCATGCATGAAAGGATAGGATATTATGAAGAGTAGCTAGGTGACGTATGTGCAAGCTAGGATGATTCCCAGTCAGAATGCCTGTAGGGCTAAGGAAAATGGCATGGATTCACATTATCGATGAAGATTTCCAATGCAAATATTTGAAGACTTGGCCATAAAGGCCATATTCGAGTAAAATGGTACGTAATGGATGTAAGAATCTTGTTATTCACTTTGTGTGTGTTCAGCGAGCATTGATCTCTAGGATCACTGTGCATGTACATTCTGTGATCACGACTTATGATTCAGGGTCCCCACACGAACCCACTACAACACACCTCCCCCACTTTATAAAAATCAATATAGTAGGCCAAACCAAATCGGTAGATCGAAGAGAATTATGAAGTTATCATGATCAAGCATAAATATGAAAGACCAACAAGGAACTCAATATAATCTGATGAATAATATGAACATAAACACACAATTCATCGGATCCCAACAAACGCATCACACAAGAGTTATTACATAATATAGATCATTGTGGTAATCACTGTGATCTTGGGAATGAACAACATAGTGAGAGAGAGATAGCCATCTAGGTACTAACTACGGACCCGTATGTCTGTGGTGAACTACTCGCACATCACCATGGGAGAAGTAGGGTCGATGTAAAGTCCTTCCATGATCGATCCCCTCTAGTAGGGCATCGAATCTTGGTTCCACATTAGCACACGGCAGAATATAGACTTGCGGCGGCAGAAAAAGCCTTTCTGGAGGCTCTCTAGGGTTTTTGGAATATATGTGAATTTATAGGCCAGACAACAAGGCTAGGAGAGCTGGGAGGTGGTCGCAAGACATCAGTGCATGGCCAACCCCTGGGCGGGCCCTTTTAGGTTGGCAGCACCTCATGTGCCCTCTGCTCTTCCTATGAAGCTTCCATGTATTATTCTTGTCCAGAAAAAATCGTCAAAAAGTTTCATGGTACTTGGACTTCGTTTGAAACAGTATTCCTGAAATGCCACAAACATGCAGAAAACAACAACTCACACTTGGCAGCGGGTTAATAGTTTAGTGCTTAAAATAATATAAACTAGCAAGTAAATGCTTGAAACGATCCTACAATGACAATATAATAGCATGGAACAATAGAAAATTATAGATACATTGGAGATGTATCAAGAGCTGTCATGGTCCTTGAGTTATCTTGCGTGAGCTGTCGGGCTAGCCTTACATTCCGGATGATGGGCTTAAATGCTGCAATTGCCTTGGCGTCCGGAAAGTCAATGTTCTGGTTCTTTTTAGTCAAGAACCCGTGCCAAAACATCCGACTGGATTCGCCCTCTTTTTGGACGATGTGGCTGAAGTCATCGTCATCTGGGGGGCGAATGTATGTACCATGGATATTTGCCCTAAAAGCCCCCTCAAGTTGCTCCCAGCTTCCATTCGAATTTCAAGGGACGCTGTGGAACCAATGCCCCGCGTGTCCCTGAAGTTTGAGCGGGAGGTACTTTAGGGCATGGAGGTCATCACTTTGGTCCATGTGTATGTGCAGAAGGAAGTCTACTATCCAGATGACAATGTCGGTCATTTCATCATATTGATCGATATTTATGGGTTTAAACCCGTTGGGTAACTGGTATTTCATGACTTCGTTTGTGAAACAGACTAGAATTGTCAGAGCTCTTCGCGGATGTATATAGGAGATCACATATACTCATTGATATTCCCGAGATCGACATTGCCTGTCTAACTAGGTGTCGTACCCTTCTAGGCTGGTGTGCGCATGCTGATAGAGGCGAAGTTGTCCCTGTCTTTCGATGAGATCGTGGATATCGTTTAGATGGAGTAGACTTTGACGATCCGACTACGAACGTGTGAGGACGTCGCGCCTTAGCAATCGCTAAACCAACTCCGAGAGGTTATTGATCACACCGGAGCACGATCAACCTGACCACGAGGGTCTGTTTCCTGCACGCAAACGAAGAACAAGCAAGAAACCAAGATTGCAATCAGGATATTGCGAATATAAGAGAAAAGCTTTATTGATGAAGGTGGGGTTCTGTGACGTCTTTGTCTGGTCGTAGAACACAAACGAAGAACGCGAAGTTGCAGCTATGGCGAACTTGTAATCTAAACAAAACCCAAGTCTAAACGGTGCCCTAAGGGCTGTATATATGAGGGAAAAGAGAGGCAATTTCGTAACCCTTGGGGAAGGGTTCCGAAAACAGCCCTAATCTCGGTTTCCCCACACATACGGACTCTAAAAATAGCCTATATTATGGTATTTCGAAATTACATGGACCTGGCCCAAAAATAAGGTGGCGCAACACCTATAATAGCCTATGGACGAAATTAATAAAGTGGGGTCTTGAATATTTCGTCCAAAGTCTTCATGCTCTCTTTATGGTGGCTTTAAAGTGCGGAAATCACCAAGGGAAGCTCCATTGTTCTCTCCCGCGCGTGCCCCTTGTTTGCCATGCTTCATCCCGCTCCAACGGATATCCTTCTTGTCCATGCTAGGTCCTTCATTCATGAGAACAACAAAAGTATCTAACTTAGGCAGCATCATATGTTCATGAACATTAGAAGTATTCCCAATAAACGAAAGTACCTGGTAATTCAATTGGCGTGCACGAGCTCTAGTAACTGGTCCAGTATGTATAGCAGCTGGTGCTGTGGGTGTAGCAATGGTATTGATGTCCTCATCATCCTCCCCTTCTTGAACTGAAGTCGGCCTCGACAGAAGCTCATCTTCCTCACCCAAATATGGCTTCAAATCTGCAATGTTAAAAGTGGGACTAACCCCAAAATCTGCAGGCAGCTCAAGTCGATATGCGTTATCATTTATTTTTTCTAACACTCTGAAAGGACCAGCAGCACGCGGCATTAGCTTTGACTTACGCAAATCCGGAAACCTATCCTTACGCAAATGCAACCAAACAAGATCTCCAGGTGCAAAGACAACATGTTTTCTACCCTTATCTCCAGCAAGTTTATATCTAGCATTCATGCGCTCAATGTTTTCCTTAGTTAACTCATGCATCTTCAATATCAATTCAGCACGTTCTTTAGCATCAAAATTAACCTTCTCCGAAGATGGAATAGGTAACAAATCAATAGGTGCACGAGGTAGGAAACCATACACAATTTCAAAAGGGCACATCTTTGTAGTAGAATGCAGCGAACGATTATAAGCAAATTCAATATGAGGCAAGCATTCTTCCCACAGTTTTAGATTGTTCCTCAAAACAGCCCTAAGCATAGTAGACAAAGATCTATTGACTACTTCAGTTTGTCCATCAGTTTGGGGGTGACATGTAGTACTAAAAAGCAATTTCGTCCCCAACTTAGCCCATAAACATCGCCAAAAGTGGCTAAGAAATTTAGCATCACGATCTGAAACAATCGTATTTGGCACACCATGTAAGCGAATAATTTCACGAAAGAACAAATCAGCCACATTAGCGGCATCATCACTTTTATGACATGGTATAAAGTGTGCCATTTTTGAAAATCTATCCACGACAACAAATATGCTATCCCTCCCCTTCTTTGTTCGAGGTAAACCTAAAACAAAGTCCATAGATATATCCTCCCAAGGAACACTAGGTACAGGCAAAGGCATATATAAACCATGAGGATTCAGTCGTGACTTAGCTTTTTGACATGTCGTGCAGCGAGCAACAAAACGCTCAACATCCCGTCGCATCCTTGGCCAAAAGAAATGTGTAGCAAGTACGTCCTCCGTCTTCTTTACGCCAAAGTGTCCCATCAATCCTCCTCCATGCGCCTCCTGTAACAACAAAAGACGAATAGAGCTAGCTGGAATGCATAGCTTGTTAGCACGAAACACAAAGCCATTATTAATGATGAACTTGTTCCATGTTCTCCCTTCTCTACAATTCTCCAACACATCTTTGAAATCAGCATCATGCACATATTGATCTTTGATGGTTTCCAAACCAAATATTTTAAAGTCAAGTTGTGAAAGCATAGTATAACGACGAGACAAAGCATCAGCAATAACATTATCTTTACCCTTCTTGTGTTTAATGACGTACGGGAAAGTCTCAATGAATTCAACCCATTTAGCATGTCTACGGTTCAGTTTTGCTTGACTTTTAATATGTTTCAAAGATTCATGATCAGAATGTATGACAAATTCTTTGGGCCATAAATAATGTTGCCATGTTTCCAAAGTCCGAACAAGAGCATATAATTCCTTATCATAAGTAGAATAATTCAGACTAGGCCCACTTAGTTTTTCAGAAAAGTATGCAACAGGTTTACCATCTTGTAATAACACACCTCCTAATCCAATTCCACTAGCATCACATTCAAGCTCGAAAGTCTTATTAAAATCAGGAAGTTGGAGTAAAGGAGCATGAGTTAACTTATCTTTCAAAACTGTGAAGGCTTCTTCCTGTGCAGTACCCCAAGAATAAGGCACATCTTTCTTTGTAAGCTCATTGAGAGGTGCAGCAATGGTGCTAAAATCTCTCACAAAACGCCTATAAAACCCAGCGAGTCCAAGGAAACTCCGCACTTGTGTGACCGTTTTGGGTTGCGGCCAACTCTCAATAGCGTCAATCTTAGCTTTATCAACTTCAATTCCCTGTGGAGTAACAACATAGCCAAGAAAAGATACTCGGTCCGTGCAAAAGGTGCACTTCCCAAGGTTACCAAACAAACGTGCATCACGGAGAGCAGTAAAAACAGCACGCAAATGATCCAAGTGGTCCTCCAAAGATCTACTATAAATTAATATATCATCAAAGTAGACTACCACAAAGCGTCCAATGAAAGCACGTAAAACCTCATTCATTAATCTCATGAAAGTGCTAGGTGCATTAGTCAAACCAAAAGGCATAACTAACCACTCATATAATCCAAACTTAGTTTTAAATGCCGTTTTCCATTCATCTCCCAATTTCATGCGAATTTGATGGTATCCACTACGCAAATCAACTTTAGAGAAAATTATAGAGCCACTTAATTCATCAAGCATATCATCTAGCCTAGGAATAGGATGACGATAACGAATAGTAATATTATTAATGCCTCTACAATCAACACACATACGCGATGTACCATCCTTTTTCGGCACTAGAATAATAGGCACAGCACAAGGACTAAGAGATTCACGTATATAACCTTTGTCGAGTAGCTCTTGTACTTGACGCATAATCTCCTTCGTCTCCTCTGGATTGGTACGGTATGGTGCACGGTTTGGTAGCGATGCACCGGGAATTAAATCAATCTGATGCTCAATCCCTCTAATAGGTGGTAATCCCGGTGGCACGTCTTGTGGAAAGACGTCAGCGAACTCCTGCAAAATGTTAATGACAGCAGGAGGCAAAGAGGATGGCATGTCCTCAAATGAAAATAATACCTCTTTGCAGACGAAAGCATAGCAAACAGATGTAGTGATATCCAAATCAGTAATATCGGATTTAGTGGCAAGTAAACAACCACTTTTCAGTTTTATTTCAGAGGCAACACTAGATGATGATTTATTAGGCTTATTGTGTTGCTCAAATTCTTTTGCTACAATCTGATTTTCACTCTTATGTAGGTCTTGTTTTGCTTTACTAGCTCTAGCAATGTCATCTTTCATAATATGTTCAGGAGACATAGGAAGCAAAGTTATATTTTGATCCTTATGAACAAGAGTATACTGATTTGTTCTACCATGGTGTACAGAATTTTTATCAAATTGCCAAGGTCTACCAAGTAAAACGGAGCATGCTTGCATGGGTACCACATCACAATCAACAAAATCAGAATATGTAGCAATGCTAAAATGCACACGAACAGTACGTGTTACCTTAACCTTGCCACTGTTGTTGAACCACTGGATATAATAAGGATGAGGATGTGGTCTGGTGGTGAGAGATAGCTTCTCCACCATCTCCATGCTAGCTAAGTTGTTGCAACTCCCTCCATCGATGATTACGCGAACAGAACGTTCCTTTACCACTCCCTTAGTATGGAACAAGTTGTGCCTCTGATTTTGTTCAACCTGTGTTACCTGCACACTTAAAACACGTTGAGCAACTAAGCTTTCATACCTGTCAGCGTAGTCAGCAGCCATGTATTGTGTCTCTTGTGCAGTATCATCTACACCCCGTTCTTCACTTGCAATAAGAGCCAGAGTCTCCTCGTCATAATCACTAGCGGAGTCATATCCACCATCCTCAGTAATAATCATCACACGCTTGGATGGACACTCTCTCGCATAATGACCTCCACCCTTGCAACGACGACAGATAACCTCATGTGTTTGCCCTGTAGATGCAGTGGATGAAGAAGAACTCTGTGCGGGCCCAGAAGGTGTACTCTTGGCGAACGATGGTGCAGGGGCCTGTTTCCTGGTATCTCTGGTGGAATTGGCGGCTGAAACAGGTGGTGCGGATGCAGGAGGACGTGTTGAAGTAGACGTGGTTCGTGGCGTCCATGAGGAAGTGCGACCTGCAGAAAAGTTAGTTCTTGCCAAAGCCTGTCGATCCTGCACTTCACGTTCAGCTTTGCAAGCAAGATGGAATAAACGAGTGATAGTGTGATAATCCTTATATTCTAGAATAGTCTGAATATCTCTATTTAGTCCACCCATAAAACGTGCAAGCATAGCTTCATTGTCCTCAACAATACCACATCTAATCATGCCAGTTTGTAATTCCTGATAATATTCTTCTACAGACTTTTTTCCTTGTCTTAAACGCTGCAAGTTTTGAAGTAAGTCTCGTTGATAATATGGTGGAACCCAACGAGTACGCATAGCAGTTTTCAAAGCAGCCCAAGTAGCTGGAATATTAGCATGATGTATTCGACAATATTCAGACCACCAAATACAAGCAAAACTAGTGAAAGAACAAACAGCAGCAGCCACACGTCTATCTTCAGGAAATTGCAAGCATGTAAAACGTTGTTCTGTTTCTAACTCCCAAGTAAGATATAGATCAGGAACATAGCGACCATCAAAACTAGGAATATTCAATTTAACTTTAGGGAGATGGTCGTGATCCCGTACCTGAGGGTGTGGTGCATCCCTACCGTTGCGGTTGTATCCATGTGGACGACCGGCGGCTTGTCGTGGTGGTGGTTGTTGTTCCCCGTGCTGAACTGGAGCATGCTCTCCCTCAGCATCGTAATCACCATCGTAATCATCATCAGAATCATCATGCTGCTCAGCCGTAGAAACCTCAGCAGCAGCAGCAGCAGCACCAGCACCAGCAGCAGCAGTGGGAGGATCAAGACCAATAAAAGGCTGCACGTGGCCGAGAGGCACGCGTCCCGGTCGTCGCCGTTGTTGTGGTTGAAGGGGAACAGAAGCTATAGCTGGTGGTGGTAATCTGGCAAGCACCTCATTGAACTTGGCATTCATCTTGGTGTCGAATTTCTGCTCCATACCGTCCAGCTTTTCCATGGCCTCTCCAAAGGTTGTTAGGAAACCCTGTACCTGCTGAGACATCATTTGCTGAAATTTATCATAAAGCTCCTGGTTGGTCAGGTTCTCCCAGTCGATCTCCTCGTCGTGTGATCCTGGCATGGTTAGCAGCAAGAGGAACACAGCAAAATATGACCCTACAGACTACTAGGAAGTGGTGGTGGTGTGTCACAAATCTGTCAAGCAAATCTCAATTTCTTACAAATTCTTACCCAGCAGCAGGTGGCGATCGGCAACCGGTGTAGTCAAAACTCTCGAAGGTTGGATATAGCGATTGCCAGGTGGTGTCAAACACACGATGTAGATGTATGTGGAGCTGGGAAGGCTTATAATATGGTAGCAAGAAGGGTCAGCTATAATCAGTTCAGAGATGCAAAATTGAAAAGACGCTCAACGACGGTACCGTGCTGGTCCTAGGCTAGATCGTACTAGAGACGCGAGCCTAGAACACCAACGAAGTCACGTACTAAACAAGGGAAGAGCCACTATGATTTTTTTTTTTTTTTTTTTTTTTTTGGCGCTCTTTTTTTTTTTTTTTTTTTTTTTTTGCGCTCTTTTTTTTTTTCCTTCAGAAAAACACTATAATGGCGAGTGTCTCAAAAATCTTCCCAAGGACTAAAAACAGGATAGGGACGAGATTTTTTGTGGACACTTTTGTTTTTTTTTTTTTTTTTTTTTGGCGGTGCGGGGCTGCGGCGGCCAAAAAAATGCGAAAAAATCACTATGATGGCGAGGGTCTCAAAACTCTTTAAAAAACCTAACAAAACGATAGGGGAAAAAAAATTTCACCCCTCGAAAGTTTGGCCTAAAAAGCGCTCTGGAAAGCGTGCCAGACTCAGGTAAGGAAACGCGAAATCGAAATCAAATAGATCTCGAAATTAACCTAAACCGAAACAGACTAGGATGGTGATGGATATATGGTGGTGGTATATGGCAGCAAGGATAATGGTGGCGTGGTGGTGGTATATGGCAGCAAGGATAATGGTGGCGTGGTGGTGGTATATGATGAAATACTATGCGGTGACGGCGTGACAAACTATGAACAGAACTCGAAACTCTAAAGAACTAGACACTAAGACCAGCAACTCGACACGACGATGTAACCGCAAATTCAACTAAGCAAACTACTGAAAAGACTATGCAAAGGCTCAGATTGGTTCGGATATGATGATCTAAGCCTAATATTTTTTTTTATGGCTGTTTCGTGGACGATAGGTATGAAGAACAGATCCGATCTAAATATGAACAACTGGTAGAATCTCACCGAGCAACCTGAAAATCTGATACCACTTGATAGAGGCGAAGTTGTCCCTGTCTTTCGATGAGATCGTGGATATCGTTTAGATGGAGTAGACTTTGACGATCCGACTACGAACGTGTGAGGACGTCGCGCCTTAGCAATCGCTAAACCAACTCCGAGAGGTTATTGATCACACCGGAGCACGATCAACCTGACCACGAGGGTCTGTTTCCTGCACGCAAACGAAGAACAAGCAAGAAACCAAGATTGCAATCAGGATATTGCGAATATAAGAGAAAAGCTTTATTGATGAAGGTGGGGTTCTGTGACGTCTTTGTCTGGTCGTAGAACACAAACGAAGAACGCGAAGTTGCAGCTATGGCGAACTTGTAATCTAAACAAAACCCAAGTCTAAACGGTGCCCTAAGGGCTGTATATATGAGGGAAAAGAGAGGCAATTTCGTAACCCTTGGGGAAGGGTTCCGAAAACAGCCCTAATCTCGGTTTCCCCACACATACGGACTCTAAAAATAGCCTATATTATGGTATTTCGAAATTACATGGACCTGGCCCAAAAATAAGGTGGCGCAACACCTATAATAGCCTATGGACGAAATTAATAAAGTGGGGTCTTGAATATTTCGTCCAAAGTCTTCATGCTCTCTTTATGGTGGCTTTAAAGTGCGGAAATCACCAAGGGAAGCTCCATTGTTCTCTCCCGCGCGTGCCCCTTGTTTGCCATGCTTCATCCCGCTCCAACGGATATCCTTCTTGTCCATGCTAGGTCCTTCATTCATGAGAACAACAAAAGTATCTAACTTAGGCAGCATCATATGTTCATGAACATTAGAAGTATTCCCAATAAACGAAAGTACCTGGTAATTCAATTGGCGTGCACGAGCTCTAGTAACTGGTCCAGTATGTATAGCAGCTGGTGCTGTGGGTGTAGCAATGGTATTGATGTCCTCATCACATGCTCCATTGCTGCATAGATCCATCGGGGAGGGGATTTATCGGCACGTATCTCAGCGCGTAGGTCAAAGGGCTCGCGGTAGTCGATAGGGAAATATCTGTGACGTCGGTTATACGCCGAGGGATCTTCATATGCCCATGCTGGCCGGTATCGCTTTCTATTCTAGGGGGGCAATCGTTATGGCCTGCATGGCCGTATGCAAGGGGCTTGTTTTCTTCCACCTCGTCATTCAATTCGGGAAACATCTTCGGACGAGGGTATGATTTGGCTGTCGTACACCGAGCTTTGACTTTCTTCCTCGGTCACGAGGACCTGTGTCCATTTGTGGTTTAACATGTTTTCATGGGTCTGCAGCTCGTGTAGTTTCTTCATGTTTCCCGTTGTTTCTATTAGCTGCTACATGCAAACTTCATTGGGGTTTTCCCCGAAGAAGAGAGGACATGCAACACAGTACAGGTTAGTATTTCCTTCAGTGCGAACCAATGTTATCGAGCAAAAAGGAGAATCATGCAAACTCCCGTCGTCCGCACGTACACACACGAGAGCGAACACTTGCACCGAACGCGGGCACGAGGGTTGTCAAGCCACTTGAACTCGTTACTTGCAAGGATTAAAGTCTGATAGATAGATAATAAAAATATAAATAAAATATAAAAATATAAATGGCTGCAATATTTTTAGGATTTTAGTAATATATTTTATGTAGACCACGGGGCCATAGTTTTCGTTAGTCGCATCTCTCTTGAAGATAGCATATGGTGGGTAGACAAATTACTGTTGGGCAATTGACACAATAGTGAATAGTTATGAAATATTTATTCACGACAATCATCATGTATATAGGCATCACATTCATAAGCAAGTTGACCGACTCCTGCGTACATCTACTACTATTACTTCACTCATCGACTAGTATCTACAATGCATCTAGAGTATTATGTATGAAATGGAGTAATGCTTCAAGCAAGGTGACATGGTGTAGACAAAGTGAACTCAACTAATATGAATTAACACTATCATTTTATCCATAATGACAACAATACAAATACGTGTCATGTCCCTTTCTGTCACTCGGATTGAGCACCGCACGACTGAACCCATCACAACATACCCCTCACACTGAAGATAAATCAATCTAGCTGGCCAAACCAGACCGATAGATGAGAGAGAAATACAAAGCTATAACAATCAAGTATAAGAGAATTCGGAGATAACTCCATTAGTTTTTATGGATAATCTGATCATAAACGCACAATTCATCGGATCCCAACAAACAGACTGCGAATAAGATTACATCGAATAGATTGTCGGTGTACTAAAGAACCGGTCTCTTAGTAAGGTCACTTGTGCATAGACGACATCGGCCTCCTTGCCCGACAAGCACTCTCACGGAAGACAACTCAACTACAAGCAACAAGGCCAATACCCCAGCAAGCCACCTTGACGGGGCGATAAAACCCGACAACCATCGCATCCGGCAGGATTCCTCCACATCTCTGCCACTCCACCTCATCAGGGTGATTGTCAACATTACCAAGGTATCGAGGTGGCACGCAGTTACGTGGGGTTTTGTAACATCCCGAAATTATAAATTTTGGAATGTTAATATAATTATTAGATTGATTGATTGTTTGTTTGTTTGAGTAATTGAAACTTGAGTGGAATTTGAAACTTCTCAAAAAAAAATGAGAGGGAATAAAATGACTTTCCCAAAATTTTCTATTTTGAATCCCTTTTCAATTTTGAGTTTGAATATTTTCAAAACCCTTTGATTAAAAAAAAATCAAACGAGAGGAGGAAAATGACCCTCCAAAATCAGAGGCTATGTCTTGATTCCAATTTTAAGTATTTGCAATTTATTCGAAATTCAAATTCCTTTTCATTTTAAAGTTATTGAAAAAAATAATTTTTTTTAAAAAGTATTTTTTTTTGTTTTTAAAATATGTTCATGTTTTAGAAAATTTTATTCTGAAAATTTTGATATATAATATGTCTATATAAAATGTTCTCTCTTTTTTATTTATACGTTTTCTTCTTTGTTTTTTTTTTAAAAGAAAAATTTGTTCGTTCGCAAAAAAAAAAAAAAACAAAGGCCATGGCTGGCCGTGTGCATGCATGCTCGCCGTTCAGCCCATGCGGCACTTATTCTTTTTCTTTTCTATTTCCTCCTCTTTACGTATATGTTTAGTCCCACATTGCCTATCTATGGACCATTAGACCTCCCTTCCACCTATAAATATAGACCCATAGGAGCATCCAAAAATCATCTATTTCGGGTTAAATCAATCTTTTGGTTTAACTAGATTTATTAAATAAAAATATTCTTTTCTCTTCGGCCGGATTTCTCGAAGTCGTCTCCTCATTGGAATTAATTCTTACTCTGCATTCTAAAGGTATTTCTCTTCGTATTTTTTTATACTCCCGTAGTTTATTATTTCTAGACTAGTATTCCTACACCAGTATACGATAGAGTAATTAGATTTATCAATTAGTGTGTGTATTTACACATTAGTACTAGAATTCTTTTAGACATAGCACTTTTCTTCCGTAAAACAGCTTGGACCTGATTTTTCAAATAGCCATAACTTTTTACTCGTTTATCCGAATTAGATGAAACCAACGCCTAGAGTTTCGTCTTGATCCCACCTATCCGATGAACCTATCATATCAACTTTTTTGAAATTTTCAAATTTCGAAATTTGTTCATGTTCATACTCAAACTTCTTTTGATCATATCTTTTTATCCGTAGCTCCGTTTTAGATGAATTCAATTGCGTCGGGTCCGTATAAAAGTAATCTTTCCGTTTGTATCATTAGTTTTAACTTTTCAACTTCTGATTTTGATCAAATCAGATTTATCTATTAGTGCCCAAAAGTGTTCACATCGTTTTAAGCCGATTCAATGTTATATTGACGTATTTGTATCTTTTGATCCGCTAGTTCAAATCTAGTAATTCTTTTTTTCTACACGCTCATATTGATCTCCTATATCTAGTAGCATCATTAGTTTCGACCTTTGAACCTTACAAATTTGAGCGATTCAAATTTGTATTCGAACATTCATTTGATCTTATCTTGCAAATCGTACCACCTTTTCAATTGATTCCTTTTACCCCTAAACACTCATGTCATATATTTTTGTACGTAACCATCGTACTTCAGTTCAACTTCTCTTGACCTTTTGAATGCAAATTCAATTCATACTTCAATTCGCTATAACTTGCGTTGTAGTGCTCCATTTCAAGAAATTCTTTCTACAAATAAATTCGTATGTCTTATACTATTTGTCAAATAACATTCATGTTGTTCTCCCAATATTTTTTTATCATCTCCCATAGTATATGCAAGTCGAGCTTATATAGCAATAGTTCATCGTCCATTAACTCTTTTGATCTCATTCATGCACCTTCACTTTACAACACACTTAGGACCTTCTTATTAAACCTTAGTACGTTGTTATTTTGCACCAAGACATGCTTTGTTCTTATGTTCTCTTTGTTCTTCCTTTTTGGCATGAATGTTTATTGAATGCTATTTGTTTATGATAGATTGCTCGGAGTGTGGCGGGTAGAATTATCAGGATTATGAGAGCGACTATCTTCATCAAGTAATACCAGGCAAGTCACTTTGATCATACTATCACCTATGTTTTATGCATTGTAGTTCTACCATCCTATGCCCAATTGCATGCTGCCTAGGTACTTGGAAACTTTAGTCTAGTTGTAGTATCATGTGGTAGGAACACAACAACCCCGACACTTGGCCCCGGGAGGACAATTTCTTAATGCTATGCTTGAGTAGACGGGTTATCGGTTGAGAGTATACCACGAGTGATGCGAGATTGATATAATAATCAAGACCGGACTAAGACAAGATTTTCAAGACCTCGGACGCAATGCAACACTAGGTGAAGGACGGTTGATCGGCTCCCAGGAAAACCCAGTGGATGCCCGGGATGCTGGAGAGGCCATGTCATCGTGCGGAAAGCTTCACCCAGGCTCAAAGAGACGGACGGATATTTTCAAGGCCCGAGGCTTACCTGCACAGCCACAAGTCATTATGGGCTCTGGCTTGGTTGGACAACGCGGCGACTCTGGACAGGCGGTGCTAGCAAATGTAGATGAACGGTAGGAATGGATGGGCACCGACAGGGATTCAGAGGGACCCGTTGAAAGACCATGTTTTGATCATCCGGTCTTCAAACACCCTGAAGTGCGAGGACAAACCCGGAGGCGATCAAATCTTGTGGGGAACGTGTGCAAAACTCTGCAGAGTACTCAAACCTAATCGATTAGCCGTGTCCACGGTCATGGACAACTTGAGCCAAAGGAACTGAAGTTATCTGGATTTATCAACACCATTATATATATTTGACGAGGGTAATATTGACAACTCGGGTACGAGAACTGGTTGGCGGAACCATCTCGTTAACAACAAACCTTGTAGTAACATTTTGCTTTCAACCCCTCTTGTTGTAGGATAAAACTTGCTTTTCGCTAAAAACTTATAGCCCCACCTGCCATATATGCATATAGTATAGATGATTACTTTTCACCCCTCTCTTATGTGACTTGCCGGCATATTCAATATGCTGACCTACACGGCTGCAACGTCTCATGTTGTAGATATTTTTCTTCGACGAGTAAGAGTACGATTCAGGGTTACGGTCTACACTCAACTTGCCGTTGGTGTTTATTGGGACTCCACTCCCTTGACTGCTTCCGCTGAGATATTTAAGGTATATATCAGTTTTACGCTATTTCCATGTGATTGCACTTTGATATATACATTGATGTACTGTGTGTGCCAGCATACTGATCTAGGGATGGCACAGAAACACAGAGGCTTGACTCGTTTTGAGTCGGGTCGCTACAGAAATGGTATCATAGCACATGTTGACTGTAGGACGTGACCCCTAGAAACTGGAAATTTCTTAGGAAAGGGTCTCTCAAAAATTTCTATTTTTCAAGAACATCCTTCACTTCTCATCTTTTCTGATTTCATAAAACGTTCTCTCTCACCTCAAATAGTTAGACAATGCCCTTCCCCTTTTGACCACATGAAGGATCAACCGACTCCCACGTCAAAGTAAAGAGGATATCACCATGCAATTGAAGAATTGAAGCTACACCAATTGAAGACTCTCAAGACCCGAAGAATTCGAAGACCCTGAAGCGTTCGAATATTTATATGACCATTAGAAGTCCAAACCCCTGTTATATACCCACGTTAGATACGATGATTTGTGAGCCGTCATTGGTGTGTGTTTTCCGATGGCCACAAATAAAACCCATTCTCAAAAATATTGTTTGTATTGTGTGTATATCCCTCCCTCTCTTACCCGTCTCATCCCCAAAACCTCCACCCTACCAGATGGAGTATGAAGCTGGACTTGTAGTATCTGGACCAATGACCCAGCTGGAAGCTGAGATATGGATTCAGAACATGGAGAACCACTTCGGGAGCAACTTGATCTCGAGGAAGTATGAAGTGGAACACGCTCTTCGGTACTTTACCCAAAGTGCTGCTATCTGGTGGAAAATGCACCATGCCATACAAGGATTTAGTGGAGCAGAAAGTTGGGACGAATTCAAGAAGACTCTGTTAAGATCCCGTCTTATTCAGAAGTGCTATGATAATCCGAAGGAGAAGACTTGGGCATGCAAGATCTGTGGAGAAATAGGACACACCCAGGAAGAACACATGGATGGATGCACTCATTGTGAAGAAAATCACCCAGCTGGGGAGTGCCCAACTAGTCAGGTGACTTGTTTCTTGTGTGAAGGAACCACCCACTACCCAGCTCAGTGTCACATTTACCCCAAGGTGCAACAAGTTGTCAAGCAGCAGAAAGATGCAGTGAAGGAAACACTCAAGAAGAAGATTCTAGAAGAGCCAGTGATGAATGAAACTATTGAAGACCCTGATGGACAAGGTCTGACCAGATTTTTCTCCAATGCATGCTACTCATGTGGAGAAGAAGGACATTATTCACAGGATTGCAAGAAGAGAAGCCAAGAGTATCCGGGATACTTCCCATCGGAAGAAGTGGAGTTTGATCCACTTGAAATGGAAGAACTGGCCAAAAAGAAGGAGTCCGGAAAGAAGAAAAAGTACCTTCGCAAGAACGAAATCTCTGCAGACATAGACCTGAGTCATGTCAGATGTTACAAGTGTATGAAATTTGGCCACCACAAATACATGTGCTCAGGACGGAAGCCGGAAACCCAAGGAGTGAAAGCTAAGAAGCCTCGAGACTTGTCAGAACTCATATGCTTTCGTTGCAAGGAAGCAGGACATTTTGCTAGCGATTGTCCGGAAAGGAAGAAAGCTAGAATGGAGTAATTAAGTTTTGACCATGGCAATAAGTGTAATCTGAAGCACTCTTGTTTTTCATGAGATCATGGAGTGAAATTTTTGTAATAGAAGTCCCTGAGATTGTAATAACATCATGGATAAATGGAAATTATTGTCTCTTGATGGTCTGTGTTCAAACTGTATGCGTTGTCTCTCTTCGAGCAAAGATCTCTGAACATTATGAGGATATGAGAAAATATGGTTTATGCAGACATGAGTATAATTCATTTAAGTGTGGTAGTAATCGGTAAACCCCACAGGATCCATTGAGTAGGAGTGTACCATGATTACCAAGGAGACACATACATTCCTCTGAGTACCTATTTACTGACACCTGCAGATGACAACTCTCTACGAGTCATTCCTCAAGGGCCCAGAAATGATCATGACCCTGACCAGTGATCACGATTACCCAAAAATCCTGAAGGACATGATGAAGCACATTCATCTTGAAGGAGATGCAGTCTACAAAGGCTACCCATTCATGGAAAGTGGAGTAGAACTTTGGTATGTGGAAGTAAACCTCCACCAGGTGAAAGGAGTTTGTCCTAAGACTATGGGGCAATACTTTTTCATTTCACGTGTACCACGAGCAACCTTCTTTGATGTTGTACGTGAAGCTGCCATGGAAGCCATACGTCAGATCGGAGAAATACTTGAAGCAAGACTTCGTCATACCCAGGAATACCTGAGTGAAGTACGTGCGGAGATGATGGAGATGAAGCTCATGACCACCGTGATGAAGCAAAAGATGGATGATTTCAAGGAGCACCTCGGAAAGTTCCAGTGGAACTAAAGTACCTCAAAGAGAGGCAGATGAATAAAGTGGGCAGAAATGCTCGACCATACCGAACAATGTGGATGGCAGCATTTGTAATAAAGTACTTTTGAATTGGAATTTGTGAGGATAAATTAAGGATGTAATAAAGGATTGATTATGAAATGGATATGATTTATGGAAAGAAGCTATGATGGATCAGCAAACGTTTTCTTAGGAGCATACGAAAACCTGAGAGTTGTGTAGATACGATAGATGTTTCGTTCAGCTTGCAGAACCAATGGATTATCCGAACTTCGTTCGTGGACAAGAGAAATTTCTGCAATGCTTGTGAGGATGCCCAAAGTGTTAGAATGCGAGATTCACTAAACCTTATACAAGGTAATGATTTCAGTGCGATATGGTTTGGCCACCATGACGACTTACTATTATCATTCTCTTGCTATTCGGAATGGTAAATCTGAGAGACTTACCCATATAGAGTGACGACGTTCTTTGAAGCTTTTGTTTAAGCCTTAGAATGGTATAAGAAAAGCCCATGTACATGGCACCTGTTGTCACGCGTAGGAAATTTTACGGTGAGGATGAAACCAAGACCCTTTTCTCTGCAGGAGGACCACAAATGGTAGACCACCATGAGAATCATCGATATATTATTTAGAATTGACCACGAGACTGTCAGTTAAGAAGACCCAGTGACGGAAGAAGCTTATATCAATGAGAGAACATCACCAAAGGATTTAATATGAAGACTGTGTGATGTCAGTTGCCAAAAACCCCGGAGGATCGTTAAAGCATTTTGAGGGACCAGTATCTCTCATCTTAAGTGTGGAAGCATCCCGCCTTGTCAGAGATTGGATTGTTAGAAGACCCCCAAACCCTAACCTTTCTTTCTAGCCTCTTCGAATCTCGAGGACGAGATTCATTTTAAGTGTGGTAGTTTGTAACATCCCAAAATTATAAATTTTGGAATGTTAATATAATTATTAGATTGATTGATTGTTTGTTTGTTTGAGTACTTGAAACTTGAGTGGAATTTGAAACTTCTCAAAAAAAATGAGACGGAATAAAATGACTTTCCCAAAATTTTCTATTTTGAATCCCTTTTCAATTTTGAGTTTGAATATTTTCAAAACCCTTTGATTAAAAAAAAAATCAAACGAGAGGAGGAAAATGACCCTCCAAAATCAGAGGCTATGTCTTGATTCAAATTTTAAGTATTTGCAATTTATTCGAAATTCAAATTCCTTTTCATTTTAAAGTTATTGAAAAAAATAATTTTTTTAAAAAAGTATTTTTTTTGGTTTTTAAAATATGTTCATGTTTTAGAAAATTTTATTCTGAAAATTTTGATATATAATATGTCTATATAAAATGTTCTCTCTTTTTTATTTATACGTTTCTTCTTTGTTTTTTTTTTTAAAAAAAAATTTGTTCGTTCGCAAAAAAAAAAAAAAAAAAAACAAAGGCCAAGGCTGGCGGTGTGCATGCATACTGGCCGTTCAGCCCATGCGGCACTTATTCTTTTTCTTTTCTATTTCCTCCTCTTTACGTATATGTTTAGTCCCACATTGCCTATCTATGGACCATTAGACCTCCCTTCCACCTATAAATATAGACCCATAGGAGCATCCAAAAATCATCTATTTCGGGTTAAATCAATCTTTTGGTTTAACTAGATTTATTAAATAAAAATATTCTTTTCTCTTCGGCGGGATTTCTCGAAGTCGTCTCCTCATTGTAATTAATTCTTACTCTGCATTCTAAAGGTATTTCTCTTCGTATTTTTTTATACTCCCGTAGTTTATTATTTCTAGACTAGTATTCCTACACCAGTATACGATAGAGTAATTAGATTTATCAATTAGTCTGTGTATTTACACATTAGTATTAGAATTCTTTTAGACATAGCACTTTTCTTCCATAAAACAGCTTGGCCCTGATTTTTCAAATAGCCATAAATTTTTACTCGTTTATCCGAATTAGATGAAACCAACGCCTAGAATTTCGTCTTGATCCCACCTATCCGATGAACCTATCATATCAACTTTTTTGAAATTTTCAAATTTCGAAATTTGTTCATGTTCATACTCAAACTTCTTTTGATCATATCTTTTTATCCGTAGCTCCGTTTTAGATGAATTCAATTGCGTCGGGTCCGTATAAAAGTAATCTTTCCGTTTGTATCATTAGTTTTAACTTTTCAACTTATGATTTTGATCAAATCAGATTTATCTATTAGTGCCCAAAAGTGTTCACATCGTTTTAAGCCGATTCAATGTTATATTGACGTATTTGTATCTTTTGATCCGCTAGTTCAAATCTAGTAATTCTTTTTTCTACACGCTCATATTGATCTCCTATATCTAGTAGCATCATTAGTTTCGACCTTTGAACCTTACAAATTTGAGCGATTCAAATTTGTATTCGAACATTCATTTGATCTTATCTTGCAAATCGTACCACCTTTTCAATTGATTCCTTTTACCCCTAAACACTAATGTCATATATTTTTGTACGTAACCATCGTACTTCAGTTCAACTTCTCTTGACCTTTTGAATGCAAATTCAATTCATACTTCAATTCGCTATAACTTGCGTTGTAGTGCTCCATTTCAAGAAATTCTTTCTACAAATAAATTCGTATGTCTTATACTATTTGTCAAATAACATTCATGTTGTTCTCCCAATATTTTTTTATCATCTCCCATAGTATATGCAAGTCGAGCTTATATAGCAATAGTTCATCGTCCATTAACTCTTTTGATCTCATTCATGCACCTTCACTTTACAACACACTTAGGACCTTCTTATTAAACCTTAGTACGTTGTTATTTTGCACCAAGACATGCTTTGTTCTTATGTTCTCTTGGTTCTTCCTTTTTGGCATGAATGTTTATTGAATGCTATTTGTTTACGATAGATTGCTCGGAGTGTGGCGGGTAGAATTATCAGGATTATGAGAGCGACTATCTTCATCAAGTAATACCAGGCAAGTCACTTTGATCATACTATCACCTATGTTTTATGCATTGTAGTTCTACCATCCTATGCCCAATTGCATGCTGCCTAGGTACTTGGAAACTTTAGTCTAGTTGTAGTATCATGTGGTAGGAACACAACAACCCCGACACTTGGCCCCGGGAGGACAATTTCTTAATGCTATGCTTGAGTAGACGGGTTATCGGTTGAGAGTATACCACAAGTGATGCGAGATTGATATAATAATGAAGACCGGACTAAGACAAGATTTTCAAGACCTCGGACGCAATGCAACACTGGGTGAAGGACGGTTGATCGGCTCCTAGGAAAACCCAGTGGATGCCCGGGATGCTGGAGAGGCCATGTCATCCTGCGGAAAGCTTCACCTAGGCTCAAAGAGACGGACCGATATTTTCAAGGCCCAAGGCTTACCTGCACAGCCACAAGTCATTATGGGCTCTGGCTTGGTTGGACAACGCGGCGACTCTGGACAGGCGGTGCTAGCAGATGTAGACGAACGGTAGGAATGGATGGGCACCGATAGGGATTCAGAGGGACCCGTTGAAAGACCATGTTTTGATCATCCGGTCTTCAAACACCCTGAAGTGCGAGGACAAACCCGGAGGCGATCAAATCTTGTGGGGAACGTGTCCAAAACTCTGCAGAGTACTCAAACCTAATCGATTAGCCGTGTCCACGGTCATGGACAACTTGAGCCAAAGGAACTGAAGTTATCTGGATTTCTCAACACCATTATATATATTTGATGAGGGTAATATTGACAACTCGGGTACGAGAACTGGTTGGCGGAACCATCTCGTTAACAACAAACCTTGTAGTAACATTTTGCTTTCAACCCCTCTTGTTGTAGGATAAAACTTGCTTTTCGCTAAAAACTTGTAACCCCACCTGCCATATATGCATATAGTATAGATGATTACTTTTCACCCCTCTCTTATGTGAATTGCCGGCATATTCAATATGCTGACCTACACGGCTGCAACGTCTTATGTTGCAGATATTTTCTTCGACGAGTAAGAGTACGATTCAGGGTTACGGTCTACACTCAACTTGCCGTTGGTGTTATTGGGACTCCACTCCCTTGACTGCTTCCGCTGAGATATTTAAGGTATATATCAGTTTTACGCTATTTCCATGTGATTGCACTTTGATATATACATTGATGTACTGTGTGTGCCAGCATACTGATCTAGGGATGGCACAGAAACACAGAGGCTTGACTCGTCTTGAGTCGGGTCGCTACAGGTTTGTCAGAGCGTCCTAGCAACAGTCAGGGATGTGCAACATATTTAATGACACCCGTCCTGTGGAGCGGCAACAGAATAAAAGGTAGCTGGGCGAACGACAAAGAATGAGAGGCAATCCTTGCCGGAAGATGTTGCGAGCATGACACCTCACGATGCATTTAATGCATTTCTCCTAATCCGTATGGTTAGGTATGTATAACTATAGCTCCTGTTAGCATTTTTGGCATCTATTGCAGCAATTGTTCACCCATACAAAAGACCATTTTAGACACAATGGTTACCCCTTGCACTATAAAATTAGGTCCATGGCTACCTTTAGAGAGGTCGACACTTTATCCATCTGCACGCATAGTTGCACTACTCCTGCATCCTTGTCAGGTTGCCATGCTCTTGTACTTGGACACACACACATAATCCCAGAACACAAGACGTATGGTTTTATGCTTCCGAGCGTCCTAAAAATGTCTGAAAACCTCCGAGTGCGTACGTTTTTTATGATGCTCTTTGTGCATGTGTGCCCCTGGCTGAACCACAAGGGACCACATTGATCTCATAGATCGTCATTCACATTCCTACATCTTTGGCGCGCCAGATAGGGGGGAATCGCTTGCACAAACCTTCATCTAAGTATGCGTGCCTTCATCAACATCTTAATCAACGCCCATGGATCCCAAGAAGGCCAAGGGAACACGTCTACGGTCGTCGCGTCCTCTTCAAAGCTGCCATCATAGGCAGCTGCAAATAAAGTTGATGAGGGCGACCACCACGCTCACCTGTTGTAGAGCGCAGCCACAACACCACGCGGAGTTCTGCGAGCCGCAATCCGGACCCCGTCGTTATGGCGATGCAAGGAGCGCCTATAGCAACCCGTGACAACATCAAGACTACAACAACTACAATGGTGGCTGCAATGTCACCTCCACCATGTTCTTCACAAGACAACCATGACCAGCACCTGTGGAGAGACGACCCCGAGCGATGTGCACACAAGACCCCAGTTTTTCATTCTCAAGGCATGCACGACCAAGACCAGCATCGTCCTCTCGAGGAGGGTGTGCATCAATGGCAAGATGGGGGAGTGTTCCTCCTGGCACTGCCAATAGTAGGAGCATCACCTATGCCTCGCGTCGTTCCGTGCCCATGACCACCGAGGAAGCCCTAGCGCGGGCCCAACTTTTGCTAAACTTCCCACCCGTGCCATGGAAGATATAAGACTGGATGGCGACCATACAAAGTCTGTTAAGATTTACAAACCGTGACAAGCCGAAGGTAGCGAGTCCCTCACATGCGCGCCACGCGGCTCCAACACGGCCCGCTGCGGACGCGAGGCTGGCAGAGCACCCACGATACATTTTCCCTTGAAGTGGCAACAACCGTCCCATTGGTTTGATGCACAAGACGAGGTATCCTATGCCTCGACAGACCAACGATAGAAGCGAGTGCAACGTCAGGTCTTGAAGGACAGGCGCAAGGAGGATGCACGCACCACATGGAGCAGCAGAGCGGGACACGTCGATAATCAAACGAGCGTGCGGATCCAGCTATCGACGAGCCTACACCTCGGGTGCCCGGCAGCCTGCCTTATTAGATAGGTAGCTCCACATTCACCCATGAGTTGTGGCAAATCCGCTGGACCTCTAGCCTGTGGGGTTCCCGCCTCATAAGTCGTGATCACCGAATGCACGTGTATAGTGATCCCAGAGATCAATGCTCACTGAACGAGATCAATGGTCATTGATCACAGAGAAGCGGAATAAGAAGAGTCTTACATCAGTACATACCATCTTGCACAAATAAAGACCATCAAGGCCATGTCTTGCATAGATAGGGCCATGAAGGCCAAACACCAAACACAACTAGTAGCAGAACTCTTGAACGGAAGCGTGAATCCTATGCCATCAGCCTTAACCCTACATGCATTCTGACTAGGAAGCGTCCTAGTTTGCATGTTCGTCACCAAGGTAATATTCACCACACTCCTGCTCTTCCATGCATGTCCAAATAAATAACCAGTGGCAAGCCAATGAGCACATTGAATGTACTCGCAAGCAACCCATGTTTGGAACAAGTCATAACAATGCATGAAATAGCACGAAGTAGGTAAGTTGCACAAAGCTAATTTTGGGTGCAATGACATGTTCAATAAACTTGTAAAA